>NC_091709.1:35645000-36270000 GCF_041296265.1 Equus caballus
AAGCCCGCTGATCAGACTGGGACCCAGGGGTGGATTGTGACAATATTCCTCAATGATGTGTCTGCTGGGTGACACATCGTTCAGTTCTGCGTTATGTAGGACTTCCTGAATATTGCAGGATATTTAGCATCCCAGGTTTCCACCGGCTAAATGTCAGTAACCACCCTAAGTCATTTTACCAGTCAAAAACGCTCCCATGCATTTTCAAACGTCTGCCTCCAGGGTGGTAATGCTCTCAGCGGATCCTTAAATACCACCTAGGTATTTAGACAAGGGGCAGCTATGAGCCTAGGGACACAAGTCAGCTAGCGCTAGGAGTAAAAAGGTGGAGTGTATAGAGGTAGGTTTGAGAAGTACAAAATATTTGTTCTTGATAAAAATGAAACTTATTTTCCAAGGCTTCTGCATCATAGTTTGTACAGTGGTTCCTCCATTCTCCCAGCCATCTTTCCTCTTTTTTCCTTCCCCGCTCTCCATTTTATTCTGTTTCCTCTTTCCCATTACCACTACCCTAGCTGAGGACCTTGTTATTTCTTTCATGGATGGTTGTAAGAATCGCCTAAATGCCCATTCTTTATCCTGCCCCTTCCCACTTCCCACTGCCCTACATACACCTTTCAAAGCTTCCTTTAAAGCTCAGACCGGATGATGTACGTCGCTGTCCAGTTAATGAGGCTTCTGGGGTCCCCACTGCCAGCCCAGCTAGGGCCAAACTTGGCTGGTGCTGAAGACCCTTAGGCAACCCGCCTGGGGTTCTCCTCCAGGTTTATGCCCTACTTCTAGAGCCTAGAATTCTCTTGGTTTCAGAGTGTTCTTTCTGTCCAGCACGCCTTTCACCACTGGTTTCTGCAACCTCTGTGTCATCAAGGACCAATTCGTACCCTTCCCCTTAGACATCTGCATCCTTTAAGGACCAGTTCACATGCCGTAGTATCCACGATCTGGTAAAGCACACTGATAGATATGACAAAATTTCTCAAAAATTTTTTGAAATATTCAGTTACTGATTTCATGTGGCATTCCTATGTGGCAGACATCGCAAAGATTTAGATGCTCTTCATCTCGCTAGCCATGAAGTTGCCACTTTTATTCGAGGACCATATCCAGATTTGGGTAATTAGTAGTGGAATAAAGTAAATCTCAAACATAAAAGGACTTTGTTCCTCTCACTCGACGGTTGCTTTCTTGAAAAATAAAATATCGGGTTTTCTAATACAGAAGTATTGTTAATTATGACAAGTTAAACCGTTCTAAAAATTGTTGATGGTCATTATGTGGGATTTCTATCCCAAGAGCATTGTACAAAAATTAAAGAGAACTCTGATTCAATACTTTTATATGGTTCAGCTGAAAAATCTCAGTTAATGGATAAGCCCAGTCTGAACAGCAGAGGGCTCTTATGTACGTAAAAAAAATTCACTGCTTTTGAAGAGCATAAACACAAGTGTGCAAACCATGTGACGTCATCTGTGTGCCTCTGTTGGGACAAGTTTTGACAGGCGTAATTACTGTGCTCATGGCCACCATCCCAGAAGACCTTTCTATTTCCCAGTGTTGTTAAAAGGAGAAAAATGTGACAGAGATAGCCTGTGGGGAAGTGTTGTAGCAACTCTAAGCCGAGAGATATATGCAAAGCATTGTTATTAATCGGTGAAACTGTAGAAGTAATAACTCCCTCACGGGATCACTGGGAGATTGATGAACCAAGGCGTGCAGAAGGTGCTCCGGAAGCTGTAAGATGCTGCGCAAATGTGTGTTTGTTGATTACGTGCGTGGAGCGTTCAGCTGTTTCTCAAGGCCTGGACTTTCTCTAGATTTTCAGGCCAGTATCTCCCAAGTCCTGCGTGGAATTCCTTCCCAGTGTCCAATAGGGGTGGAAACAGAACTCTTGATCCCCTGCCTATCCCACTTCCCAAAGAAGAGTAACCCATTACTCCATCCTCAGTCTTCCCCATTTCCTTAAATGGCGCCAGTGTCCACACAGCAGCTCAGGCCAAAAGTCAAATCCTCGATTCTGCTCTTTGCCTTATTCACTAATCCAAGGTAGGTCCTGCCCACTCTCCTGTGAGACACTCCCGACTCTGCCCTCCTCTCTCCACCCTCTCTGCCGGCGGCCTAGCCAAGCCATCCTGATTGCTGGCCTGGACTTCTGTCAGGAGCCTCCTTCCTGGTCCCCCTCTTACTTCTCTTGCCCCTTTCAACCCATCCCTCAAACCCAGCTCGGGTTCTTTAAAAACAAATCACATCGTGCCACTCTCCCGCTTAAACCACCATCACCCGCCCTAAAGTCTTCACCATTGCATTCAAAAGCCAAGATCCTTTGTCTGGTTTAGCAAGTCCCACCTGGTCACGCCCTTCCTGCGTTCTATACTCCGCTCCAGCCTCCTCTTTCTACCTGTGGATGCTGCACCTCACCTTCTCATGGCTGGCTCCTTCGATGCATCTGACTCCCAGCTTATATGTCATCTCCTCAGAGAGGCCCTCCCTGATCCCCAGTCTAAAGAAGTGACCATCTCTCTTTCCCGCTCACCCTGCCGGAACTCTCTATGAAATACTTACCACTAGCTGATGTTACTTACAAATCACATCACGTCCTTAACAAAGCATCCACATTCAAACATCATCTGTTGACGTAGTTCCATTAACCGTATCATTGAGGTCGTGTACTAGACTTTGGGTTTACAGAATATAAGAGAAGTGTTTCTTTGTTTTGTTTTGTTTTTAAAGCAAAAGCGTGTGTTCTGTAATGGAGATGTCATCCACAACCTCTTAGTGTTGTCACTCCACTCAGAGATGCAATGATTTTAGAATCCAGGAAAAAAATCCACTCAAAATATGACTGTGAATGTGTTATCTATGGAAACGAAAAGAGACCGACAGGGACATCACTAATGTGGAATCAGACGTCTTACTTTAGCGATGTCCCTGGCATATTTCATGTATTTGTCTCTTTAGTTATTTCTCAGCAAACGTTTGTTGAGTGTCTAGCTATGCCCAACACTGAGGAAATCCTGATAAATTAAATCAGCCCCGGGGGGCCGCTTTGCCTGCATCCTTCTCTCTCCCAACTCTACCCCCGCTTCCTTTTGTTAAAATACAATATGTGAATATATAAAACTTTCTAAGCCTATTCCTAAATCCATATTTTGGTTGTTACTAGTAATTTACAATTAGTAGGCAGCAGATAACAATCATAATAATGATTTCCAGTAACAACTTTAACCAATGCGTGGACTTTGGAAAGCGCTATACCAACTTTCCTGAGGAGGGAAGTTAACCAAGGCCACACATGCCGATGGCAATCTCTCTGAAAGTCCACAAGACAAATAAACCCCAGGCCTGGAAGCCTTGCACCTTCAGACATCCTATTCCTGCCTTCTGGCTACCTGAGGCCACCCCTCCAAATACAGCACCCCCCTCCCCCCAAACCTATTCTTCTTCATGGGTTTCTCCTCCAGGGTGACCCCTCCCTTCCTGCCTTCAGTGAAAACTCCCAAGTATTTGGAGTAATATTTGATTAAGGCACTTTACACACATGTGTGAATGACCAACATCCTTCACTTACCATTATATTCTTCCTTTGAGAGAGAACTTTAACAAAGCTCTCATTAGCAACAAACTATTAGGAAAACTTATTTAATCCATATTTTAGAGCAGGGTGTTAAGAGCCTCTCCATTTCTTTCTGCTTTCTAGCTGTTATCTTAGGCAAGCGGCATACCCTCTCTGTGCTTCAGTTTCCTTACATGTAAATGGGGATCATAAAAGTACCTGGCCCATAGGTTGTGGTGAGAATTAAATTAATTAATGCATGCAAAACATTTGCAATAGAGCCAGACATAGATACATGCTACATATGTATAAACTATTACTGCCGCCACCAGCGCCACTACCATTGTTACTGTCACCACCATCACCAGCAGCAGCCGCCACAGCATTTGTCCTCCATCATCAAAAGGTCTCAGAGCAGCAACTTGACTCTTTTTCTTTTTTTTTCTTTTTAGGAAGACTGGCCCTGAGCTAACATCTGTTGCCTATCTTCCTCTTTTTTTTTTTTCTCCCCAAAGTCCCAGTACATAGTTGTGTATCTTAGTCCTTCTAGTTCTCCTATGTGGGACACTGCCATGGCATGGCTTGATGAGTAGTGTGTAGGTCCATGCCCAGGATCCGAACCTGTGAACCCTGGGCCACTGACGCAGAGTGCGCGAACTTAACCACCCGGCCACGGGCCAGACTCAGCAGTGTGACTCTTAGCTCCTTACTCTCCTCTTTCCCCTCAGTCAATTCAATCTCAGATAAGTTTCTTGCTTATTAACATCACCAGAGGGCAGGCTAGGAAAGGAAAACATGGTCCAAGTTAATAAATGTAAGAATTTTACTCAATTCTTGAATTTTGGAGCTGCCCGTGTATAAATTCCTCCAGACTTCTCCCCAAACCAGCCTTTATATATCTGCTAAGCAGTTCCGTATTTTTTCATTTCTCTGCCACAGTGAGTTTTTCTTGTTCAGTGAAATACACATAGTTTTGAATATTTCAACCGAGTGTTTTCCTCTTTGCTCCAAGTTCTGAAATGTTTTGTGAAATGTGGGCAAATGGAGCTTGGTATAAGTCAGTTGTGTTTTTTTCCTGCCAAAAAGCGATTTTGATTTGGGGCTTCCGTCACAGGTGAAAGATGTCCAGAATCAGCAGGTTTAAGCTTCTGGGCCTGCACACAAATGGCATGCGGCCATCTTCTTCTCCTCTCTTGCCCACCGAAGGCATGGTTGATAGATTGGGGCGTTTTTCCTTGTTGAGTCCAAAGGCAGTTTTAGACACCTTCTCGACGCAGTACTTGAGTCAACTTCCAGCCGCCAATGGCACAGATGAAACCAGTTGGCACTCCAAGATGTCCTACTTCACACTTCTTCCATCGCTCCCCATTTGGAGGATAGTGTTTGGATCAGGGCCTCCTATTTTTTTTTTAAAGATTTTATTTTTTTCCTTTTTCTCCCCAAAGCCCCCCAGTACGTAGTTGTATATTCTTCGTTGTGGGTCCTTCTAGTTGTGGCATGTGGGACGCCGCCTCAGCGTGGTTTGATGAGCAGTGCCATGTCCTCGCCCAGGATTCAAACCAACGAAACACTGGGCTGCCTGCAGCGGAGCGCTCGTACTTAACCACTCGGCCACGGGGCCAGCCCCCAGGGCCTCCTATTTTAAGAAACATATTTGTGCAATGATGCTTAATTGAGCAGTTCTGCTCTTGGAGGGTTTTGGAAATTTGTGGGGCTTTTTTTTTGTTTGTTTGTGCACGTTGTTTATTTTTTTCTGTTATCAACTTCTCCAGTTTTTCTTTTTTTGGTGGAAAATACATATAACGTAAAACTTACTGTTTTAACTGTTTTTAAGTGTACAGCTCAGCGGTATTATGTGCATTCATATTGTTGTGCAACCATCACCACCATCCATCTCCAGAACCTTCTCATCACCTTGAACTGAAGCTCGGTACCCATTTAACATTAACTCCTCACTCTGCTCTGCCAGCTCCTGGTAATCACCTTTCTTCTGTCTGTCTCTAGGAATTTGACCCCTTTAGATACCTCATAGAAGTGGAATCATACAATATTTGTCATTTTGTGAGTTGCTTGTTTCCCTTAGCATAATTTCTTCAAGGTTCATCCGTGTTGCAGCCTGCATAAGAATTTCCTTCCTTTTTAAGGCTGAATAATATTCCATTGTATGGATATATCACAGTTTGTTTATCCATTCATCTGTTGGTGAACACTGGGATTGTTTCCACCTTTTGGCTTGTGAATGATACTGCAATGAGCATGGGTGCACAACTATCTGTTTGAGACTCAATTTTCAACTCTTTTGGGTATATACTCAGAAGTAGAATTGCTGGATCCTATGGTAAAGCTATGTTTATTTATTTATTTTTTTTGAGGAAGATTAGCCCTGAGCTAACTACTGCCAGTCCTCCTCTTTTTTGCTGAGGAAGCCTGGCCCTGAGCTAACATCCATGCTCTTCTTCCTCTACTTTATACGTGAGACACCTACCACAGCATAGCTTGCCAAGCGGTGCCATGTCTGCACCCAGAATTTGAACTGGCGAACCCCCGGCTGCCAAGAAGTGGAATGTGCGCACTTAACCACAGTGTGAACGGGCTGGCCCCTATGTTTAATTTTTTGAGGAACTGCCTTACTGTTTTCTGCAGCCACTGCACAGTTTCATGTTCCCACCAGCAATACACAAAGATTCTAATTTCTCCGTATCCTTGAAGGACGTTTTTTGTTGTCCCAATGATTAGGGATACCCCCGGCGCTTAGTAGGTGGGAACCTGGATTGCTAGTTATCCTGCAATGTGTGGGATTTTCCCTCTCCATGAAGAATTGTCCCCGGCCTGCATTATTTTATTTTTTATTTTTATTTTTTAAAGATTTTATTTTTTTCCTTTTTCTCCCCAAAGCCCCCCGGTACATAGTTGTATATTCTCCGTTATGGGTCCTTCTAGTTGTGGCATGTGGGACGCTGCCTCAGCATGGTTTGATGAGCAGTGCCATGTCCGCACCCAGGATTCGAACCAATGAAACACTGGGCCGCCTGCAGCGGAGCGCGGGAACTTAACCACTCGGCCACGGGGCCAGCCCCGGCCTGCATTATTTTTGAATGTCTTATTGGTCTTTCATGTAGGTGAAAAATCTGTTGATTGTGATCTAATCCTAGACTTGAACTCCACTTTATAGTGACACAAACTATTTTTGATACACTTTTAATATGCACTGAATCCCAGTTGGGTAACTATATAAATTGAAATAGCATTGTACTCTGTTTTGTGGGAACGTTATCAAGAGTCGCTCACCGTTTCTGAAAATCCCATCACTGGTGGCCACGCTGCCCATGGGATTTGAGCTGCCAATGCAACACACCCATTTGAGTCTGTAGCTTGTGACTGTCCTGCTCCTGGAGTTTACGTGTAAGGCAAGCCTCTGACTACCTAGTGATGTCTTCTCTTGCAGTCAGGCATGAGCATTTACATAGTTGTGGGCTGGCCACGCTACCTATGGATTCTATTTCAGGACAGTAAAACACGTGATTCAAATATTTGACCTATGAAGACAGTCCACCGCTATAGACAAAGAGTTGCTTTTCTTATCTCTGTTGAAGAGGAGGTTGGAGATTGCAGAGGTCTGAGTGTTTGTGTCCCCCTTGATTCATACATTAACACCTAACCTCCGATGGGGTGGTATGAGTGGGTGGAGTCTTTGGGAGGTGACTAGGTCGTGAGGGTGGAGCCCTCATAAATGGGGTTAGTGCCCTTATAAAAGGGACCCCAGAGAGCTCTCTCGTCCTTTCGGCCATGTGAGTTTACAGGGAACAAAAGGCCACATAGGAAGCAGGCTCTCACCAAACAATGCCTCTGCCGCACTTTGATCCTGGACTTCCCCATGTGGCGGCCTTCATGTGACAAGTTGAGCTGGGGTAGGGTGTGGACGTGTGAGTGTGTGTTTAGTTTTTTGTTTTGTTTTTCTACCAGTGGTAGGTGGTTTAGGCTGACCCACTTCCACTCTTTGTAAGTCCACACATTGTCAAAAGCACAGATTTTTGAGAATACATCACTTGGGAGAGATGTCACTCTGGTTCGGGTACCAGGTAAGAGTCTCTGATGTACATGGGATTGAAGGCATCAGTGGGCCCTCTTTTCTACCATTCTTTCACTAACCAAGAATTTTGGGTCTCCAAATGACCTTTAATTTTATGGCATCTAAAAATAGATTTAGAAACGACATCTCATGAATACATCTACCTCACTGGCAATATTGATCAATTCAGCAAATATCGATTGGCCTCTGCTTCGTGCTGGGCCTTGTTTGAGGTGTAGGGGATATGGTAGGTAGAGAACAAAATACCTTAAAAAAGTTATCAAAAGCTTGGAAACTACATTCTTTTTTAAGGTGAGGAAGATTTGCCCTGAGCTAACACTCGTGCCAATCTTCCTCTATTTTGTATGTGGGAGCCATCAAGGCATGGCTGATGAATGGAGTAGGTCCATGCCCAGGATCAGAACCCGTGAACCCAGGCCACTGAAGGGGAGTGTGAGGAAATTTAACCACTGGGCCATGGGGCCAGCCCCTCTATTCTTTTTTTTTTTTTAAAGATTGGCACCTGGGCTAACAACTGTTGCCAATCTTTTTTTCTTTTCTGTTTTATCTCCTCAAACACCCCCTGTACACAGTTGTATATCTTAGTTGCAGGTCCTTCTAGTTGTGGGATGTGGGACGCCGCCTCAACGTGGCCTGGTGAGCGGTGCCATGTCCGTGCCCAGGATCTGAACCCTGGTCCGCCGCAGCGGAGTGCGCAAACTTAACCACACGGCCATGGAGCCGGCCCCCCCTGTATTTTTTTTTCATACAGCGATCTCCTAGGTATTTTAAGCAAATTATAGGGAAATGTACAAAGATGGAGAAACAAATGTGCATTATTTGTCAGATGAGAGTAAAAACCAGGAAAGTCTAGGTGTTAAACAACAGAGGACCGATTAAGTGAGTTATCACACACTTACATACTGGAGAACTAGACGGTCATTATAACTAAATTTATACTTATTAAAATGGAAGAACAAAACTCACATATATTTAGTGAAAAAGCTGATTATAGACTGTATGTATATAATTAATTCAATTTAAAACTTGTATATATTTATATGCATATATTTTTGTTTCGAAAAGTTCTGGAAGGATTTGAAAATTTAAATTTCATTGAATTTGTGTTTACAAAAATGTTTTACAACAATCATGTATTAAGTACGTAATTTCAAATATACATTCCACAAACACCCAAAATAACAAAATTACTCCATACACTTGCTGTATTAGTTTGCTAGGGCTGGCATAAAAATAGACCCCAGGCTGGGTACCTTAAACAATAGAAATGTATTTTCTCACAGTTCTAGAGGCTAGGAGCCCGAGATCAAGGCATCAGCTAGGTTGGTTTCTTCCGAATCTTTTCTCCTTGGCTTGTAGGTGACTCTCCTCTCTGTGTGTCTTTACACGGTCTTTCCTTCGTGCGTTTCTGTGTCCCAGTCTCCCCTCCCTATGCAGACATCAGTTATATTGGATTAGATCTACCCTAATAACCTTATTTTAACTTAATTACCTCTTTAAAGACCTTATCTCAGAGTACAGTCACATTCTGAGGTCCTGGGGGTTAGGACTTGAGTATATAAATTCTGGGGGACACAGTTCAGCCCATAAGCTTACCTTCTCAATAAAATAAGGTGGTCTAGTAGTTTTCACGTAACACTTTCTGCTTTAAAAACACAATTACAGCATGAAGACACGATGATGCTAATAATTATTTTATAGCACGCTAACAGTTATTTTATAAATTTAGACATAGAGTCCCAAAATGTCACTGGTGCTATGAAGAAGATCCAAATGCACACAGGCTCACAAAGCCATCCCCCTTCCTCGCTGGGTTCATGATTTGCAGTATTTGAATCAAATCATCTTCTTCATTTGAGGCCAGCAGTCAGTCAACCACATTTGCTGGACACCCACGGCGCATGGCACATTTTACTAGGTGTAGGGGTGAGTTCAAAATACATAGAAGCCTAACTCACGCCCTGAAGGAGCTTTTAATTTCTGGGGGACATGGAACGTTCCCACCAAACAGAAACTCGTTAATAATGAGGAAACATTTCATGTGGGGTTTGGAGGCCAGCAGTCTACCTTGTTTTGTGGAGAGTGACGTATTTTGTAACTAAGTGACCACAGAATAACGGGATAAGCCAGGGCCAGCCTGTAGCCTCTTGACTCCCTGCCTGGTACTTCTCCCATCAGATCAGCGCCCCCTGCCCCCAGTGAGCTTCACCAACTGTGGTACAAAGTTGTGCACTAAATGCCGAGGGGAGCTGAAGCAAAGAAAACCAAATCAGATCTTGGTATGAGGAGGAGCATTTCAGATGCATCTTGGAGGAGGGAAGAGACATGGCCTGGGAGGAAACGAGCCAGGAGAGCGGTTGTATGGCCGGTCATCCTCATGGGCCAAGAGTTTGCTGTGCCCGGTGGTACAGAAAGTAAGGAGCTGCTTTCAGGCCAAGGGAGGGAGACCGGCAAGGCCCAGGGCAGGAAGGAGAGGTTCTCCCAAGGAGAGTGTGGGCGGGCAGTCGCCACAGGCGTGGGACAGGGCAGGGAGGCAGCAGTTGGGGTTGTCAGAGCCCTGTTGACATTCCATAGCTTGTTTCATTGCAAACTACTTTTTGGTGTGGTTCGAAGCTTTCTCTCGGGCACGCTGAAAAGTCCGTAGGTATTATTCCATACAAACAAGGGCGGTTGAATGGATTAGTTCTTAACGGCACGTGTGCGAATCACGGAGATGTGTGAATGTGTGAGAGAGTGTGTGTGTTGGGAGTGAGTGTATACATGCATTAGTGTGTGAGCAATTGAATGGGTGCGTGTGAGTCTGTGAACATGTGAGTGTGACAGTGTATGTGAGTGTGTAAGAGGGTGCACATGAGTGTGTATATGGGAGAGAGTGTGGGTGGGTATGTGTATGTGAGTGTGACCACATGAGTGTGTTAGAATGTGTAAGAGAGTGTGTAAGTGTATGAGAGTGAGTGTATGTGTCTTCACATTGGCCCTAGAGGTCACTGTGGTTGTTTTCTGTTGCATCTGTAACAAAATTACCACACACGTAGTGGCTTGAAACAACACGAATTTATCATCTTATATTTCTCTGGAGGTCAGAGGTGCAAAATGGGTCTCACTGGGCTAAAATCAAGGTGTTGGCAGGGCTGCGTTCCTTCTCGAGGCTCTAGGGGAGAATCTGTGCCTTGCTTTTCCAGCTTCCAGAGGCTGCTCGCATTCCTTGGCTTGCGACCTATTCCTCCATTTCCAGAGCGAGCAATGGCAAGCGGTGTCCTTCTCACGTTGAACACTCTGACCTGTGCTTCTGCCACCCTCTCCTACGTTTAAGGATCCTTGTGATTGCATCGGGTCCACCTGGATAATCCAGTATAATTTATCTTCGGGTCAGCTGTAACATAGACCTTCATTCTATCTGCAACTTCGATTACTCCTTGCCAGGTAACCTAACACATTCATGCTTCCAGGCATTAGGAGGGGGACGTTATTATGCCTACCACCGTCACCATCGTTATCACTAGAGGAGCTTTCGTAAGGCAGAAATGCCTCTTTCTCTCTTCTTCAAATGTTGCCATTCTTGGAGGGGCAGCAGCCAGCAGGCCAGAGAAGCAGGTGTAGTTTGCAAAAGTCCCCCAGGTGATTCTGATTCAACCTCCCTCCCATCGAGATCCACTGGATGAGATGTTATCCTGAAGTGGTATTTGTTGTTTCCCAAATAGCACTGATGGAAAGGACTCTTGTGATGACCCGTCTTGCTCCTTCATTTTTATCCACAAGGAAATGGAGAGCCAGGCTGGTGAAGTGACATCTGCGCAGTCTCCCAGCTGGTGGCGGCAGACCTGGGTCTCTAACAAGATCCTCAGAACTCCATCCTCTTCCCTTCCTACCGTTATGCTCATCAATTTTCCAAGATTATTGCCCTGCCTTTTTTAACCAAAAGAGATGCGCTTTTTGACCTTCACAAGGTGTTTATTTCTCTTGACTAACAGAATATATTTGTCTGTGTATGCGTGTGTCCTAAATGCAATTACAATAATTGGATAAGATGCTTACATGGTTTTGCTGCCTTTGCTGCCTGAGGCACATAATGAGACGAGGAGGTGAAAGTCTATGTCGATGTGCCTGGCATTCAATCCGGAGTGCCGTGGTATCAAGAAGATGCAGATAAATTGGCAGAGGTTCAGAAGAGATCAGCTAAAATGATGAAAAGAGGGAAGATGGAAGCAGCTATGCAGGGGCCGCTTCACTAAGCAGTCAGTCGGCTGGAAGAAAGCAGGCTCCACGACTTCTATGAATATTTTCAAGCGATGACAAAGAGGGGACATAATTGCTTTAGCATTTTCGTAGTTCTGAGAGATGTGCTGTGTGTAGATACGAAAAGAGAAAACTGGTTTGTGCCAACACAGAGGGCATCCTATCATTTTACCTTAACTTGTGGTTGATCTCAGATTATAGACATGCTTTTTTCAGTTTGGCTGATTGCTAGGGTGGCCAGTTGTCCTGGTTTTCCCGGGACTGAGGATTTTCCTGGGATGCAGGATTGTCAGTGCTAAAGCCAGGACAGTCCTGAGCAAACCGGGACAGTTTGCCTCCCTGCTGACTGCCCTGATTGTCTCATTGCATGTGAGGGTCATAATCTAGGCCCAACCCGTCTGTCCACCTGGGGGCACTGGGATACCAACAGGTTACCAGAAATCCTTTGCGTGAGGATTCCAAACGTCCTTGGAGAGACGGTAAAGAGATCCTTGGGACCGGTCGAGCCTCAGAATACCTAGTTGAGCAAATTAGGCTCAAATCAGGGCAGCGAAGCCTGCCCACCTTGGCTGCAATCAAGAGGCATCCTGCTGTTTCTAGAAGGAGGGAAAATGGCTTGAGGTTGCCTGGGCTGTCCTGGGGCTCCTGTTCCGGTGTAGTGGCCAATATGTTTGATGTACCACTAGATGGTGTTCCTCAGTCACCTCCAGTCTCATCAGGAAGAGTGAGGCTACCTCTGGGACCCTGGAAATTTACAACTACCGAGGCAGGCCACGACAGCGGACAGCGGCGAGGCCCTTGCTGTAGCAGTGGGGGACGTGTTGGGATGCTGACACTGGTAGCAGGAGGATGGTTAATCTCTTTTCATCAGCAAAAACTGCAGCCATCAAGCCAGGCCATCAGATAACAGAAAAAAGTAGAACAAAAACATCAAATGAGAAAGAACGTGAGGTTCCTTTAAAAAGGGGAGCCATTTAGGGGGAACTTAGAAACACAGCAATAAGACCTTGTGAGCCTTCCCCCAAACCAAATACATCTCTATTTTTACCCAAGTTGTCAGAGTCTAAAAGTCCTAATTTTCCAGAACAGAGAGATTGGGGGCCTGGGGCCCTGGAGCTGGACAAGTCCCTGGACAGATTAGGCTAAGCTACATATCAGAGGCAAGAAGCAGGGTGGAGATAGGTTGCTGAAACGCAAAAACGGAAAGAGGGAGAGAAATTCGGTTCAAGGCAGCTGGGTAGTGGATGTCAGAGCAGAGGTGTGGCTCAGGTTACGGAATGCGTGTTTAATTCTCAATCTTGCACATGTGGAATCAGTCAGTATTCTTATTTGTATGCAAGAGAAAATGATTGGCGGGTTTAAGCAGAAAAGGAATTTGTGACTAGTGTAACAGGTATCTCATGGAAGCTTCTGGAGGGCAGAAGAACTGGGCATAGAGCTAGAAAGCAAGGGAAAAAAAATCCTAAAACTACACCACAGAGAGGACAGGCCATACCACAGCCTGTCCCGGATGCCTTGGCTTCTATTGCTGACCCAAGAACTCCAGAACTCTTATCACCATCCCTCTGCCATTTCTGCTGCTACTGCTATCTCTTCCTCAATCTTCCTGCCACTGCAACGCACACATACAGAATTCTCTGCCTTCCTGGCTTCATAGCAGCATCTACTCCTCATTTGAAGTCTAGGTGGATGTGTCTAATGCAAGGAATTTGGGTCCAAAGACGTTGGAGAAGAAAATGTCTGCCATTTCGGCATCTATCGAGGTGGCTGCCTTTGTATCCCTTGGAGATTCATAGTGTGGGAGGAGGAGAGGCCGAGGAATCAGAAAGAATGACTTTCGAGTGCACTCCTTTGGTGGCCCAATATCTACATAGACTCTTATTCCTATACTTATACTTCCCATGTAACATAAGACAACTATTATTAATACCATTGAAAATATGCTCTCCCCTCGTGAACATGGGTGCCTCAAAGTCTCATTGGGTCTGGATCCAGCTTGGAGTTCAGGATCTCTGGGCCATGACCATTTCTCATCTTTCCCATAATAATTCCATCTTGATATGTCATAACCTATGGGAAAAGTTGTAAAGGTAACCATCACCACCCTATATGAAATAGTGGGAGAAAGGGAGAAGAAAATTAGTTAAAATACCCATATATATTTAATGAGGAAGAAAATTATGGTGCTCATTTCTGCATCTGGTCAAGAAGATAAAGTGGGTAGATGTTTCTTCCCTTCTCCACCACCATGTTTCTTTCGAACTCAGCCAGCACCTCACCTGGTCAGCGTTCTGCACTTGATAAGATGATACAAACCATCATTCCCAAGAATTCTGAGATCTTGCTGGTCATGCCTGAAGACGGTTTCATAGTCCTCGGTTGATTTTTACCATTGGACACAGCAATGTTAGGGGACGATCCATGGGTTGCCTTTGGTTTGTAGCGGTAGCCCTATTTCTCCCCTTGATGGTCAGGAGCAATCAAACCCAACCAACAGCTCATCTTCTTCTTTTTTTTGGTCTGTTTGCAAAGCTATTTCTGGGTGAAAATGTAAGGTAGGATCAGTGAATGACACATGCAGGAGCCCATTGACTTATTTCTTTTCTGTAATGTGTGTTCTGTAGACAGAAGCAATATGTATGGTGGATGGTGATGCTGACCAAAGAATGGCAGGTGCAGAAAGCAAGTCCAAATCCTTAATAAATATCCATCCATCCCATATCCATCAGGACAAATGCTGATGCCTCATCATAGAAGAGACTGAATACGGTCAGTCTGCCACCAGGTAGTAGACTGGTCTATCCAGGGGAGACAATATTAAGGGATAAAGGATGATTCATGCTACATGCAAGTTGCGCCCAGTGCTGGAGGGAGTCAGATTAGCCTTGGTGAGGGGAAGTCTATGTCTTTGAGTCCATCAAAGTTTTCATTCCCAACTCCATGATCGCTTTGCTCATGAGCCCATTGAACAATCACTGGGATGGCTGCGGAGGAGGTGGACTACAGGAGCGGGCATCTTGTCCACTGGTTATTCAGCACCTTTCCCACTGTGGAGTGAGGGTCTTTTGGTGAGTATGCACCTGGGGCAGTTTCCTAGGAGCCCATCCACTTACTTTCTCGAACCTCCTTGTTCCTTCCAATCTTGTTCCTTCCAACTTTATGACCAGTCATTTAAACATCAGCCATAGCCCACAGTCCAAGAATCTTCTAACAATTTACCTTACACCAATCTTACAAGAACATTCATGAAGTCAAGGAAACCATCTGTTTTATTTGCCAACGGCTTCACATTAATAAATAAATGCCTAAGGTTGCTTTTTAAATCTTAAACTAATATTGTAATCAATTTTCATTATCAATAAAGACTTTTTATGCAATCAGTTTTAATGGTTAGGTAAGGTTTCATCCACTGAATGTATTATTACATTTCTAATAAGCTGGTGTCTGAGAGAGGGCCTGCTGGACAATGAGGTGGCCAATGTCACTCCTTGACTTTTCTGCAAACTTTCTAAATCTATCTGAAAGTATAATATTCTCTATCTGCCTCTTGCCATAAAGCTTGATTGCCCCAGAAACCAATGTAGTCTGAAGAAACAAAGGTTAATTACATGCAATGGATCAGGGTCCTGAATACTAATTCTTCTGTGTAAGAGCAGAAATTGAATCAATATTTTTTTTTGGCTTGTTTGTTTTTGACCCTCAGTAGGTCCTGGTCAAGAAGTGGGGCACAGATACAAATACGACAACAGTGTGTTGAGTTCTAAATGCTTCATGTGTCATCTCATCAGGTTTTCACTGTAACCCTGTGAAGGGTTATTGCCAATGTAGAGATAAGGCGAAGAACTTGTCCAAGGTTTCACCCTGCTGATGTGATGCCAGGATTTGCACAAGGCAGTCTGACTTTCTGACGTCATTCTGGATGTGGTCCCAAATGAGTTTACTCAAATGTACTCTGGGCAAAGAAGGATGTGAATAAAGAACATCAAGAAGCAGGTGGATTTTTGTTCTTAAAATGATGGTGGGATGTTTTCCCCTTGCTGGAAACCACAGCAGTCTCCAGCTATATAGAAGAGGCTGAAAGACTTTGAGAAGAAAGTCTTACAACAGCCCTTCACCTAATTGATGCCTAGCTTAATGGCCACTCACCATCCCCTCCTAAACACACACTAACTGATGCCGTGGCAAGTTGAAAACTTAGAGCTATTTGATCATCCTCTCACCCACTCGCTGATTCAGCTGCTGTACTGACTCACGAAGTACAGCTCTGGGATACTTTTATGCCAGTGGTACTATTATTGTAATTAACAAATTAAATTAAATATTATGTGAATCATTTTTTTAAACAAATTGAACACTAACAAGGTGCCAGGCTCTGTTCTTCATGCTCAGAAGAAATCGGGGAACAAAGAAACAAAGATCTCTTTTTTCGTGTAACTTACATTCTATGCAAAAAGATATAATCTACCTCGTAGAGTTGTGTCTATGAGAACCAAGTTGAATGTTTCTGTGAGAGTCAAAAAATGTGAGTTGCTCAAAACTTTTGCTTAGTTTGGTGTGATTGAGACAACTGTAAAAAGATTTGAAAAAATATCGCAAGGATCTGAAAGGATCCCACACTCAGAACACTTCACAATTATCTTTAAATTCTTGTTCTATTTTAAAGAAGTCAAAACTAGAAATGTATGGACGTGATTTATGCAAGAAAAACAATGAAGTACCCAATCGGCAAACCCACACCCAAGAAAGGCCTTGAGGGTTCATCAAAAGAAAGGTGAAAGAATGGACATTTACATGTTTTAAGTTAAAATGAAGTATTTCAGGTAAGTATGTATCTTTTTCTTTTTTAAAGAGGATTTTCACTGTAAGTGCCTTTTTTTTTTTTTGGCTGAGGAAGATTTGCCCTGAGCTAATATTTGTGCCAAGCTTCCTCCATTTTTATAGTATGTGGGCCTCCAGCACAGCATGGCTGCTAACAGAGCTGTGTAGTTCCCGCCCAGGAACTGAACCTGAAGGAGTGCACTAAACTTAACCACTGGGCCACAGGCCTGCCCATGTAAGTGTCTTTTTTCATTGGCTGGCTAGTCCCACCTGGGTTGGATGAAAGAGTTTCTAGTCTATTTTTCAAGAGAGCAGTGGAATCAGATCACCAGGAGAGCTGCTGTCCTGAGTCAGAAGTTCTAGGGGTGGGCTCTTGGGAATCTGTTTTTAAACAAACCCTGTAAGGACTGACTGAGAACAGTTGGCCGCTGAGGGCCATTCTACTGATCAGTGTAAAACCCCTAGGTCCTGCTTGGGCTGGACCTTCTACCTGGAGGATCAGGGCTCAAGACACCATCTGGTGGAAGGCTCCATCCTGCCTTTAGAGGGTGAACCTATTAGGGGTCTTATTTTGAATTGTGTCACAGCAGAGACCTGGTATTAAAAGAAATGAAGTCAATGTGCAATTCTTGGTACCCAAATTAGGTATACCCAGGAGATTCAGAAAGGACCCTTGAACAGTTTATAATCTGGGGACAAACTCAGCATATGGGTCAGTAGGTTACATTGTATTATAATACTACACAGCATATAGTGTAATTAATAGCCAAACCACATGCAGTAAGGTGTATGTAGGGTGTAGTAGGATCCTGTAGTGTGATGAGAGACTCAGGGTGACCAACTGTCCCAGTTTGCCCGGGATCGAAGGGTTTCCTCAGATATGGGACTTTCAATGCTAGAACGGAGACAGTTTCAGGCAAACTAGGACAGTTGGTCACTATAGAGAAGGATCAATTTGAGAGCAAGAAAGCTGGGGAAGGCTTTGCAGAGGAGAGAGACCACGGTGTGGGCATTCGAGTCTAGAAGAACGTACAGCAGTCAAGAGCGGGGGTTTGGGGGGGGGGGGTAGAATTCTAATTGGAATGCATGAGTGGCTTCAGAGATCCCTAGCTCTTTGAGTTAAATCCAGGTGTTTCAGACCCACTGCATTGTTAGCGATGACTTGGCATGTTGCTACAAGAAGTGTGACAGAGCTAAGTGGTTCTGCAAGCTCCACTGGTAACAACCGCTATGCGCACCCACCTCTGTGTGCAGGCTAATTAGCTCGTGTTTGCAGAAGCCTTGGAGGGGGTGCAGCACACCCCGAAACCAAGATACTATTAGTCAGTTAGCAGCACCTTACAAAAATCACATTTTCTGCAGTGCGTCTGCCTTATTTCTTCCCAGTTCCTTTGAAATAGCTGGATTCCTGCAGATTTCAGCGTGAGCCTCTCATTGAAATGGAGGAGGCCGTGCCTGACATGTGTATAAATGGGATGACAAACAGCCCGAGGCCCAGGCTGCAGCGTTGATTGGCGGCTAGGCCAATTTCTGGAGTCTACTGTGGCCTTCCTGAGAGAGGGTCAGGGCATTCCTCTCCTGTTGGCATGTTAATAGATATCCTTTATGTATATTTCATAAATCTTTGGTATATCATACCTATAATATCATAGACCATATGATATTATATCAGTAGATATCATGTATCTTTTAATGAGAGAGATGCTAACGTGACAGTTCAGCTGAAAACACTGAGCAACAGGCCGCTCTCTACCCTGAGCCCAGGTCGAGTCCCAATGCCTCTGGGCTGGGGCAGAAGCAGGATGGTTTCAGCAGACGCCTCCTTTCCACTCTAGAGCTGCTGCTGAAGGTGGGGGGAGGGGCGAGGTGGGGCCCCACTTCTGAGCCTGATTCACGGGCACCTAGAGCTTAGCCAGGCAAAATAGCTCTGGTGATGGACGAACTCTCCAAAGCATACATGTAATGTATATGTGTGTGTGTTTTGTGTATGTATGTGTGTGAGTGTGTATGTTGTCTGTATGTGTGTAAGTGTATACATTACATGTGTATGTGTGTATATGTGTGTGTATATACATGTGCGTGAGATTGTATGTTATGTGTATGTGTGTCAGAGTAGATGTGTATGTTGCGTGTATGCATGTATGTGTGTATGTGTAGGGTGAAATGGGCATATGTTATATGTGTGAGTGTGTTTGTATGTGGGCGTATATGTTCATGTGTGTATGTTGTGTGGGTCTGTCATGCATGTGTATGCATGTGCTTGTGTGCGTGCACGCACACAGCCTTGTTGAGGGATCCCAGAGAATTGGTTACGCTCTGGGCCTCAGCTGGTGAACAAGCTTCTAGCCCCTGAATGTGGATGCAGAGATGTTCCCCCCCTCAGAGTTCTGGTTAGAGAGTGAGTGACAGCTGGGGGAGGGGAGAAGGGAGGAGTAGCAGGGGGGTAAGGGGGGTTGGCAGGAGCAGAGCCCAGGCTGGGGGGGAGGCCTGCTTCCACGCCTGGACTCGCCTGTCATGGCCCCTCTGCTAGTTAGAGGCAGAGGGGAATACAGGCAGGTTTCACCAATAACCCTAACCAGCCGCAGACATCCTGCCAATCTGTGGATCTGCTGGAAGCCGTTCATCTGGCCATTGCTGCTAAGCAGTAGAATACACACCCTGCCTTCGTGGCACCACTCTTGGCTAGGATTTCATGATAGAAACCAGACTTTTGGTGGTGAACACGATGCAGTCTATACAGAAGCCGAAATATAATGATATACACCTGAAATTTATGCAATGTTATAAACCAATGTGACAATAAAATAAAATTAAAAAAAAGAAAGCATGGATGTTGGCGGATCAGCCCCAGGTTGGGTCACGCTCACATGAGCAGTCCTGCCCAATTCCAGGGCTTCTGTGGATAATTTTGCTCTCAGCCCCCCGACCATGTAGGTCAGATGGAGTGAGGAATGGCTAAAGCTGATTTTCTTTGGATCTTTTATAGAGCCCGGAAGTCAAGGCTTGCCTGCAGGATTGCTGTTAACAGTCTTGAAAAATCAGTATGGTAGTGGAATCACACCAGCCATTTACTGCTTGCCAGTGGAGGAAGGGATGGCGTCTTACTAAACAGAGAAGGTTAAAAACCCAAAGAGATGGGCTGGGAGGTTGAGAAGCCAGGAGCGTGAGCACCCACTCACTGTCGTGAGCCCCAGAATCTGAATACTGAAGACTCAGTGGGATTTAAAGATTCCTGGGGTTTCTCTCCTCACAGGCATAACAAGGGCAACAAGTTCCTTCGCCATTGGGTGTTTGTTTTCCCCAGCAGTGGCGCCCACATAGGTTATTGCCCAACAGGCCAGTCATCCAACGTGGCCTGAAGAAAAGGAAGTGACGTGTACATACGGGGTAGGAGCTATTCAAAGATGACGTCATTCTCCCTCCTCAGGTCTTTTAAAGCCACGTCAGATACCTGAATGGCCCGTGACCTCCATCTGCATGATCACACGTAGACATTTGAAGCCGTTTCTTCAGATAGGAAAGTGCCACCTCCTGACAGGACTTCATACAAGCTGTTCTCTGGCCACTGTTTTGTTTTTGTCATAGAGATGATGAGCTTTCTTCTCTGCAGTGAAAAGCCTTAATGCTGATAACCAGCTGACAATTCTTCCTTTCTTCCCTCTGCCCTTCATTCCTTTCCCTCACTAGAGTTGACAGAGAACTTAGGAATGACCCTTTTCAAAAAAATCATGTTTTACTCTTATTGCAGTCACCAGAGGCCACTTCATATTTTTCCAACACTCATTTTAACAGAAGGAATTTCACATTTTTGCTCTTATAAGCCTTACTTCCAGTATAGATCAGAGCTGCCTAACAGAACTTTCTGCAATGATGGAAATTTTCTATATGTGCACCATCCAATACAGTAGCCACTACATGTGACTCTTGAGCACTTAAAATGTCATTAGTTGGGGCTGGCCCCCTGGCCGAGTGGTTAAGTTCGTGCACTCGGCTTGGGTGGCCTGGGGTTTCGCCCATTTGGATCCTGGGCTCGGACATGGCACCACTCATCAGGCCATGCTGAGGCGGCGTCCCACATGCCACAACTGGAAGGACCCATAACTAAAAATACACAACTATGTATCGGGGGATTTGGGGAGAAAAAGGAAAAAAAATAGAATCTTAAAAAAAAAATGTCATTAGTGTGATTGAGGAAGCACATTTTAAATTTTAGTTCACTTTAATCAATTTAAATTTAAGTAGCTGCATGTGACTAGCAGCTACAGGATTGAACGGTCCCGGTTAAAGAGCGTGCATGTATCTCCAAAGCTTTCCTTTGCCGCTACGCCCTCCACATCCTAATTCAGTTGGTGTTTTCCCCTTAAGTGATGCAGGCACACTTCTTCATCCCTTTCTAGGCTGCTTGACACCGGAGGAAGTGAGCGAACTCAGCTTCTGGCTCTGCAATTTCTGCAGTTCTCAGACTCCATCACACAGGAGTGGGCGGGTGGGTTGAGAAAGGCTTATGAAATGTCAGTAATACAGGTGAGAAAATTTCAGTTCCTTGCCAAGCATTTTCTTTGTTGACACAACAGATTTACCTGCTTATGTGTAGCA
Source organism: Equus caballus (assembly GCF_041296265.1). Classification (NCBI taxonomy): domain Eukaryota; kingdom Metazoa; phylum Chordata; class Mammalia; order Perissodactyla; family Equidae; genus Equus; species Equus caballus. The sequence goes on from NC_091709.1 coordinate 35,666,291, forward strand.
CCAGCTAATCCTGAAATAAAATGCCTGAGTCCAAGGTGGGTGATATTTCTATTTCAGCTTAATGTTTGTTGAAACTAATGTGAGTTATTAGAGTTACGTTTGTTTGAAGGTACTATATTATAAACATTTTAGGAGAAAGCCTGTGGAAATTACAATCACAATTACATAATCAGAGAAGAATTTGCAAAGGCCTGGGTTTGCATGAAGGAAAGCAGTTCAAGCTGGGTTTAAGCTTCCAAATGAGGCACCGTCTCTCCAGGACAAAATAATCTGATTGTAATTGGGCGATATTGGCCAAGACCTGGGATGAGAGACATGATCGGGAAGGATTGATTTACACAAAGAGGCTCCTGGGAAAACAAAGGAACAGGAATTTCTCAGGTGGAAAAAATAAAACTCATACTTTTTAGCAAAAGTCAAAGGCAATTATTAAGCCCTGAAAGGAGGAAGTGGCTAGAAAGAGGATATGGTGCAGACGATGCTGCACACCTGGAAAAGGTCCACGGACCCAAGAGAGCTCATCAGTGTCAGGAGAACAAGACAGATGGGACCTGCCCGAGACTGGGTGTCAGACAGAGACCATGTGATGGAACGACTCCCAGGTCTGGGGAAGAGTCCTTGGCTAAAAGAGTAGGACGCAGCCCCTTCATTTATTCAGCCGTCCAGCCGTCTTAGTCAGCGTGGGCCGCCATAACGAAACACCAGAGACTGGGTGGCTTAAACAGCAGACATTCATTTTCTTACAGTTCTGAAGGCTGGTTGCTGGCCCATTCGGTTGCTGGTGAGAGCTCTCTTCCTGGCTTGTGCACGGCTGTCTTCTTGCTGTGTTCTCACATGGTAGGGGGTGGGGAGGAGGGGAGGAAGGTGTCTCCTCTTATAAGGGCACTAATCAGACAAGAGCCCCACCCCCAGGGCCTCATCTAACCCTAAGTACCTCTCAATGGTCTCATCTCCAAAGCCCATCACACTGGGGAACGGGGCTTCAAATACGAATTTGGACATTCAGTCCATAAGACCAGCCATTTAATAAATATTTATTGAGCACCTACTATGTGGTACAGTTGTGTTGATGAGTAAAAGTGGCTCTGTCTCAAAGAACTCAGTGCAAACCATCATACTCCGAAGAGGTAAGTGCTCCAATAGAGAAAGTGCTGGGAGCGCACAGAGGATGGGGGGCAAAGTCTGCCTGAGGGTGCGTAGAAGTCTTCATGGAAGGTGTCATTTGAGTGAATGTTGAAGGATGATGGAGGCATGGAAGGGGTGATTCCCAGACAGAGGTGACAGTATGTGCCAAGTCAGGGAGGTGGTCAAAGCACAGTGTGATCCAAGGTCCATGTTGATGCTGATGTTGGGTTATGGATTGGGGATGGTGGCATGGGCCGGGATAGGTAAGCAAGAGATGACATTGGAGAGGCAGCTTGGGCATTGAAAAAGGACTAGATGTGCCATGCTAAGGACTTTGAACATGATCCCAAAGGAAATGGGGAGTCTGAGAGCTGTAAAAGGGTTTTAAACAGGAGAATGTGCAAATCTATGTGTAGGAAGCTAATGGGCATTGTATTAGTTTGCTAGGGCTACTATGACAAAGTGTGAAAGACTGGGTGGCCGAAACAACAGAAATTTGTTGTCTCACAGTCCTGGAGGCTAGAAGTCCAAGATCAAGGTGTTGGCAGGTTTGGTTTCTTCCAAGGCCTCTCTCCTTGGCTTGCGGATGGCAGTCTTTTCCCCATATCTTCACATGATCTTCCCTCTATGTGTGTGCATGTCTGTGTTCAAATTTTCTCTTCTTATATGGACACCAGTCCTATTGGATTAGGGCCTATCCTAATGACCTCATTTTAATTTATGACCTCCTTAAAAGACCCTATCTCCAAATACAGTTACATTCTAAGGTATTGGAGGTTAGGGCTTCAGCATATGAATTTTGGGTGGGGACAACACAATTCAGCCCATAACAGGCATCTATGCAGAAGGTAGACTGAGTAAGAAAGACCGGCAGATGGTGAACCACTTATAAACTTCTTTTGTACAATCCACTCGTTGAGTGATGGTGAAGACCTGACTGGGGGCTGTGGTGGGGACAGAGAGGGGGTGGTAGGTTGAGAAGGCTTTTGGGAGGCAGATTCAATAGCAACAACGGAGAGGGGGCGAGGGTCATAACTCTGGGCCATTTCTACAATGGACCTTTTGAGAGGAGGTTGACGGCTGAAACTAAGGCAGGGCATTTAGTAGAAGGGACAAGTTTGGAGCCCTTAACTCAGAATTCCCACCTAGTGTCAATGAATATTTGACAAGCAAATGAGTGTGGGTGAAACCCTGTGAGTTAGGATGTAACAGAGATCCCACCTGCAAAATGATGAGACCCAGTTCTCACTGTAGCACCCAGGATCTGTTGCTTAGGTAGAAGATTGACACTTTTGGCAATAATTTCTTATCCCAGAACTCTTCATCCTGCTAATAAATTCTCCTTCTCTACGTGCCCGAGACCTTAAGCATACACTATCATCAGATCTAAATAAAGGGACCAATATGTTTCCTAATATCCCAAACAAGTGTTTGATCACTGATCTGATTTTCGGGAACATGGTTATCTAGAAAAATCACTGGGTGGACCCAGATGCCGTGAGAGCGATCCTTTGTCCTCTCCTAAACCTCATGATTCCGACTTTGTGCATTCTCAGCATTGGAAGGCCAGTCCGTATGAAATTACTCATGTTATATACTTGTTTTTGACCCAATGCGGGAGGCACCTGGACCAGGGAGATTTCTGATTTCGTTGAAAGATAGCTTCCAAGCTTGAGTAACTTTAAAAAAAAAACTTCTAAAGCCTCTCCTTTGAGTCATCACCCCAGAATGGAACTCCCACCGTTTCCTCTTCCAAGCTTCTTCATGATGCCGGGGCATCGCCATTGCTCTTTTCTTCTAAAACACCTTCTAGCACCCGGAGATGGCACCACTAAGTACCAGGACAGAGGACATGGCAATGGAGATGAGTATGGCAGAATTCCTGCTTCCAGGAGCAAATAATTTCATGAGGGGATAAGACAAGTACAGGATGTTAAAATGGGACTCTTGTCTCAGTTTTGGCCAAGGCCCCAAGTCAATAGGTGGCAAGAATAATGATATTCCAAAGTGGTCTCCCATGCAGGACTGCAAAGAAGGTCATTGGAAAGCAGTTTTGAAGCCCCCAGCTCACCACTGAGCTGCAGACCATACAAAACACTGGAGTGGCCAAGAGAGGGGTTGGAGATAAGACAGAGCATTTCTTTGAAGAGATATAGGCAGTGTGCAATAAGTTTTATGCCTCCATTGGGGGAGGGTGGCATGCTAACTCCTTTCCTCAGTATGTAAGGTGGCTTCAAAGCCACCTTTTGGAGAGTGTGTTAGGTGTCCTCAGGAACTTAGGTAACTCGAGAGCAGAGTCTGGTTCGGGCATGTGGATGTTCAAGGGCAAGGGACTGGCCGAGGCCACAGAGAAGATGGCTGTGTGCCTGCACTTCTACTGACCACGGGCATGCTCACTGAGGACCAGAGGCGGGCCAGAGAGAGAAAGCCCTGCGGGATTACTGGAGAGAATGACAAGAGCAGAAAGAAGCTAGAGGTATCGCTAGGTGACCAGCGACCAAGGGAGGGCTCTTAAGTGACCAACTAGTTGGCATGTGTCTGCCTGAGTCAGGAGCATGACAGGTGGGAATTATCCCCAGTTTTGGGGGGCAGGAGGGAGGCCCAGAGAAAGAGTTGGCTTCACACACAAGCCCCGGCTGTTGGCTGTATACCTCTGGGCCCTGCCCGATGGTAAGCGCGGAGAGGGCAGAAGGTGCAGACAGCAAGGTGAGGGAAAGAGAGAGGAAACCAGCCTCCTGCTGCCAGGGGCCAGAAGGAGGCCTACACTGAGCTCGGGTGGGGGCTGTGACTTGAAAATGGAGGTTTGACTCTTACGTGGGCTGGCTGTTGTGAATGCTTTATCTGAGAATGAGCAGGAAGCTACCGAGCCTGCCTGAGATTTCCCTCGGGAGCAGGGAAAGAGCCAGCCCCACAAGGCAGTTTGAACAAGCCCTTTCAGGGGAAGGAAACATCATTTCTGATTGTATCTAGTGACTCCCCTTCATTCGAGTACTAGCTATAATTACACATGACAGTGATTGGGCAGAACAACATGCATGCCCCTCATTCTCTCTGCCCATACCCATCGGACACCTGCTATGTGCCAGATTCTCAGCTTGTTCTGGGGAACAAAGCCGGGGAAGGCCCTGACCCTCCACAGAGCTGATGGGCCAGTAGGGGAGTACTGAGACCCACGAGACAAACTTATACGCAGCATGTTTGAGAATTTGACGTGGGAAGAATTACCCAGGAGTCACGGGGGAAAAAGGAAAGCCTTCATGGAAGAGAGGTGACTGGGCTGGTCCTGCAGAAGCCAGCAGCCCTGGCTGGGCAGCAATGGCCAGGGAGGCTTCCAGATAGATGACCAGCCAGCGTTCTGGCACGTGTGGGGAGAAAAGAGTGGTCCAGTTCCGTGAAAGCACAGAGTGTGCAAAAGGCAAAATGAGTGTGATTCCATTTACATGAAATTGAATAGAACAGGAAAATCTATAGAGAAAGAAGGCAGACGAGTGGTTGCCTAGGGTTGAGGGGGTGCTGATGAGCACAGGGCTTCTTGTCGGGGTGATAAAATTTTCTAAAATTAGACTGCCATGATGTTTACTTTAAATATACTAAAACGATTGAGTTGTACACTTTAAATGGGTGAATTGCACGGTATGTGAATTATATCTGAGAAAAGCTGTTAAAAAAGGAGATTCTAGTCACAGCACAATAAATACAGAATGATACAATCTATAGAAAATTCAGAATCTGGCAATACTAAACAGCATGCCACTTAGGAATAGGTGTCAAAATGATAAAGAAATCAAGGGAATGACTCTGCAAATGTCAGGCGAGTGTTCACTCTTGGAGGCAAGAGGGGAATCCATCAGTGGGGGGAGCACAGAAGTCAGGGGCCATCTAATAAACTGGAGTTTTACCGCAAGTGGTGGTTTCACAGGGGTGGTCTTTATAAAAATAATTTACACATCTCTTATGAAGACTCTTTTGAATGTAAGACATATTTCAAAACAAATAAAGAAAAACGGGGAGGAAGAGACCAAATGAGAGATGGGACTGAAAGGTCCCTGGGGACTCGCTGCGCAGGGTGCAGAGGGCCAGGTCAGACATTTGTACTTAACGAAGGAAACAGCGTGGAGCCAGGGAAGGTATCTGAGCAGGCAGCCAGGGGATAGAGAGGCATTTAGGAAGGGATCCAGGCTGTAAGCAGGATGATGGGGAGTAGCCACAGGGGCTTGAGAACAAGGTCTGAGCATGCGCACTTGGGCAGTGGAGGGTAGTGCCCTGGGAAGAGTTGAGGACCATCATGCAGAAACCAGGTAGGATGTAAGAGCTGAGGATGAAGCATACCTGGGAAGATGAATGACACTGTCGTGGGCAGAGATAGGGAGTCAGGGAAGAGGGGCTGGAAGGGAGACAAGATGAATAGTTTAGTTTTGGACATGCAAGGAGTATAAAAACGACTTTATTACAAAATGAGAGATCTCAAGAGATTGCAACTATAACTCTTGGCAAACTGCAGGTTCCCAGGTAATTATGGGGTCTTCCCAAGTTATTTTTGGGCCTGGTTCCTTGAGGAATCTGCCCTTTCTTTGCAGTCCCATCCCTCGTTGTATTCCAGTCTGATCTGCAGTCTTCACTCCCACAGCTTCCCCAGAGGGCAGAGCAAGATGCGTCCTGTTGGTTTCTTGGGGGCATAGCCTGAGGCCTCGGCCATGCAGATTTGAAAGGATGCTTTCTTGCTTCCCAGCTCCCCAAATTCTCCCTGAGTAAATTCTTCTTGGATGTCTCAGCTTCCCTTTGCCCTGGGAAACTTAACTGGCATAGCTTGTGAGAGGAGCAAAAGTGAAGCTCCTCAGGGGGACGAGAGTTGTAAGGCTAGGACATGAAGGATGAATGGGTTCGTCCAGTTCCAGGTGGGAGGAGCAGGTGTGCAGGTGCTGAGGCGAGAGACAGTGTGAGTGGAGCTGACAGGGAGGGTCCCAAGAGGTAGGCAAAGGCCAGAGCGTTCAAGCAGTTTGACTTGATCCTTTACCCTAAGGGGAACTGAAGCTATTGAAGGTTTTCAAGTAGGAGAGTGATATGATTGGTTTCTACCTGTGTCTAATGAGCATTTACTTTGTGCCAGGAGTCCTTCAGTCTTTTCATATACATTATTTCACTGTATCTTTTCAGTGGTTCTGTGGGGTTATGTATAATCCATCCAACCAAGCATCCACACATCCATCCATTCATCCATCCATTCAACCATTCATCCATTCATCTATCCATCCAACCATTTAACCATCCATCCATCCATTTAACCATCCATCCATCCATCCAACTGTTTAACCATCCATCCATCCATCCAGTCATCCATTTAACTATTCATCCATCCATCCATTTCACCAACCATCCATCCACCCAACAATTTTTAAAAATCGAAGATAGCTTTATACTAGTCACTGTATGCATTTGCTTTAGACAGATAGGAAACTAAAGGGTCCTTAGTCCTAGAAGGTCAAATCAATTCCTAAAAGGCCATAACTAGAAAGAGGCTTGGCCAGGATTCAAATCCAGGAAAGCAGATTTCAGGGCCTGAGCTTTTCCACCAGCTCTCCCAGCTTTCCCAGCTCTCTTCTCAAGATGGGACTGCAGGTCCTGGGTGGCTCCTAAAGGCAAGGTCAGCTGGAATCTTGAAGTATGCTGATCTTGAGTAAGAGCAGGGGGATGATGAGGCCACTATAGGTGAGGTGAATGGAATAAAAGACACATGTGTGAATGAGCTTGGCAGGCCTGGTTACCTGCTATTTCTTTGCTTTCTTTCTTGCTAACAGAACTCTGATTTTTGGGAGGCAAAGTGTAGGGGAGCCGCAATGTATCCACTTCCCATGGATGAGCTGTCAGTGGTTTTAAGCCAATCATGGCTAAGCTAATACCCTTGGCTGGGTACTCACTTTTACTGCCCCCTTTGCATCTAGTGAGGGGCCACGTGACCAAGTTTTGGTCAGTGAGACAAAGGAGAAGTCTATCGAGTGCTTGTGAAAAATATTTCTGATTCCCCTGTTGGAAGGCAGGAATACCAGCCCTCTCTATCTGGCTGCCTCACTGCATCCTGACTTTTAATGCAGCCGTGATTCCCAGAGCTGTGGCAGCCCTCTTGTGGCCATGAACAACAGACACAGAGACAAAAAGGCAACAAATGGAGGGTGGCAGAGTGGAAAGAGCTGAGTTCTTAATGAGCTTGGGCAGCTAAACTAATGGCAGTAAGGGCTTCCCTGTAGACTTTGTAATATGTGAAAAAAAATAAACCCCTAGGAGTTTAAATTTTTTTATTTCCTGTAGCCAACCATGTGCTAGCTACTATAATAAGCACAGTGAGGAAGAGGCAGGAAGGAGAGGAGAACTTATTTGTAGTATAGGGTGATGTGTAGGGAATGAGTGGGAATGTTGCTTTGTTTTCTAATTATTTTATGTGCTGTAAATGTTGAAGCGGAAGTCATCTTTTCTCTTGTGGTTCCTTCTCTTCCCATGTGTACTCTCCTAACAGCCCCCCTTTCCTTTAGCCCACATTAACCCCTATGCTCCTTGACTATTGGTCTGGAATGGAGAAGGGAAAGAAACTTCCCCGTTGTTGATTCTCACTGTACCTCTGTCAAGCTATCAAAAATTTTCCAGGGCAGAGGGCAGAGACCTAAACCCTTCTGGGTACTCATGAGGACTTTTACAGATGCTGTGCTTATCATTTTGTTTAGTGCCCAGAAGGGAGGCTGGTAATTTAGCAACTTATGTGTTCCTTCGAGAAGACAAAAGGCCTCGAGCAGGAAGTATCATAAAAGAATTTGGAATGGGGGGGAGGGCAGTTGTAAAAACAAAATGATAAAGACGGAAGGGGAGGGTCTTTTGTATCACTGTGGCATTTTGATGCTCTCACAGGATGCAGTCCACGTTCCCCTACCCCCACCCAACACACCCTTTCTGCTTAAATCCTAGCAGTGGACTGAGGTCTCTTCTATCAATGAAGACACATGTCTCAGATATCCAATTATAATAGCTTTCTATGGCAGACACTGTGAGTTCCTTGCATACTGTTACCCCAACCTCCCATATTCCACGTAGACATTCTTAATTACCCTCCAAAGTGTGGAAGTGCTATTCAGATTAGTTTGGCCTTGCAGTGGTCCCAGACTCAGAGTAGAGAATCTTTTTTTAAAAAATATTATTTTATTGAGATCATATTGGCTCATAACATTGTGTAATTTCAGGTGTACATTATTATATATCAGTTTCTGTATAGACTGCATCGTGCTCACCACCAATAATCTAGTTTTTATCCATCACCATACATATGTGCTCCTTTAGCACCCCCCCAACTCCTTTTCATGTGGTAACCACTAATCTGTTCTCTTTGCCCATGTGTTGGTTTATCTTCCACATATGAGTGAAATCATGCAGTGTTTGTCTTTCTCTGTCCGGCTTTATTTCACTTAACATTATACCCTCAAGGCCCATCCATGTTGGCTCAAATGGTACGATTTTGTCTTTTTTATAGCTGAGTAGTATTCCACTGTATACATATACCACATCTTCTTTATCCACTCATCTGTTGTTGGGCACTTGGGTTGCTTTCACGTCTTGGCTATTGTGAATAATGCTGCAATGAACATAGGGATGCATAAATCTCTTTGAGTTGTTGATTTCAGGTTCTTTGGATAAATACCCATTAGTGGGGTAGCTGGATCATATAGTATTTCTATTTTTGAGTTTTTGAGAAATTGGGGTAAAGAATCTTGATTTCCCTTCCTAAGGATTGTTTTATGAATGGGCTTGTAACACAGTTTTGGCTAGTGACATGAGAGGGGAAATCTGGCAGAGGACTTATGGAAAATTTCCTTTGCTTTTAAAAGAGGTGGGTATGTTCCTTTTTCAGCTTCTGGTGTGGATGTATGAGGAGGTGATGCCAGGAACTATGGCAACCTTTTTGGGGCCATTAGAGGAGCCCACCAAAAGGATAAACAAGTACTCTGAGGGTGGTAAAAAAGAAAAACAAAAATAACTTGACTTTGTTTAGCCTCTATATTAACCAACTCTGGAAATACTCCTCTTCTGCACTTATTAACTTACTATTATTAGCCAGAGTGATCATAAAAAAAAAGAGCTATCTGCTTTTAAGACTGTGGTAGGAAATATACAAGATGAACCTGGGGCATCTTGTGGTGCCAGAAAATAAGAAAGTGCTTAAAAAGCCACCCTAACCCCCCCCCGCCCAGAATGATGGGAATGTGTCAAAGGGACATAGGAATCACCTGAAAGAGTTTCCAACTGCCAAAACAGGAACAATTGGAGCCAAAAAATAATTAAAGTATGTTGGATTATAGCCCAAAGTATCAAATAAATGTCCACGAATCCATAGTAATATAAACAAGTGATTGAACAAATAAATAAATGAGGAAGAATAGGAAAAACTCCTGTGCAGAAAAATTCCAAATAATTTGTGTAAATATTCTATCCTGAGGAGGTGGAGCGTAACTCTTCACTCCTTAAGTTTGGAATGTGCATAGTGACTTCCTTGCAAAGAGTAAACCATAAAGATGGGTGAGAAAAGGGTAACTTGACAAGGGAGAATCCTGACAAACATTATCTCAGCCACAGACCAAGGTCAACATCAACAGTGGTGAGTCACGTTGATAGCACGCATCCCTGACGTACTGTGATGGGAAGGGCACTTCACATCTCTGGTCTTCCTTCCTCAAACCCACAACCCCCGTCTAATCATGAGACAAACTCAAATTGAGGCACGTACTGAAAAATTCTTCATCAGTGCTCCTTAAGACGATCCAAGTCATCAAAAATAAGGAAATTTCTGAAAAACTGTCACAGCCAAAAGGAACTTAAGGAGAAATGATGACTAAATGTCATGTGGTATCCTGGAACAGAAAAAGAATATGAGGGAAAAACAAAGAATCTGAATAAAGTATGGATTAGTTAATAACAACGCACCAACATTGGTTCATTAATTGTGAGAAACTCACCAAACGAATGTAACATGTGCATAACAGGAGAAAGTAGGTGTGGGGTATACAGGAGTATATAGTTCTCTGTACTATTTTCACAAACATTCTGTAGATCTAAAACTATTCAAAATTAAAAATTTATTTAAGTGAAAGAGAGGTATCAATATTAAGGACGAGAGAGGGCTGCGTTGCATATTTGAAAGTTGTTAAGAAAGTAGATCTTAAAAGTTCTTATCACAAGAAAAAAAATTTGCAACTACAAATGGTGATGGATGTTAATTAGATATATTGTGGAGATCATTTCACAGTATATACGTATATTGAATTATGCTGTACACCTGAAACCAATATGTTATATGGCAATTACAGGCATACCTCATTTTACTGTGCTTTGCAGATACTGAAATTTTTACAAATTGAAGATTTTTGGCAACCCTGTGTTGAGCGAGTCTATTGGCACCATTTTACCAACAGCGTTTGTTCACTTCGTGTCTCTGTGTCACGTTTTGGCAATTCTCATCATATTTCAACCTTTTTCATTATTATCGTATGTGTTATGGCGATCTGTGATCAGTGACCTTTGATGTTGCTGTTGTAATTGTTTTGGGGGCCCCACAAACCGTGCCCTGTAAGACGACAAAGTTAATCGATAAATGTTGGGTGTGTGCTGACAGCTCCACTGACCAGCTGTTCCCGTCTCTCTCCCTCTCCTCAGGCCTCCAACTCCCTGAGACATGACAATATTGAAATTAGGCCGATTAATAACCCTGCAATGGCCTCTAAGTGCTCAAGCGAAAGGAAGGGTCTCACGTCTCTCAGTTTAGTTCAAGAGCCAGAAACGATTAAGCTCAGTGAGGAAGGCATGCCAAAAGCTGAGACAGGCTGAAAGCCAGGCCTCTTGTGCCAAACAGTTAGCCAAGCTGTGAATGCGAAGGAAAAGTTCTCGAGGGAAACTGAAAGTGCAACTCCAGTGAACACATAGATGATAAGAAAGCAAACAGTCTTATTGCTGATGTGGAGAAGGTTTCAGTGGTCTGGATAGGAGATCACACCAGCCACAACACTCCCTTAAGACAAAGCCTCATCCAGAGCCAGGCCCTAACTCTCTTCAATTTGATGAAGGCTGAGGGAGGTGAGGACGCTACAGGAGAAAAGTTTGAAGCCAGCACAGGTTGGTTCATGAGGTTTAAGGAAAGAAGCCGAATCCATAACGTAAAAGTGCCCGGTGAAGCAGCACGTGCTGATGTAGAAGCTGCAGCAAGTTCTCCAGAGGATGTAGCTATGATAATTCATGAAGGTAGCTAAACTAAACAACAGATTTCAGTGTAGACAAAACAGCCTTCTTTTGGAAGCAGATGCCATCTAGGACTTTCACAGCTAGAGAGGAGAAGTCAATGCCTCACTTTAAGGACAGGCTGACTCCAGTTAGGGGCTAACACAGCTGGTGACTTGAAGTTGAAGCCAGTGCTCACTAACCATGCAGAAAACCCTGAGGCCCTTAAGAATTATGCTATGTCTACTCTGCCTGTGCTCTATAAACGGAACAACAAAGCCTGGGTGACAGCGCATCTGTTTACAACATGGTTTACTCAATATTTCAAGCCCTCTGTGGAGACCTACAGCCCAGAAAAAACATTCCTTTCAAACTATTGCTGCTCCTTGACATGCACCTGGTCACTCAAGAGCTCTCATGGAGACGTCCAACAGGATGAATGTTGTTTTCATGCCTCCTAGCACAACAGCTTTTCAGCAGCCCGTGCATCAAGGAGTCATTTCGACTTTCAAGTCTTATTAGTTAAGAACCACATTTTGTAAGGCTCTAGCGGCATACACAGGGATAACTCTGATGGGTCTGGGCAAAGTCATTTGAAAACCTTTTGGAAAGGATTCTTCATTCTAGATATCATTAAGGACATTCATGATTCATAGGAAGAGGACAAAATATCGACATTAACAGGAGGTTGGAAGAAGATGAGTCCAACCCTCAGGGATGACTTCGAGGGGCTCAAGGTTTCAGTGGAGGAAGTAACTGCAGATGTGGTGGAAACGGCAAGAGAACTAGAATTCGAAGTGGAGCCTGACGATGTGGCTAAATTGCTGCGATCTCATGAGAAAACGTTAACGGATGAGGAGTTGCTTCTTACGGAAGAGCAAAGAAAGAGGCTTCTTGAGGTGGAATCTACTCCTGGTGAAGATGCTGTGACGGTTGTTGAAATGACAACAAGGATTTAGAATCTGATATAAACTTACCTGATAAAGAGGCAGTAGCGTTTGAGAGGATTGACGCCAATTTTGAAAGAAGCTCTACGATGGGTAAAATGCTGTCAAATGGCATCGCATGCTACGGAGAAATTGCTCAGGAAAGGAAGATCAATCGATGCAGCTAACTTCATTATTGTCCTAGTTTTAAAGATTGTCGCATCCACCCCAGCCTTCAGCAACCACAGCCCTGATCAGTCAGCACCATCAACATCGAGGCAAGAACCTCCCCCAGCAAAACGATTACACTCGCTGAAGGCTCAGATGATGGTTAGCAGTTTTTAGCAACAAAGAATTCTTTAATTAAGGCATGTGCATTTGTTCTTTTAGACACAATGCTATTGCACGCTTAATAGACTACAGTATAGTGTAAACATAACCTTCATATGCACTGGGAAACCAAAGAGTTCGTGTGACTCCCTTTACTGCAATATTCACTTTATTGTGGTGGTCGGAACCAACCTGCCGTATCTCTGAGCTACGCCTCTACACGGATTAACCACAGAGATGGCCAGAGTGAATCAAAGAACGACACCCCACTCCATCTTGTCTATAACAAACCTACTTTAGAGACATGATTAATGACAAGTATAGAGATGGAAAAAGATATACCACGCTAACAGTGATCGAAAGAAAGCGAGAGGAGCTACACTGAAACCAGACAAAGCCAACTTCAGAACAAGGAAAGTCATCAGTGGTTTCCAGCGGTTCCAGAGGAGAGAGGGAGGAATGACTAGGTGGCACAGAGGACTTTTAGGGCTGTGGCACTACTCTGTGTGATACTGCATGATCACACATGACATGATGCATTTGTCAAAACTCATAGAACTGTGCATCACAAGGAGTGGACCCTAATGCAAACTCCGGATTGAGTTGATAACAGTGTATCAGGTGGGTCATGACTTGTAACAGGTGCGCCACACTAAAACAAGATGTTAGGAGTTGGGACATCTCAGGGGCGAGGCAAAGGCGTACATGTGAACTCTCTGTGCTTTCCACTCAATTTTTCTTGAAACCTAAAACTGATCTTAAAAAATAGTCTAAGGGCCTGCCCTGTGGCCAAGTGGTTAAGTTTGGGTGCTCTGCTTTGGTGGCCTCGGGTTTGCAGGTTTGGATCCTGGGTGTGGACCTATATACCCATGCGGAGGCGATGTCCCACATAGAAGAACTAGAATGACCTACAATCAGGATATACAACTATGTACTGGGGCTTTGGGGAGGAAAAAATAAAAAATAAAAACTGAGGATGATTGGTGACAGATGTTGGCTCAGGGCCAATCTTCCTCACCAATAAAAGGATACTTTAAAAAATGTATATTTAAAAATTAATTAATTAAAGAAATAGTCTAATTAAAAAGCAAAAATCACAACTCTCACTGTGGGCATTTGGCCACCTCCTTCCCTCACCACCAGGCCTGGTCAGAGCCTCTGTTCTCTCCATCCACGGAGCCACAGTGGCCTGAGCCCTGGCATGCTCAGGACCCCTAGACTGGCCTTGACTGATGGTTCTCTTGTTTCCCTCTCAGGCAAAGGGACGAGGGACAAGTTGCTCATGATGGAGTCCCAGAGGATGGACTAAGAGCCCGTGAGCCTGGGTCTGCCAGAGAGCTGCTAGGAGAGCGAGATGTGGTTTAGTGAAATAAAGGTGGCAACTGAGCCAGAAGAGGGACCTGTCCCCTCCCCAGAGGCCACTTCTAGAGATGACTCAGTGGATGGAGACACTCCCTGGACCACCTTAGGAGGCATGAGCTGAAGATGGAGGCCATATGAGGGAAGGGGTCTGGGTCACTGTGTCACTACTGGAGTGGAGTCACTCCCTGTCAGGAATACTTGCCTTGAAGAGGCACAACTTGGCTCCTCAGAAAATCTGTGAAATTGTCCGATTTTGCCAGTTCCAGCTGATTTCTCCCAAACTGCTAGGATTAGAATCCTGGTCTCTTAGTTAATACTTTTTTTTTTTTTTTTTTTTTGCTAAAGAAGATTAGCCCTGAGCTAACATCTCTGCCAGTCTTCCTCTACTTCATATGTGAGTCGCCACCACAGCATGGCTGACATTTGGTGTAGGGCTGCATCCAGGGTCCTAATCTGCAAACCCAGGCTGAGAAAGTAGAACGTGTCTAACTTAACCACTATGCCATGGGGCCAGCCCCTCTTAGTTAACATCTTTAGGGACACCCGTCAGTCCTGGGGCCCTGTCTGCCCACACTGACCAAACACAAGGAGAGAAGGAGTCACAGGGAGGGAGACCCCTGGGACCTCTGTGGGCAGCACCAGGCAAGCCTGCAGCAGAGGGAACTTTACAGCAGGAGGATGGACGTCTCCTGGGGGTGGGCCCCACCAGCTGCCCGGCCCCACCAGTGCACAGAATGGGACATGGCCTGGCCCCGCCTTGACCCCCTAGGTTTGCTGTAGGGCCGGGTGGTCCTAGGGTGGCTGAGCTCTAGGCTCTGATCAGTTCTTTTCACCCCCCAAGGGCCTGGATAAGGGAGATCACTTCCTGTTTCAGAGCAAAGTTCGGAAGAGCTGTTTTCTAGAACCTGCTGGCCTCCCCTCCCCCAGCTCAACTGACCAGCCCTGGTTGCTGGGCACCTGTTCACCTTAGAGATGGAACACTCTGCAGGGTTCTGAGCAGTCAGTTGTGGCCACAGGACACTGGCACTCAGAGGCTGAGCAGTGGAGCCCTCCCCAGCCATGGGGGACCTGCTGCCTGCCACGGCATCCGCTCTCCAGCTGATCCTGGGGCGCCTGTGGGGGGCTCTGCTGGGGATTTCTGGAAGCATGAGACACGTCCCGGCTCTCCCTGCATTCTTCTGGGAGACCCTGGTGGGTGCCGTTGTGCTGGTGCTGATACTAAAGAGACGACACGCTTTACGAAGTGTGAAGGCGCTGGGCAAAAGATGTTCTGCCCATGAGGACGTCTGTGGAAAAGGTACTGAGAACGCTGGACCAACGTCAGGAGCCCGTGACACCCACAGGCCGCCTGGGATGGAGGCCAGTGCTCTCTCATTACAAATCTTGTGCTTGATGGCAATAAACACAGACCCGAGCAGCTGGTCACTTCGGGCCGCTGTCCACCTTCTGGAAGAACTAGAGAAGAGCCAGCCTCCTAAACCTTCCCAGGGGACTGACGAAAGACCCACCTTCACAGGCTCAGAGAAGGATGCGGAACAACTTCAGAAGAAAACTATGGGTGATTTCAATGAAAACACTCATTTTCCAGCAAGGGTAGAATTGCTTCAACGAGAAATTGGGAGATGGAAGCAGAGAGTCCAGGAAAAGGAGGAGAAAGAAAGGCTGGCAAAGCCCAACACACGAAGGAAGCAGGTCCTGAAAGATCAACTCAGCCGACGACAGGCCGTGGCTGAAAGCCTGCGGCAGAGCATCCTCTCCCGGGACCTCCTGGGAGACCGTGTGGATGGCGGGAACTCGGATGCGGAGCAGAAGAGGGAAGCGGAGCCTGGCCATCCCTCCATCGGTGCGTCAGCAGTTGGTGCGAAGGGAACCACCGACGGTGCTGACTTCAACGCGCCCCTTCAGAGTCTTGAGGAGCAACGTCGAGAAACAGCCAGACAACTGCGGGAACAAGATCGGATGAACGCAGAGCTTGTGGAACGAGTCAGGAGTCTCCAAACGGAGCAAGCGTCTTGGCTGCAGGAAAATGCCAAGCTGGAAAGTGAGATTCAGCAGCTGAAGCTGAAGCTTCAAATTCTGCCTGAAGTCCACGAAGATCGTTTAAGGCAACTTCAGAAAAGAGTGCTCGAGGAGCAAACACGCTCCTTAGAAATCGAGAAGCAGCTTCCCGGCGCGTATGCAAACATGACCTCGGCCTGTCAGATTCTCAGCCTCTACAAGCAGATGGCCGAGGACCTGGGCAGAGAAGTGGAGAGAACCGCCGCCTACACTCGCAAGGAGATCGTCTTCCACGCAAAAAGAGCTCAAGAAAGCTGGATGGCGGCCGTGTTGACCACGAGGGAGCTCGACGGGCTGAGAAGAGAAAATGACCGCACCAGGCAGATGCTGGCCACGGCCGAGTCCGCGTGCCAGCCTTTCCCGAGAGGCCCCGGTGCTCCAGCCACTCCTGCAGCCCCCAGAGGCCCGGAAGTCTGGGAGGATCCCTGGGGTCTCCAGGCCCCCCAGCACGGAACAGGGTCTCACTGTGAGCGCTCAGAGGTCTGGGGGGACCTGCAGGTTTGACTCAGCTCACAGAAGCTGGGTCCCCCGCCCCCACAACCACGCAGACCACCTGATGGGGTTTCTCTTTCAAGGAGCTTTCATCCCTTTTTAGTTTAGCTCCTGTCGTTTGACTGATGCCACAATTGCTCCTGCGCCAGTAGATAGAGCATGATGATTTTAAGGTGGCATTTCTAAATAAAGATTCATTTAACATAATTCTTATGATTCCATTATTTTCATGTCATTGCACCCTCTAGAATTAGGTGATATGAGTACTGTATTTTGATTTAGATAAAAGCTGTGCTATTACTTCCACCATCGTTGAGGTTTGACATGGATACAGACAGTTAAAACAATGGAGACCATTTTTGTGTGCCATGAGCTGTCATTAGAAGTCTGTGCAAGTATTTTCATAGTTACCTGATTTAATTTTGAGTAGTTTTTTAAAAACAGTGGGAAAAAACCCCTAAACAACCACAATACCCTATTCTAACTTCGTATTTTCTTAAATTAACCCTACATTCATCGATTAATTTAGGGGAGTTGAAATTTTTCAGGCAATTTTTTTCTTATTTTGTAATTTTTTAAACTTTTTAAATTTTGTTTAAGCAAGCGTTTGTTCTTTTGATGGTTCTAAATTTTATACAGTTAAAATAAAAGTTTTCCTTTGATGGCAAACACACACACACACAAAACCACGCTGCAGACACAAGCCACTATTAGTTGGTATGTCAGGAACAGAGGATAATGTAAAATTAAAGAGAGCTGCAAAATTTTTTAAAAATTTAATGAAAGAAAAAAAAATCACGCTCACACAATTTGAATACACACAAAAGATACTTAACTCATGGACACACAAAAGGAGAGTTGCCTGATATATGAGACAAGATTCCAACAAGAAACACTCGTGGAACCATCCAGACATCCAAATGGTGGGATGAGGACCTGAGCTGAAGGCTCGGTTTCCCGAGCTGTGACAGGACCAGGGGAGGACCGAGGATGGGGGCTCCCAGGTGCCAACAGCAGGGGAAGCTGTTCCCAGCCCTGGGTGGAGGGAGGAGGGGGAAGTGGTGTCATCTGAGCCCAGTGAGGGGTTGTCACTGGAACGAAGGAAACGGCCCTGCCTTCTGCCCTCCTGTCCTCCCATTTCCTGCAGGAGCACCGGGCAGCCCCCAGAGGCCTCGGTGGTGCAGGCAGGGGAGTCAGCCCCGAGCACAGAGCACGAGGGAAAAGGACCCAGAAGGACTGTGGAGAAGGACCGGCAGACTTGACTCTGTTTGATGCAAAGTGTGTGTGTGTCATCGTCTCCATTCCCATCCAGTCATTTAGTGGATTCTGTGGGGCTTCTGTGATATCTTCAGCTCTAGTCTCGGTGATTTGGATGCAGCCATGGAAAAGCCACCTGATGAGGCCCATGGACCCCAGAGCTTAGGATTTAGTGAGGGGCAAGGTCAGATAACAGAGAAAAAAAACCAATGGTAATACCTGCTCTGCAGACAATGCCAATAGGGTGCCGGGGGAGTGGGGTGACAGGGTGACACCCAGCAGGTGACATTGATGCCGAGATGAAAGGTGAGAGGAGTTAGTCTGGGAGGTCACAGCAGAATGTTCCAGGCCGAGCGAACAGGAAGCACAGAGGCCTGGGATCTGGGCTCTGGGGCAGGGGAAATGGGGCAAAGATGCCGGGACAGGGGAGGGGGCTGGGAGCAGGGCCTGTTGCACAGATGTCCCTCTAGCGCAGTGATGCTGGGGGGAAGGTGCAGGCCTGGAGGGGAGAGGTTGGCGCCTGGGGATGGGCTGTGATGTGCATTCTACGCACATCTCTGGGGCTGTGGAAAGAGTGGCACGTGGGGTGGAGGGAGGGGGTGGGATTTGGTGGGGCGTCTCACAGGGTCTGCATGGAGCCCTGGGGGCTGGCACTGGGGTGGTTGTCACGGCGACGGAGGATGAGGACAGATGGAAGAGGTGGACAGAGGGGTCTGTGTTGGGTAGTTGGGGGATCAGAGAAGGGGAATGAAGATCCCCTCCTTGACCCTTTCTAATAACCTGTGTGTTGTCTGCACTACTTTAAGTAAACCTTAGCAAAATGCAGGGGAACCTGAAAAAAGCAAGGCGTTGCCGTCTTCTGCCCAGTGAAAGCTCGCTTTGCGAAGGAGTAGAGCTGGAGAAGCCTGGTTTCCGCCACACCAGCAGGCCCTTGTGACTCGGGGGGTCTCATCTCTCAGGTGTTCCCACAACAGAGACTCCAGGCCAGGTCCCGGAGGGGCTCAAGGGCAGGGTGACGATTCCCAAGGGGGAGGCATTCCCTGCCTGAGTTGAGCGCATACGATGCTACTCACAGCAACACCAAGAAGAAGAAGAAGTTGACCCCAGCAGAGTGCACGCACATCCGCGGGAGAGGAAGATCCGCAGACCAGCAGTGCTCGCGCATGTGGCCTGTGCAGTCATCGCTGGCCCTGTGCCAGGCTCTCTAACTGCCCCTGCAGCAGGCCGGGGAGGTCAGGGAAGGCTCTCTGGAGGAGGTGGCCCCTGAGCTGAATGCTGAAGGATGAGTAGGAGTTAAGTACAGAGGTTTCGCGCTTTAAGGGGCACATGAATTACTCGGAGATCTTGTTACAAAGCAGACCTGATTCATCAAGTCTTGGGTGGCCTGAGACCCTGCTCTGCCCCCAGGTGGCGTCCGCGCTGGGACCTGAAGTGGCATAGCAAGGATCTTTAGGTGATTATGGGGAAGGAGTGTGGGAAAGATGAAGGGGGCAGGGGCATTCTGGCCAAAGTTCAGCCCAGGCAGAGGCATGAAGGCACAAACCGCCTGGCAGAGCCAACGAAGAACTTGTGCAGGGAGCTGCTCCTATCTATCCTCTCAAACGCTCCTGTCCACCGCGGGCGGGTCTTGTGCTCAGGACGGGGCCGTTTCAGAGGAGCACAATGAACCACAGATTTAAGGTCACCCTTGGGAAAGCCAGCTGTGGAGAAGCCACTTCACCTCCTGAATGCCCTAGTCAGTTGATAGCCCCACTTCCCCTCGCTTGCTCAGCCCAGACACCTGGGAACCCTCCTGACCTGTCCTTGTTCCTCACCGTCTGCATCCAATCCATCATCCTATCCACAGATTATTCCTTCAAACTCTCTCTGCTCTCTCCTCTCTGTCTCAGCCACCCCGATCCAGTGCAAATTACCCCTCTCTCTTCCCTGGGTCACTGTCACTCTAGTGACTGTCCCTCCTACGGGGCCCACTTCACCAAGCTTCCTCCTGTCGACCTCCTCCCAGCAGCCAGAGCAGACTCTTTACCCGTGACCTGAGCATGGCCAGAATGAAGCTGGACCTTGCCGCCTGGGCAGTGAAGGTGCAGCCCAGCCCTGCTCTTGGTCTCCTGTCTCCTGGCTCCGGGTCAGGAAGGCCAGGGTGAGCACCCATCCCAGTGGGCCCTGGACAGCTCCCGTGTTGCTCAGTTTGTGCTCGCACATTATTGACGGCTCCCCTTTTCAC
Source organism: Equus caballus (assembly GCF_041296265.1). Lineage (NCBI taxonomy): Eukaryota > Metazoa > Chordata > Mammalia > Perissodactyla > Equidae > Equus > Equus caballus. The sequence goes on from NC_091709.1 coordinate 35,686,310, forward strand.
TCTTAAAATGCCTCCAGTTACAACAATAAATTGTATGGTCACAAAATGAACGGCTCACTTGAATTCAAATTTTTCCAAAAAGAACTGCAATATTTTTTGAAAATATATAAGCTTTTGGGAAATATGGACAAGGTGATTTCAATCTCAATCTAAATGCAATCATGGACAGTCAAAGAAACACCACTGTTTTGCCAATTGAACCAATGGGGGGACATCATATTTTTGGTTAAGATCATTGTACATTCGCGAATTCCTAACATAAGCCATCTTAGTCTTAAGAAGTTCCTAATAAAAACCTAACGACGTGTGGGATAAAGGTAACACGAAGCATGGTTGGCGTAAACTTAAGGCCTCTCCAGAGAACCAGAAGAGACTGTGCCTGACCATCTTTTCACTAGAGCCCATTCTGTTACGGAGCAAGGCCCTGCTGCCCGACGCCCGTAGAAGCCAGACCATGGCACCAGCTTCTGAGAAAACAGAAGGCTTTATTGTGAGGTGGACCAGCAAGGAGACGGGAGGCAAGGCTCTCAAATCTTTTCCCCAGTCCAAGGTTTGGGGTGAAATTTAAGGAGTTAGGGGCAGAAGATGATTGGCTAGTCTTGAATCAGTCCATAATCAAGCTGCTGGAAGCCAGATTTTCTTTACTGAAGGACTTCCAGCTTTGTAAAGAGCTCCGGTGGCAACACGTCTGAATTTGTTGGCTCTGGGGTCATCCTGGGGCTATGGGTTCCCGCCTGGCACATGCGCAGTGATGTCTCTATTTTTGACTAGGTTTGGTTAATCAACATGTTTTAAGGAAGCAAAACTAGCTTAAGCTGGTCCATGTTTTATGTGCTGTTTCAATTCGAATGCAAAGTCCATGTGACGCAGTGTTCATGTGAGGTATAGACAAGAGATTCACCCGTCTGGCTCCGATGCAGGGGCATCTGTGGTGGAAGAAGAAATTGAGTCTCAATATACGATGTAAAGACATGAAGTTTCTCTGCCAAGAGCGGGCTCCTAGGAAGACAGTGCAGTAGATGGTGCAGTAGACAGAAGACAGTGCAGCTTCCCCTCATGGGGCCCCTCCCTGCCAGGCTCTGATTCACTGGTTCTTGGGTGGGGCCTGGACATCTGTGTTTTTCCCACGTTCCTCCCGTGATTCTGATACACAGTAAAGATGAGGAACCGCGTCAGGGGGGCGGAATCTCTAGACCTATGCTGCAGGGAGGTGCGCCCTTCTCTGCTCCAGCTCGGGTCCCTCACTTCTCATGGCTCATGACCTCATGGCTTATGATTCTTTTTAATTAATAAGCTTTATTTTTTTCGAGCACTTTTGGGGACACAGCAAAATTGAGTGGAAAGTACAAAGAGTCCCCATATACCCCTGTCCCTACACCCTCAAAACCTCCCTACCAACATCCCCCACCAGAGTGGTACATTGTTACAATCGATGAACCTGTATTGACACATTACCATCACCAGGACTCCGTAGCTGACATTAGGATTCACTGTTGGTGTTGTGCGATCTATGGGTTTTGACAAATATATGACATGTACCCACCATGATTGTATCATGCGGACTGTTTTCCGTGTCCTACAAACCCTCTGTGCTCCACCTGCCCATCCCTCCCTCCCTGAACCCTGACCACCACTGATCTTTTTCCTGTCGCCACAGTTTTGCCCTTTCCAGAAGGTCATAAAGTTGGAATCATACATGATGTCGGCTTTTCAAGTTGACGTTTTTTACTTAGTGATACCCATTTAATTTTCCTCCGTGTCTTTTCATGGTTCGATAGCTCATTTCTTTTTAGTGTCAGATAATATTCCATTGGGTCCCCTTGGAGTTTTTAACTCTCAGTGTTGTCCCCACTGAGCCTCCAGCAATTTGTCAATCACAGTTCAGGTTTTCCCTCCCCAGCCTCGGTTCCCACAGAGGTGTCTGCTCCTGAGTTTCTGCTCCGGGAAGTTGTTATTTCTGTACCTGCCAGTCTGTCTCTCCAATTTGGGGGGCAGCAATTTGCTCTGTGACCTCATTTCCAAGATGCGTGGCTGGGAAGTTCATGCTGGCTGTTGTCAGGAGGCCTCAGTTCCTTCCCACAGCGACCTCTCCCAACGGTTGTTTGAGTATCCTCATGACAAAGCAGTTGGCTTTCCCCAAATGCAGTGATTTTTAAGAGAGAGCAAGGCAGAAGACTCAATATCTTTCCCCCCACTATTTTATTGAGCTTTAAGTGACAATTAAAAATTGTATATATTTAAGGGATATAACTTGATGATTTGATATATGTATACAGTGTGAAATATTCACCACAATCCGATTAATTAACATATGTATCACCTCAAGTAGTTACCTTTTGTGTGTGTGTGTGTGTGTGTGATTAAGAATAGTTAAAAGTGGGCCAGTGCTGGTGGCCTGGTGATTAAATTTGGCGTGCTCCTCTTCAGTGGCCTGGGTTTGGTTCCTGGCTGCGGATCTACATCACTCGCCTGTCAGTGGCCATGCTGTAGCGGTGGCTCACACACAAAAAGAGGAAGATTGGCAGTGATGTTAGCTCAGGGCAAATCTTCTTCAGCAAAAAACAAAAACAACAACAACAACAACAAAACGATCTACTCATTCAGCAAATTTAAAGTATACCAAACAATATTGTTAACTGTAGTCATGTTGTTGTACATTAGATCCTCAGAGCTTATTTATATTGTATAAATGAAGCTTTTTACCCCTTGACCAACAGCTCCCCATATTCTCCTCCCCCAAGCCTCTGATAACCACCCTCTCCTCTCTTTTTCTACGAGTTTGACAATTTTGGATTTCATATATGTGGGAACATGCATTATTGGTCTTTCTACACCTGGTTTACTTCACTTAGCATAATCTCTTTGAAGTCCATCCATGTTGTCACAAATGGCCACATTTCTTTCCTGTTTATGGCTGAATAATATTCCGCTGTATATATACACCACTTTTTCTTGATCTGTTCATCCAAGGACAGACATTTAGTTTCTTTCCTTATCTTGGCTATTGTGAATACTGCTGAAATGAACAAGGAGTGCAGAAATCTCTTCGAGATACCAATTTCATTTCCTTTAGATACTCAGAAGTGGTACGGCTGGATCATATGGTAGGTCTATTTTTTAACTTTTCAAGGAACCTCCATACTGTTTTCCATAGTGGCTGCGCCATTTTACATTCCCAAGAAGGTGCACAAGGGTTCCCTTCTCTCCACAACCTCGCCAATGCTCGTTGTCTTTTTCTTTCCGATAACAGTCATTCTAACAGGTGTGAGGCGATATCTCCTTGTGGTTTTGTGTTTCCATGATGATAGTGAAGTTGAGCACCTTTTCATGCATCTATTGGCCATCTGCATATCTGCTTTTCAGAAATGTCTATTCAGGTCCTTTGCCCATTTTTTAACTGGATTGTCTGATTTTTTGCTATTGAGTTGCCTGAGTTCCTCATATATTTTGGATATTAACTCCAAATCACATATGTGGTTGGCAAATATTTTCTCCTGTTCTGCAGGTTGCCTTCTCATTTTGTTGATTGTTTCTTTTGTGATGCAGAAGCTTTTTCACTTGATGCAATCCCATTTGTCCATTTTTGCTTTTGTTGCTATGCTTTTGGTATCAAATGCAAAAAGTCGTTGCCTAGCTTGTTAGACCCTCCATCCCAGGAGAGTGCACCCAAATCGACGAGGTCTCCCTTCCCCGCCTGCATGTTCCACTCCCCTTGGTGCAGCGCCTGAGGATCCACCTCCTTCTGTCTTTTCCTGCTTCTGCCGGCACGTGCTGGCTGGGTCCTGCAGCTCCGTCAGCAGATGGCCCCTTTGCTCCCTTGCTCAGACCAGCCCTTCGCCAGCTGTGGGATGTTGGGACTTAACCCCAGCTCTTGGGCTCTTGGCCAGGAGGGGAGCTTGGACCAAGGTCTCTGCATCATCCCCAAGCAAGAGGGAGGTGCCAGCCCTTAACGGTGAGATGAGACTACGATAGTAAACATAAGGGAGTCCTCCAGGGTCAAGATGGCCATGAAAGGGAAGAGAAATGTGAAAACCAAATGCTCTTTTCAGACCAAAAGCATAAAATTCAAAATATAAACGAAACTCTAAAGAGAATCAAGAAGAATATGCACATTGATGCTTTTACAAACAAACCTAAAAGCAGAATAGCAAATTCAGAGTCCAGACTTGTACCAAAAGTGTAACAAAGGATTTCAATAAGGTCTATCTTAATTACAGTCAAAATTATAGCTTTTTGGTGATACAGTACCCAGTACAAAAGAAAACAGACAGAAAATAAAGCTTTGGCAGCTGCTGAGTGCTGTGCATTCACCTCCCAGGGAACGCTGAAGACTGCCAAGGAAGAAAGAGCTGGGCACGAGGGAAGGGCAAAAATTGACGGAAGTGCGCTAAGAGGAAACACTGGGCTTCTTTTTTTCTTTCTTTCTTTTGCCTTTTAATTCTCAGGGAGAAAGAAATTGAGGAGAAGATGTCATTCACTTGTTGAGATAGTGGAGTATTTCTATTTCAATTTACTTATGCTGTCCATGAGGCTCTATGCTCCCTGGAATTTTAACTAAGAATAAAGATACCTACGAAATACTTTTCACAATTTCTGCAAACTCTAAATAGGATCAGACAACTCTGATGGTGACCTGAGACTTGTGTGGGGACTACGGAAACATCAGGAATTCTTCAGAGGCGGCAGGAGAGAGACTGAGTTCCAGTGTCTGTGACATCATGAGTCATGAATATGAGCCATCAGCAGCACGGGTACGATTTTTCCCAAAGGACTCTGGACTCCCTAAAAATGAGAGGAAATAATACAGACACCACTAAGTGTCCGCTGTCCCTTCAGAGCCCAGATGTCCAGGAACCCTGTTGACCTCACCTCGCCAGGACGCCTTGCCACAAATGCAGAATCCCTGAATGATTCAAGTCCCAAAATCCGAGCTGCTGCAAAGTACAAACACCTTGGTAAAACAGAAGTTTGCTTTGTCTAAAGAAAAACAAAGTTGCCTGAATCTGTTGATGAACTTACGTGAACTCTTTTCACATCTCAAAAATATTGTTTTTTAAAAAAACTTCATCATTAGTTATTTCATCTTTTAAAATCACTTTATATCCCCTTCATGTGCCAATTTTCATCTTCAGCTCAGAGCCCAGAGAAGCAGCTAGGAGAAGGCGCCAGTTTCCCCAAGGTACTGGGGGGCAATGAGGAAGCAAGGCTTGAGCCCACAGTCACGTGTTCGAGCCTGTAAAGCTGGGGTGAAACCGAGATGCAAACTATTTCAAGGAATTCCTCATGATGCCCGAGGTCGCCTAACTGACACAGACAGAGCACACATTAAAAGGCCAGAGCTTAGAAAGACAGAGTCGGAAACCCCTACTGAACAGAGATCTCAATGCTGTTAGGGGCTGGAATCAGTAACAGTGACAGCACCATTGAAAATGAACCTGCTATGGGATGCTAATCTGCTGCTAGAACGCTGCCAAGGAAAATACCATAGGTCACGGCAATGGCTGCAGAAAAAGCATTTGACGAAAATCAATTGGTGATAAAAACTCTCCACAAACTGGATATAGAGAGGACGCACCCCAACCTGGTAAACGCCACACATGACAAGCCCATAGCCAACGCCATACTCCACAGTGAAACCCTGCCAGGTTTTCCTCTAAGATCAGGAACAAGACAAGGGTCCCCACTCTCCTCACTTTCATTAAACATAATGCTGGGACGTGGTACTAGCCAGAGCGATAAGCAAGAAAAGAAATAAAAGGCTAACAAACCAGACAGAAAGAAGTAGAACTGTCTCTACTCGCAGAGGACACAATCCCATCCACAGAAAACCCTAAAGACGCCACCAAAAATCTGTTAAAACTAAAAACAAACTCAGTAACGTTGCAGGATACAAAGTCAAGACACAAAAATCGATCCGATTCCTATACAGTACCAACAAACTATCAGAGAGAGAAATTGAGAAAACAATCCTCTTTACAATTGCATCGAAAAAAAGAAATATCTAGGGATAAATTTAACCAAGAAGGTACAAGATTTGTACAAAGGTCCCCTCTTATCTGTGGGAAATACAGTCCACGACCCCAGGGGATGCCTGACACTGTGGCTAGTATTGAACCTTATATATATATACACTGTTTTTCCTATACATACATATCTGGGATAAAGTTTAATTTATAAATTAGGCACAGGGAGAGATTAACAACAGTAACTAATAATACAATAGAACAATTATAACAGTACAGGTGGACTTTGTTTTACTGCGCTTTGTATTTTTGCACTTCACAGACACTGTGTGTTTTTTACAAATTGAAGGTTTGAGACAACCCCCCACGGAGAAGTCTAGCAGCCCCATTTTTCCAATAGCACTTATTCACTTCGTGTCTCTGTGTCATGTTTTAGTAATTCTCACCATATTTCAAGCTTTTTCATTATTATTGTATGTGTTATGGTGATCTGTGTTCAGTGACCTTTGATGTTACTGTTATAATTGTTTTGGGGGCCCCACAAACCGGCCCTGTAAGACGACGAAGTTAATAGATAAATATTTTGTGTGTGTGCTGACTGCTGCCCTGACCAGCTGTTCCCCGTCTCTCTCCCTCTCCTTGGGCCTCCCTATTCTCTGAGACACAACAATACTGAAATTAGGCCAATTAATAATCCTGCAACAGCCTCCAAGTGCTCAAGTGACAAGAAGAGTCTCAAGTCTCTCATTCTAAGTCCAGAGCCAGAAAATGATTAAGCTCAGTGAGGAAGGCACGTTGAAAGCTGAGGCAGGCTGAAAGCCAGGCCTCTCGTGCCAACAGTCAGCCAAGCTGTGAATGCAAAGGAAAAGTTCCCCAGAGAAATTCAAAGTGCGACTCCAGTGAACACGTGGATGATAAGAAAGTGAAACAGGCTTATTGCTGATGTGGAGAAGGTTTCAGTGGTCTGGATAGAAGATCACACCAGCCACAACACTCCCTTAAGACAAAGCCTCATCCAGAGCCAGGCCCTAACTCTCTTCAATTCGATGAAGGCTGAAGGAGGTGAGGACGCTGCAGGAGAAAAGTTTGAAGCCAGCAGAGGTTGGTTCATGAGGTTTAAGGAAAGAAGCCGAATCCATAATATAAAAGTGCCCGGTGAAGCAGCACGTGCTGATGTAGAAGTTCTCCAGTGTAGCTATGATAATTCATGAAAGTGGCTCCACTATACAACAGATTTCAGTGTAGACGAAACAGCCTTGGAACATTGGAAATATCTTCTACGTTGGAAGAAGATGCCATCTCGGACTTTCATAGCTGGAGAGGAGACGTCAATGCCTGGCTTCAAAGCTTCAAAGGACAGGCTGACTCCTGTTAGGGGCTAACGCAGCTGGCAACTTTAAGTTGAAGCCAGTGCTCGTTTACCATTCTGAAAATCCTAGGGCCCTTAATGATGTTAGGTCTACTCCGCCTGTGCTCTATAAACGGAACAACAAAGCCTGGGGGACAGCACATCTGTTTACAACATGGTTTACTCAATATTTTAAGCCCACTGTTGAGACCTACTGCTCAGAAAATAACATTCCTCTCAAACTACTACTGCTCACTGACAATGTACCTGGTCACTCAAGAGCTCTCATGGAGACGTCCAACAAGATGAATGTTGTTTTCATGCCTCCTAGCACAACAGCCATTCAGCAGCCCGTGGATCAAGGAGTCATTTTGACTTTCAAGTCTTATTATCTAAGAAATACATTTCTTAGAGCTATGGCTGCTACAGATAGTGATTCCTCTGAGGGATCTGGGCAAATAAATTGACAGCCTTCTGGAAAGTATTCACCATTCTAGATGCCATAAAGACTATTCCTGATTCATGGGAAGAGGTCAAAATATCAACATTAATAGGAGTTTGGAAGAAGTTGATTCCAATCCTCATGGATGACTTTGAGGGGTTCCAGATTTCGGTGAACGAAGTAACCGCAGATGTGGTGGAAATGGCAACAGAACTAGAATTAGACGTGGAGCCTGAATTGCTGCGATCTTATGAGAAAACTTGAATGGATGAGGAGTTGCTTCTCATGGATGAGCAAAAGAAGTGGTTTCTTGAGATGGTATATACTCCTGGTGAAGATGCTGTGAAGATTGTTGAAATGACAACAAAGGATTTAGAATGTGACATAAACTTAGCTGATAAAGCAACTGTAAGGTTTGAGAGGATTAATGCCAATTTTGAAAGAAGTTCTACCGTGGGTAAAATGCTATCAAACAGCATCAAGTGCTACAAAGAATCATTCAGGAGAGGAAGAGTCAATTGATGCGGCGCATTTCATTGTCTTATTTTAAGAAATTGTCACAGCCACCCCACCCTTCAGCAACCACCACTCTGATCAGTCAATAGCCATCAACATTAAGGCATGATTCCTCACCAGCAGAAAAGATTGCAACTTGCTAAAACTCAGATGATGGATAGGATTTTTTTAGCAATAAAGTATTTTTTTATTAAGGTATGTACGATTTTTTAGACATAATGCTATTGCACACTTAACAGACTACAGTACAGTGTAAACATAGCTTTTATATGCACTAGTAAACCAAAAAATTCATGTTACTCACTTATTGTGATATTTCCTTTATGCAGTGGTCTGATACGAACTTGTAATGTCTTCGAGGTATGCCTGTATATCTCAATTTACAAAAAAGAAGGAGAGACGGCCTAGTCACTACAGATTCTACTGATATTACAAGGACAATATTATGAACAACTTTATGCCAATATATTTAATAACTTAGATGAAAAGGACTCAATTGTTAGAAGACACAAACTAATAAAGCTCACCCAAGAAGAAACAGGTAACTTAAATAGTCCTGTATCTACGAAGGAAATTTCATATCTAGTTTAAAACTTTCCCGTAAAGAAATTTCCAGGCTCAGTTAGCTTCTTTGAGAAATTCTGTCAAACATTTAAGGAAAAATTACTGCTAATTCTATAACAAAATCTTCCAGAAAATTGATGAGAAAAGAATGCTTCTCAACTCATTGTATGAGGCCACCATTACTCCGATATCAAAACCAGAAAGAGACATTATAAGAAAACTACTCACCAATATACCTCATGAACATGGATGCAAAAATGCTTAACAATATTTTAGTAAATTACATTCAACGATATGTAAAAGGGATAATCTATGGTAACCAAACGGGGTTAGTCCCAGGAATGCAAGATTGATCGACATTTGACTTCAATCAATGTCATTTATGTTAACAAAATAATTATAAAGTAAAGTAAATGATAATTCACATTAACAGAATCCATATTAACAGAATAAAAAGGGAAAACTGTATGATCATCTCATTAAGTATGGTAAGAGCATTTTACAAAATTCGACATTCATTGCTGATAAAAGTCTCAGCAATCTAGAAATAGAAGGGAATTCCTTCCATCTGATAAAGGCTTCTATGAAAAACCTACACCTAACATAATACTTAATGTGAAGGAGAGAATGGTTTACTTCTAAGCTCAGGAACAAGACAAAGATGTCTACTGCTCCATTCAATATCGTCCTGGAGGTTCTAGACAGTGCAATACAGCAAGAAAAAGAAAGAAATCTCCTATGGACCATTAAGGAAGAAGTAAAACTGGCTTTTTTTTACAGATGACATGATTATCTATGTATAAAATTATACGGAATCTATAGAAAAGAACTAATAATTAGAACTAATAAATGAGCGTAGCAAGATTGCAGGGTATGAGATCAATATACAAAACTCAATAACAATATTTCTATATACTAGCAACAAGAATCAGAAGTTGAAAACTTTAAAATATATCATTTGTAATATCATCAAAAAGTATGAAATACGTAGAGGTCTCAAGATATGAAAAATCTGTCAGTGAAACCCATGTAACATTGCTGAAACAAACTAAGGAAGGCTTAAATAAATGAGAGACATACCACATCGAGGGATTGCAAGACCCAATGTTGTTAGGATGTTAATTACCTCAAAGGAATCTTTAGATTTATTGCAATTCAATCAAAATCCCAATAGGCTTTCGTTGGGCGTAGAAATTGATAAATTGTTTCTGAAATCTGTATGGAAATGCAAAGAACACTGAATAACAACTTCAAAAAGTATGTACAAAGTTGGAAGACTTACACCACCTCAATTCAAACTTCTTTTAAAGTTACCATAACCAAGACACAGTGTGTTATTAGCACAAAGATAGCATAATATATAAATAGAATAGACTAGAAAGTCCAGAAACAGATCACACATATATAGACAACTGATTTTTGACAAAGATACAAATGCGATTCAGGGGAGAAAGGATAGTCTTCAAAAGTTGCACATCTACTGGAAAAAAATTAACTTCAATCAATATCTAATATCAGATACAAAAATAAATCAAAATGGGTCATAGACCCAAATGTAAAATGTAAAATTATAAAACTTTTAGAATAAAACAGGAGAAAATCTTTGTGACCTTGAGTTACGCAAAAATTCATTAGATACAACACCAAAAAGACGATGCATAAAAGAAAAAAATTTATTAAGTTGGGCTCCATCAAAATTAAGAACTTTTTAATCTTTAATAAATAGTGTTGGGAAAACTAGATATCCACATGCGAAAGAATGAAATTGGATCCTTATCTTACATCATACACAAAAAGGAACTCAAAGTGGATTAAACATGAGAGCCCACACTGTAAACCTCCTAGAAGAAAACATAGGGGAGAAACTTTATGAGATAGGCTGGGCAATGATTTCATGAATATGACACCAAAAGCACAGACAATGGACCCAAAAATAAACAAATGGGACTATGTCAAACTAAAAAGCTTCTGCACAGCAAAAGAAACAATCAACAGAGTGAACAGGCAATATACGGCATGGGAGAAAATGTTTGACAACCATATATCTGATAAGGGGTTAATCTCCAAAACGTATAAGGAACTCCTACAACTCAATAGTGAAACAAACTAATAACCCAATTAAAAAATGGGCTAATGACTTGAACAGACATTTTTCCAAGGAAAATACACAAATGGTCAACGGGCATGTGAAAAAAATGTTCAACATCACTAATCATCAAGGAAATATAAATCAAAACCATAGCAGATATCACCTCCCACCTGTCAGGATGACTACTATCAAAAACCGAAAGATAAGTGTTGCTGAGGATGTGGCGAAATTGGAAGGCTTGCACACTGTGGGTGGGAATGCAAAATGAGGCAACTGCTGTGGAAAACAGTATGGAGGTTCCTCAAAAAATTACAAATAGAACTACCATATTACTCAGCAATCACACTTTTGGGTATTTATCCAAAAGAATTGAAATCAGGATCTTGAAAGGATATTAACACTCCCGCATTCGTTGCAGTGCTGTTCACAATGGCCAAGATGTGGAAACAACCTAAAAGTCCATCTACAATTGAATAAATGGAGAAAATGTAGTACATACATACAATGGAATACTATTCAGCTTTAAAAAAGAAGGACATTCTGCAACATGTGACAACATGAATGAACCTTGAGAACATTATGCTAAGTGAAATTACTGCATGATCCACTTACATGAGGCATTGAAAATAGTCCAACTCATAGACTCAAAGAGTGGCATGGTTGGTCACCACGGGCTGCGGGGGGCGGGGGGGGGGAATGGGGAGTTACTAATCAATGGGCTTCAAGTTCCAGTCAAGCAAGATGAACAAGCTCGAGAGATCTGCTGTGCAGCCTTGTGCCTATAGTCAGCAATGCTGTATCATACACAAAATTTTTTAAGAGGGTAGATCTCACATTAAGTGTTCTTACCACATTAAATTAAAAAAAAAAAAAGAACTTTTGTTCTTCATAAGCCCCTGTAAGAGTACGAAAAGACAACCCACAGACAGGGAGACAATGTTTTTAAATTACGTATCTGTTAAAGGACTTGCATACAGAATATATAAAGAATGCGCAAACTTCAATAACAGGAGAATAAACAATCTAATTTTTTTTTGAGGAAGATTAGCCCTGACCTAACCTCTACTGCCAATCCTCCTCTTTTTGCTGAGGAAGACTGGCCCTGAGCTAACATCCATGCCCATCTTCCTCTACTTTGTATGTGGGATGCCTACCACAGCATGGCTCAAGTGGTGCCATGTCTGCACCCTGGATCCGAACCTGCGAACCCCGGGTCACCAAAGTGGAATGTGTGCACTTAACTGCTGCACCACCGGGCCAGCCCCAACAATCTAATTTTTTTTTAAAAGATTTTATTTTTTTCCTTTTTCTCCCCAAAGCCCCCCAGTACATAGTTGTATATTCTTCATTGTGGGTCCTTCTAGTTGTGGCATGTGGGACACTGCCTCAGCGTGGTTTGATGAGCAGTGCCATGTCCTCGCCCAGGATTCGAACCAACGAAACACTGGGCCGCCTGCAGCGGAGAGCATGAACTTAACCACTCGGCCACGGGGCCAGGCCCCAATAATCTAATTTTTTAAATGGCCCAAAGATTTGAACAGACTTCACGCAAAAAGATATATGGATGGAAAATAAACATATTAAAAGCAGCTCAACATCATTAGTCATTAGAGAAATGAAAATTAAAACCACACTGAGATACCACTATATACTTATGACAATGGGTAAAATTAAAAAGACTGGCAATACCAAGTGTTGACGAGGTTGTGACGCAACTGAAACTCTGGTATGCTGCTGGTGGGGGTGTAAAATGGAACAACCACTTTGGAAAACAGCCTGGCAGTTTCTTAAAAGTTAAATGTATCTCTCTCTCCATATGATCCAGCCATTCCACGCTTATGTATTTACCCTCCAAAAAAGAGAGCATATGTCCATACAAAGTCTTGAACATGAATATTCATATCAGCTGTATTCATGATAGCCAAACTTGGAAAGAATTTCGATTGTGGGAATGGGTTCATGGAAATGTCCACAACAGATGAATGGTTAAACAAAGTGTGGTATAACCATACAATAAAATACTACTGCATAAGGAAGAGAAAGACTATGAGTTGATACACGCAACAACATGGATGAATCTCTAAATAATTACACAAGTGATAGAAGCCAGCCAATAAAGGACATACTGTATGATTTTAATTTTTATAAAATTCTAGAAAAGCAAATTTATCTATAGTGACAGAAAGCTATTTAATAGATTAAGTAAGCTGGGGAGGAGAGAGGGACAGAGGGATTACAAAGAGGCAGAAGGAAACTTTTGGAGGTGACGGATATGTTCACTATCCTTTATTGATTGTGTGATGGTTTTATGCATGTATACATATGCCAATACTTATCAAATTGCACACTTTAAACCTTGAGGGCATTATGATAAGTGAAATAAATCAGACAAGAAAGACATACCATATGATCTCACTGATATGTGGAAGCCAGAAAAAAAAAAGTACAGAGAACAGCTTGGTGATTGCCAGAGGTGGAGGCGGGGGGTGGGTGAAATGGGTGAAGGAGGCCAAAAGGTGCAAACTTCCACTTCTAAAATAGATATCACGGTGATGCAATGTACAGCATAGCGACTATACTTAATAATACTCTATTGCATATCTTAAAAGTTCCCATTGGGGCCAGCCCAGTGGCATGGTGGTTAAGTTCGCACTCCACTTGGGCAGCCTAGGGTTTGCAGGTTCGGATCCCAGCTGCAGACCTAGGACCACTGGTCAAGCCATGCTGTGGCGGCATCCCACATAAAATAGAGGAAGACTGGCACAGATGTTAGCTCGGTGACAAGCTTCCTCAAGCAAAAAGAAGAAGATTGACAACAGGTGTTAGCTCAGGACCAATATTCTTCAAAAAAAAAAGAAAAAAAAGTTCCCATTGCAAGAAAAAATTTTTTTATAACTATGTATAGTGATGAATGTTGACTAGACTTATTGTGGTAATCATTTCACAAATTTATACAAATATCAAATTATTATGGTTTACATCTGAAACTAATATAAAGTTTCATGTCAATTATCCCTTAAAAAAAAGAAATAGATTGATTTTTGTTTACTAAATAAACGTACGTAGTGTACTGTGTGTCAATTGTAACTCAATAAATTCTATCTTTAGGAAATAACCATAGGTACCATAAAAATGTATTTATAAGGATGTTCATTGCAGAAACATTTACAGAAGCATAAAAATTCATAGGCAGATTAAATGTCCAATAATAGGAGATGTAAAATATATCGTTATTCTACATTGTAAAGATAACTATTATGCATTTATATGATGTGAGATTTGTGATGAATTTTTACTGACATGGGAAAAGGCACACAATATGTTAATGAAGAAAAGCAGGATATAAAGTCTTGAAATATAATCACAATTTAACTACCGTCTCCCCGCCCCCCCCCACCCACTTGTAGGTAAAATTCCTGAAGGAGATGTATAAAATTGTCTCTGGACAGTGATATTTTGGAGAGCTTTTTCTATCTTGTTTATTCTTTTACCTCTGCATTTTCCAAACTTTTGCAATAACCTGAATTAACTTTTTTACCCAGAAAATAACACCTTTTTTAAAAAGACAAAGTTACCCAGGTTGGTGAAAACATTGACTCATCAGTCATCAGTTCCTGGACGTCTGCTCCTGTGTGTTGCTGGTCTCCTGATTGTTCATTATGGCCAGAAATTGTTTGTTGTAGGTTTATTTTCGGTCACAAGTATTTGTTCCCTCCCTGTAGGTGGAGTATATTGACAGACTCAGCTGTGAGACTCATTTTAGCCAATGGAATGTGAGCCAGCTTGATGGAGGCCAGATCAGAGCAGAAGCTGTAAGTACAATTCCATGGTTTGGCTTGGCCACTTGTTGCCCTCTGAGAGAGAACGGCATGATGCATAGGGGCTGTTCCTTCATTCTGGATCCCAGAGTGAGAAGACGTGTGGAGCAGACCCAAAGTCATCCAGTCATCTGGAGCAAAGCCACAGCTGACCCGCAGCCCTCATATAACAGAAGCAAGAAATAAAGGTTTGATGCTGGAAGCCTCTGAGATTTTGGGATTGTTTGTTACCCAGCAAAAGCTGACCAGTACATGTTGTCTATCATAGACTATAAGCAATCAGATGGCAGGGACTAAAGTGTAGCACAGCATAGCAGTGTGTGTACCACAAAATCTAAAATCCAAATCAAGAGTCTTTTATGCCCTAGATTCCACATGGTGGGGTAGAGCTGTATGGATGGGGGGTGGGGACTTGGGGGATGGGGGGTGTTGGGAAGTGCTTGAAGGTGCCTCTAAAAGGGGAGAAGGAAAAAGAAAACAAGAGAGAAGGAAAAGAAAACTTTGGAAATGAAGTGGTGGGATGAGAAAATAGGGTGTGATTGTAGAAATGGAAAGGCGGGTGACAATGATGGAGATGGGGAGGAAAGGAGATTCCTGTAGTCAAAAAGCGGTGGAAAAACACTTTTCGTCTCAGTCACCACAGGTGGTGTTTTGTCTGTTCTTAAAAATGGCACTGACATTATTTCTTCCTCAAATGCACCTTCCACCTCATTTCCTTGGCCAGAAAGGGGAAAATGCCCAGCATAGGTTTTGATGAAAGTGTCCGCTGTCCTAGCACGGGGCCCACATTTCTTTTCTATCCAAACAAGGGCTTCCTTTTAGGTTCTCTTGTGTACATGACTTCTTCCAGGTACTTGCCTCTGAATTTTCCTTTTGTTCTTAACCTGCAGGTCTCCAACCCACGGTCTACTTGTCCCCTTCCGTGGACTTAATTTCTCAGGAAATCTACTTGCCTCTTCAGCTTTGTATATAGCATCATTCCTCTCTCCTTAGAGCAGGATTATTTGATGTTCTTGGCCCAAGAAACTTCACTGAACATTAAGATGTAGGTGGTGAGAATTTAAATTCATATTTAATAAGCAGCTTGCCTTTTTTTAATACTTAAAGACTTTATTTTTCAAAAGAAAAAAATCTAATTATGCACAAGAGAAATTCACTTAGAATTAATTCGCTAGGAATTAAGTTGAAAAAAGGTAAGGGTGTTAATGATCCTTTTAAAAAAAATAATTCAAATTAGAAACACTAATTATAGGAACTCCTTTATATAACATGAAACACAATTCTCCAAGGCATGGGGAACAGGGCTGGCTGTAAAGCAGACTCTCAGGGAACAAAGTTTTTGATATATGGGGGAATTTGTGTGAATGAAGGATAAAATTTCCCTTGAGGTTCTGCTAATAATCTGCGTGATTGTTTCTAGGGCTACCAATGGATATAGCACGACCAACATTCAATTCCAGGATGAGGACGTAAGGGTTCACCTGATTGGACTTACAAAGTTAGGAAGGAAAGAAGCCAGAATGTCTGAGGGGTCCCTCTGATCTGGGCCTTCTCACAGATCGGGACCACTCAGCATGTGGGTGGCAAACCTGGGATTTCTACCTGGGTGTTTTCTCCCCAAGAGCTTTTCCTCTTTTCACTTCACCAAGTCTCCCTGAGGACAAGCATGAATTTTTTTTTTTTTTTTTTTTGCTGAGGAAGACTTGCCCTAAGCTAGCATCTGTTGTCAATCCTCCTCTTTTTTTTTATTTCCTCCCCAAAGCCCCAGTACCTGGTAGTATATGCAAGTTGTAAGTTGTTCTAGTTCTATGTGAGCTGCTGCCATAGCACGGCAACTGACAGACAGGTGGGATGATTCTGCTACAGGGAAGCAAACCCAGGCTGCCGAAGCAGTGAGAGCCGAACTTTAAGCGCTAGGCCATCAGGGCTGGCTCACGAATCTTGATCAGGTTCTGAGGGCTGCGCTTTTCTGACTCCTTATCAAGGTTATCTTTGCCAATCACTAGACTACCAGGTAAAGCCAAGGTGCTAAACAATGCTTTTCAAACCATGGGTTGTGTCCCATTATTGCATCATGAGATCAAATTTTAGAGCATTTCAATATGTATTTTTTTAAAAAAGAACAGAATGGAAAATACCAGACTGCACTGGATGCAGGAGGAATGTTAAGGGCTGAACTGTGTCCGCCTCAAAGTTCATATGTTGAAGTCTTAACCCCCAGGACCTGAGAATGAGACTGTAATGAGATAGGGTCTTTAAAGATGTGATTAAGGTCAGATGTGGCCACTGGGGTGGGCCCTAATCCAGTATGACTGGAGCCCCTATAAGTAGAGGAGATGAGGACACAGACATACAGACGGAAGACCATGTGATGACTTAGTGAGCAGGCGGCCGTCTGCAGGCTGAGGAGAGAGGCCTCAGGAGGAACCAACCCTGCTCACTCCTTGATCTTGGACTTCCAGCCTCCAGAACCATGAAAAAATAAATTTCTGTTGCTTAAACTACTTAATCTGTGGAACTTCGTTATGACAGCCCTAGCAAATTAATACAAGGAGTAAGTATTATTTTATGGAATTTTAATTTCAATCATACACACACATACACACATTCTTACTGTAGATTTATAACCTAAAACTACTGAAGAACCCCGGGTTAGAATGAGACCTCAGCATTTCCTTACTCAGGGGGCAAGCCATGGAGGCTGTCTGCAGCCCTGGAGGTAAGGACAGTGATGACAGGACACAGACCCTCAGAACCAGAGCAAGCAAAGGCCACCTGTGGTGTCCTCAGTAGCAAGAAAGAGAAGCCCTTGGCTTGGCAGAGGGAAATCTCCCATCCCATGTGTGTCATCCAGGGTCTCTCTTTTACCAGGGCAAAAGAATGTGTTAGAACAAAGCAGCCATCTCTAAGTGCAAATTATTTATCTTTTCTTTATCTAAAGGGAGCAACTTATTACCCAGTAAGCCCAGCCATTTGGAATTCACCCAGAAGCCGAGAAGGAAGCTGGAAAGTTTGTAAGTCGGTAAGGCTCAGTGTCACCAAATTCACGCCCCAAAGTTGACCAATTTTATTCATAGGAAAGCTCCTCTGGCCCTCATTTCATCTCTTTATTCTTATTTTAGACCCTAATAGTTTGAAAAGAAGTTTACTGTAACTTTAAGACATTTAAAATGGCACCACATTTGTTGGCCCAAATCAGGAGTAGATTCTCTCCTTTGGTTCAAGCCTAATTCTTGGGGACGAGGTAAATGTTTCAGGACACCTAGACACCTAGAATCCTCAGAGGCATTTTGCTTTCCCCTTATTTTCTGTTAAAAAATATACAATGCGTCTTTTAGATATAAGCACGCCAATTTCGGTTCTGTTGGTGAGATGATTTACATTTGCACGTGTCTGAGCAGATCACGATGGCTGTGGTCCGTTCAGGAAGAGAAGGAAAGCTCTGGACCTTTCAAGGCTTCTCTCGGGGCAAATTTGACTGACAGCAACAAGATCCAATCACATTCCCATTACCTGATTTGGGGCAGGCCCGCCCTTTCTGTTCTTTGGAACAGGTTTCTCACAAGAGCTTTGGGGCATGCATGCGTTTAATTTGTTGCAACGCTGTGAAACTCGCATTTCTGAACGAGGTACACCCAGCTTTTATTTCTTGAATGCAACACCTACTGGCATTAATTTAATTTGTCTTATTTTTTTTTTTCCCCAGAAGGAGGAAGAAAACTCATAAGTGGTGAGGATGAGTAGCACCAGGCTTTTAAACAGGAATTTGACCAAGGGTCTCCTGGAGGAATCAACCAGAATTCCAGCATCCTAGTTCTGCTATTCTAATTAGACATATTTCACACAGACCTAGCCGTCTGGCTCCCTAGTTCGCAGCAGACTGGAGACAGCAACGTGGAAAGGAAGTGTGCTCACAAGAGCAAAAAATAACAGCTAACAGGATAACAGGAACAGTGACAACCAAAAGATGAGAGCTAGACTTCAGAACACGGAAACGTTCTCCTGGGGCCATTTGGTGAAGGAACGACCCACCCAGTCTGCCTCTGCAGCCCCCGAGGGCACGGCTGAGTCTCAGACCAGAGTGACACCACTGAATAATCAAGAAGACAAACTATGATACCGTTGAGTAGTGACAAAGATTCTCTCTTAGACCAAACTGTCGTCAGGGTCCTCTGAGCACTCCTCTCACCTAGGCCGCCCTCCTTGCTGGCTCTGCGTAGCCTAGTTGTAGCGAGAATCCTGCTCAGTCAGATTAGAGAGGATCCCTCCACTCAATACCTGGTCGCCTTCCACAGGTGATGAAATTCTTCATCCCCCACCCATGACGTCTGATCACACTGGCCTGCTTTCAGCAAGAAGCCCCCTGCCCTTCATGTCTTCTCCTAGTCATTTTCCATCCACTGACCCTCTCACCCTACTCTTTGGCCGTAAATTCCAATTCATCCTTATATTCAGAGTTGAGCGCCATCTCTCTTCTCTATTGTGATAGTTTGACACTTATTGTGATAGTCCTAAATAAAGGCTTCCTCACTGTTTTAACGAGTGTCAGAATGACTTCTTTAGCTGTAATCAAGAAGACAGACCTGCCGCAGCAGCTTGAATGTAGACACTTCAGCTGGTTGCTATCCTGGTTGTAGGAAGTTTAGGCCCTAGTTCCTACCCACTTTCCTCTGGGTAGCTCATATCTGAGAGAGCAGCTAAGACGATTATTATTTTGGTTGGTTTATACCCAAGGCAGGGTGTGTAAGTTGTTGACTGACAAGAGTTCCTAGCTGAACCCCAGCCCACGTCGACTTGGCAAATGTCTCACCCTGGTGTGGGGCTATGTCCCCAGAGTAAGGGCTGCTTTTTTCTAATCTTTACAGAGGCCCCATCAGTTCACTTAACTGTGTACCTGTGGGGCTCATACACCTGGTGGGTCACATTTAAACACTTGTCAGGAGTGTGGTTTGGAAAGGTAGCCTGAACACAGGTGTGGGATGGGTAACAGGGCAAAAGATAAATTTTTCCAAACACATTCAGTAACAAATCAGCTATAACAGAAAAAAATAAACATCTGTAGGTTGAGTCAGCTACTTGCGCGGCCAGTTGTTCTCAAACCTCAGTATGCGCCGGAATCACCTCGGGGAGCAGATTCCCAGGCCACACCCTGCCAGCAACTGGATTCAGTAGCGCTGAGCTGGGGCCCAGGAATCTGTGTTTTAAAGAAGTGCTTATGTGATTTAGATGCTTGAGGCTCTTGGCCCACACCTTGGGAATCACCGTCTGGGAAAATGGCAGAATGTGCTTAAGAAAGCAGCTGCTTTTCGGTTTATGGAAACACCTCTGCAGGCAGATTTTGGTTGTCAAAGGCAAAGCCCGTGAATAGCGTCTGGGAGAAGAGATGTGAGCAAACACAGCGCTGTGTCATTGTGGGTAATCAAGTAGCAGGAATCCAGAAATTGTTGGAAGGCTCTTCAGGTTCCAGAAAGATGGAGAAGGCTTCTTTCACGAGAGAGGAGCCTGGCAACTCGGTAGGAGGCCAGGGCCTGAGGAGACGATGGGTTGAGCAAAGTTTCCAGTGGTGAGAATAAACAAGGAACATTCTAGAACAGTAATGTCAAATATTTAATTTTAAGTTGCTTACTATTATGGGTTATAATCCCCTTCTATGGTCCTCGAACCCTCAGTAAGTCTGTGTAACTTTGTGTGACATATTGATGGGAAATCAGTATGAGAGTTCTAATAATTTACTCCTGCCCCCAAGTGGATTGGGTTGAGTAACCACTGGGGCTCATGGGCTCCATATTGGACAGTCTGACTGAAAGCAAGGTGGCCTTTAAGTGGGGGAAGGACAGACCTTGCTGCTCTGTGGAAAGGCCTATTGAGTCAGCAGACGCTTGTGTTACCCAACTAGGTTCGTTTTGCCTGCTGCATGATTATGCCAATCACTGAGACGATGAGTTTGCAGCATAAAGCTTTTATTCACAAGGTAGCCAAGTGAGGAAACGGGAGAACAAATCTTAAATCTGTTTCTCCGAAAATGAGGGCTAGGGATATTTATGGGGTAGGGGGCAAGGTAGTCTGATAGATGACTGGGAGGCAAGGAAGAGAGAGGTATTTTGATGATCTGTGCAGGTGTAGTCAAGCTTCATGGCTCTTCATAGGACGCATGTCCACAAAACAGTGGTGTTACCATGATCTGAGGGTGGAGTATTCAGCTCCTTGATGTCGAGGGTCACCTATTGGTCAGTTGCAAAGGCCCAGTTGACCAGTTGGTGGTCTTAACCAGCCTGAACTGGACAAGGAGTCGAATCTCAGTTCTTGAAAAACTCAAGCACCAGTTACCATGGTGACCCATGATATTATCTATAGAGTGAGTGCTAGTAATGCCTTATTTAACTACTTTTGCCAGCAGACAACTAACAGTATAGTTAGTGCGAGTTGGCCCCTGGTTTCACTTGGATCACTCAGCCACCCAGATTACAGAAGAAGAATGTGGAAGGAGACAAGACTCTATGCTCAGGTCAAAGGATGGTGCAATAGGTGATTCCCCGACTTTGGTCTGTAGATCTTCTGTCAGAAAAAAGCCCTTGGGAAAAACACCTCAGTTATAACCAGTTGTGGTCACTAATTAAAGGGTGGAGGGAAAAACAACTTCCTCAGGGCAGCAACCTTAAAACTCTCAATTCTTGGTTGCCAAGCGCATATTCCAGGCCTTTGAACAGGAATTTCTGGGTTCTTATACAGACGAGAGCAAGTTGGATGTCACTTACCAGGGCTCTTGCTCCTAGCTCTTGCTTTTTTTATTTTTTATTTTCTTAGCGAGGAAGATTGGCCCTGAGCTAACACCTGTGCCAGTCTTCCTCTATTTGTATGTGGGATGCCACCATAGCATGGCATGGTGAGTGGTGGTTAGGTCTGTGCCCGGGATCCAAACTTGTGAACCCCGGGTTGCCAAAGCAGAGCGTGCAAGCTCAACCACTACACCACCAGGCTGGCCCCTATTTTTTATTGTGGTAAACTATATAACATAAAAGTTGCCATTTTAATCACTTTAAAGTAGCACTAAGTACATTCACAATGTCGTGTAACCATAGTTACTTTCTGGTTCCAACTTTTTCATCACCCCAAACAGAAACTTTGTACCCATTTGTTGGAGAAGGTCATCAAGAGGATGTGACTGCCAGTTGACCCATGAACTGGACCCATGCAATCAGAGGCTCCTTACCCCATCCCTTGTCCTTGGAATGTACGTTCTGCCCACCACAGTGGGAGCTATTTTCAAGGACACAGCCTTGAGAGACAAGGTGTTATTGAGACCATCTAGATGACACACGTGACTGAACCCAGGTAGGGCCTCTATATCAGCTTTTAAGATTCTGGTGGATAGGGGTGGAGCTCTACTCCTCTTGCAGCCGCCCAAGACGAGCCTCACATGTAAGTTCCCTTGCTTATTAAAACCACCACCTACCACTCTAGAATGGTCTGGCTCTTTCTTGGTGTCTCCTTGGCGTTTGGGCGCCAGTTTCACTAGGGAAGCTCCCAAGGCTA
Organism: Equus caballus; assembly: GCF_041296265.1. Taxonomy (NCBI): domain Eukaryota; kingdom Metazoa; phylum Chordata; class Mammalia; order Perissodactyla; family Equidae; genus Equus; species Equus caballus. The sequence goes on from NC_091709.1 coordinate 35,708,583, forward strand.
TGAGCCCAAACCGTTGAGCAATAACTCTCCCTTCTCTTTTCCCTCCAGCCCTCAGCTGCCTCTAAGCCACTCTCTGTCTCTGTGGAGTTCCCTCTTCTGGGTATTTCATATAAGTGAATTGTACAATATTAGTCCTTTTGTGTCTGGCTTGTTTCACTAAGCATCATGTTTTCAAGGTTCGACTATGTTGCACATGTTTCAGAACTGCGTTCTTTTTTTATGGCTCAATAGTATTTCCTTGTGTGGATAGACCATATTTTGTTTATCCATTCATCTTTTGATGGACACTTGGGTTGTTTCCACCTTTTGGCTATTGTGAATAATGCTGCAGTGAACATGGGTGTACAAGTATCTGTTTGAATCCCTATTTTCAATTCTTTTGGGTATAAGAGTGGAATTGCTGGGTCATATGGTAATTCTATGTTTAGGTTTCGAAGGAACCGCTAAACTGTTTTCCACAGTGGCCACACCATTTTACATTTCCAACAACAATGTATGAAGTTTCCAATTTCTCCACATTCTTACCAACACTTGTTAATTACTATTTTTTAAATGAGCTTCATTTTTTTTTTCTTTTTTAAAGATTGGAACCTGAGCTAACAACTGTTGCCTATCTTCTTCTTCTTTTTTTCCTTCACCTTCTCCCCAAAGCCCCCCAGTACATAGTTGTAGATTATAGTTGTGAGTGCCTCTGGTTGTGCTATGTGGGACGCCACCTCAGCATGGCCTGATGAGTGGTGCCATGACCGCGCCCAGGATCCGAACTGGTGAAAACCTGGGCCGCTGAAGCAGAGTGCGCGAACTTAACCACTCTGCCATGGGGCTGGCCTCTACCATTTTTGTTTTTGTTTTTATAGTCCCCTTATTAAGTGTGAACTGGTATCTCATTGTGGTTTTAATTTGCATTTCTCTAATGGCTAAGGATGTTTAGCATCTTTTCATGTGCTTATTGGCCATTTGTATATCTTCTTTGGAGAAATGTCTATGCAAATCTTTTGCCCGTTTTTTATTTTGGTTGTTTGTCTTTTTTGTTGCTGAGACATAGGAGTTCTTTTAATCTGGATACTAAACCCTTAACAGATATATGATTTGCAAATATTTTCTCCCATTCTGTAGGTTGTCTTTTTGTGCTTGATGGATAAAATTTTTTCATTTTAATCAAATCCAGTTTATCTATGTTTTCTTTTGTGGCTTGTGCTTTGGTGTTATATCTAAGAATCCATTGCCAGATACAAGGTCATGAAGATTTACCTGCATGTTTTCTTCTAAGACTTTTATGGTTTTAACTCATATTTAAGTCATTGATCCATTTAGAGTTAATTTTTGTACATGGTATAAGGTCAGGGTCCAACTGTATTCTTCTGCATGTGGAAATCCCGTTGTCCCAGCACCATTTGTTGAAGAGACTGTTCTTTTCTCATTGAATGGTCTTGGGACACTTGTCAAAAGTCAATTGGCTCATATATGTCTGGGTTTATTTCTGGACTCTCAATTCTATTCCATTGGTCTCTATGTCTATCCTCATGCCCATCCTACACTGTTTTGATTACTTTCACTTTGTAGTAAGTTTTGAAATTGGGAAATGTGAGTTCTCCAACTTTGTTCTTCTTTTTTAGGATTGTTTTGGCTATTCAGAGCCCCTGGAAATTCCATATAAATTTGAGGTTTGGTTTTTCCATTAAAAAAAAAAGTTGTTGGAATTTTGGGAGGGATTGTGTTGAATTTGTAGATCACTTTGGGTCCAGCTCTGGCTTCTTTTCTGCACAATTAGGACTATCGAGAAGACCTCTCATCTGATTCCAGAGGGGCTAACCTTGGAACTTCTCAGCCAGGAGGCTCAGCAACTGCCCAGCACTCTGTCCATGGTGAGTTGGTGAATCTGAAGCAGCGAAGCCAAACAGAACATTCAGTGCCTGTCTTTTCTCCCAGTACTGGCTGAGTGTATCATTCAAAACACCAACATACCTCTCTTCCATTTGTTCCAGCCTGGAGACCACGCTTCAGAACCCACTGTCTTAGTGGGTTGATGAATCAGTACCCAATAGAGGAAGTGAAATTGGACCAGCTGGATGTTCTGAGGCTAATTGGGAAGCAGACATTGAACTACCTCTTAGCCTTCCAGTGACTCTTCCCCTTTTGTGAATGTATTTTAGTACTTTTGTATTTAAATATATTGTGTAATTCGTATACGTATTGGCCAGGAACACATCAGTTGCGCATAAACAGAAGACTTATTTCTCCATACAGTAAGAAGTCTGAAAGTAGGTGGCTCCTGGCACTCGTTCAGACACTCAAAGATTTCAGGGCTGGCATCTTTGCAGTTCTTTTTGCCTTTCACTCACACTCTCAAGATGGCTTCACCATCCAAATATCACATCTACATTCATAACAGGAAAGGGTGGGAGGGGCACCCCAGAGCTTGTATCAAGAAGACAGAAGCTTTCCTTGAAGCCCACAGAAGTCTTCCTATTATATTTTGTTAGTTAGAATTGTGTCCCCTGGCTATCTGTAGTTGCAAAAGACCTGAGAATTTAGGGAACAAGATTGTCACGACTGGCTTCAATCAATCCTGATTCCTATTTTGGAGCTGGGCACACTACCTTCCTAAAGAAAATTGGGATTCTGTCGGCCAGGATTAAGAAGGAATAGGATATCAGTATACTAGTATATGCATATACATATATATATATAATTATTATATTATATGTTTTCTTAACACTTTCTACATTTTGAGGGTTTATTCCCTTCCCTGATACTCTAAGAATACCAGAAGTCACCTTGTCCTTTTGATTTCCCTGTTTGACACGCATAGTGCTTTGGCACATAGTGAGTACACAATAAATATGAGGTGATCTCACCAATAGACAAGCTGGAGAGCTGCCTTCTTAAGGAGAGTACGTGCTACTCTTCTTCTGTTGGTGAAAGTCTGATGAGGTTAGTGTAGAGAAGGCAGGACATGGGCATCCTGTTGCGCCGTAAGCAAATTCCAGCGGGGTTACAGGCTCTGTGTCTTTAAGGCCTGGAGTTCACATTATCCGTGATATGCTTCCTAATTATACCCTTTAAATGTTAAAAACACTTTCTTTCCTCGTCCTTCAGGGGAAAAAGCCGCCTTTCAAAAAAGCGTCTCGTCAATGATTCAATCAAAGAAATGTCTTAATGAGAAGACAAATAGAAAAAAATTCCCCAACATTGTATTTGGGTAGATTTCAATAGTTAATTTAGATTACAAAATGTGAATGTAAATTAAAAGGCTAAATACTTAAAAGTCAAAAATATTCCATATTTGACATTAAAGTCAGTGGATTGATCACATTTGCTGAATGTAGCTAGTAAAAAGTGCTAATTTATGGCTAAGTAATTAAACAGGGAGACAGATGGAGAATCAAACGCATTTTCCTCACATCCACATTTGCATACTGTTTCTTATGGTACATACACTTACTGCTCTGTGCGGTGCCCTCCAGGACTGCAAGAACATGGAGAGCTGTTGACGTCAGCTTTGCTCAAGTGTCCCCAGTGAAAGAAGAGGGGAATTATATAGAATCATAGGCTTAGATAAAAATACAGAGCTCGGTTAGATGCTCCCTCCTGTTCCTCACTCATTCATTTCTTTCACTTCCATTTCATAATAGGAGGAATAGGCAACTGAAATAATAAAATTTTCTCTGCTCCCCATCGTGTGATGGAAAATGCAGTGACTTGGGCGTCAGAAGACCATCTAATTCTCAGTAACTAGCTATGTGACATTGGATATCTCTTGTCCTTAGTTGCCTTGTTAGACGCTTGAGTTTAATGTTGACTAGATTATCTCCAGGCAGGATGGCATGGTGGAGAAAGGAAGGACTCTTCTTTTGATCTCCAATCAACCACACACTAGCTGAGGGATCTTTTACGAGTTGCTTTAGCCACTGTTTGTTCCAGTTTCTTACCAGCAAATGGGGCTGTTGAGTGATTATTTCATGCAAAGCCCTTAGAAAGTGCCTGGTATATAATAAGTCTCCCTTAAATATTAACTATTTATTATCTGTAAGATTGCTTCCTGCTCTAAGATTCTCTGAGTCTATGTGTTGAAGTATGAAGGAAGCTGACAGCCAATTTAGCCTGCTCCCACTCTGTAAGAGGCTTGGAGTCTCTAGAAATCACTAGGATGGATTATTTAACTGTCAGGACCTTATTTATACCGTCCCTGATGCCACAGTAGCACTACAGGTAAAGAGCTCGATCTCTCCCAGGACACGCCAACGCTCATACCCACCAGGGCGATACTGACGAGGGCAAATGGTCCATCAACTAGTACCGTGCTCAGAGTTGAGTTTGGAGCTGCCAGCGGAACTTGCAGAAGGAAACCTTGACTCTCTTCGCCCTCTCCCATGCCTTTAATCCCAATGCTTGATAGAGAGGACCTGGGTGTCTATGTCTCTGGGATGGCGTTAAGAAATGCAACTCTGTGACCTAGACTGGAGCTGTCAGACACCTCCCCTCACCCACACATACACTGACACATAGCTGCGCCAAGGAGAAAAGCAATGTCTTTATCATTGTTTGCAGAGATTTTTTTAACCTTTTACTCACTCTCTCTTTTTTTCCTTCCTTCTTTCTCGCTTTCTTTTTCTTTCTTTCCTTTCTTTCTTTCTTCCTTCCTTTCTCTCTCTCTCTTTCTCTCTTTCTTTCTTTCCTCCTAATGAAGATTGTCCCTGAGCTAACATCTGTGCCGATCTTCCTCTATTTTGTATGTGGGATGCCACCATAGTGTGGCTTGATGATTGGTGTGTAGGTCCCTGCCCAGGATCTGAACCCTTGAACCTGGGCCACTGAAGCAGAGCTCTTGAACTTAACCACTATGCCACCGGGCCGACCCCTTCACTGGCTTTTTAACCTCTCATGGATAGGAAGGACTCAGCGACCAAGTGCCAGTTGGCTTTACAATCCATTTCATTTTCGTTTTTGTGTTGTAACCGGTTGTCTGGAGTTACGAAAGTACTGAAGTGTTTAACACAAAGTTCTAAAAGATGTCTGTGGGGACCATCATTGTCTGGCAACCAGCCTGCCTTATTTTCCTACAAGTTCCTTGATTTACTTTTTAATGTCTTAATGTGGTAGAAAATCAAGATGCTCTGCCATTCCCTACCCAAAAGGTGAGAACCAGCTCCAAGCCAGGCAACTTGGATTCTCCTCTGACTTTAAATCTTATGCAAAATGACATAAGAATGGGTGCTGGGCATTCTCCATTTGTTTCTCCAGCTCCACTCTCTGGCCATCCACACTGCTCAGTGTCTTGGAAGGTTGATCCTTTGTGGACCACATCAGTGGACTTCCTTGACCTCTGGACTCCCTTTGGGTTTGGCCATGGACGGCACTGGCGGGAGGTCAGAAGGTAGAGGAGTAAACTTGGGGTATTTTTTCACCTTCCTCCCTCTCTGTTGGGCACTGTGGGTTGACTCTTTTCCTCTCCTAATGCCTCAGCTCCAAATGGCAGCCCTAAAAATTGGTAATCTCTTTCCAGGTTAGTGCCACCATGGAGTGGTGGTCCTGATTATCACTGTTTAAAGATCAGTATCAATGTGAGTTGAAAACTGTATGGAAGCTCGGCACTATTTTTGTTTGTCTGTTTTTCAAACCTCAGAATTTATAACCTCTTTCTCTTCTTGGCAAACATTATTTTCTAATCAAAGCATTATTGTATTTAGTGTCATCCATTTCCCCATTTATAGTTTTAAACCTTTTTAAAAAATTGAGATATAATGAAACCATCATAAAATTCACCCTTTCAAAGTGTATAATTGAGTGGCTTTAGGCATATTTACAGAATTGTGCAATTATCTGCAGTATCTAATTTCAGAATGTTTTCATCATCCCAACAAAGAAATCTCATATCCATTAAGCACTCACTCTCCTTTCCTTCCTTCTCCCAGATGTGGGCAATCACTAATCTATTTTCTGTCTTTATGGATGTGCCTATTTTGGGCATTTCATGTAAATGGAATCATACAAAATGTGGTCTTTTATGACTGGCTTCACTTAGCACAATATTTTCAACATTCATCCACGTTGTAGCAGGCATCAGTACTTCCTTCCTTTTTATGGCCAAATAATATTCCACTGGATCAGTATACTACATTTTGTTTATCCATTCATCAGTTGGTAGACATTTTGGGAGTTTCCACTTTCTGATTATTATGAATAGTGGTGCTATGAGTATTCATGCATGAGTTTTGTTTGAACACCTGTTTTCAGTTCTTTTGGGTAGATATCTAGGAGAGGAATTACTGGGTCATATGGTAATTCTGAGTTGACTTTTTGAGGTATCATCAAACTGTTTTCCAAAGTGGTGGCACCATCTTACATTTCCATCAGCAATGTATGAGGATTCTAATTTCTCCACATCCTCGCCAACACCGGTTATTGTCTATCTTTTTGATTATAGTGATCCTAGTGGGTATATCTCATGGTGGTTTTGATTTGCATTTCTCTTATTAGTAATGCTGTTGAACATCTTTTCATGTGGTTATTTGCCATTTTTGTCTTCTTTGGGGAAACATCTATTCAAGTCATTTGCCCATTTGTTGATTGGCTTGTCTTTTTTTTCTTTTTGAGGAAGATTAGCCCTTAGCTAACATCTGCCACCAATTCTCCTCTTTTTGCTGAGGAAGACTGGCCTTGAGCTAACATCTGTGCCCATCTTCCTCTACTTTATATGTCGGACACCTACCACAGCATGGCTTGACAAGCAGTGAGTAGGTGTGCACCTATGATCCGAACCAGTGAACCCTGCGCCACTGAAGTGGAACATGTGAACTTAACTACTGCACTACCGGGCTGGCCCCTGGGTTGTCTTTTTATCCTTGAACTTTAAGAGCTTTTTATCATGTAGGTGCAAGCTCCTTATCAGATATATGAATTGCAGATATTTTCTTCCATTCTGAGGGTTGTCTTTTTTCCCTTTCTTGACGGTATTCTTTGAGGCACAAGAGTTTTTTACTTGGTAAAATCTAATTTATTTGTTTTCTCTTGGGTTGCTTGTGCTTTTAGTGTCATATTTAAGACACTAAGATCCTAGGAAATTCTCACTCATTTTATATTTCAATATTTCCTCTCTCCCATGAAATTCTGAGAATTTATATTAAATATTCTGACTTTATATCCCAAATCTCTTAACCACTCTTCCGTCTGTTTTTCTTTCTGTATTGCATTCTGAGTAATTCCATTGTATCTATTATCCATTTCACCAATTCTCTTTTTAGCTGTGTCTGATCTGATGCTTTTCTGTCTAATGAGATTTAACGTCATTGCATATATTTTGCATCTCTAGAAGTTCTATTTGGTTTCTTTTCAAACCTACTTGTTCTCTTGTTTGGTGACATTGATTCCATTGACCTTATGGTTTCATATCTCCTATGTAATTCTTCACTTGTTTTTAGCATATTTAATTTGTATTATTTTCCTGATTTCTGATTTTTTAAATCTTAAAGTCTTAGGTCTCTAATCCTCTTGTTTGTTTTGTTTTATGATACCTGTGGATTTTTTGTGTGTGTTTACATACATATATATGGAGATATAGTAATATATTTGTAAGTTCATCTTTAGTAAGGCTTCTGTTTTGTGGGAATCTACTGAGATTTTCTTTGCAGAGAATCTGAGAGAGCATCGTGCATTTTCTTCTACTCTGCATTTTTTTCTAACCTAGGACCAATTGTTATATTAATTTTCAGGTTTGATGTTTTCTGGACTCTAAAATTAGTATAAATTAGAATCTCCACTGCATGAGACCTAGAGTTTTTATTTCTTTTTATTTTTTACCCAGAGCCCAAGCAGAAAACAGATGAACTTTCTTCTTCAACTATTGGCTGTGCTGATGGATGAATTTTTCTGGTCCACCGTTTTGCTGAGGTTGTGGCTATTTGACAATCCAGCTCCACTCAGGCGTTTTGGCTCCCCCCTCTTCCTCTCATCCAGGGCCTCAGTGTCTATCCCCACAGGAACATTGCAACCCAAGTCCCTTGGTCATTTGGACTGGCAACCACTCCCCAGTGTAGCTACAGTGTCAGCTCACATGGCAATTTTCAGTTATCTCTTCTATGTGACCACTGGGATTTCTTCTTTCTTTCCTATGAGTTCAACTACAAATTTTAAAAGAGTTTTTAAACACTATATGTTAGGCAGTGTCTCTAGGAGTTTATTGAGGGAGGTTTCTGTGGTCTTGGCCTGCCATCTTGTCAGCAGAGCTTGCCCTCCCCCCATTATTGTTTTTAAAAAGTCTTTTGCTAAGAGACTCGCTGTTACTGGAATAACATGAGCATTAGGCTCATTATGTCTAGCAGGCTAGAGAGACAGATTTAGTAAGGAGGGGAATTCTCATTACATGGAAAGTATAATTTTGAGCCTGTTCTCTAGGGCTTATCAGCTTTTTAGAATTTTCCCTAACATACAATCTGAACACAGGCGGTTGAATTATTGTGTTAGGACTAATTACCCAATGTGTGAATTATTAGATCTTGGGCCTTTGTTCCTCTTCTCTATTAGCATCTCTACTGTTGGCTGCACCATGGAAAAAGATATCATAGGAAACACATAACAAAATTATTTAATAAGCATCGTTAACATCTCGGATAGAGCTGTGATTGGAAAGATTTAGGAGCAATTGGCTAAAATAAGATCTGGATCTTTGCCATCTCTACTCTTGTGTTCTATTCTATATACATGAATTTGACAACTGAATCTGAAACCTCCTATAGGACCACACTATTACTATGGGAATTCTAAATTCTGCTCTGTGGACCTATAGAGTTCCCTGGAGAGTCCTCCAAGAATTCTGTGGGAAATAACCTATCTGTCTATTTCTTCAACAAATACCCGTTGAGTGCTGGCCAGATGTCTAGCACTCAGTTGAGGATGATCTCAGGGGAAATAGAATTGCTGAGCCCCTGGCTTTCACTCTTTCAACCGGAGCAGCTCTGCTGGTGGCTGTTTTACAGTCGGCATCCTGTGTAAGGGCAGTACTGCTGCTTAAAGAAAGTTTGAAATCTTCTGTAACATAGTGCCCTTATTTCAAAGAAGTTTCCATGAAGGAAAGCTATTTTGGGGCCATGCCCTAATATCTGTACGTGTAAATAAATTATGCATCCAGCCCAATGATGAATACCTAGTGGGTATGTGTGTTATTCAGGGTGGGTTATTCTGAGCTGCTGTAACAAATAACCCCCGATCTCAGTGGTTTACAACACGAAAGGTTTATTTCTTGCTCACGTCCTGTGTCCGCTGCCCGTCTTCTGTGGCTCTGCTTCACATATCACCCGACTGCGGGATTCAAGCTGACAGAGCAGCCTCTATCTGGCATGTTGCTGGCCTGCGGCAGGGATGAAAGAAGAACATGGCGAAACTTACCTGGGCTCTTACAACTTCTGCCTGGAAATCACACATGTCGCTGCTGGGGAGTTTTCATTGGCTAAAACAAGGTACTTGGCTTCTCCCAATGTCGTTGGCACAGGGAAACATAATCGTTCCATAGTGAGGGGCAGCAAATATTTGAGAACAATAATGCTAAGTACCACGGTACTCAGCAAATGTTTGTCAATTAACGACTCTGTGCAGTAAATGACCATGTACCAATGTAGTCTCAAATCCCAACTGTATAAGCCAGTGTATCTGAGTAGAAGTTCATGACTGTGTGCTTTTTTGAATTGTGAGAAGAGCTGACATTGGGTTAAAATAATCTCGAGGTTTCTATTACCACGACTAAGTAACAACTCCCCTCAACATTGGGTAAGGAAACCACCACATCCATTCCTTCAGCCCCACATCTATTCTTGGCTTTTCAAAATGCGTGGTAAAACATCAGAAGGAAAAAGGTCTGGAACTTCCAAGGATTAAAAAAAAAAAATTCACATCAGCAGAAAGCCAGGCTGTAAACCCCAGAGAGTTGAAGATCTTAGTTCCAGAGCCAGATTGTATAAGACGTGGCTTAAAAAGTAATCTGGAGCCATCCTATGTAAAATAAATTGTCTGCCAAGAGGAAGCCTCAACAGGTTTCAGAGTGAGAAGGAATGAAATGGATTCCAGGCTACCATGAGGATTTTCTCCCTTGAAACAAGACCAGCTTACAGAATCATGCTCTGCGTGAGTCTAGGATTTCCCTTTTTTGCAAAAATATGAAGGAAAGCATCTAGAAATTTTTGGTGTAGCTGGACTATAAAGGGGAAAGATGCTTCTCTGTGCAAATAGATACATAAAGGAAAGCTGTAGTCGGACTCTGCAGTACAAGTGACAGAAATTAGACTTAAACTACTGTTGGCAAAGGGGAATAATGCTGGTTCTCAAAGCTGAAAAATCTAGAGGTGGTATTGGCTTCAGGTATGGCTGGATCCAGAGGCTCAAGCAATATTGTGTGGTCTCTGTCTCTATCTCTGTCTCTCCTTGTTTCTGTTTGGCTTTATTGTACAGTCTGGGTTGCATCCATCCAGGTTCTCCTCACCAGGGCCTTGACCTTTGCATAACACACCTGCCTTAGCCAAGCATTCAAACATCTCTGGAGCAACCTGCAACAGAATTAGATCTTTAGCCTGCTGCTGGCCTGTGTCTGTCCTTCCTCTGCGGCTGATACAAGCCTCTTTGTGAGCTCCCAGCAAGGCCCTCGGTTCTCACTCTCTGCCATTGGCTGCTGGTTGCCAGCCATCTGTCTCTTATTGTCCTGCAGGGTGTCAGCATGACTTAGCATCACTCAGCCAATGCTGCTGTCTCTATAGGTTTTTTCCCTGCAGATTTTTCAAATGCCTACATCACTGCACCTGCCACAGCACTCCCTTCCACTGGGACATTTTCCTAGGCTGCCACTAGTGCAATCTTTAGCGACTGAGCTGCTGCCTTGTGACAGGGTGGTTCTTCCCCCACCCACCAACCCACATGGCATCCTCTTTGCCCACCAGGCAGTGGATGAGAAAGTCATAAATTCCCACCTTTCTGCCTTTATCGTCTAACCTCTCTCGGCACCACTTAAGCTAGTCTGGGTCTGCCAAGAAGCAAACATAGAAATCAGCTTAGAGGCTGGCCCGGGGGTATGGTGGTTAAGTTCACATGCTCTGTTTTGGTGGCCTGAGGTTCACGGGTTTGGATCCCGGGTGCGGATCTACACACTGCTCATCAAGCCATGCTGTGGTGACATCCCACATACAAAGTAGAGGAGGATTGGCACAGATGTCAGCTTAGGGACAATCTTCCTCACCAAAGAAAGAAAGAAAGAAAAGAAGGAAGGAAGGAAGGAAGAAAGACAGGAAGGAAGGAAGGAAAGAAGGAAGAAAGAAAGAGAAAAAAAGAAAGAAAGAAATGAGCTTAGGCACGCAAGGATTTTATTAGGGCAAATGTCTGAGAGAAAATGGGGAGAGGGTTCAAGGAAGATTTGAGAGAGCTGGCAGATCTTGAGAGAAGGGAGGGAAGGCTGGGTGGAAGTTTCTCAGACTGACATGCAGTTTAAGGAAGACTCTGCAAGGATGCCGGGTGGTCCTGGAGCCCACCTGGGGTTTGCCTGTCTCCCAGGCAGGACCAGCTACTTAATTTGTGGGGCGCAGTGTGAAATGAATATGCAGGACCCTTTGTTAAGAAATTAACAGCAGAGCATTAAACCAAAGATGGGCTCTTCTGATGGCTGTGTGACTGCATGGGTCTTGTGCCCATGAAGCCAGCCCTGCTTCCAGGAGTGGGTTGCCTTAGTTTCCCCACTGTGCTCAGTTGCTGCCCTGGAGCAGGCTGTGGGAAGCATGGCCTCACACCACACAATGATGGATTTCAGAGCCCAGTAGACGGGGCCCTCGATCCCTTAAGGCCCCTGTCATTGGAGGTCTGTGAGGCACGTTCTCACGGCCTCCACAGATGTAGGCAAATCGGTCATTTTCTGTGGTTTTTGCTTTTGGTCTCTTAAGAACCTGAGGATGAACGTGTTATCCTCTATTTCCAGCTAATACTTTAAAATGGGGCTTTAATCCTGCTGCAGTTTATTTGTATTAATGGTGTGGAGTGGGGATTAAATTTTTTCCTGCAGTTGATAACCGTGTGTTCCATTACCATTTCTTGAATGGCTGGTCTTTACCTTCTGATTTAAATGCCCCTTGTGCCAATCCTTAAACTCCCATCTACGCAAGGGTGACAAGAAGTGATCATGGAGCTGTTTTTGTCTTATTTTAGCCCAGTCCTCAAGAGAGCAGGTGCCAGGTCTCACATTCCACGTGGGAGCACCACAGAGGGTGGCAGAAGGTGTGTCACAAAGGGTTTTGTGACCCTTAGCCCTTCAAAAATATAGGATGTATAAAAGAACTACGATCTAAGCTGGAGGTTTTCCTTAGAGAGGGCTGTTGGTGAGTTCAGAGTCTCTTCACTCCAAAAGGGCTGCCAGGGTGCTTGCCCTTCTTCCTAAGTCTACAGAAAGAGGCTCCTGTGGGACCACTCATATCCCACAACTGGGCGGATACTGTAGGCTGGCGTTTGAGTCATACCCAAAAAAACTTATGCTCAGGGGTCTGTGGCTAGCTGGCTGCTCCACGAGGCGAGGAGGCGTGCCTGCAATGCTTGGTTCCCTCCGCTTCCCCTTCAGGGCTGCCCTCAGTGTTCTCCACCCTCCTCTGGGCCTCACAAACGGCACCAATTTGGCTCCTTGCCCTCTGAGTTCCCCCAGCGTTTGGCCACAGGGAGGCCCCAGCCAGAGCTGAGAGTGGACAAGGAGAGAGAAGCGGGGGCATTTCCCCAAGCTGCCTCCCTGCTGGCGCGGTTTGTAGAATGGTCGCGGTGCCCAGCCTGTGGCCACAGCTTGACACCCCTCCCTCCTCTCACTCCCCAAACTCTGGGGTCTTCAGGAGCCTCCAGGGCTCCCTTTCTTGCTGGTTTCCTTCCACCCTCCCTCATTTGTATTGATAGTCCTCCCTTCATTGAATTGTCTTCCATTTTCCCTTCTGAGTGTGCCAAAGGGAAAGAACCTCCAGGTGATGCACTTTTATATTTTATAAGATGATATTTATTCTTTTTTTTCTAGTTCCAAGTGTAATTGATGCTTAGTGCAGAAAACTTGCAAATTAGAGGCACAGTGCAGAAAAGTTGGAGGGCTTATCCTGAGGGTCCTATTCCCAAACCCCAGGTGACCCCATCTAGGCCCAGAGCTTCAATTCGTCTGCGTGCTGGGGACACCCAAATTTACATCCTCATCTAGTCTTCTCTGACTTCCAGATTTGTACGCCCGAAAGCCTATTTACTATGCCCTCTGGGTGTCTGGTGGAGCTCTGGGTCGCCCCCCACGCCCAGCCCCCATGCTGCCCTCCATCTGAAACTCTATTCCTCCTCAGGCTGGCCTGTCTTGGTCATGACACCCCACCCACCCAGCTGCCTGAGCCCCAAACTTGAAGACTATTTTCCCATGACTCTCCTCTCCTCCTGTCCTTTACCGCCCCACAATGAGTCTTTCATCAAATCTCGTCAGTCCAACATCCATAACAGATGTCACCTCTGTCCTCCTCCCTCCACCTTGTGGTCCTGCCATGCGCCCAAGGGGTCTCTATCACTTGTCTGTGCAGGAGCCTTTTTAGGGTCTTCTTCCTTTCATCCTTTTCCTAAAAGTCAGAGTCGTGTACTTAAAATGCACATCAGTAATTGTCCCCCTCATTGGTCCTAGGACAGAGTCCAAACTCCTTACAACAAGCTGTAAGCAGAGCCACTAGGTACAGTTGGGCAGGTTGTATCCTGCCTGCGGTGCGTGGCCAGCACGGCTGAGGGGCTGACAGTCAGCCTGGTCTCAGTTTGGCGTCCTGCCGCAGGGTGAACTTCGGCTCCAGGGAGAGAGTGCCTTCCTCCAGTTTGTGCAAAGGGGCCCTGCCTGCCATGCTTGGATGGCCCGGCCGCTCTCTCTCCAGCATCCCCTCTCATCACCCTGTCCCCTGTTTCAGTGCCCCAGCCGCAAGGAACGCCTTCCCGGGGCGAACACGCTCCTCCCCTGTCTGGGCTCTAGCAGTTGTGGGTCTCTTCGTCTTGAATGCTCTTCATGTGGCTTATTCACTCTCAGTCCTCTCCAAATATTGCCTCCTCAGACAGCTCTTCCCTGGCCGGTTGAGCAAAGTAACTGCCCTAGGCAATCCCCACACTTCCTTAGTGGTTCCATAGCCGGTGAACGGATGCCCACTGTGTGTCGGTCATCACTCTATGTGTTGGAACACTGAGTCACACAGAGGACAACTCCTGCCCACGTGGAGCTTACTTTCCAGTGGTGAGAGTCAAACAGCAGATGTGGTGGTTAATTTGGGGTGTCATCTTGGTTGGGCCATGGTGCCCAGATGTTTGATCAAACACCAGTCTAGATGTCACTGTGAAGGTGTTATTTAGATGTGGTTAACATTTAAGTCAGTAGACTTTGAGTAAAGCAGATTACCCTCCACCACGTCCATGAGCCGCATCCGATCAGTTAAAGGCCTTAAGAGACAAGACTGAGGTCCCCGAGGAAGAAGGACTTCTGCCTTTAGCCCGCCTTGATGCCTGTGACATCACTTCTTCCATGCGTCTCCAGCCTGCCGGCCTGCCCTGCAGATTTTGGATGTTAGGCCTCCGCAATCGTGCAAGCTGATTCCTTAAAATAAATCTCTCTCTCTACACAAACACACACACACACACACACACACACACAACCTATTATTTCTCTGAGGAACCCTGATTAATACAATAGACAAGATAGATAAGCACAATAGATTACATAGTACAGCCCAGAGCGATAAATGTGACGGAGAAAACCCTGTAACCTTATTTATTTCCTTCATTGCATCATCTGTAACTTGATAATTTTGTTGCTATCTACCTTGTTCTCTGGTGTATTATTCACTGTGACATGCTGTTCTGGTTATCTTTGTTGTGTAACAAAGCACCCCAGACTTAGTGGGATTAAGCAACCATCATTTGATTGTGCTTGTACATTCTGTGGATGACGAATTCAGAAAGGGCACCGTGGGGAGGAGTATTCTCTACTCCATGATGTCTTGGCCTCAGCCGGCAAGGCTCGAGGCTGGGGGCCGAAAGAGCAGAGGCTGCAGGAGTCATTTCTCGGATGGCTTCTTCACTGGTCTGCCTGGTGCTGGGTGGGGACACTGAAGAACGGGCTCAGCTGAGACTGTTGACAGCAGCGCTGCCACATGGCTCCCGTGTGACTTGGGGGCCTCACAGCATGGTAACGGGGTGCAGGCAGGGAGCGTCCCAAGGGAGGTCTTTGGACAGTGAGCATTCTCAGAGAGCCAGGTGGAAAAGACGTGGCTTTTATGACCTAGTTTCAAAAGTCACATTGCGTCACCTCTGCCATACTCTCTTGGTTGAAGCCTTAGCCCAGATTCAAGAGGATGGGATGTAGACCTCTCAGTTGGAAGTGACAAAAAACAGATAAAGAAAATAGGATATATATATACCACACACACACACACACACACACACACACACACACACACACACACTGGAATATTATTCAGCCCTAAAAAAGAAGGAAATCCTGACATTTGGGACAACATGGATGGACCCTGAGGGAATTATGCTAAGTGAAATGTCAGGCAGAAAAAGACAAATACTGCATGATTTCATTTGTATATGGAATCTAAAAACTCCAAACTCATAGAAACAGTGAGTAGATTGGTGGTTCTCAGGGGTTGGGGGGGGGGCGGTGGGGGAAATGGCTGATGATGGTCAAGGAGTACAAACTCCCAGTTATAAGATGAGTAGGTTCTGGAGAGCTAATGTATAGCATGGTGACAATCGTATTGTGTACTGGAAAGTTGCTACGAGAGTGCATCTTAAATGTTCTCACCACACGCAAACACACACTAGGTAACTACGTGAGATGATAAGTGTGTTAACTAACCTCATTGTGGTAATCATTTTGCTATATCAACATATATCAAATCATCATGTGATAGGTACACGTCAAACTTACTCAATGTTGTACGTCAAACATATCTCAATAAAGCTGGGGAAAATGTTCAGGTGATATTTTCAAACCATCTCACGTGCTCAGCACCTAACACAGTTCTCAGCACATAGAAGACACTCGCCAAATGTTTTCTGATCGCATGAACGGAAAAGCCCAAGCCAAACAAAAAATGTTATAATATCTTCCACCTGGAGGAAATCACTATTAAAATAGGCTTCTATTGTTTTTCAGCGTATGGACCGTTTCTGCATATCGTCTTTGTACTCAATGACTACTTCTGTAAGTATTAGCATTGTAATATTTTCCACTCAGTATTCTAACTTCCTATGTCCATAAATGTTCTTCCACGCCACAGCAGGCTGTGTAGTTGCACATTTTGGGAGGTACCGTATTTTACTTATTTGATCCCCTATATTAGACAATTGGGTTTTTCCCAGTATTTTGCTATAAGTAAGTACTGCAAAGAACGTATTCATGTGTGTGTCTTTGCACACTTTTCTAGGAATTCTTTTTTTTTGCTGAGGAAGATTCACCCTGAGCTAACATCCGCTGCCAATCCGCCTCTTTTTTGGCTTGAGGAAGATTAGCCCTGAGCTAACACCCGTGCCAATCCTTCTAATTTTTTTTGTATGTGGGACACCTTCACGGCATGGCTGGTGAGTGGAGTAGGTCTGAACACTGGATCTGAACCCGCGAACCCAGGCTGCCAGTTTGGAGCGTATGGAACTTTAACCACTCGGCCACGGGGCCGGGCCCTAGGCACTCTTTTAAGGATGATTCCCTAGATGTAAAATTGCTGGGTCAAAAGGTATGCACATTTCTAAGATCGACATATATTCGTACAATATGATTTTCTCATTTCTGAGGAACCAAAACCGAACATTCAACAAAATCCTTCTTGCTTGTTTTAAATCAGATGTATTTTCTTTAAAACAATAAAGCATAAACATATTTTCATCTATTCTGAATGTGTATCTTTATGGCTTTTGCTTTTCTATAGTTGATGTTTCAATAAAATGAGTAGTGCCTCTGAAAAGAAATATCAGGAGGCTTTCTAAAAATATCACATCTTAGCAAAAATGGTCGGATTTGAAAATGAAATGCGTCCCTCGTAATTGAATCCCATTGCAAACCAATTCATCTCAGTTCTAAGGAGCAAAGAAAATTGCACGGGGAGAGGCGTGACTGAGGACATTACCCACGACGGGCAAACTTGCCTGAACAAAAACGCAGAGCCTCGAGGCACGCAAGGGGAGAGTTCAAGGTTTTGGCTTCATGACAGTGATACGACACTTTCTCTCTCAGAACAGGACAGTATTCTGTGAGGTCTCATCTTGTTAGGGACCATCCTGTCTCCCTCATTTTTGAGCACCTTCATTATATTAATGATGGGTATTATACTGATGCATGATGGGCTTTTCACAGTCTCACTAAAGTTGCAGAGTAAAGAAACATGCTATCATATGTCATATCATATGTTTTTTACAATTTATAATCTATGTGTAATCAGGCTCTCCCTAAACTTGTATTTTAAGTTCTACATGTTTAAAAGTTGCACTTTCTATGAATCAGTTGGTTTCATGGTATCTAATATTTAGTTTAGCCAGTGTCTAACTACTTCAACAGTATCAGAAAGATAGCCCATAAAATACACATCTACCTGTTTGTCTGTCTGTCTATCTACCTTTCTTAGAGCAAATGATATCAGTGAAATAAAATACAAAAGGCTCCAAGTTATTTTTTTTTTTTTTGCTGAGGAAGATTCACCCTGAGCTAAGATCTGTTGCCAATCTTCCTCTTTTTTTACTTGAGGAAGATTCACCTTGAGCTGACATCTGTGCCAATCTTCCTTTAGTTTGTATGTGGGATGCTGCCACAGCATGGCTGATGAGTGGTGTAGGTCTGTGCCTGGGATCTGAACCCATGAACCCAGGCTGTCAAAGTGGAGCACACTGAATTTTAATCACTAGGCCAGGGGGCTGCCCCCAGCTCCAAGTTCTTAGATTGAAAATCAAATGATTTATAATAATTTTCTTTTTTCCACATGTTTTATTGAGATTTAATCGACATATAACATGGTGTTAGTTTAAGGTATACAACATAATGATTCAATATATGGAAATAATGAGAAATAATTACCACGAGTTTGGTTAATACTGTCCATTACCCCATATAGTCATAACTTTTTTCTTGTGATAATTGTTAGGGTCTGCTCTCTTAGCAACTTTCAAATACATGATACAGTATGGTTAACTGTAATCACCATGCTGTAAATTACATCTTTATTTATTTATCTTATAAGTTATTTATCTTACAACTGGAAGTTTGTACCTTTCAACTACACTCACCCTTCCTCCCCCACCTCTGGCAACCACCAATCTATTCTCTGTTTCTATGAGCTCAGTTTTTAAAAATTTCATGTAAAAGTGAGATCGTTCAGAATTTGTCTTTCTCCGTCTGCCTGATTTCACTTAGCGCTATGCCCTCAAGGTCCATCCATGTTATTACTTTTATAACCGGGAATGAGCGACGATGTTTCTTTTTAAAGAGTAATATTTCACATCACGTAGGCTTCTCTTACTTCAATTGCATTGTTTTGATTTTCTATTGCTGTCATAACAAATGGTCACAAAGTTAGGGGTTTAAGCCAATGCTCATTTATTACGTCGCAGTTCTGTGGGTTGGAATCTGAGCCAGCTCAACTGGTTTCTCTGCTTTGGGTTCACAAGGCTGAAAGCAAGACGTCCCCCGGCACGGCTCTCACCAGGGGGCGCAGGAGAAGAGCTGGTTCCAAGTCCATTCTTGGAATGGTGTTGGTGTCCATTTTCGTTGTACCTGTCTGCTGGGGGCCGCCCCGACCTCCCAGACGCCTCTGTCTGGTCCTTACACGTGGTCCCTGCATCTCAGAGACAGGAAAGTCACGAGGAATCCTTCTCTTTCCTGGAATCTCTTTGATTCTCCATCTCCTGCATCCCTGCTTTGACTCAGGTGGAGAAAGAGCTCTGCTTTTAAGGGCTCTGGTGACTAGATGGGGCCCACCCAGCTCATCCAGGGGAATCTGCCTATCTTCAAGTCCATAACCTTAATTACATTTGCAAAGTCTCTTTTGCCATGTAACACAACAAATTTATAGGTTCCAGGCATTAGGGGATGGATATCTTTCGGTGGGGGGTGGGGAGAGGTTTTCATTACTCTGCCTCCCACACGCGCTGTGTATTATTAAATCAGGAACGAGGCACGTTGGTTTCACAGCCAAGCTCACACCACTGTACTCCGGGAGATTCTCTGTTGACAGATACACGGTTCTTAAGTTAAAAAGACAGTGAAATTCCATCTTACAATAACGAAGGAAGCATCATACCAAAATCTTAACACAGTTATTCAAAAGTAGGTAATCCTTATGTAGATATTGTCTTCATTTTATTGTCTGGTCAGTGAGTTCAGTTCATAGAAACCAAGATACCCACTTGCACTTTTCCTATTTCCACAGGGTTCTCTGACGTATCAGTAAATGGCTGTAATCTATTCCCTTCCTTGGAAAGGTGTTTGCTAAATGCTAAGTGAGTTTATCTTTTCCATATATTTTTGAAATATGTGCCATAGAGGGTACAGGAGCCAGAGGAACGGAATAGGTTACTTTGAGGAAAGTTTATACTCAAAGACGCTATTTACAAAGGCGTGTGTGTGAGAGAAATGCAGTGCCTAAAGCACTAGTGTGCTGAGCTGACTACTGGGCCCCGGACAGACGTCCGACTCCTGATTCCCGGAACTTCGGCATATGTTACCTTATACGGTGAAAGGGACTTCACAGATGCGCTTCTGTTAAGAACTTAGGGATGGGGAGATTCCCCTGCCGGGCTCTAAATGTGATCACAAATGCTCTTAGAAGAGGGAGGCAGGAGTGTCAGAGTCAGAGAAGATGTGATGACAGAAGCAGAGGCCAGAGAGCTGCAGACACAGATTTGAAGATGTTATGCCGCTGGCTTTGAGGATGGAGGAAGGGGCCATAAACCAAGGAATGCAGGCAGTCTCTAGAAGCTGGAAAAGGCAGTAGGAACCAGCCAGCCAACACCCTGACTTTAGCCCCATGAGACTGATTTTGGACTTTTGACCTCAGGATGTGTAAATAATAAATATGTATTGGTTTTTTTTAAAATTTGAGGTCATAGTAGTTTATAACACTGTGAAATTTCAGTTGTACATTATTATTTGTCAGTCACCATATAAATGCGCCCCTTTACTCCTTATGCCCACCTCTCCAACTTCCTTCCCCTCTGGTAACCACTAATCTGTTCTTTTTGTCCATGTGTTTATCTTCCACATATGAGCAAAATCATACAGCATGTGTCTTTGTCTGGGTTATTTGATGCCGCTTAACATAATACCCTCAAGGTCCATCCATGTTATTACAAATGGGATGATTTTGTCTTTTTTATGGCTGAGTAATAGTCCATTGTGTGTCTATATATACATATACACATCTTCTTTATCCATTCATTAATCAGTGAACACTTGGGTTGCTTCCACATCTTGGTTATTGTGAATAATGCTGCGATAAACATAGGGATGCATAAGTCTCTTTGAATTGTTGATTTCAAATCTTTTGGTAAATACCCAGTAGTGGGATAGCTGGGTCATATGGTATTTATAAATGTGGATTGTTTTAAGCCACCAAGTTTGTGGAAATTTGTTCCAGCAGCCACATTACACTAACACAGGCAGCAACCTGGGCTAACTGCACTGGAGCTGTTAGCACCCCCAGGCCTGAAGGAACGGGGGAAAGGTTATTCGTGGAACCCTGAGGAAGAGAGCCATGCAGAGTCAGGCCCTTAAGAGGACAGTGGCCCTAAGCCCACAGAAAGACCCAGCTCAAGGCCACCTCGTCAAAAAGGAGTCAAGAGACCAGGTGCCCTGGCTTCATCGTCCTACTTCCCTTCGGTCTCCTTCTGGGCTCCCCCAATGCCAGGACCCAAAGGAAGCCTCCGGGACAGGAACCTGTTTGGGGTCAATGCCCCACAGATCAGGAACACGGTGGAGAAGGACACAGAGTGGAAGTGAAATATCATAACCGGCATGTAAGGAGCTTGAAAATTGTCATTCAGTCCCAACAACAAGGAAAAAGTTGGACAAAATGGAAAATTAGCAACTCTCTTACATCCGTCAGAGAAATGAGGCCACAGGCAAATGGCTGCCCCCCAGATTGGAGAGACAGACTGGCAGGTATGGAAATAACAACTTCCCGGAGCAGAAACTCAGGAGCAGACGCCTCCGTGGGAACTGGGGCAGGGAAAGGAAAACATGAACTGTGATTGACAAATTGCTGGAGGCTCGATGGGGACAAGTCTGAAAGTTAAAAACTCCAGGAGAACCCAGTGGAGTATTATTTGGTGCTAAAAAGTATGAGATTATCAAGCCACGAAAAGTTATGGAGGAAAATTAAATGCATATTACTAAGTGAAAAGAGTCAGTCTGAAAAGGCTTCATAGTGTATGATTCCGACCATATGACCTTCTGGAGAGACAGGAAAAAGATCAGTGGTGGTCAGGGTTCAGGGAGGGAGGGATAGACAGGTGGAGCACAGAGGGTTTTTAGGAAACCAAAAATACTCTGTATGATACTATCATGGTGGATACATGTCATATATTTGTCAAAACCCATAGATTGCACAACAGCAACAGTGAATCCTAATGTCAGCTACGGAGTCCTAGTGATGGTCATGTGTCAGTACAGGTTCATTGATTGTAAAATGTACCACTCTGGTGGGGGATGTTGGTAGGGAGGTTTTGAGTGTGTAGGGATGAGGGTATATGGGGACTCTTTGTACTTTCCACTCGGTTTTGCTGTGTCCCCAACAGTGCTCTAAAAAATAAAATTTATTAATTAAAAAGAATCATAAGCCATGAGGTCATGAGCTGTGAGAAGTGAGGGACCCGAGGGCTGGATCAGAGAAAGACACACATTCCTGCAACATAGGTCTAGAGATTCCGCCCCACTGACACGGTTCCTCATCTTTACTGTGTATGAGAATCACGAGAGGAACGTGGGAAAACTATAGATGTCCAGGCCCCACCCAGGAGCTGGTCAATTAGAGCCTGGCAGGGAGGGGCACCAGAAGGGGGAGCTGACTACTATGCTGCCTTTCTAGCAGCCCACTCTGGGCACAGCAGCTTCAAGTCTTTACGTTGTATATTGAGACTCAGTGTCTTACTTCACCACAGATGCCCCTGCGTCTGAGTCAGACGGGTGAATCTCTTGTTTATACCTCACATGAACACTGCATCACATGGACTTTGCATTGGAACACGCTCTTGTGAAAAGATTTTCATGTTCAGTCTCTTCCGGTTCCAAGGTAAGTTTGGAGGTACCTTAACTGTACTCCAACCACACTGGGTGTCATGAGTATCTCATGTGTCATTATTTTTTTATTGGGACCTTCTCAAAACTAAGGGGGCTTACATTAAGAATTCATGAATGTAGAAGCATCTTAATGAAAAATGTGATGTCCTCACATTGGTTAAATTGGCAAAACGGTGGTGTTTCTTTGACTGTTTAAGGCTGCATTTAGATTGAGATTGAAATCATGTTGTTCATATTTCCCACCAGCTTAGATATTTTTTGAAAATGTTGCAGTTCTTTTTGGAAAAGTTTGAGCTCAAGCAAGCCATCCATTTTGCGACCGTTATAATTTATTGTCATAACTGGAGCCATTTTAAGAGTGAAAAGGGGAGCCATCAATAATGTGCGAGCACAAACTGAGCAGTGCCAGAGCTGTCCAGGGTCCACTGGGATGGGTGCTCACCCTGGCCTTCCTGACCCGGAGCCAGCAGACAGGAGACCAAGGACAGGGCTGGGCTTCAGGCGGCAAGGTCCAGCTTCATTCTGGCCACGGTCACGGGCAAAGAGTCTGCCCAACACACTCCCCTCTGTCCTCCTCTTCCATCTGTCCTCGTTCTCCGGTGCTGTGACAACCACCCCAGTGCCAGCCCCCAGGGCTCCATGCAGACCCTGTGAGACCCCCCCTACCAAATCCCGCCCCCTCCCTGCACCCCACATGCCACTCTCTCCACGGCTACAGAGGTGTGTGTAGAATGCACCTCAAACCCTGCCCCAAGCACCAACCCCTCCCCTCCAGGCCTGCACCCTCCACTGGTGTCACTGTGCTAGAGGGATGTCTGTGAAGTGGGCCCTGCTCCTTGCCCCCTCCCCCGTCCCAGCATCTTTGCCCCATTTCCCCTGCCCCAGAGCCCAGATCCAAGGCCTCTGTGCTTCCTGTTCGCTTGGCCTGGAACATTCTGCTGTGACCTCCCAGACTAACTCCTCTCACCATTCATCTCGGCATCAATGTCACCTCCTGGGTGTCATCCTGTCACCGCATTCCCACGACACCCTATTGGCATTGTCTGCAGAGCAGGTATTACCACTGGTTTTTTTCTCTATTGTCTGACCTTGCCCCTCACTAAAAGGTAGGGTCTGGGGTCCACGGGCCTCATCAGATGAGTTTTCCATGGCTGCATCCAAATCACCGAGACTAGAGCTGAACACAACGCAGAAGCCCCACAGAATCCACTAAATGACTGGATGGGAATGGAGACGATGACACATACACACTTTGCATCAAACAGAGTCAAGTCTGCCGGTCCTTCTCCACAGTCCTTCTGGGTCCTTTTCCCGCGTGCTCTGTGCTCAGGGCTGACTCCCCTGCCTGCACCACCGAGGCCTCTGGGGGCTGCCTGGTGCTCCTGCAGGAAATGGGAGGACAGGAGGGCAGAAGGCAGGGCCGTTTCCTTGGTTCCAGTGACAACCCCTCACTGGGCTCAGATGACACCACTTCCCCCTCCTCCCTCCACCCAGGGCTGGGAACAGCTTCCCCTGCTGTTGGCACCTGGGAGCCCCCATCCTCGGTCCTCCCCTGGTCCTGTCACAGCTCGGGAAACCGAACCTTCGGCTCAGGTCCTCATCCCACCATTTGGATGTCTGGATGGTTCCACGAGTGTTTCTTGTTGGAATCTTGTCTCATATATCAGGCAACTCTCCTTTTGTGTGTCCATGAGTTAGGTATCTTTTGTGTGCATACAAATTGTGTGAGCGTAATTTTTTTTCTCTAAATTTTAAAAAAATTTTGCAGCTCTCTTTAACTTTACATTATCCTCTGTTCCTGACATACCAACTAATAGTGCCTTGTATCTGCAGTGTGGTTTTGTGTGTGTGTGTGTTTGCCATCAAAGGAAAACTTTTATTTTAACTGTATAGAATTTAGAACCATCTAAAGAACAAACAATTGCTTAAACAAAATAAAAAAGTTTAAAAAATTACAAAATAAGAAAAAAATTGCTTGAAAAATTTCAACTTCCCTAAATTAATTGATGAATGTATGGTTAATTTAAGAAAAATAATATGAAGTTAGAATAGGGTATTGTGGTTGTTTAGGGTTTTCCCCGCATTGTTTTTAAAAAACCACTCAAAATGAAGTCAGGTAACTATGAAATTTCTTGCACAAACTTCTAATGACAGCTCATGGCACACAAAAATGGTCTCCATTGTTTTAACTGTCTGTATCCATGTCAAACCTCAACGATGGTGGAAGTAATAGCACAGCTTTTATCTAAATCAAAATACAGTACTCATATTACCTAATTCTAGAGGGTGCAATGACATGAAAATAATGGAATCATAAGAATTATGTTAAATGAATCTTTATTTAGAAATGCCACCTTAAAATCATCATGCTCTATCTACTGGCGCAGGAGCAATTGTGGCATCAGTCAAACGACAGGAGCTAAACTAAAAAGGGATGAAAGCTCCTTGAAAGAGAAACCCCATCAGGTGGTCTGCGTGGTTGTGGGGGCGGGGGACCCAGCTTCTGTGAGCTGAGTCAAACCTGCAGGTCCCCCCAGACCTCTGAGCGCTCACAGTGAGACCCTGTTCCGTGCTGGGGGGCCTGGAGACCCCAGGGATCCTCCCAGACTTCCGGGCCTCTGGGGGCTGCAGGAGCGGCTGGAGCACCGGGGCCTCTCGGGAAAGGCTGGCACGCGGACTCGGCCGTGGCCAGCATCTGCCTGGTGCGGTCATTTTCTCTTCTCAGCCCGTCGAGCTCCCTCGTGGTCAACACGGCCGCCATCCAGCTTTGTTGAGCTCTTCTCGCGTGGAAGACGATCTCCTTGCGAGTGTAGGCGGCGGTTCTCTCCACTTCTCTGCCCAGGTCCTCGGCCATCTGCTTGTAGAGGCTGAGAATCTGACAGGCCGAGGTCATGTTTGCATACGCGCCGGGAAGCTGCTTCTCGATTTCTAAGGAGCGTGTTCGCTCCTCGAGCACTCTTTTCTGAAGTTGCCTTAAACGATCTTCGTGGACTTCAGGCAGAATTTGAAGCTTCAGCTTCAGCTGCTGAATCTCACTTTCCAGCTTGGCATTTTCCTGCAGCCAAGACGCTTGCTCCGTTTGGAGACTCCTGACTCGTTCCACAAGCTCTGCGTTCATCCGATCTTGTTCCCGCAGTTGTCTGGCTGTTTCTCGACGTTGCTCCTCAAGACTCTGAAGGGGCGCGTTGAAGTCAGCACCGTCGGTGGTTCCCTTCGCACCAACTGCTGACGCACCGATGGAGGGATGGCCAGGCTCCGCTTCCCTCTTCTGCTCCGCATCCGAGTTCCCGCCATCCACACGGTCTCCCAGGAGGTCCCGGGAGAAGATGCTCTGCCGCAGGCTTTCAGCCACGGCCTGTCGTCGGCTGAGTTGATCTTTCAGGACCTGCTTCCTTCGTGTGTTGGGCTTTGCCAGCCTTTCTTTCTCCTCCTTTTCCTGGACTCTCTGCTTCCATCTCCCAATTTCTCGTTGAAGCAATTCTACCCTTGCTGGAAAATGAGTGTTTTCATTGAAATCACCTATAGTTTTCTTCTGAAGTTGTTCCGCATCCTTCTCTGAGCCTGTGAAGGTGGGTCTTTCGTCAGTCCCCTGGGAAGGTTTAGGAGGCTGGCTCTTCTCTAGTTCTTCCAGAAGGTGGACAGCGGCCTGAAGTGACCAGCTGCTTGGGTCTGTGTTTATTGCCATCAAGCACAGGATTTGTAACGAGAGAGCACTGGCCTCCATTCCAGGTGGCCTGTGGGTGTCACGGGCTCCTGTCGTTGGTCCGGCATTATCTGTACCTTTTCCACAGACTTCCCGGTGGGTGGAACATCTTTTGCCCAGCGCCTTCACACTCCGTAAAGAGTGTCGTATCTTTACCATCAGCACCAGCACCACAGCACACACCAGGGTCTCCCAGGGGAACGCAGGGAGAGCTGGGATGTGTCTCACGCTTCCAGAAATCCCCAGCAGAGCCCCCCACAGGTGCCCCAGGATCAGCTGGAGAACGGATGCCGTGGCAGGCAGCAGGTCCCCCATGGCTGGGGAGGGCTCCACTGCTCAGCCTCTGAGTGCCAGTGTCCTGTGGCCACAACTGACCGCTCAGAACCCTGCAGAGTGTTCCATCTCTAAGGTGAACAGGTGCCCAGCAACCAGGGCTGGTCAGTTGAGCTGGGGGAGGGGAGGCCAGCAGGTTCTAGAAAACAGCTCTCTCGAACTTTGCTCTGAAACAGGAAGTGATCTCCCTTATCCAGGCCCTTGGAGGGTGAAAAGAACTGATCAGAGCCTGGAGCTCAGTCACCTTAGGACCACCCGGCCCTACAGCAAACCTAGAGGGTCAAAGTGGGGTCAGGCCATGTCCCTTTCTGTGCACTGGTGGGATCGGGCAGCTGGTGGGGCCCACCCCCAGGAGACGTCCATCTTCCTGCTGTAAAGTTCCCTTTGCTGCAGGCTCGTCTGGTGCTGCCCACAGAGGTCCCAGGGGTCTCCCTCCCTGTGACTCCTTCTCTCCTTGTGTTTCATCAGTGTGGGCAGACAGGGCCCCAGGACTAACGGGTGTCCCTAAAGATGTTAACTAAGAGGGGCTGGCCCCATGGCATAGTGGTTAAGTTAGACACGTTCCACTTTGTCAGCCTGGGTTTGCCAGTTAGGACCCTGGACACAGACCTACACCACTTGTCAGCTGTGCTGTGGTGGCGACTCACATATGAAGTAGAGGAAGACTGGCAGAGATGTTAGCTCAGGGCTAATCTTCTTTAGCAAAAAAAAAAAAAGTATTAACCAAGAGACCAGGATTCTAATCCTAGCAATTTGGGAGAAATCAGCTGGAACTGGCAAAATCAGATAATTTCACAGATTTTCTGAGGAGTCAGGTTGTCCCTGTTCAATGCAAGTGTTTCTGGCAGGGAGTGACTCCACTCCAGTGGTGACACAGTGATCCGGCCTCCTTCCCTCATATGGCCTCCATCTTCAGCTCATGCCTCCCAAGGTGGTCCAGGGAGCATCTCCATCCACTGAGTCATCTCTAGAAGTGGCCTCTGGGGAGGGGACAGGTCCCTCTTCTGGCTCAGTTGCCACCTTTATTTCACTAAACCACATCTCACTCTCCTAGCAGCTCTCTGGCAGACCCAGGCTCACGGGCTCTTTGTCCATCCCCTGAGACTCTGCCTTGAGTAACTTGTCCCTCATCCCTTTACCTGAGAGGGAAACAAAAGAACCGTCAGCCAAGGCCAGTCTGGGGTCCTGAGCATGCCAGAGCTCAGACCACTGGGGCTCCGTGGATGCAGAGAACAGAGGCCTGGCGTTGAGGGGAGGAGGTGGCCAAATGCCCACAGTGAGAGTTGTGATTTTTGCTTTTTAATTAGACTATTTCTTTAATTAATTAATTTTCATATATACATTTTTTAAAGTATGCTTTTATTGGTGAGGAAGATTGGCCCTGAGCCAACATCTGTCACCAATCATCCTCAGTTTTTATTTTTTATTTTTTCCTCCCCAAAGCCCCAGTACATAGTTGTATATCCTGGTTGTAGGTCATTCTAGTTCTTCTATGTGGGACGTCGCCTCTGCATGGCTATATAGGTCCGCACCCAGGATCCAAACCTGCAAACCCCAGGCCACCAAAGCAGAGCACCCAAACTTAACCACTTGGCCACAGGGCAGGCCCTTAGACTATTTTTTAAGATCAGTTTTAGGTTTCAAGAAAAATTGAGCGGAAAGCACAGAGAGTTCACATGTATGCCTTTGCCTCCCCCCTGAGATGTCCCAACTCCTAACATCTTGCTTTAGTGTGGCGCACCTGTTACAAGTCATGACCCACCTGATACACTGTTATCAACTCAATCCGGAGTTTGCATTAGGGTCCACTCCTTGTGATGCACAGTTCTATGAGTTTTGACAAATGCATCATGTCATGTGTGATCATGCAGTATCACACAGAGTAGTGCCACAGCCCTAAAAGTCCTCTGTGCCACCTAGTCATTCCTCCCTCTCTCCTCTGGAACCGCTGGAAACCACTGATGACTTTCCTTGTTCTGAAGTTGGCTTTGTCTGGTTTCAGTGTAGCTCCTCTTGCTTTCTTTCGATCACTGTTAGCGTGGTATATCTTTTTCCATCCCTATACTTGTCATTAATCATGTCTCTAAAGTAGGTTTGTTATAGACAAGATGGAGTGGGGTGTCATTCTTTGAATCACTCTGGCCATCTCTGTGGTTAATCCGTGTAGAGGCATAGCTCAGAGATACGGCGGGTTGGTTCCGACCACCACAATAAAGTGAATATTGCAGTAAAGGGAGTCACACGAACTCTTTGGTTTCCCAGTGCATATGAAGGTTATGTTTATACTATACTGTAGTCTATTAAGCGTACAATAGCATTGTGTCTAAAAGAACAATGCATGTGCCTTAATTAAAGAATTCTTTGTTGCTAAAAACTGCTAACCATCATCTGAGCCTTCAGCGAGTGTAATCGTTTTGCTGGGGGAGGTTCTTGCCTCGATGTTGATGGTGCTGAGTGATGAGGGCTGTGGTTGCTGAAGGCTGGGGTGGCTGCGGCAATCTTTAAAAATAAGATAATAATGAAGTTAGCTGCATCGATTGATCTTCCTTTCCTGAGCAATTTCTCCGTAGCATGCGATGCTGTTTGATAGCATTTTACCCATCGTAGAGCTCCTTTCAAAATTGGCGTCAATCCTCTCAAACGCTACTGCCTCTTTATCAAGTAAGTTTATATCAGATTCTAAATCCTTGTTGTCATTTCAACAACCGTCACAGCATCTTCACCAGGAGTAGATTCCACCTCAAGAAGCCTCTTTCTTTGCTCTTCCGTAAGAAGCAACTCCTCATCCGTTAACGTTTTCTCATGAGATCGCAGCAATTCAGCCACATCGTCAGGCTCCACTTCGAATTCTAGTTCTCTTGCCGTTTCCACCACATCTGCAGTTACTTCCTCCACTGAAACCTTGAGCCCCTCGAAGTCATCCATGAGGGTTGGACTCATCTTCTTCCAACCTCCTGTTAACGTTGATATTTTGTCCTTTTCCTATGAATCATGAATGTCCTTAATGATATCTAGAATGAAGAATCCTTTCCAAAAGGTTTCCAAATGACTTTGCGCAGACCTGTCAGAGTTATCGCTATCTATGGCAGCTATACTCTTATGAAATGTATTTCTTAACTAATAAAACTTGAAAGTCGAAATGACTCCTTGATGCACGGGCTGCTGAAAAGCTGTTGTGCTAGGAGGCATGAAAACAACATTCATCCTGTTGGACGTCTCCATGAGAGCTCTTGAGTGACCAGGTGCATGTCAGGAGCAGCAATAGTTTGAAAGGAATGTTTTTTCTGGGTTGTAGGTCTCCACAGAGGGCTTGAAATATTGAGTAAACCATGTTGTAAACAGATGCGCTGTCACCCAGGCTTTGTTGTTCCATTTATAGAGCACAGGCAGAGTAGACTTAGCGTAATTCTTAAGGGCCTCAGGGTTTTCTGCATGGTTAGTGAGCACTGGCTTCAACTTCAAGTCACCAGCTGTGTTAGCCCCTAACTGGAGTCAGCCTGTCCTTAAAGTGAGGCATTGACTTCTCCTCTCCAGCTATGAAAGTCCTAGATGGCATCTTCTTCCAAAAGAAGGCTGTTTCGTCTACACTGAAAACCTGTTGTTTGTGTAATCTTCATGAATCATATCAGGTAGATCTTCTGGAGAACTTGCTGCAGCTTCTACATCAGCACGTGCTGCTTCACCGGGCACTTTTACGTTACGGATTCGGCTTCTTTCCTTAAACCTCATGAACCAACCTCTGCTGGCTTCAAACTTTTCTCCTGCAGCGTCCTCACCTCCTTCAGCCTTCATCGAATTGAAGAGAGTTAGGGTCTTGCTCTGGATTCGGCTTTGGCTTAAGAGAGTGTTGTTGCTGGTCTGACCTTCTATCCAGACCACTGAAACCTTCTCCACATCAGCAATAAGCCTGTTTCGCTTTCTTATCATCCATGTGTTCACTGGAGTCGCACTTTGAATTTCCCTGGGGAACTTTTCCTTTGCATTCACAGCTTGGCTGACTGTTGGCACAAGAGGCCTGGCTTTCAGCCTGCCTCAGCTTTCAACGTGCCTTCCTCTCTGAGCTTAACCATTTCTGGCTTTTGATTTAAAAGAGGAGATGTGAGACCCTTCCTGTCACTTGAGCACTTAAGGCCATTGCAGGGTTGTTAACTGACCTAATTTCAATATTGTCATGTCTCAAGGAGTAGGAGGCCCAAGGAGAGGGAGGGGGACAGGGAACAGCTGATCAATGGAGCTGTCAGCACACACCCAACATTTATTGATTAACTTTGTCGTCTTACAGGGCATGGTTTTGGGGGCCTCCAAAACAATTATAACAGTAACATCAAAGGTTACTGATCACAGATCACCATAACACATACGATAATAATGAAAAAGTTTGAAATATGGTGAGAATTACCAAAACGTGACAAAGAGACACGAAGTGGGCAAGTGCTATTGGAAAAATGGCCCTGCTAGACTTCTCCGTGGGGGGTTGTCTCAAACCTTCAATTTGTAAAAAATGCAGTATGTGTGAAGCGAAATAATATAAAGCGCAATAAAACAAAGTCCGCCAATACTGTTATAATTGTTCTATTGTATTATTAGTTACTGTTGTTAATCTCTCCCTTTGCCTAATTTATAAATTAAACTTTATTCCAGGTATGTATATATAGGAAAAGACTGTATATATAAGGTTCAATGCTATCCACGGTGTCAGGCATTCCCTGGGGTTGTGGACTGTATTTCCCACAGATAAGAGGGGACCTTTGTACAAATCTTGTACCTTCTTGGTTAAATTTGTTCCTAGGTATTTCACTTTTTCGATGCAATTGTAAAGGGGATCGTTTTCTCAACTTCTCTCTCTGATAGTTTGTTGGTACTGTATAGGAATGGGATCGATTTTTGTGTATTGACTTTGTATCCTGCAACGTTACTGAGTTTGTTTTTAGTTTTAACAGATTTTTGGTGGCGTCTTTAGGGTTTTCTGTGGATGGGATTGTGTCCTCTGCAAGTAGAGACAGTTCTACTTCTTCCTGTCTGGTTTGTTAGCCCTTTATTTCTTTTCTTGCTTATCGCTCTGGCTAGTACCACATCCCAGCATTATGTTTAATGAAAGTGAGGAGAGTGGGGACCCTTGTCTTGTTCCTGATCTTAGAGGAAAAGCTGGCAGGGTTTCACCGTGGAGTATGGCATTGGCTGTGGGCTTGTCATATGTGGCGTTTACCGGGTTGGGGTGCGTCCTCTCTATATCCAGTTTGTGGAGAGTTTTTATCACCAATTGATTTTTGTCAAAGGCTTTTTCTGCAGCCATTGCCGTGACCTATGGTAATTTTCCTTGGCAGCGTTCTAGCAGCAGATTAGCATCCCGTAGCAGGTTCATTTTCAATGACGCCGTCACTGTTACTGATTCCTGCCCCTAACAGCATTGAGATCTCTGTTCAGTAGGGGTTTCCAACTCTGTCTTTCTAAGTTCTGGCCTTTTAATGTGTGCTCTGTCTGTGTCAGTTAGGTGATCTCTGGCATCATGAGGAATTCCTTGAAATAGTTTGCATCTCGGTTTCACCCCAGCTTTACAGGCTTGAGACTGTCACTGTGGGCTCAAGCCTTGCTTCCTCATTCCCCCCAGTACCTTGGGGAAAGGGGTGCTTTCTCCTAGCTGCTTCTCTGGGCTCTGAGCCAAAGATGAACATTTGCACATGAAGGGGATATAAAGTGATTTTAAAAGATGAAATAACTAATGATGAAGAATTTTTTAAAAACAAAATTTTTGAGATGTGAAAAGAGTTCACGTAAGTTCATCAACAGATTCAGGCAACTTTGTTTTTCTTTAGACAAAGCAAACTTCTGTTTTACCAAGGTGTTTGTACTTTGTATCAGCTCGGACTTTGGGACTTGAATCATTCAGGGATTCTGCATTTGTGGCAAGGCATCCTGGCGAGGTGAGGTCAACAGGGTTCCTGGACATCTGGGCTCTGAAGGGACAGCGGACACTTAGAGGTGTCTGTATTATTTCCTCTCATTTTTATGGGGTGTACAAATCCCTTGGGAAAAAATCGTACCCCTGCTGCTGATGGCTCATATTCATGATTCATGATGTCACAGACACTGCAACTAGGTCTCTCTCCTGCCGCCTCTGAAGAATTCCTGATGTTTCCATAGTCCCCACACAAGTCTCAGGTCACCATCAGAGTTGTCTGATCCTATTCAGAGTTTGCAGAAATTGTGAAAAGTATTTCGTAGGTATCTTTATTCTTAGTTAAAATTCCAGGGAGCATAGAGCCTCATGGACAGCATAAGTAAATTGAAATAGAAATACTCCACTATCTCAACAAGTGAATGACATCTTCTCCTCAACTTCTTTCTCCCTGAGAATTAAAGGGCAAAAGAAAGAAAGAAAAAAAGAAGCCCGGTGTTTCCTCTTAGC
This sequence comes from Equus caballus, assembly GCF_041296265.1. NCBI lineage: Eukaryota > Metazoa > Chordata > Mammalia > Perissodactyla > Equidae > Equus > Equus caballus. The sequence continues at coordinate 35,741,313 of NC_091709.1, forward strand.
GCACTTCCGTCAATTTTCGCCCTTCCCTCGTGCCTGGGTCTTCTTCCTTGGCAGTCTTCAGCGTTCCCTGGGAGGTGAATGCACAGCACTGAACAGCCGCCAAAGCTTTATTTTCCGTCTGTTTTCTTTTGTACTGGGTACTGTATCACCAAAAAGCTATAATTTTGACTGTAATTAAGATAGACCTTATTGAAATCCTTTGTTACACTTTTGGTACAAGTCTGGACTCTGAATTTGCTATTCTGCTTTTCGGTTTGTTTGTAAAAGCATCAATGTGCATATTCTTCTTGATTCTCTTTAGAGTTTGGTTTATATTTTGAGTTTTATGCTTTTGGTCTGAAAAGAGCATGTGGTTTTCACATTTCTCTTCCCTTTCATGGCCATCTTGACCCTGGAAGACTCCCTTATGTTTACTATCGTAGTCTCATCTCACCGTTAAGGGCTGGCACCTCCCTCTTGCTTGGGGATGATGCAGAGACCTTGGTCCAAGCTCCCCTCCTGGCCAAGAGCCCAAGAACTGGGGTTAAGTCCTAACATCCCACAGCTGGCGAAGGGCTGGTCTGAGCAAGGGAGCAAAGGGGCCATCTGCTGACGGAGCTGCAGGACCCAGCCAGCACGTGCCGGCAGAAGCAGGAAAAGACAGAAGGAGGTGGATCCTCAGGCGCTGCACCAAGGGGAGTGGAACATGCAGGCGGGGAAGGGAGACCTCGTCGATTTGGGTGCACTCTCCTGGGATGGAGGGTCTAACAAGCTAGGCAACGACTTTTTGCATTTGATACCAAAAGCATAGCAACAAAAGCAAAAATGGACAGATGGGATTGAATCAAATGAAAAAGCTTCTGCACCACAAAAGAAACAATCAACAAAATGAGAAGGCAACGTGCAGAACAGGAGAAAATATCTGCAAACCATCTATCTGATTAGGAATTAATATCCAAAATATGTGAGGAACTCAGGCAACTCAATAGCAAAAAAATAGACAACCCAATTAAAAAATGGGCAAAGGACTTGAATAGACATTTCTGAAAAGCAGATATGCAGATGGCCAATGGGTGCATGAAAAAATGCTCAACTTCACAAGTCATCAGGGAAATGCAAAACCACAAGGAGATATCACCTCACACCTGTTAGAATGACTGTTATCAGAAAGAAAAAGATAGCAGTGGCGAAGATGTGGAGAAAAGGGAACCCTTGTGCACTGTTGGTCGGAATGTAAATTGGCACAGCCACTATGGAAAACAGTATGAAACTTCCTCAAAAAATGAAAAATGGAGTTACCACATGACCCAGCAATTCTACTTCTGGGTATATATCTGAAGGAAAGGAAATCGGTCTCTGGAAGAGACATCTGCACCTCCATGTTCATTTCAGCAGTATTCACGATAGCCAAGATGTGGAAAGAAGCTAAATGTCTGTCCACGGATGAACAGATCAAGAAAATGTGGTGTATATATACAGCAGAATATTATTCAGCCATAAACAAGAAAGAAATACGGCCATTTGTGACAACATGGATGGACCTGGAAGTCATTAGGCTAAATGAAATAAGCCAGATGCAGAAAGACAAATACTGCATGTTCTCGTGTATATGTGGAATCTGAAACTGTAAAACTCATAGAAACACACAGTAGAATGGTGGTTACCAGGGTCTGGGGGCAGGGGAACATGGGGAGATGTTGGTTGAGGGACTCAAAGTTTCAGACATACAAGATAAGTAAGTTCTGGTGATGTACTCTATAATAATGTGACTATACTTAACAATATTGTATTGCATACTTGAAATTTGCTCAAAGGGTACATCTTAAGTGTTTTCAACCACACACACACACACACACACACACAAAAGGTAACTATGTGAGGTGATGAATATGTTAATTGACTTGACTGTGGTGAATATTTTACAAGGTATACATATATCAAATCGTCAAGTTATATCCTTTAAATATATACAATTTTTAATTGTCAATTAAAACAACAAAATTAGGGGGAAAAAGACAGTGAGTCTTCTGCCTCGTCTTCTCTTAAAAATTACTGCATTTGTGGGAAGCCAACTGCTTTGTCATGAGGATACTCAAGCCGTCTTTGGGGAGGGCCCTGTGGCAAGGAACTGAGACGCCCTGACAACAGCCAGCGTGACCTTCCCAGGCACGCATCTTGGAGTCGGATCTTCCAGTTCACTTAAGCCTTTAGTTGACCGTAGCCCCAGCCCACATCTTGACCGCAACCTCATGGAAACCATGAGCCAGAATGTCCCGGGGAAGTCACTTCCAAAATCTCGATCCACAGAAACTCTGTAAGCTAATGAATACTTATTGCTGATTTAAGCCACTAAGTTTCAGCGTAATTTGTTTCACAGTAATAGGTGATATAGGGAAATACCCAAACACTTCAATGAGTGTTTAGGTCTAAGTTAATACCCAGAAACAAAGCATCATCGTGGGCCCCCTGTTAGAATAGGGGCCTTGGGAACAAGACAATCAATGGAGTCTTGGCCTAGGTCAAGCTCACAGTGGGTCTACCATGCCCATGGACTCACCTAGTGATGCTTTCTACAGTTTACAGATGTACAGTCAGAATGGACATACTGATACCCATCACAACCGCTGCATTGATTATTTGGCCTGTGGGGTAGGAGATATTGTTGTGGAGAAGGCCAAGTGGAAGACCCTAGAACTGAAAGACAACTGCACATCCCAAGAAGAATTCTAAAGATTGGTTCCATCCCTTGAGGATTTAAAGGATTCAAACATGATAGTCCCCAGCATATCTCCACTTAATTCACCAGCCTGGCCCCCGCAAAACCACTGGATCCTGGACGATGACAGTGGATCACTGAAGACTCAACCACATGTAGCACAAATTGGTGCCGTTGTGTTCCACACGGAATTTTACTAAAACAGATAAATGCAGCCTTTAGTCCGTGGTATGCCTTGTACTACTTGTACACCTTTGATCTGGCGAATGCGTTCTTTTCCGTCACTATAGGAAACAAGAAAAAGAAACAATTTGCGTTCACTTAGAACAGACAATAGTAGATATTTACAGTTTTCCCTGCGGCTGTGTTAACTCTCCTGCCCTCTCATACGTAGTCTGAAGAGAACTGGACCAGTCGGACATCCTGTAGAACATCACTCTGTCCCAATGTGTCAATGCCGCGTGTCAATCAAATGGATGAGCAAGAAGCAGCAAGTATACTGGAGACGTTGGTAAGACACATGGGCCCCAGATCATGGGAGATAAACTCCACATTTCAGAGGCCTGCCTCATCAGTCATAGGAGTTTAGTGGTCTGAGGCACGCTGGAGCACGCCCTCCGAAGTAAAGGACAAATTATTACATCTCGCATCTTCCACCATAAAGAGGGAAGCACAATGTTGAGAGGGCCTAGCATTTCTGGAGGTAGCATATTCCATACCTGGCGTATATGATAGGCTGCCAGCTGTAAGGAAGGCCCAGAGGGTGGGATCTGGAGGAGAGCCAGGCTGCAGCGCAGGTGTCCCTGCTGTGTAGGCTGTGTGAGCCAGCAGACCTTAGGTTACTGTAGATATCAGTGGCGGGAAAAGACCACCATGTGCAATTTACAAGTCCTAATGGGAGAATCGTAAAGCAGTCCCTTAGGGTTCTGGAGCAAGGCCATGCCATCTGCAGTGGAGAATTTTACATTTTTTAGAAAAGAGCTCCTGGTACGTTGCTGCTGGACCCTGAGAAAGATAGAGCATCTGGACTCGGGACACTGAGTCTGGACTATACCTCCAGAAGTGCTCATCACAGGCTGGGTTCTGTCAGACTGATCAGGTTATAAGACTCCGAGGGCTCAGAGCATCCACTACAAGATAGAAGTATTGCATCTGAGACCGAACATGAGCAGGACCTGAGGGCCCAAGCAAGCTGTACAAGTGGGTGGCCCAGGCATCCATAACCTCCACCACTGTTGCACCAGCCACTCTCCATCAGCTCACATCGATGGCCACATTTGGAAGGGGGATCTCTTATGACACACTGGTAGAGGAGGAACAAGCATGAGCTTGGTTCTTGGATGGTATATGTGGATACAGGCCAAATATAGACAGTGACTGCACTATGGCTGTCCACACGATTGGTTTAAAGACAACAGGGAGGGGAACTCTTTCTAACGATGGAGCTTCAGTGGCACACCTGGTCACCCACCTGGTCCAGGTGGAGAATATCTATCATCCATCTCTCTATGTACCTACACACACAGAGACTCAGCGGCAGTAGCAAATGGCTTGGTCAGTTGATCAGGGCCCTGGAGGGAGAAGAACTGGAAGATCAGGGTTAACAAAGGCTGAGGTGGGGGCACGCGAAGGACCTATGACAGTGGGCACAGAGCCTGAAGATATTCAATGCTCACCAGAAAGTCTCCTCCTTGAAAGGAAGAAGCTCTGAACAACCACATCTTTTCAACCATTCACGTTTCATTTTTTATGTTAATTTCATGATTTTCTAATTTATGTCCCAGACACTTTCCGTATTGACTTAAGACAACAATAACCGAAATAGTTTCTATTTTTGTGACACATTCATGGACATTTGCCTCATTTTATCCTAGCCACAGTGCTGGGGCCCAGGAATGACAGACAGAAATTATTTCCTTTCCAGATGAAGAGAACTGACTTTCAGAGATGATAAGTGCCCTGCTTGGGGTCACAGAGCTGGCTGGTGAGGGAGGGTCTGGTTTCCAGCCTTTGTGGTTCTTTGGCTTCCTCTCTGGCTGAGGAAGGAAAGCAGAGCCGAGTCAACCAGCAGGGGGCGCCAGCCTCTTCTCATCTGCGTCTGGCCACCCGACTGTCCAGAACAGGGCTCTGCAATCTGTGTGCCTGAGTGCGGGACAGGTGACTAGCGAGTGGGCTCAGTTCCAGAATGCCCTTCCTCTCACTGGTCATATTTTTGAGTTGCCCCACTGTGTGTGCTTACTCTGCAGGTCCCACTGCAGCCCCCTTGATGCTGCCCGGCTCTGCCCAGTCCCCAGCAAAAATGGACAGGCATTAGCACCCATAAACGGAGGCCATAAATTTCAAGCCTTAGTGCCAATAATAGCCTTTCCCTTCTTGCCGTAATACAAATGTGGAGCTTGTCATGGAGGTTTATCTTTGTGGCATGAATATTGATTTTTTTCAAATATGCCTTTATGATGCATGCTTTCTCTGGCAGGACTCAGTTTTGCTGTGTTTCTTTTTTCTGCTTTCTCATTTATTACGGTCTCCTCTTCTGCAAATTCATTCAACCACAACGCATTTGTATTGAGTTCCTCCTATGTGCTGGGCCCCATGCACAGAGTACTTATCACCAATCCCAGCCCTCACGGAGCCTCCATTCTAGGGAGGGAGACAGACAGTAAACAAAATAGATAAGGAAAATATACAATTTGTCACATGGCTCTAAAGGCCATGAAGAAAAATAAAGCAGAGAAGGGGAATGGTGTGTTGCAGGGGGTGGGAGCCTGTAAATGAAGAGGTCAGACGGGCTCACAGAGAGGGTGGCCTTTGAGAGAAGACCCAATGATGGTGAGGGAGCCAGCTCTGCAGATTTTTGGGAGAACCATATTCCAGGGAACTGATAATGTATGTGTGAGGAGCAGCACGCAGGCCAGTGTGGCCGAGTGGAGTGAACAGGGGGAGGGGAGCTCAGAGAAATGAAGGGACGAGGGAATGAGTGGGTGTGGGTCCCTCACAGGGGGAGATGCCTCATAGGCCATGGGGATGATGATGGTGTTGACTTAGGGGAAACCCATTTCCAAGTGAAAAAGGCATGTAAGGAGGAATGGTCCAGAGGAGTCTGTGTGATGGGCTCTTTGAATAGAATATTCTAACTTGCATTCCTTCTCAACACCTCCATCTGGAATTTAGAGGAAGGGGCCAGGCCTCAAGATGAGGCTTCCTAAAGCCCTGGGCTCCCCTGTGGCTGGGTCGTGGGGGGCACATTTTTCCTACTGAAATAGCCATGACGTTTGGCTCTTGGGGACTGATGGGGCACATGTATGATATGGGTCTGGCTCTCCTGGAGGGCAGCCCTCAGCATCTTGTAAGAAGGATGTGCCTTTCTCTTCCTAAATGTCAGGTCAGTGCTGCTGGGAAGCAGCGGCAGGAAAGCAGGCTTGGTACCGCCATCCACACTCCATCCTGCTCCGGGAGCCACCTCGCAGGAAGCCCAGAACCTCTTTCCTCTCATACACGGGCAGATGGGGAGTTGAGATGAGGTTCCACAGGTGTGGTTGAGCACCTACAAAATAATGTACCAGGTGTGTACGGGGGTTGAGATACAAACAAAGTCCCTGCTTCATGGACCTTCAATTCTAGTGGGAGAGAGCGACAGTAAACACAATAAACCAATGTGTGCTCTTCTGTCAGCTCCTGATGAATGGCATGAGGAAATAGGGAGCAGGGTGTGGCAGCGGAGGATGGCGATTAGGGAAGCTCAGTAACAGGGACAGTCATGTCTGTGGAATTTGGCGGCATCCTCCAGTGACTTCTCTCAGTGTCGTCAAGATGGGAGCATTGATGGAGTGAGAGCTAGAATTCACCATGTGCTTATGAAGTGGCAGGCACTGGCTAAGTACTTTCTGTGCATAATCTCCTTTAGTCATCACCCTTTTTTTGATATCCCAGTTTTACGGATGAAGGAAACTGAGGCACAGAGACATGGTGAGTCACAATTCATTTTCAGGGAAGGACTTCATTGCAGGGTGTTGCACACAGCCTGTTCTCCAGCACCATGCTGGGCTGCCTTCACACACGTCTTTATGACGGAGGAGTCCCTCCTTCCTCAGCCTTTGCATGGTACACCTTCAACAGCTGGGTGTTGTGCCAAGAGTAATGGCGGACACAGACTCAGGGGACATGGGTTCAAGTACTGCCCCTATCATTTAGTGGAAGCTTTGTTTGGAGAGAATTCATGAGTAGAGTTCACAGAATGTCTTCCAGCAAAGTTTATTCATGCCTGCTGTCTTTGCTTTGCGATCTGTTCCTTCTCCAGTCACCAGCTGGCTTCTGCCAGCCTCACCCCGTCTAGCCAACTTTCATTTCCTAGCCACGCCAGCCTGATTATTTCTAATTGTCTTTGACTGCTTCCAGCTGAGTCTCCTAGCTGGCGTTCTGTGGGAGCACACAGATACTCTCCCAGCCATATGGAGGAAGGAGATGGGGAAGAGATGGGGAGGAAGGAAGCAGCTGGTACAAGTCAACTGAGAAAGCTTTTCGTCACTTTCCAACCCACCGTGATTGGTAATGGTTTTTAAAGGGTTAACTCATCCAAGTTAGAGAATGGGCCATTTTGACAAGACAAACGATTACATTTGTTGACCTCTTAAATGCAACCAATGATACAACAGCAAACACTTTTAGAAAGTTATTAGAAACGTCCTCCCCTGGTACAGATGGGGTCTTGCCATCAGGAGCAATGAAACCCCACTCACAGGAGAATCATGGGAAGATGGGTCTCATTCATCTATTCGACAAATATTTATTGAACAATGACCATGTCTCGGGCACTGTGCTAGTGCTCCAGGGCAAATAAAATACAAAATAAAACACAGCTCCTGTTCTCAATGAGTTTAAAAGAAAAGGAAGACATTCGTAGGAAGTAATACAGGGCATAAGAAGCATGTGAAATGAATGATATTTAGTACAGAGATGGATGAGTGATCAGTTTCTTGTAGTTCATTGATCGCGAAGAACTTCATAGCAACGGGGACACCTGTACTAAGTAGAAATGGGTGAGAGGCAGCAGACTGGGGGTGGGAATGGCATAGGCAAAGATGCAGAGGTGAGGAAATCCCATCCTGGATGAAGGCAGCTGAAATTTAGGGCCCAGGGAGACCCCGTAGGAGGAGAGGAAATTTAGGCTGGGATAATTGGTAGAGAACCTTCAATGCTGGACTACTGCTTTTCAACCAGATGTTTTCTGCATATCTAATATGAGGGTAATGCTTTGTTTTGAGTACTAATTTGTCCCCCATAAAGGAATTTCTGGGGTTATTCTTTATTAAACGAGGTCATTTCAGAGACAGGACCTGTAGTTCAAAAACCAGTCACTAAGCCCAGGCCGGTGCAGGATTTCAACTTCTCTTTGGCATCCATCCCAGCTGATGGAATTAGCAGTGAACCTGAATCAAACCCAGGCATCAGGCTTGAAAAAGATTTAATGGGCCTGGATTTTCTCTCATCTTCACCCCTTTCCTGACCTCCACCCTAAGAGGATAATTAAAAGGAAAGAAAATCTCTCTTTCATTGTAAATGTCTTCCACCATTTTTGTGCCTGAAGCTACTTTTTTTTTTTTAGTCCATAAAGATACTTTGATGAACAGTCTCTGAAAGTTGCCTTATATCATAATAATGGGACTTCTAAATTTTCATGGAGAGCTAGGGTCCTCGAATTTTTAAAAAGTCATACTCTATAAAAACAACATTGGGGCAACTCCAAAAGCTTTTCTGAAGGATGATCGAGAACGGTTTTGACCCCAAAGTGAGTGCCATCTTCCCCATTCATCGGACCTTTGTTGAACATTTACTCTGCTGGCCCTGTGCTGGGCATTCAAACCCCGCCCCCCGGCCATGTTACTGTCTTAAATTTGATTATTGAAGCACAGACATTAAAGGGATTGGATTGGCCTTGCAGAAATTGCCGGGGTGGAGTGGCGACAAAGCGGTCCCTTAAGCACAGCAAGAAAACATTTGAAAGCTATCTTGAATGTTGGAAAATGGGAACAATGGGAAGACTGATGGAAAACATGGGCTCAGTCACAGCAAGGCTGGGGACTTGTAACACGAGAGTGGGTGATTACAGCATATTTAAAGTAAGATTTGTTTAAAATAGGCGTTTCCCTGGGTCACTTTTCAGATGGGTCAGAGAGCCCCCAAGACACTGGCTGAGGACAGCGGGCACCGCCCCCCATCCCCGCGCCCCGTCCCCATCTCAGAGCATTGATGTGGATCATGCATGCTATACTTGTTTACCGAGGAGTCAGTAATGAAAGGAACTTGGTGAGGACCGAATCCTCCCTTTCAACTCTGATGTTTTAATATCAGGGGTTAAGGATGCATTAAACGCTGGCGCCTTTTCTCTGGCTGCTCAACAGGTAGCATTTTGCAAATGCCTCCCCCCTACCTAGCCCCCAGCCTCTCCCTCACGAGAGTCCTCATTTTGAGAAGACGTTGGGGATCCTGGAGAAGACCAGCGTCGTGAGGGCAGCTCCGCTTGTTTATGAGGGATGAGCAGGGGGCGCGCACAGAACAAAAGCCTTCAGGAGCAAGGAGCGCTGGTCCACCTCACCCAGCGATCACCGGCATCATTTCAATGGAAAGCAAAGAAGGTGTCAACACACAGGCAGAGGCAGCATACGCCCTGGTTCCTACGTTGCTGCTGCTACTATTATTGTTGCTGCTGCTCCTCCTCCAACACAGCAATCCGGTCTGCGTGCGAGCCCGGGCAGACGCCCCACCACCTCCCCACTCTTCCCCCAACCCATCCATCCATCCGTCCGTCCATCCAGGGTCTAGAGGGCCCTACGGTGGGTCAGGCCCTGGGGTGGACACCAGGCACCTAACCCACAATCCACGGGGTTCAGGAGCGCCTCCCTCCCTTCCTCTTGCCCCGAGTGGGTGCAGCTGATGAGGGATTTCACCGCCGAAAGGTCCAGAAAGCCTAAGCCCAGAATCCAGGCGAGAGGCGCAGCCGGAGGCGGCCCGACTTGGGCGGCCGGGAGCGCGCGTCTCGGAGGCTGCGCGGGGTCCCCCTGTCTGGCGCTCAGGTGGCTCCGCCGCCCACTCCGCTGCTCCCCTCCCCGGACCCTCCCCTCTCCAGCGAGGGTCGAGTTTGGCTGTTGCGCGCGGGGAAGGAGGGGCTACGAGGGATTTGAAAGTGCACAGGCTGCGGAGTGGAGCTCGCATCTGTTCCCGCCGCCCGCGACCGGATTAAATTTCTGCAAATTCAAACTGAATGGGGCTTTCTTCCGCTGCCTTCCAGAGGGCGCCTGGAGCCCGCCGCGCGCTGCTCGCGGGCGGGAGCGGCCGGCGGGCGCACGGCTAGGAACGAGCGAGCCGGACCCGAGCCCGGCGGGCCAGCCGGCGGCGGCGAGGGAGGAGGCTGCGGAGGCGCCCGGGCTCCGGGACCCAGGCACCGGACCGCGCCCCCCGCCGCCCCTCCCGGGCCGGCGCGGCTCCCTGCGCGCCCGAGCAGGGCGACTGTCATTAGCCGCCCGGACGGGACCTGGGGCGGGCTCCCGGTGTCCTGAAAGGGGCCCGGGCGACCCTCGGAAGAAGAACTTCTTGGGGGCGGGTCCCCGGCATCCCGTCGCCCGGGCGGCCGCTATTGTCTGCGCGCGGCGCTCGCCGGCGGCCGGGGGCGCGGGAGCCGCGGGCCGGGCGGGGCCGGGCCCGGGCGGCGGCGGGAGGAGCGGGGGAGCCGGAGGAGGAGCCGCGAGCGCGGGAGCCGGGCCGGAGCGGCGGCGAGCGCGATGCCGGCGGCGGCGGGGGACGGGCTCCTGGGCGAGCCGGTGGCGCCCGGGGGCGGCGGCGGCGGCGCCGAGGACGCGGCCAGGCCGGCGGCGGCCTGCGAGGGAAGTTTCCTGCCGGCCTGGGTGAGCGGCGTGCCCCGCGAGCGGCTCCGCGACTTCCAGCACCACAAGCGCGTGGGCAACTACCTCATCGGCAGCAGGAAGCTGGGCGAGGGCTCCTTCGCCAAGGTGCGCGAGGGGCTGCACGTGCTGACCGGAGAGAAGGTGAGCGAGCCGCCGGGCGCGCCGCCCCTGGGCTGGGGTTGGGGGGTCGGGGCGGGAAAGGCTAGCGGGGACCCTGCGGAGAGCACTGCCCTGGGAGTCCGGCTGCGTCGTCCTTACCGGGCGCCCCCCGTCCCCCGCCTTTCCTCTCGGGTTGAAAGAGGAATCGAGCCAAAAGCGCGCAGGCCCTCGCAGCCCGGGTGTCGGCTATTCCCGAGGGGCGATCTGGGGCCAGTTTCGCCGGGGGCGGCTGGTTTCCCCGCGCAGCTGCCCGCAGCCTTTGTGCTCCTGGAAGGGCGCCGCCTGGCGGACACCAGCGCGGGGGTCGGGCTGGGGGGCTCTGCTTTCGGGGCCAGTAGGGGCCGCCGAGGAGCGGAGAGGCAGGATCCCGCGCCGGAGGGCGAGGGCCCTGATGTTGAGGGTGAGAGAGCGAAGTAGCCAGCCGTTGAGGGAGCTTGGAGTCTGATCACCCTCCTGGGCTCTGGGGAGGCGGTGGGGGAAGGCCGAGACCCCAGGGTCTTTCCTCTCCACCCGTGGGCTAGGGCAGCTGGGAAAGGTTTGCACGCCCGGAGGAGGGCATTTACACGCCGCCCCCAACCCCATCCCCACCTCCTTCCCTCCATCCCCCCCGCCCCATTCCCAGGGTGGAAGCTGCAGTAAGGACCCTGCTGTGGCAGGTACCCCCAGACTTCAGAGGTTGGGAGGGGCCTTCTTATCCTTGTAGAAGAGGGGACAGTAAAGGAAGACCCCCAGAGACCGGAGCGGCACCCTCTCCAGCTTTGTGAGAAGTTAGTTGGTTGTTAAGCTTTGCCAGGCGAGCCCCTGGAAGATCTAAGTTGTGACTTAGATTTGTGAGAAGAAACCCAAGATATGATGACTTAGTTTTGAGGTGAGTGGCCCAGGCACTGGGTCGCCCCAAGTGGCCGCAAGCTTGGAGCTACTTCAGACTGAGGCTGCCCCAGGCTCCTGGTCATCTCAGACAGAAGTCTCCCCCCCATGGCTGGGGGTTGCTCAGGGCAGGTGAGGTGGCAGCACCTTTCTATGGCCCGTTGACCAAGGGGGCATCAACAGTATGGCAGGAACAGGGCTTCCTACCTACGCTTCTGCCCTCTGACCTGGGATCCTCTGCCCAGCCTGGCAGCCCCTGGGAATACTCTGCCGTGGGACCGCTGATTGCAGGGCGACCTGCCTCGCCTAGCTTTAGTTTCGCTTCTTCCCCACCGTGTCCTGGTGCATTTGAGTGCAGGTCTCCATCATCCTTGTCATTTGTCCTGTATTCCTACAGCCGCTCTGGGGGGGAGGGGGGCTTTTTATTTTGGGTAAATGGAGCGAGAGTGAGTCGTTTTAAAAAGTGCCTCTTGCTTGAATATTTTCATGCCAAAAGGGAGTGTTTGGGATGAACTCACTGAATTGAGTAACTCTTCAAAGAAGAAAAAATCTCTCCAAACCTCATTCTGGACCAGAGGCAGCACGGCACGCTTGTCTTTGGTTCGCAGAGGGCTGTCCCACTTACACATGGGCCAGAGCGCTAATTACAGCGCGCTTGCTCCTCCGCGCCTGTGTCAATGCCTGTTGGCACGGATGGTAGAACTTTATTTTCATTCGAAATGTATAGGATTCCGTCTGGTTGTGCATGTTCCCTCTTAAAACTTAAGCAAGAAGAGACGAGGCTTTATGCTGACAGCGTAATGGCCAACATTACGAGCACATTCGTCTCCCCTGCCCTGCCGCTCAGCAGCGTCTGGCTGCCCTCCACGTTCCGTGCCGTGTTGTGACTCCGCGCCTCACCGGTGCGTTTTGGCTCCATAACACGAGGCTGTTAACCTTAGCTGAACGCACTCAGAGCTCGGTCTCTAGCCGGGCAATCAGGTTCTGGAGCTCTGTGCTGGACCCACAGGGCATTCTAGAATACAGGGAGTTCCTGCCCAAATGAGGTGCCTCCTTCACCCCCGGGGGGGGGGGCATGCCCCTTTCTCTCCCGTCTTATCTTTCTTCAGTGATGAATCGCTTCATCTCAGCAATGCGAGGAGCTATTAATTGGCTGTAAAATTATTGCGCTAAACTAACTGATTGCATCTAGTTAAGGACGGTGGTTCTTAGGGTGGGGGAGGAGGTGCAGAGATTTTTCTGGCGTACCCTTCTCCAGCCTTTAGAATCAGTGCCCCGGTGACTGCCATCATCATGAGAAATCTGGATTTTAGTTCATTTGATTGTCAGCTTTGAAGAAACAATGGGTGTCATTCATAGCTTTTATCTCCCAAATCCAATACCTTTAATGCTTAACTAATAGTTTTGGGCTTTGGCAGATGTAGAGATTAAAATGTTTGTGTGTGTGTGTGTGTGTGTGTGTGCATGACTCTGCCTGGGAAGAATTGCTAAGTTCATGAGTCCCCATTCCCGCTCATGTTCTGGAAATTGTCTTACTCAGGCCAAAAGGTGAAGTCAACCTCATGCTATTTGCAGCCTTGTGGTCTCTTTAAAAGGTGAGCTATTAAGAGGATTTTCCCCTGGAGAGGGGTTACTCATGTGAGCCGAGCAAGGGGAGACCTTGAGGTGACAGGTCTGAGGAAGAAAAGTGAGTTGTCTCCCATGGTGGGTGATGTGAGTGGCGGGGGGAGGCCTCCCAGCCAAATACCTCCCCCTTTTGGGGGTGCGTGCTTTTTGCATAAAGCATTTCACTTTTCTCATTTCCTTTCTTTTTTTAAAGGACACAGACCACGGCAGAAGGAGAATTAAGTCATGAATACCATAGTAAGAAATGGATGTATGCCCCCACATCATCCCCCGACGGGAAGCGTCGGGGCAAGCGTCGGGGCAGCTTGTGGTTGGGAATCAGTTCATGAAAAAGCCAAAGGGGGGATGGCAAAAGGGAAGAAGAGAGGGTGCCCACGTTTGGCCTGCTTCACAGTTGCAGTTGCAAACTACACACTTCATTTTGGGTGATTTGTGCCAAAATACAGAGTGTTGCTGGTTTAGAACACTTGGAGTATCGCATTTTGACTTGGTGCACATTTCCAAAAAGATTTGGGCAAAATCCTCCGTGGCTTGTTGGGAATTACTGTCTGAGTCCAGATGACAAAAGGAGCCACTTTTTCCTGGCTTTCATTTCAGGCTTCAATCCTATCTTATCAAGAGGCTTCTTTTCCCACCACGGGCCTGCAGGACAGTGTTTTGCCAGCCTTTCCTCTGAAGTTGTTTGTTTGAAAGTCATTTGAATCTAGATGGCCCTTTTACTGCTTGAAAAGAAAGAATGGCTTTGGGCGAGACCTAATTTTGTCCTCCCTTAGCTGGGAGTGGAGGCAATCTCTGTTAATGTGGCTTTAAAAATAAATGATTCACTTGGTCCCGTGAAATGCTTAATTGGTACGTTCTCAGTCAGACAGAGTGTCTTTGACTAAAGGTGAGTTGATGATTGGACAAGGAAAATAATCACAGAATCAGATTTGGAAAAGTATCCTTCTGTGTGGCTTTGAGACAAAGCGAAATTGCTGAGCAGGAGTATGGAGTACTGACTTTGAAAGATCCACAAAGGTTGTGCTTGCTGCCTCTGGTACCTATGAAATGCAGAGTCCCTGGCACATATAGGTTATTACTACATTTTTTAAAAAAAATATTGGCACATGAGCTAACATCTGTTGCCAATCTTCTTTTTTTTTTTTTCTTTTTCTTCTCCCCAAAGCCCCCCAGTACATAGTTGTATATTCTAGTTGTAGGTTCTTCTGGTTCTGCTATGTGGGACGCCGCCTCAGCATGGCCTGATGAGTGGTGCTAGGTCCGTGCCTGGGATCCAAACCGGTGAAATCCTGGGCTGCCAAAGCAGAGCTCGTGAACTTAACTGCTCCACCACGGGGCTGGCCCCTGTTATTACATTTTAAAAAAATTGATAAAATATAGTTGGAAAGGCTTAAAGAGAAAACATAGGTATACCTCAGGTCTGGAGCTGGTTTCACAGGCAGATAATCTGCAAAAAGGAAAAGAGTTGATGCCACCATTCCCTTCTTTTGTGATTAAGTCTCTCTAAGATACAAAATAGGGTACGTAAAATGATTGGTTAACGTGTTTAAATATCTTGTTCTAATCCCCCGTTAAAAAAAAAAAAAAGCCTGTTTATCGCTTTCCTTGGAGCTATTTTTGGGCTAAAAAATCAGGATTGCCTGCTTCGTAAGTTGCCAGTAATTAGACCTTGAGCACGACAGTGCCAGCTACCTGGTGCGAAGGAGTTACTAAAAATACCATTTACTATGTTTTGCGGAGCAGGAAATATGACTAATTTTAGAGGTGGCCTTTTGGCAGATCCGTTTTTAGCGAGTATTGCTGAAACAAACAGGTGCTAAATCCTGTATTTTTTTGGAAAGTGCTAGAAATTTGGGGATAATGGCTCTGAGGAACAAGAAATGCTTAGAGAACTGGAAATTCCTATTAATCCTTAGCAGGGATTTCTTGGCAAGAAGGAGGCATCTGGCAGAGGCACCTGCTCTGTGTGTTGTGTGTGACAAGGTGGCGCCTATAATTTCCGAGATTGCATGCTGCAGTTGTGGACACGTTCTTTTTGAACTTCCTGCCCAGCCTCATCTTTTTGAAGTACTTGTGAATGATGCAAATTGGCACGTTGGGCTGGGTTCTTAGGGTTCCCTGCTAGGCAGGTCACACGGACTTCAAAGGCTGCGTTGAGTTCACGACAGCGCTGAACGGTGCCCACGAAGAGGAGTCCAGCCCTAAATTTTCTCTGCAGGTGTTGCGTCACCAGCACAGGCTGGGTTGCCTGAGAGCACGCCGCACACTGCTGGCTGTTCCAATGCAGCGTGGCAGTCATTCATCCCGATGGTGATCTTCCCAGAAGGTGCGGGGAGTGGACGCTGTGTGTCCCCGAAGAGACGGGCATGCTGGGTGTCCTTTGTGGGAAAGTGGTTTGTGTACGAAGTATCATTTACCTTGGGCTACAAATGCCCTTCTCGATTATTCATGGTAACCGAGCGACCTGCTCTCTTGGCTAATTGAAACCCAGAGATAACGCCCAAGCCTTATTTTAGCAACTGGTGAAGCCTCTTTATCTGCTCAGCCTGGGCTCTGGCCCCCTCCCAGTGCTGACCTGAATTGCATTTCATGCTCTCTGATGCTGGCTGGTGAGATGACCAGCAGGAAAGAGGGGAACCCCGGGACCCGAATAGTACCCGAGTAGGCTGATACCTCCACAACTTGAGACAGCCATTGCATCTCTTTTATCGTAGATACCAGCTCAGTGGTATAGTGTTTGTGGTTTATTTAGAGTCTTCTGTGCATTTTCTCATTGGATGCTCGCAGTGACCCTGGCCAGGTGAGAACCGGCTTCTTACCTGCGTTGTCTAAGTGGAGGAAAGCCATGAGTCGATTTTCCCTCTCACCTCCTCCTCTCTATTGCTAGGGCTGTCGTATCAAATAACCACTAACGGGGGCGCTTAAATCAACCGAAATTTATTCTCTCACATCTCTGAAGGCCGGAAGTCCAAAATCAAGGTGTCAGCAGGGCCGTGTTCCCTCTGAAGTCTCTAGCGGGGGGATCCTTCCTGGCCTCTTCCAGCTTCTGGTGGCTGCTGGCGCTCCTTGGCGTTCCTCGGCTCTTAGCTGCAGCGCTCCAGTCTCTGCCTCTGTCTTCACATGGCCTGCTTCCCTCTGTGTGTCTCCTTATAAGGACACCAGTCATTGGATTTAGGGTTGACCCTAATCCAGTACGACCTCATTTTAAGTGGATCATACCTACAAAGAACCCATTTCCGATAAGGTGATGTTCACAGGCACCAGGCGTTAGTGCTTGAATGTATGTTTTGGTGGGACATAATTCAACCCACAACACCTTCCTAGATTGTTAGGATTGGGTTGGAGGTGATTTCCTGGGAAGCAGGCCTTGAGCAGGAGACGAATGTGGTCTTAAGGAGTATCCTCAGGACCAACACCTTCGAGGGGAGGGGAGGGAAGCGGTGGGAGGGGAGGGGTGGAGCAGAGCAGCACTGAGCAGAGGGAGAAGTTGGGCTGCAGTGCAGTATCATTCGAAGCCCCTGTCCATGCCAAGGTGGGCTCTGAGCTGAGACGGCCCTTCAGAGGTGTCCAAGTTGAGGCGAGGGGACTGCGCCTTTATGCCTCTGCATGGACCTGCCACTGGATGGGAGCTGCCCTGGGGAGGGGGCATGGCCTTGGACACTTGCTCAGGGCGGTTCCAGGGGCGAGCTCACAGCTGAGAGCCAGCAGCAGTGGCAGAAGCGGAGGAAGTTCTTCAGGCCTGAGGTGGAGTCTGGGCAGTGGGGCCCAGTGTCCACTGCTTCCTGGGTGACTCAGTGCCAGGGCCTGCGGTGTCTGAGCCTGAGTCCAGGTAGTTCCACCAAGAAGGTGGGCAGCTTCTCCGCCTCACGCTGCCGACCCAGTTGTGGTCCCTCTCAGGCTGAAATGACGGCACAGTCAGTGGAGTCTCCATTCCAGACACTCTTAGCATCCTGCGCAGCATTCTGGTCGCACTTTTCTCTTCAGTCGGAGTTCTCAGGGCTCTCTGTGGAGTTTGTGGGTACTTTGAAGGTACTTTTGTGTCTTGTGTATTTTATGTGTTCTCTCTGTTTTCTTTCGAGAACTATGTATCAACAGAGTTGGGCTAATTTGTCGACGGCTGAGCCTAATTCAGAGACAGCGTGCTTTCCCGGGCGACAGCTTGTCTCTCCCATCACTCCTGGGCTGTGGGAAAACTTGTTGAAGGAGTTGTGGGAAATTGGATTGTTGCCACTTAGAGCAATGATTCGGGACCTCCAGGGGGACAAAAATACTGCTCGGGTCAGAGCCGTCTCTTAACAGCCTCTTCCCACCTCCACCATGCCGGCTCTGCCCTACTTTGCTATGCAGTTTCGAGTTACTGTGCTCTTTTTCATTTTTAATCATTTTTGTGTGTTTTAAGATTCATTAGGTTAAGTTTTGGAGTAGATAATGTAGACACTTGGTTTAAAATTCAAGGTTTTCAAGAAGGTCTGTAGCGAGAGGTAATTCTGGCTCTCACCTCTGTGCCTCAGCACCTGGTTCCTCTCTGGTGACCTCTGCTTCCGGTTTCTGTGTATCTTCCAGAGAAACTCTATGTGCATGTGAGCGTACATACATTTGATGCTCTATGTGCACACATTTGTAAGTGTATAGGTATAGAGAGATCTATTTTTACACTGTACATGCTGTTCAGTATCTTGCTTTTTTTACTTAGCAATATGTCTTGAACGTCCTTCCCCAAAACTACTACAGAATCGCCTCTTTTTTTTAAAATTATTGCATGGTAGTCATTGTACAGAGGTACCGTATTAACTTAACCACTCCTTGTTGGTTAAGTCAGTGGACACTACTTAAGGAATGAAGGACAGTTAAAGAATGGACATTTAGGTTGCGTACAATTTTTTGTTATTCCCAAACTATGCTGCAGTAAATATCCGTGCCCATTTGTCATTTTGTAAATGTTTCGAGTATATTGAAGGATAAATTCCTAGTCTTAGGTGAAAGGGAGTGATTGTGTTAACTGTTGATAAATATTGCCAAATTGCCTTCAAATTGGTTTTCCCAATTTATACTCACGTCAACCTGGTGTGAGGGTATCTTTCCACATCTCTGTCAATACAAGGTACTCTCAAACTTTTTGGTCTTTGCCAACCTAGTAGATTAAACATGGTGTCTTGTTTTTTGGTCTTTGCCAACCTAGTAGATTAAACATGGTGTCTTGTTTTATTTCTAGTTTCTCTTATTGCAAGTGAGTTGAGCATATTTTCCTGCGTCCAATGACAATTTGCACTTTATTTCTGTTCATTGTTCACTTCCATTCTCCATTTTTCTCATGGGTTTTTGGTCTTTTTCTTATTGATTTGTAGGCACTTTTTATATATTAAGGAAATTAGTCCTCTTTCAGTGCTATGTTTGCAGCCTCCTCAATTTTTCCCGGCTCCCTTTTTATTCTTTGTCTTTGTTTCTTGGTGGTTCTTGCAGTGCAGAGGTCATTTCCCTGGTTTCCACCAAACTATAATTATAATTACATTTCTGGAGAGAGGATCCTTGACTTTCATTAGATTCCAAAAGGAGGTATTCACCTCCAAAATGTTAAGAGCCACTGCTTCATTGCCCACCCCATCAGCTCTGCTGTCTGAAGGGAGGTTGTGGATTATTGGGATGAGGATTTGGGTCACCTTGGTTTGTTAGCACATGTGCTAATTGGGCGAAAGTTGCAGAGTGCACTCAGGCTAGGCAGGCTGGTTCTACAACCATGACCTTGGACTGGGCATGCCAGATTGCTGCCCCCCTGCCCCTGTCATGCCAGGGGGGTCACAGGGGAAGGGCACAATGGAGTGTAAACAGATCTTTGGAAAACCTTGGCTCTTTGCTGGGGTGACTTTGAATCCACGTCCCGTCATCTCCTCACCGGAGAGGCAGTAGATACTATTTATGGTGGATGGTTGAGAAGAAAGAGAAAGGGGACTATCGAGGGAAACGATATTTTAAGGAGCAATAGCTGTCACTTAACTCGACCATAAAACGCATGAAGTCAAGTGTAAGCACATGTGTAAAAATATGCCTTGAGGCCCTCTGGGATAGTTCGTCTACCCGAGGAGCCCTCTGGGGAGAGGCTGGTGGAGTGAACAGCTGGGCCTTGCTGTTTGGAATCATCGAGGTCAGCGCATCCTCACTCTGATGACCCTCTCTGAAATGCTTCTGTCCCCCGTCACTCTCTGTCCTCCTACGCTGCTTTGTCTTTCCTCAAAGTGCCTCTCACCACTTGTATTTGTTTACTGGGGCTGCCGTCACAAAACATCACACACTGGATGGCTTAAACAGCAGAGTTTTATTGTCACACAGTTCTGGAGGCCGGAGTCCAAAATCAAGATGTTGGCAGGGTTGATTTTTTTCCGAGGGTTGTGAGGGAAGGGCCTGTTCCAGGCCTCTCTCCTTGGCTTGTCTAAGACCATCTTCTCCGAGTCTGCTCACGTCGTCTTCCCTCTGTGTGTGTCTGTCTCTGTATCTGCATTTCTCCTTCTTATGAGGACACCAGTCATTATTGGATTAGAGCCCATCCTACTGACCTCACTTCAGCTTGATTACTTCTGGAAAGACCATAGCTCCAAATAAGGTCACCTTCTGAGGTACTGGGGGTTAGGACTTGCTATAGTCTGAACGTTTATGTCTCCTCAAAGCTCATATGTTGAAAACTAATCCCCAACGTAATGGTATTTGGAGGTGGGGCCTTTGGAAGATAATTAGGCACAAGAGCAGAACTCTCATGAATGGGATTAATGGTCTCATAAAAGAGGCCCCAGAAAGCTCCCTTGCTTCTTCTGCCGTGTGAGGATACAGTGAGCAGATGGCGTCTGTGAACCAGGAAGACCTCTCTCACCAGACCCCAAAGGTGCTGGCATCTTGTCTTGGACTTCCAGCCTCCGGAACTGTAAATTTCTATTATTTACAAGCCACCCAGTCTATGGTGTTTTGTTATAGCAGCCCGAGTGGACTTAATCATAATTAATTTGGGGGGGACACCATTCAACTCATCATAACACGTGACCCCGTGGTATACATTCATGTGCTGAGGTGTTTATTAGTCGCCTCCCCACTAGGCTGTAAGCCCCTTGAGGAAGGGGACCACTGCTGTGTTCCTGGTGCCTAGAATACTACCTGGTACAGGGAAGATGTTCAGTAAGTATTTTTTGAATGGATGAAAGAATACTTTGATCTCCCCAGGACGCGAGGACAGCCTTCTGGATGATGGTGTCCCAGTTGGCAGGGGTTGGCTCTGAAAATTCTGTCTTTCTCACTCTGTGCAGCTCCTGGGCATGCCTGTGTGAGTGAGGAGTACACTGAACAGGTTGTCCAGCTGGCTCTCTTTGGGAAACATCCCAGCCCCAGAACAGCTGTGCCTTCTGCACGGATTTGTTAGGAAGGGCACCTAGCTATCAGAATGACAGGTGACCAGCCAGAAGCAGACAAATATTTTGCAATGTCATGAGACTGTTAATAGACCCTCAGCTCTTTGCTGAGAAAATATACCAACACTGCAGCAGATGGGCAAAGTTGCTATTTGCAAACATACATTTTTTTGGATGTTTCCCATGGAGCTATACGGAGGTTTAGCTCCAGCTCTTAGACTATAATTTTTTTTTATAAGTTTATCAGCTTCTTAAGCGAGATTGCTGCCCAAATATTTCGCAATCTTGCTTGCTTCTCTTGTCCTTTCTCTGAGCCATTTGATTACTCTCATCTCCCTCTTTGCATTGCTTCTGTCATTTGGTCCCATACTTGAGTTCTGGTTGACTTGCATCCTGCCCCATGGCTTTTTGGGAAGATGTCTGGCTGTATCTCTGCCTCTGTTTAGACAGTCTCGTTCCACGATGCTCCTCTCTTGGTCACTGCCTGCTCTTTGCCAGAGCTCTGTGCAGGACGCACAAGAGAGTGGACAGCAGTGATGGGCACCCACTGAGCATGGTGCTGAGGGACAGTGGCAGCAGATGTGGCAACCATGCTCAAGGAGTTGGCTGTCTCTCTTTAGGGTGGATAGGCTGAAGTTCAGCCTCCCAGCGATTCCTTTGTCTACCTGGAGCACAAGAGGGATCTCGTGACCTCTGGAGTCACCAAAAACCTGCCAGCAGAGTGCTTGCTCTTTGCTTTGACTGCGAGGATATAATACTGATAAAGACGATAACAATTCCCATTTATGGATCTTAGACCGTCTGCTAGGCTATGTCCCAGATAATTTCTGCGTAACGTAATTTATTCCTGACAGCGTCTTTTGTGGTAGGTACTGTTGCCCTGATTTTGCGGAGTTGGGTAACCAGCTGTCTCCATGTGCCCAGGACTATCTTGACTTTGGCACTGAAAGCCCTGCATTTTGGGAAACCCCTCCGATAACGGCAAAACCAGATTCACCCAAGAAAACATTTCACTGAAGTGTTTGGAATCCTACTGAGGGTTTTCAAATAAAAGTATTAATGAGCAACTAATCAGGTCGTGAATCAGCGAGGAGTAAACTGAAGCCCAGAGCTCTAGGCGTAACTGGGATCTTTCTTGCGGATGATGACCTCCATGTGGGGTCCCGGGTAGTGAAGGGTGCTTCTCCCACCCTTTGCTCCAATATGCTAGGTTCACGGCACACTCCGAGTCTCAAAGTGTGGTCATCGGTACTAGTCTGCCATCTTTTATGAGTTCACTTTGAGATGAGGAGCTTGAGCGTGTGTGCGTGTGGGTTTGTGTATACCGTACACATACAAATGTATATATGAATGTATATATACAATATATGTATATATATGTATCCATTTATATGTGTGTAATATACATGTACACAAATATATGTGTGTATATACTATTAAATATAAATCATATAATACTATACTAAGTATAAATATGAGCATATAACTTTTTGGGAGCCAAACTTTCTTGATGAAGGAAGCAGTGGGGACCGGTAGCCACTTTGAGGAGCTCTGGTTAGCTTTCAGTCTTTTTTTTTTTTTTTAAAGATTTTATTTTTTTCCTTTTTCTCCCCAAAGCGCCCCCAGTACGTAGTTGTATATTTTTAGTTGTGGGTCCTTCTAGTTGTGGCATGTGGGATGCTGCCTCAGTGTGACTTGATGAGCAGTGCCATGTCCTCACCCAGGATCCGAACCGGCCAAAGCCTGGGCCACTGAAGTGGAGCACACGAACTTAACCACTCGGCCATGGGGCTGGCCCCAGCTTTCAGTCTTAGTTTTAGTCCCTTCCTTTGCACTGGAGGGAGAAAAATCTCTATGTGGGGAGAGAGGATTTTGAATCAAATGGTGAGGCTGCAAGTGCATGTCTTATGTAGCCACACTGGACAGTCCCTGTTTGGTATGAGAACGAACACACGTTATTTATTAAAAACAAAGCAGAGGGGCTGGCCCCGTGGCTGGGTTGTAAAGTTCTCATACTCCACTTCGGTGGCCAAGGGTTTTGCCCATTCGGATCCTGGGCACGGACCTAGCACCACTCATCAGGCCATGCTGAGGTGGCGTCCCACACAGCACAACCAGAAGGACCTACAATTAGAATATACAACTATGTACTGTGGGGCTTTGGGGAGAAGAAGATAAAAAAACAAAAGTAACCAAAGCAGATCGCTTGGTGCCTTTGCCTTGCTTCTTGTGCAGACTATCTGCAGTTAGACCAGCTTTTCCAAACCGCATTTGGGCTGAGAAGGGACATCAGAGGCAAATGGAAGGAGGAAGTGCCCAGGTGGAAATGAAACTTCGGGGCAAGTTGGCTGTGGCTTCTGGGATAAGAATATTCTCGCGTTGTGTCTGAGCCCTCCTTTAGTGAAACCAAATGGATCAAGATAAGCATTATCACTTATGTAATCTGGTTTTTAGTTGGAATGACTGCTGCTCTGATGTGAAAGTCTAGCTTACAAGTGCATTCTTTATTCCAGGTTAAAAATTGAATTAGAGAAACCAGTCTGTGACTCAGTTCTCAGTTGAACATTTTTACATTTCGTAATAATAATAAAAAAACCTCTTTTGAGAATGCTTTTCCAGGTTTATAAAGTGTCATTCTCACAGGGTGACATGTTATTCTATTAAAAACTAACGTTCGTGAGCGGTAGTTGCAATTTCAAGCCCAATTTGACATAATGAAACTGGAATTTCCCTCTGGAGGAAATGTGCTACGTGGCTGTTGTACTCCCACCTCATTCGTTACCTGAGATGCTTTTTCCTAGGTCAAAAATGAGCTTTTTATCATAGAGGGCCATAAAATTAAAGCACCTGGGAGGGTGAGGGGTAAGAAATAGTTTCTTTTCAATAATCTGACTTAGAATAATGTCTTCCAGATTTCAAAGGGGCATATTTATTTAAAAATAGATATAAATCATCTAATATAAATCAGTGTATTTCCTATGATCAACTATAAATTTTTTTTTGGTAAAGATTTTATTTTTCCTTCTCCCCAAACCCCCCCAGTACATAGTTGTATATTTTAGTTGTGGGTCCTTCTAGTTGTGGCATGTGGGACGCCACCCCAGCATGGCCCAGTGAGCAGTGCTGGGTCCGCACCCAGGATCCAAACTGGCAAAACCCCGGGGCTGCTGAAACAGGGCGCATGCACTTAACAGCTTGGCCATGGGGCCGGTCCCTATAGATACTTTTAAAATAATTCTTTAAAGAATTTTTGACCAAGTATTTACTGTTTTAAAATTCTTTAAACTGGTTCAATCCCAAATACATTTTAGCATATTTGAGGTTATTAATCAGTCAAAATAAATCCTGGGCTAATATTTGTTAATTGCCGTATATTCTTTTCTTGCATAGCTACTTACAGATAGTTTTTTCATTCTTGTCTCTGCCACTTGCTTCCATATTTTACTTATCACATTTCATTATCTACTCCCCTTCTGTTTTAGATACTTTAAAAAAATTATCCTTTTTTTCTTGTTAATTAAACATGATTTTTTTATGCTTGGTTCCTTGTGGAAAATAAATAGAAACACAAAGAAGAAAATAAAAATCACATGTAATCAGACCACCCAGCAGTAATCACCATGAACATTTAGGTGCTTGGGCTGGTTTATGTGATACAGAATAATACACATATACATAGAGTTGATTTTCCCCCCTTTGAAGCCCTGTGTTACAAAATTGAGGTTACCATGTTCATATTATAACCTTACTATTTTTCCCCATCAGAATACATAGAGAACATTTCCTGTGTTTTTAAATATTCTTTTAAAATTTGTTTTTTGGTGACAAATAGCATTCCATTATTTGGAGTTACTGTAATTTTAAAACTAATTCCTAACTGTTGGCCATTGAGGTTATTTCAAAATTTTCCCTACATAAGTAATACTTCTGTTACTTTCCTTTTATGAATATCTCTGAGCCGTTCCTTAGGGTAAATGCTTAGAAGGCTATTGACATATTGCCAAATTGCACTTTAGAAAGATTATGCCAAATGACACAGCAGCATATGGAAGTGACTTTTTAAAAGTGCATTTGGATAATTAGTAGGGTTAATCATAATTTATGTACTTGACTGAAAATTTGTGTTTCTTCTTTTATTAGCTATTGTTAATGACTTTTCCCCATTCTTCTGTTTGTCTTAATTGATCTGTACAAACTCTTTACATATTAAGGACATTAGCTTTTTGTCTTTCTTATGTTGCAAATATTTTCTCCCAGTTGGTATTTGTCTTTTGATTCATTTTGTGTCTCCTTTTTTGGGAAGGGCACATAGAAATTTTATATTTTATCTAGTCAAACCAATTAGTCTTTTTTCTTTAGTTTTCTCTTATTTTTTGTGCTTAGGTAAACTAGAGGGTTCATTATTAGGGTTTTTTTTTTTTTGTAAATTATCAGTGAGTCTTGCCAGTGTTTCATTGTTGTCTGCAGAAAAATCTTTGTCTTGGGTAGTGACTTTTGACTGTATTTTCTAACCTGTTGCATAATGATTTAACCTAGGATTCATGTAGTAAAGCACAGGCTTTAGGGGCTGACAGCTTTGGATTCCTATCACCTTTCTGCTGCTTAGTAGCTATGTGATCTTGGGCAAGTTTTAAGCCCTCTAAACTTCAGTTTCTGTATCTGTAAAATGATGATAATAATACCTCACGGATATTCAACGGGAATTTGATTAAATATATGTGTGTATAGAAAAAAGGATAATATGTGTAAAGCCAGCCATGCTGGTCTAGTGGTTAAGATTTGGCAGTGTCACCACCGTGGACCATAGTTAATTTCCCAGTCAGGGACCCACACCACCCGCCCCTCTGTGGTCATACTGTGGCAGCTGCGTGTTGCCGTGATGCTGAAAGCTCTGCCGCCAGGATTTCAAACACCAGCAGGGTCACCCATGGTGGACAGGTTTCAGCAGAGTTTCCAGACTAAGAAAGACCAGGAAGAACGACCTGGCCACCCACTTTCAAAGAAACTGGCCATGAAAACCCTGTGAATAGCAGCAGAGCACTGCCTGATACAGCCCTGGAAGGCGAGAGGATGGCGCAAAAAGACAGGACAGGGTTCTGCTCGGCTGTGCGCTGTGCACGGGGTCGCTAGGAGTTGGAATTGACTCCACGGCACTAACAGCAAATATATGTGTGAAGCTCTCAGTTAGCCTGAAAATATCTTCACTGTTGTGTCAGTGAACCAATGGCAGTTGGTTATTCTCTTCTCTTCAACTTTCGAGTTTATATTTAACCCTTAGAGATGCGTGTTATTTCTCCTCCTTCGGATAGCAAGAAAGAGAGAGTCCCTCAGTTTATTGCAGAAGATGGAGTTTTATTTTAAGAATAAAGGGGAGGTGAGGAAAAAGATTCTGGCTACGACTCTCACCTCCGCTGTCCACACCTCCTTAAGGACTGGAAGGTCACTTGGGATGCCCCGGGGGGCCTAGATGTCTGCATTCCTCGAATTCCACTTCCCTCCTCTCTGCCTCTGCCAGGAGCTTCCACCAGCTTCTGGAGCTCTTAGGGAATGTTCCTCTGTCTGCTCTCCTCTCTGCCTCACAGCTTCTAACTACTGCTGGCGTCTCTGCCTCCTGGTTTTTACCTTCTGCTTTAAGTATTATTTGGTTCCCTTACATTTCTTGGATTGGTGACATTCTGCTGGGAAGGTATGATCATTGAATCCTTACTGGCCTTCCCTCCTTGGCACCCACCATCCTTTGACAGTAGAAAATCATTTTAACAGTGGAAAAGAGAGTAAATCTGTAAGTGATTCCCCACGAGCCGCCAGGATGGTATGGTGTGGACGTATTGGACAACTTGATTCCCCATGTTTTTCATTTGTAGCCAACTCTTTTCTCAACACTCCGCAAAACATTTTACTGTTGTTGGTGGTTATGATGGCCTCTCCGTTTGTGTTTTTGGGGTGTGGTGCTATATTTGTTAACTGGCCCTTTCCTAGAAGCCCCTATGGTTTTCACTGTGATCTAAGATCTGGGTTGAGAAGTTTGTCTTGGGTTATTGTTGCCAAAATTTCTGGGTTTCCAGTTCCTATAGTACTCCACCCCACCCTCCCGAGAGGTACTTTATTTTTGTACCTTTTCAGCTGAATTTGGCTGCTAGTCATCCTCTGATGTGAGAATAGAATATTGATTGTTTCCTGTTGCCCATGGGACAGGAAAACTTCTTGAAATAGAGCTAATTTGGGAGTTTAAAGTACTAAATGTCAGATTTTGAAGAAAGCATGTCTAAGATCTCTTTGTTATAGAAGGGAAGGTCGTCGGAGGTCGAGGGGAAGGGAAAGGAAAAAAGAAAAAGGAAAAGAGAAAGCAGCTGATTACTTCTCTTCTAAATTATTCCCTCCACATTCACGGAGCACTCTTTCCATTTTTATAACGTTGCTTTTTAGACTTATTTCTTAATCTAAAGCCATTTGCTAGGTGTCCTGTGAGGTCAGAATGCTCATTACTGGAGAAATTTCCCACTTGTAACCAGTTAAAAAAAAAAAGCATTATTTTTACTTGGCCATTGGAGATGATCATGTGTTTTTTCATTCAAACATTTATTGATTATCTTCTTTATGCAGAGCCACTGGTAACCTGTATGGGCTTTCGTACAAATTAGAAAAAGTTCTGCCCAGGCAGACCAGTTAGACAAACGCATCCGCTCTGGGTAGACCAGTCAGGAAAAGGTACCCTTCTGAGTGGCTGCAGCTCCATGCTGTGTGGTTTGGCAAGCAGACAGAATGTCAGGAAGAAAAATATACCCTTTTCTCCAGAGCACCCAGGCTGACAGGCCACGTGGGGTCTGGGTTTCTGTCCCCAGTGGCCCCCTCCAAGGGATGTTTTTGGTGTAAGGCACCAAATGCACTGTGCACAGGCCCGAGAATCTGATCTGCCCTCAGAGGAACGTGGGTTCTAGACTTGGAACCGAGCCGTGAACCACAAACAGAACTCATGGTATTATAGTGAAAATCTTCCCTAAAGAGTGACAGATGACGTGTCCTAAGGTTTCGGGGAATCTCAAGTAAAATTCTACAGAATCAGTCCTGGTTCCTCTCTGGAAATGCCCACTCTGTTGCTTGGTTCTAGGAGAGAAAGACAAACAAGATGGAGAATCCGAGTGAGAAATAAATTCCGTTGTGTTTGTGTCACTCACTGTCCCGGAGACACAAGACATGCCCCGGCATCTGTAACAATTAGGATCTTGGGGAAGGGCTCTTCACTGGAGCCTCAAGACCTGTGACCCTTCTGTCTCCTGAGCCATCATTCAGCCCGATGGAGGGCTTCCTGAGTGCTAGGAGCTACAGCAGCTGTTCAGCTGGGCTCCAACAGACCTTACAAGTTGGAAGAGACAAATCCCCCCAAAGTTCCGATTGCTTGCCAGCCCCCTCTGCACAGTTCCTTCCTTGGATGGGTAAATAGTGTGACAATTTAATAAGGGACCTGTGACAATTATATGCAAGTGAACAGATTTTTTTTTTTCTGCGAAAGGAACGTGATGGTTTTGGGTTTCTCTGTGTGTAATCTGAGAGGCTCATTCATCTCAATGGGACGGAGGAAAATTCCGGTATTAGGGAAGCAACTTCTGATTTATCATGAACAGCTGGTTGGGCCATGCCTCGTTGGTGCCCACACATAAGCACCCTTTTAAATATAGATGCTCAGTGTGGCTTCTGCCTCCAAAAGGGCTTGTAAGCTGGTGCTTGGTGTTTTGCACGGGTTGTCGGGCTGCTGCCATCCTGAGCATCCTCGTATGGAGGCCCAAGCCTTGCATCTGTTAAGCTGAATTGTGTCTCCCACCAAACGTTGAAGTCCTAGCCCCCCATTAGCTCAGAATGTGACTGTATTTGGAGACAGGGTCTTTAGAGAAGCATTATGGTAAAATGAGGTCATTAGGGTGTGCCCTAACCCAATACCACTCGTGTCCCTATAAGAAGAGATTAAGACGTAGACACACACAGGGAAGACCATGTGAGGACCCAGTGAGAAGACTACAAGCCAAGGAGAGAGACCTCAGGAGAATCCGGACCTGCTGACACCTTGGTCCTGGACTTCCAGCCTCCAGAACTGTGAGAAAATGAATTCTGTGGTTTAAGCCGCCCGGTCTGTGGGATTTGGTTATGGCGATCCTAGCAAACAAGTGTCGTGTTTATATATCCAAATACGCCGGGTGTCCGGAAAGCTCGGGCCAGCCTCAGGAGTCTGGTTGGGAAACACAGTGGATTACTGAGACCTCTTTCTGTCGGAATCCTGTTGATTCTTCAGTCACTTTGTAGTCTTGGAAGGAACTGGGAATTTTTGTCTCCCACAGCCCTGGCCTTGCCGAATTCTGCTTGGTGGTGGGTGGCATTATGTCTAGATACTCCAATACCTGGCAACAGCCTCCTCTCTCAGTTAGAAAATTGATATTGCTGATTAAACTCCTGAAGTGTTTGGTTGTGTAGTGCCATGTGCTGTCTGGTTCCATGTAGGAATAACAAAAATAAATAAATAATCTCTCTGAAAATACTTAGTCCCAATCGTGGTTTCTATTTCTCTGGTATATTTATTTCTACAGCCTTCAGAAGAACAAAGTGTCTTAAATTTCTACCAGATTTTTTTTTTTTGGTGGGAAGATTGTCACTGAGCTAACATCTGTGCCAGTGTTCCTCTATTTTGTATGTGGGATGCAGCTACATCATGGCTTGATGAGCAGTGTGTAGGTCCGTGTCCGGGACCTGAACCCACGCACCTCAGGCCACTGAGGTGGAGTGCACAAACTTAACCACTACACCCCTGGGCCAGCCTCCTACTAGAATTTTTTCAGGGGCACATTTACGTATATGAAATCATGAAGACAGTCCACATAGGTAGTTATATTTTGTTTGTTTATAGGATATTGACACTTGGCTTATGAATAATTTGCATATGATTTGTGTGCACCCAAAAGGCTATTCTGTGCACCTCTCGAAATGTTTACATTGAAAAGGTTATTCCTGCTAGTAGCTTCCTGTCACATGTATTAGTCAGCTCAGCTGCTGTAACAAAGTACCACAGAGTTGGGTGGATTAAACAATGGACATTCCTCGTCTTACATTCTGGAGGCTGGAAGTCCAAGATCAAGGTGTCGGCAGGGCTGGTGCCTTCTGAGGCTGTGAGGGAGGATCTGTCTCAGGCCTCTCTGCCAGCTTCTGGGGGCCTTGGGCATTCCTTGGCTTGTAGATGGTGTTCTCCCTGGATCTTTACACCGTCTTCCCTCTGTGTATGCCTGTCTCTGTGTTCAAGTGTCCCCTTTGTATAAGGACACAGTCAGATTAGCTTAGGGCACATCCTAATGATCTCATCGTAACTTAATCATCTGCAAAGACCCTATTTCCAAAGAAGGTCCTATTCAGAGGTACCGGGGTGAGGACTTCAGCATATTTTTAGGGGACACAATTCAACCCATAACATCACGTTAGGACTTTTCCCATCCTTAACCTGTCTCATTCCCTCATTCACTCCACAAAAGGCCTTTGGACCCTCAAAGTGAGGAACAAGAGACAGGAACAGTAAGAGGGACAGTGAAGGAGGTAGAGTGGTTAGGGCCAAAATGCACAGGCATTGGTGTTCCTTGGGCTGTGGGAGGAGAGTGCTGCCTGGACCTTCCACGGAGCCTCATCTGCTCTGTTCTCTGTGTTCTAGCTTTCTGATCACTCACCTGCTCCACTCCCCCCAGGATGCTAGTCACTGTTAGGGGTGCTTGGAGCTCATCGTGGAGTGTATTTCTCAGCCTTGTTGTTCATCCACATGCCCCGTGGTGAATCCCCACCTGGCAAAACCATTTATGTTCGTGGTTATCATCAGGGCAAATTTTGTATTTTGTGGCTTTATTAGTGCGAGAGTAGGTGTATCGAATATGCATTTTGCATGCTCTCTTTTCTGCTAGACTCTGGGGCCTGTCCTCTGTCTCCTGGTTGCCCTTGTGGAGAGGCCGGGCAGTGAACTTTGCTGTGGGCTGGGGTGGGGTGGGACAGGGCAGGGGTGGGGTAGAGGCTTCGGAAGTGGGAAGAGAGGCTCATTAACATCAGGCTAGCCCTGTGTGAAGCAACGGGTTTGGGAAGTCTGAAAGAAAGGGCAGTTTCTGACGATACTAAAAGAGATTGATTTGAAAGCGAAGCCTTTAATACCCACGAAGCATCCAATCCAATGCCTAAATAGTTTGTTGAGAGCTTCTTGAGGAATACCATTTGTGAATTTATTCTCTTTTATGGCTTAATGTTGCAAACATTTATACTGTATGTTGTAGTGGAAACGATTTCCATGGTTATCACTTGCTCTAAAGTTATCACCCTCTTCCACTGTTCTCGATAGGTGTATAATGGGGAAAAGCTTATTCTGCCCATGCTGCTGTGGAGGAAATGGTTTTAAAGCTGGTAGTGATTTCCTGCCGAACTCTCCTCCCTTAGATCTGTTTTTACATTCTGTATTAGTTTCCTGGAGCTGCTGTAACAATGTATCACGAACGACGTGGCTTAAAACAACAGACATTCATTGTCTCACAATTCTGGAGACTAGGTGTCTGAAACCACCGTGTGCGAGGGCCACGCTCGCTCTGAAACCTGTAGGGGCTCCATCCTGGCCCCTCTCCTAGCTGCGGGGGGGGGGGGGGGGGGGGGTGGTTTGCCAGCCGTCTTTGGTGTTTCTTGGCTTGTAGCTGCGTCACTCGTTCTCTCCCTCCGTTTTCACAAGGCAGCCTCCCTGTATCTCTTCTCCTCTTCTTATAAGGACACCAGCCCCATCGGATTAGGGATGCTTCCTACTCCTGTACCACCTCATCTTGCCCTAACTAATTACATCTGCAACGAATGACCCTATTTCCGAGTAAGGTCCCATTCAGAGGCACTGAGAGTTTGGACTTCAACCTGTCTTTTTGAGGGGACACCACCAACCCCTAACACATTGCACACCTCCTTCATTGTCTCCTGCCACTAACCCCGCCACCTCCCAGCTCCCCTCTTCCTCCTGTTCAGAGTCTTGGCATTGTCTCCTTTCCTCCATCTCTCTCAGCTCCTGTCACGTTATTTGCAGCTCCGGTGTGTTCTACCTCCGTGTCGCTTTCTGATTTCATCTCCTGCTGGCCAGTCTCTTTGCCACATTCAGGTTTAGTCCTTGTTAATTCTCCCCATCCCCGGATCCTCATGGTGGTAATCCATCCTAACCTCCTAGAAATGAACTCTAATCGTGCTATGGCCTGCTAAAAAAAAAAAAAAAAAGCCTCAATTAATTCCCTTAGGACCCTGGGGTGAATTCCAAATTCCATCCCCTGCATTCGGGGCTCTCTGTGCTCTCGTCTCTCTCCCACCGCCGTTTGTGTTGGCCCAGGAAAGGTGGGTCCTCTGTCATCTGAGTGTCCTCTGTCCTCTCGGGGGGGGGAGGGTCTGCTGGCTGCCTCTGCTTCCTGCTGGTGCCTCCTGCAGGCCCGCCCTTCTAGCCCCAATGAAATGCCCCGTTCTTCTGTGGAGCCTGCCCTGATCCATCTGGCCTGAAGCAGTTTCTCCTGCCTCTTTGTCCTGCCTCCCCCGTATCACCTCTCACACTGCATGTGACATCCTAAGCATTAGCGAGTGTATGTCAGCTTCTTCATCAATTTGTAGGATTATTTAGGGTAGAACTAGGTTCTAGTCATTTAAAGAACATGCTCATCTGTGCCTGTCGTGCTGTTTTACAAATGGTGGTACTTAGCTAAATAGGATGGAGGTCCTTCCTGTGGACACACTGGCTGTGCTTCCAGGCCTTCGTCATGGTCCAAAGGTTTCCTTTTTGAGTCTGGCTCTCTTGACAACATCACTGTACTGAGCCCTGTGTGATACCTAAGTTAATCAGTACTCTGGAAATAAGCCTTTATCCGAAGTCAGCCGCTGGTTTATTGTGGTTTATTTTTAACTTCCTGATGAACTGGATGTGGAGTCGTTGGAAAGAATTTCCCAGAGGTTTCAGGATGGACGGGCTGCTGGTAACCGTAGAGTACTGTATTCGTTTCCTGGGCTGCTGTAATAAAGTGCCACACCTGGGTGGCTGAGAACAACGGAAATGCATTGCCTCACGGTCCTGGAGGCCAGAAGTCCAAAATCAAGGTGTCGACAGGGCCACGCTCCCTCCAAAGGCTCTAGAGAAGGATGTTTTCCAGGTTTGTCCTCTAGCTGCTGGTAGTTCCTTGGCTTATGGCTGCATGACTCCAGTCTTCGAATGGCATTCTCCCTGTATGCATCTGTGTCCCAATTTCTCCTTTTTATGAGGACATCAGTCATATTGGCTCAGGGCCTGCCCTAGTGACCTTGTCTTAACTAATTAGATTTGCAACGACTTTGTTTCCAAAAAAGGTCACTTCTGAGCTACTGGGGTTGGGACATCAACATGAATCATTTGAGGGGACACACTTCCTCCCATAGCAAGTACTAAGTTCTGGCTCTCCTGTAGAGCCTGGGTTCTGTCTGCTGGGTTGACTGGGGTAAGGCACCGAAGTTTGACCAGCTGGAGGGGGCGACTGTCTCCACCCACACTGGTCCCCTCTTCTCTCTGAGAAAGCAACTCCGGTCTGTCTACCTGGCTGTTGATACATTGCCAGCAACTCTCTGATGCAGAGGTCTCAGGCTGGTGGCAAGAGTGACCAGCCTGGCCTTGGGGGTGCAGGCAGTGGTCAGCCTGCTCGCCTGGCCAGAAACGATCGGTAGGCCCTCTCGGAGGGAGCTTTTGTGATCTCAGAGTTAAGGACCTAACAGCAGTCGCATCTGTGTTTAGCTAGTGTTTAAACTTGTGACTCTCCCTTTTCCGTTTGCCGTGTCCCCACCGGTGCTGTTTCAGCCTCTGTTAACCAAGTTCTGATAATCAGTGCACTGGAACTGCTTCCTCTGTGCCAGGACAGAGAGCAGGGGGTGTCTCATTAGGCAGCGGAGTGAGGTCGAGATTTGGAAATTATGCTTTTAAAGTGAGGAGTGTGGATAGTAAGATAAGTTGATTCTGTTTTTGTTTTTGTTGGTTACATTGAATTAGTTGATTTAGCTGTTTCCAATAGTTAAATAAGCCACCGGGTAGCCCAGCTTGGACCCCAACCCGGATTAAATGGCCTGTCCACACGGCGAGAAGCAGCTTCGCTGTGGGTTGAGTCAAATCTGGTCAGCACCATGTCCCAGCTGGACCACCTATGGGCAAGTTCCTTAATCTGTGTAAACCAAGAGTTTCCCCTCTCATAAAATGGGAAAATAATAGGATCCTCTTCATAGGGTCGTGGGAGTGACATGAGAATGCACACGTAAAATGTCTTGCTTGTCAAGCGCTTAATAAGTGGCACTAGTCTCAATTTGAGATTTACGTGGCTTGGTGAGTGTGTCCACACACGCACCCTTTTATTTGCTTTCACACTATGCAGTTGACCAAGAAATGGCAATTGTCCAAATAGCTCATTAATTTTAGGCTTATAAGACCGCTAAACTAGAAAATTTAGATCGCTAAGTAGATCTCTGCCAATTTGAATATTTACAGAGCTTAAGTTTTTCAGACAGTTGCCTGCATTGACTGGTTGATTGATCTGGACCGTGGAGACCCATGCCTGATTGCAACATGAATTTTTAATGCTATTCACACTATTAGTTAATCTTTTCTTTATGTAATGGCAACACTGTGTTCAGTATAATGAGATTATCACTACTGATCCATTTAAAATGCCATGATAATAATCAAAGTGTCTAAATTTTTTTTTTGGTGGAGGGGAAGAGGTGGGGTTTGCAAACAGTAAATCTTATCTCTTATGAAAGATGCTGTTAAAATCTTTCTGATTGACATAACAAAGCTCCATTAATTTTGATGGAAGACATAGATAACTACCGCTTGACCCAAATTCGCAGTAGGGATCCAGTAGCATAGGAATTCATAAACTGAGAGTAATAACGCCAATCACAGGGACTCCTCCACCGAAAATAAAAAAAGACATCTCAGAATTGGAAATGTGTTTTCACAGTTAGTGATCACCTTCTTTTAAGTGGGAAACATCCCTTTGAAGTCTGTGATTGTCTACTCTCTTGAAATGATTCTTTTATTCAACTCCACCATATAAATATTCATGTTGCTGTATGTGTATATTTCATATTGTTTCATTAGTTACTTTTTTGCCAGTGGAATATTAAAAAATGTTTGCTAGTTACTGAAAATACTGTGGTGTTGAAAATAATTTTAACTCTTGGCCAAACAGATGAACTTATTCTTGGCAGAAAATTACCTTTACAGCAGGCAGTTGACTAAATGCCGAATAAGAAGTATATATTTGAAAAGAATTCTGAACATTAGTGCCCTGGATAGAATTGGAATCATTGTGTTCGAATCTGGGGATTGTCCCGTTGTCTCTGTCACCCTGGATGATCCCCACGACATCTATTAAACGCAGTTTACCCCCCTCATTAATGGACACAAAACTAACCTCCCAATCCTTTCTTAAATAGTCACCTATTCAGAGGGACTGCGCTACGAAAAATGGACTTTCACAAGATGAGAAAGATTTTAGAGAAAATAAGGGAAATGTTTTAAGTCTCTCTAAAATATAATTGGATTGTGCCTAATGGGATGAACAATGTTGACTAAAAATGATTAGTTTCCCTTTTTTTTTTGATAGCTGATTTAGATAATGTTACTCTTAAGTCGTGATACCATTTAAGAAAAATAAATGATATCAATGGAAAAAATAGCCTCTTTGGGGTGGGTGGGAATTTTTCATCTGATAGTTGGAGTTACTGTAAAAGTTTTAAAGACCTCCTTAAGGAGAATGGTGTCAAAAACCAATTCTGTTTCTTCCTAGAATCATCTCAAGATGCCTTTTTCCTGTTAGCCAAGCGGTTAGTCACTGCTCTCTGTCCAGTATTCGAATTGTGACTATTTACCGCAAAGGACTGGTTTTTTATGTTCAAATATTGAAATCCTGGCAGATTTTTCAACATAGATTTGCCTCAAGAAATCTCTTTGGGTCTATTCTTGCAAACGCTTTCTGTCTCTCTTTACTTTTTGCTAAACTTTAAATGGTTGAACAAATGCTAAATAAAGAGTAGAAAGCGCATTTATCTGATATTTCCTAGACTTGTGCATCACTAACAGTTGCTGGGGAAAAAAAAAGAAAATCCAAGGTGGTAAAGGCAAATACGAAGATAGTGGCCTCCTTTTCTAAAGATAAGCAGGAAGTGGATGTCCAAAATTAAGATGCAAAAAATATGCTTATTTGTAGAAAAGTTAATAAGTTAAAGTAGGAAGCATGTTGAAATTCATAAGCAGGGAAAACAGGTGACAGAGACAAAAAGAGACTGAAAGCTCGGTGACTGTTGGAATTGAGTTTACACAAGTCCCATTGCCTCTGCTCAGGAGTGTTGGCAAGTCTCCTCTCCTTCAGATTCACTGCTTCCTTTCTTATCACTAAAATTTGTGAGAAGTTTTACTGGGTGTTGTGGACTGAGTTGTGTCTCCCCTCAAAATTCTTATGTTGAAGTCCTAACCCCCAGGAACTCAGAATATGACTGTATTTGGAGACAGGACCTTCAAAGAGGTAATCAAGTTTAAATGAGGTCACCAGGATGGGCCCTAATCCAGTCTGGCTGGTGTCCTTAGAAGAGGGGGAAATTAGGACGCACACCCGCAGAGGGAAGGCCATGTGAAACACAGGGAGAAGGCGGTTGTCTCCAAGCCAAGGAGAGAGGCCTCAGGAGAAACCAGCCCTGTCAACACCTTGATCTCAGACTTCTCGCCTCCAGGAGTTGGAGAAAATTAATTTCTGTTGTTTAAGCTGCCCCATCTTTGGTAGTTTGTTATGGCAGCCATTGAAAACTAATACACTTCGAGATATTAATTAAAATGATTGAAAGGACAACCCGTATTAAAAAAAAAACAAACAAGAATCAAGTGCTGTGGTTTCCCCCAGGCATTCTCCTTGCAGCCGCCACCCCCTGCTCACACTCCCACTGAGTTCCCTCCTTATCTGCTTGTGAATTCCCTGCCCTTCCTCAGAGCCATTATCTGCTGTCAGTGGAAGCAGAGCATTCCGGATTCCCAGTGAGGAGAAGGGAGGCCAGGAGGATTTATGGTGTCATTGCAGGAACACAAATTCTGCTTTCGTGCAGACTGACACCATAAATGTACATGCATAAATCAGAGCAGTGGGCATAAAAGACCAGCTTTTCCCTTTCTGATGCACACAGGCACTGGGGCCAGCCCTGATACTTAGCGTCTGATCTAAGTGGAGAGGAAGGAAGCCTTGTGTGCACGTGGTGGGGGGTGGGGGGAAAGCCATCTGTAGCCGTTTATTGGGGGCCCATGTGAAAGGTCACCAACAGTCCCAGAGGCTGGAGACGGGAGAGAGGACAAGGATTCCTGTGCTCTGTTAGTGTACAACTGTTATTTCAACTCTCCTGGGACCGCCACATCTCTCCTTCCCCCGGGCCTGTGCCCTCCCCACTGGTGAACTCGTCTCCATGCTGAGCAGCACATGCCTCCTCTGCGAGCGTTTCCAGGAGACCCCCCTCCCCCACGAGGGACTGACTTTCTTTCTTCTCTTTCTTTTTTCCCCATTAGCGCTGTCTGCACAGATCAGTTAGATTCTAAGTCCACTGTATTGTCACGACTGTTTGCTCATTTTTAACTATGACTAGCGAATGGTCACTGGGTGCCGTGAGCTTGATGTCATGTAGCTTAGCCACCGTTGTTGTCCGGGGTTTACTGATGAACCATCAATCTGAGGTTTACTGAGGTTAAGTTTCTGGCCTGGGATCTCTCAGTTCTGGGGCTCTGACCCTGGTTTCATTCCAAAAGGCCTGATGATTTCATTCTCGCTACAAATGTGTGTGATTGTTGATCTGCATGGTTTGCAGATGAGACAATGGAGTGTTCGTTCATTCACCAAACTTTTCTCTCGAGTGCTCTGTCTCAGGCAGGCAGTGTGCCGGGTCCCGGGCTCAGAGGGTAAGTGATTTGGCCAAAGCCATGCATGGAGCCAGGACTGTACTGTCCAACACAGTGGCCACTCACCACCTGGGGCTGTTGAACACTGGAAATGTGCCTGATCTAAACTGAGAAGTGCTGTGAGTGATGTCGTATGAAAAAAAGAATGTATGATATCTCGTTAAGAGTTATTCACAATAGCCAAGATATGGAAACAGCCTAAATGTTCGTGGATGGATGAATGGATAAAGAAAATGTGGTATATACACACGCATAAGTGTGTGTATATATATATATATATATATATATATATATATATATATATGTAGCAGAATGTTATTGAGCCATGAAAAAGAAGGAAACGCTGCCATTTGTGACAACCTGGATGAAGCTGGAGGACATTATGCTAAATGAAACAAGCCAGACATTGAAAGACAAATATGGCTTGATCTCACTTATATGTGAAATCTTTAAAAAAAAAGCTAGACTCATAATAACAGAGAGTAGAAAGGTAGTTACCAGAGACTGAAGTGTGAGGGATAAGGGGAGATTAAAAAAAAGAAGAAAGGGGCTTGGCCTGGTGGCGCAGTGGTTAAGTTCGCATGCTCTGCTTCGGTGGCCTGGGGTTCGCTGGTTTGGATCCCGGGTATGGACCTAGCACCGCTTGTCACACCATGCTGTGGCAGGCATCCCACGTATAAAGTAGAGGAAGATGAGCACGGATGTCAGCTCAGGGCCAATCTTCCTCAGCAAAAAAAGAGGAGGATTGGCAGTAGATGTTAGCTCAGGGCTAATCTTCCTCAAAAAATAAATACATAAATAAATAAATAGGAAAGTAGAATGGTGGTGACCAGGGGCTGGAGGGACGGGGGAAAGGAGATACAGTGTTTAATGGGCACAGAGCTTCAGCTTTGCAAGATAGGAAGAGTTCTGGAGAGGGATGGTGGTGTGGTCCACCATAGAACAACCACGTGAATGTGCTTCATATCATTGCACTTAAAAGTGGGTAAGATGGGGAATTTTATGTTTTGTGTATTTTACCACAATGAAAAAAATTGGAAAAAAGTAACTCCTCTGAAAACAAAGAATTTTAAAATATTGATTACTTGCTGAAATGATTATTTTGTAGATGTATTGGGTTATAGAAAATATATTGTTGATTAACCACACCTGTTTCTTCTTACTTTTTTGAACGTGACTGTTAGAACATTTAAAGTCACGTATGCGATCACATGCTTCCATTGGACAGCACTGGGCCCACACGTGGCTGAGCCAGGTTTCACCCCATTGATGCCACACCCTCTGCCTTGTACCTCGTATCGCTCTGAGATCCTTTAAAGTCCAGAAGGAGGGTCTGGTTGCTCAGAGGTGCCAGTGATTGCTCCTGACCAGTGGCTGATTCTGTCCATATGGGGACGTTTTGAGGGGCTGGAAAGAGAAGCCTGGACAGGTAGAGATGGGGGAAGGCAGCACATGGGCATGCCTGCAGGGCAGATTAAAAGTGAAGGGAGCGTCCCCACAGTGTGATTATACCTAACACTACTGAACTGTGCACTTGAGAATGGTTAAGATGGTACGTTTTATGTTAGGTGTCTTCTACCATGATAAAAACTTTTTTTTTTTTTTTTGGTGAGGAAGACTGGCCCTGAGCTAACATCTCTTGCCAGTCTTCCTCTTTTTGCTTGAGAAAGATTGTCACCAAGCCAACATCCATGGCAATCTTCCCATTTTGCACGTGGGGCACTGCCACAGCATGGCTTAGTGAGTGGCACATAGGTCTGTGCCTGGGATCTGAACCTGTGAACCCCGGGCCGCAGAAACGTAGCATGTGAACTTAACCACTATGCCACCGGGCCGGCCCCTAAAAGCATTTTTTAAAAAGACAAACAGAAACCTAAGGATTATGTGTCTCACTATGGATATTAGGGAAAAGCATTTACAGAATGAAAACTTTATTTGACCATTAGCAATTGGGCTAAATGAAAGTTGATAGAATGTATGCTAGTCCAAATAAAATTTTCTTCCCAAAATAATTAAAGCAGAGGGGGAGATAAAGGAGGTTGGTGCCAGATCATGAAGGATTTTCAATTTCTCATCAAGGAATTGAGTTTCTTTTAAAGGTTTCTGAGCACAGAGGATGCTCATGAGCATCCTTAGAATGAAAACTCTGATGCTTCAGTGTGGAGAAGGGAGAACGGGGAGCGCTGGGAAGCGCTTAGGAGACTGGCCAGCAGCAATGGGGGTGGCAATGAAGGAACCTTCTAGAAGAGCCTTGGTGACTGGCTGCCCGGAGAGGAGCAACAGGTGGGGATGGTGATGGCCTGTGTGATAGGAGCACAGAGAGTGATTTTCCTAGAGGAGGGGCAGTGATGGATAGGATCCTGGAGAGGTTGGGTCCAGAGGGCTGGGGCGTGGGCTGACCACATGGGGTGTCCGGTGGGCAGTGGGGAGCTGCTGTTCTCAGTGAGTTGACGGTGATGGCTGGCCCGGGGTAGTCATGCCTAACCAACCCATTATCTTTTGGATTCCGTGCATCTGTTTGTTTTTAGATGATGTCCTTTGTGACTTCCTCTGTACTGTCACCCGGTTACCTCCAGGGTACTTAAAAATGGGGCCCAATCGGGAGAGAAATGGAGCAGTAAGGAACGGCTGCCAGGAGATTGGAGCTGAAGGGTATTTGAGACAACTGGGTGTTCAGTTTTTTAACCAATATATTTATTAATTCAATTTATTTGGCGCTTCAGAAGCCAAGCATTGTGGGGAACACCAAGATGAATTACCCGTGTTCTCAAAAACCGTGTAATCTGTTACCAAGCTGGGGCTTTGTTACTCTTTTCCAAAACCAGAGAGAAATGATTTTAGCACTACCTGTTTTAATCCGTGCCTCATCTCCCCTTAAGATTCCTGGGTTTGGGTGAATTCTGATTGGACAGGGAATTGGGGGTTACTTTTGTCCTTGTGGATAATAAGTGCGTTTCCGCTGATGTAGGAAGCATGCATATTTTAACTAAGCAGATGGGCTTTTGATAAGAATTCCAACAATTGTGTAACCACTGTCCTTTGTGTCCAGCCCGGCTATTCTACCTTGCTATCTCAAAATTCTCTGCTTGCGTTTTTTCTTCCTTGGCAGGAACCAGTTTCTGATTTCCCATCAGCGGGGATGTTTCCAGGGTGTCAGGACGTGATTTGCTTTCTGAATCAGAGCTGAGTCAGGGCGCAGAGAATCCCAGTGACGGTGGCTTCAGAACTCCGCGGGGCGTGCATGGGAGGGTCTCCCAGCCCAGCCTTGTTAGCTGAGCTGATTTTCCCTTCACTGATAGTTGAACTCTTTGCCTTTACTCAGCACTGAGTTCTGTTATCATCGCCAGGATCAGTCCTAATGAGCTCTGTTGTTTAAACTGGGGAAGGAAACTTTTTTTCCCTCATTTACGAAAAGACAGATTTTCTCCGGCAGCAGCAGGCGGAGGACGGCTGGGGGGAAGCCAGGGGTCAGGGGCTGTCGCGCTGGGCTACATAAATAGCCGCAATTAATGGGCCCTGTAAAAGACAGCCATGTGCGTTTGCTGTCTAGCCTCGTCTCTCTGTGAATCAGAGCAACCCTGAAATTAATTACAAAGCCAGCAAAGGATATTTTCTGCTTTCTGTGAAATCAGTATCCTCGGCACAGGAGCACGTTCCGCTTGGATGCATTTACACATATCGTTTCTCGGGAAGGAGGCGTGAAACCAATTTATTTTCAAAACTTCCCACTGGGTCATGCTAATCACCACAGTTTTCAGCTCTGTTACACTGAATTCAGGCCGGAGCCTGGAGCCTCAGAGCCCTCGGCCCCTTATCATTTTCTTCATGGCTTTTGGGGCATCCCCCGCCCCGAGCTCACCCCCGCTCCATTCATTTCATCCAGCGTTGTCACCAGAGTTGTATTGTTATAATGAGA
The DNA here is from genome assembly GCF_041296265.1 of Equus caballus. Lineage (NCBI taxonomy): Eukaryota > Metazoa > Chordata > Mammalia > Perissodactyla > Equidae > Equus > Equus caballus. Next base: position 35,782,831 of record NC_091709.1, read on the forward strand.
TTTACAAAACAAGCCATTCTGTCGTTACGAATGACTTCCATAAAGCTTCTGAATTAGTCTGCTAGGGCTGCCATAACAAAATACCACACTGGGCGGCTTAGACACAGATTTATTTCCTCGCTGTTCTGGAGGCTGGAAATCTGCGATCAAGGTGTCACCAGGTTTGGTTCCTCTTGGATCCTCCCTCTGTGGCTTGCAGAGGGCCATCTTCCTCCTGTGTCTTCACGTGGGCTTTTCTCTGTGTAACTGGATCCCTGGTGTCTCTTCCTCTTCTAATAAGGACACCAGACCTATTGGATTAGGGCCCCACCCTTATGCCCTCCTTTAACCTTAATCACCTCTTTAAAAGCCCTATCTCCAGATAGTCACGTTACAGGTTAAGGCTTCAGCATATGAATTTGGGGAGGGATGCAATTCAGTCCATCGTGGTTTCTGATTTAGTTTATAGAATCTTTTTCTTCCAACTGCATTCATTCATTCAGGAAATATTTATTGAGTTTTGTCTATATGTCAGGGAATGTTCTGGACGCTAAGAGCATGACAGTGAAGGAGACAAAGGAACGTCCCCTCCCTTCTGGAGCTTCCATGGGTTAGAGAGATTCCATACTCAATGAGTTCTGTAGGATTTAAGAGGTCGTGAGCACTGTGGGGGAAAATAGACTGGAGAAAGGCGGTTGTGAGCACCAGGTGGGTGTTGCTGTAAGTAGGTGGGTCAGAGAAGTTTCTCTGAGAGGTGACATTTCAGCAAAGTCTTGGAGGTGAGGGAGTGAGCCAAGGCCCCCAGGTGAGAATACACCTGTCACACTGAGGAACTTCGAGGAGGCCAGCAGGTGAGCAGAAGGAATGAGAGGAAGACCAGAAGGAGATGGTGTCAGGCAGTGAGCTGACCACATGATGGGGTCTGCAGGCATCATCAGGACTTTGGCCTTCCTCTGGGAGAAATGGGGATTCTGGGTACATTTGGTTGGTCCTTGCTTTTGGGGAGCTTTCCTGTGCCCCCAGATTAGCAGCTCTGGAGAAGGTGGCAGATGGTTCAGATAAGTTTTGGAGGGAGAAAGGGTACCCAACAGGAGCACAGCCCAGAATTAGACGTTGGGGTAAGAAGGACTAAGCGGGCATGAGGAGGTGGCTGATGACGAATGAGGGTTCTTCTGTGATGGGACTGCAGGGTCCCCAGACAACATGCTGAAACGCTGGTCATGGGTGTCTCTCCAGCACCCCTTCTCCCTAGTGACTTCTCCCAACTCTCAGCCAGACTCTTAGGAGCAAGAAACAGGATGGCTGGAGGGTTCCAGTCCACACATGGTGACTGGGGACAATAGTCTCTACCACCTTTAGCTTGGCAGTGATCTTAAATTTCTCTCTCTGCTCTGACTCTCCCAGAGAGAGTCATGAGGGATACCCTTTGTTCAGGTCCTTGTGTCTGTGTTCTAGTATGAGCATTTAGTGTACACCGTCTGGCCTCTGTCCAGGCCAAAGTGGAATGCACAAGACACACGTAACTGGGGATGGCCACTGCCATCCATCCCTCCCTCTCTTTCTTCTTCCTTCCTGAACTTGCGCCTGCCTTGGCTGTGTCATTAGTCCAGTCCATGTTCATTGAGCTGCTTCTCTGTTCCTGACACTGTGCTTTTAGACCCTCATTTTTTAAAGAATCAGAATGCACAGCGAATAGGAGGCCTGGATCAACTGAATTTTCTTTTTACATGGAAATTAGCCAAAAAAGAGCTTTCTTTCCAGAAGACTTTGGTTTCTTAATAAATACTGTGTGTTACACGCAAATGAATCTTTTTTTCTTCTTCGAGCATTCAGGCACCTAAAATATACTCAACGCTGTTCTGCACGCCAAATGTGCACTGTGAAAGACACATGGATCTTCAGGCCTTTAGGGAGGTAATTTTAGGTGTAAGGGTGGGCCTGATCCAATGGGATTGGTGTCCACATAAGAAGAGGAAGAGATACCAGAGACCTCTCTCTGTACATGTGCAGAAAAAAGGCCATGTGAGGACACGGCAAGAGCCCCATCTCTAAATATAGGCACATTGGGAGTTAGGGCTCCAACGTATGAATTTCGGGGGGGCCTTACAATTCAGTCCCTAACAGATAGTAATATTGAACTGCTACAAAGAATCTGAATTATTCCCACAAATAGGCCTGAAGATCCATGTCTCTTTCATAGTTTCCACTTGGCATGTAGAACAGTGTTGAGTATATTTCAGGTGCTTCAATGAGTGAAGAAGAAGAAAAGATTCATCTGAGTTTAACACACAGTATTTATTAAGAAACCAAAGTCTTCTGGGAAGAAAGCTCTTTTTTGGCTAATTTCCACGTAGAAAGAAAATTTCGTTGATCCAGGCCTCCTGTTTGCTGTGCATTCTGATTCTTTAAAACATTACGGTCTGAAAGGGCCTTGATTAAAGAAAGACTGAATTTTTGCAAACCCAGCATAGAATGTAGAGTGGGTAAACCGTATATGTATGTCTCTGTGATATTAAAGAGTAGTCTCTTTGATCAGTATTTTTTTTCTTCTTTCTCTTAGTCATACGGAAGATCCATTTTACAGCTGCGTTTTCGTTTTCGAGATTGGGTACATCCACGGTTCTTGGGGTGTTTGGGAGTAATGAATTTTAAAGGCAGTGAAGGGTGATGGAGGAGGAAGGGATGAATTTTAAATCCTGTTAACTCTGATCCTGTGTAGACAGTCTCAACTAAGTCAATATTTAAAGAAGATGAGAGACTAGGCTGATATTAAACCACTGCCTTGGGATTTGAAAGCAACTCTATTCCGGAGAGTTCGAAACACTCAAATGTGGTTCAGGCTTCTTTTTTAATATGCTAAAACTGTGGGTCAAGGAAACGCACACTTTTTTCTTAGCTGAACTAAGCTTGAATGCTTTGTCACCCTCTTTACAAGTTGCTTCAGTGAAAGTAAAACAGCAATAATAAGAGTGTCAATTTAAAGAGTACTTGTCGTGAGCCGGACGTGGACTTGAGGGCTTTAGGTACGTTCTCAGGTACCAGTTGTTTACGGAAGTGGGTGCCGTGACTGGGGCGATATGCTCTGGTGCATCCCTTATTCTAAGTACAATTCTACGTTGCATTTTTTTCTTCTAATGTGTAACAGGGCCCGTTGGGCATGAATTCCTTTCTGAGCTGGCCTCCCTCCTGATGAGCTGTGGTTCGCGTGTTTCCATCCTCCTCCTTTCCCATTCTTCCACCCCATAGCTGCCCTCTAGTCATCTTAGATCTACTTGTTTTTTGGTCTTGGGGAATTTTCTTTTCTTTTTTATGAGCTTAGCTATTTAAAAAATCAGTTTGCTGATTTTATCCATCATGAGTCGGCATTTTTTTTTTTTTTTGGGAGTGGCGTGGGTAGGGAGGAGGGTGGGAGTTCCCCTATTGTGAGAAATGCAATTTCTTTCTTTCTTTCTTTTTTTTTGGTGAGGAAGATTTGTCCTGGGCTAACATCTTTTGCCAACCTTCCTCTTCTTTTGCTTGAGGAAGATTAGCCCTGAGCTAACATCCATGCCAATCCTTCTCTATTTTGTATGTGGGATGCCACCACAGCATGGCTGATGAGTAGAGTAGGTCTGTGCCTGAGATCTGAACCTGCGAACCCCGGCTGCAGAAGTGGAGCATATGGAACTTTAACCACTCAGCCATGGGGCCGGCCCTAAATTTCTTTCTTTCTTTCTTTTTTTGGGGGTATGCTTTTTGGTGAGGAAGATTGGCCCTGAGCTAACATCCCTTGCCAATCTTCCTCTTTTTTTTTTCTTCTCCCCAAAGCCCCAGTACATTGTCGTATATCCTAGTTGTAAGTCATTCTGGTTCTTCTGTGTGAGATGACGCCAGAGCGTGGCTTGATGTGTGATCCTGTGTCCATTCCCAGGATCTGAACCGGTGAACCCTGGGGTGCCAAAGTGGAGCATGCAAACTTAATCACTCGGCCTTGGGGCCGGCCTCCTTGCAATTTCTTAATTAGTGAGAGAAGTTGATGACTAATCTGTTTCAACTGTGGTACACTGGCGCTGTGTTATTCTCTCTCTAATTTCCCACCACGCAAGACTTCACTACTTCTCTTGGAAGTATGGGGGCAGTCTTTGAAAACGGATTCCTTTGTAAAATTTTGGGAGGCCTTGTGACTGTTGAAGAGCCAAGAGTCTTTGTTTTATTGACCTTTTTCAAGAAAATCGTTTTTCTTGGTGTGCTCGGGGTAGCGTCCAGCCTTAGACGCTCCGCTGTCCCCCTCTGTTCCCTGAAACACTCTTGAGGACCAGATTGTGAGTTCGTTCGACTCCCTGAGGACTTGGACCTGGTCCTCAGTGAATCTGTGCAGCTTTAATTTCACTTTTTCAAACTCTCCTGGCCGAAGCTGTTCATCTTTGCAGCTAGAGACCCGTCATCGTACTGGCTTGGCCCTGCTGGAATCTGTGTTAGATCGACTCTGCCGGCAAATCTCTGATCACCGTCGTATTAAATTAGATGCCTCCCTTTGCCGATCATTGATCGCTTTTTCCTTAATTTCCCAGTTTTCCCCATTTCAGTTGTTGCAGATGAAGTTGATCAAACGGTTTTGGGTAATCAAGAATGACGTTCCCTTTTCAGTATTATCAGTGCAGAGCCTGTAAGTTTAGGGGATGAGTGAGAACAACCAGCCTGGTGACCAGCTGGCATTTGGAAACAGACAGGGGGCTTGATAGAGACCTTCTCCTGATGAGGTAGCTTGAGATTTCAGGGTTTCCACAGAGGCCCTTTCAGAACCAGTGGCAAGTGGGAACCAAGATGCCAAATGAAGGTGTGACACACACCTGGTGTGTTAGTTTCCTGTGGCTGCTGTAATGAATTACTGTGAACTTGGTGACTTAAAACGACCGAAATTTATTCTCTCACAGTTCTGGAGGCCGGAAGTCCAAAATCAATTTCACTGGACCAAAACCAAGGTGTTGGCAGGGCCGTGCTCCCTCTGATGGCTCTGGGTGGGATCCATCCTTCGCCTCTTTTGGCTTCTGCTGGCTGTGGCATTCCTTGGTTTGTGGCCCATTGCTGCCCTCTCTGCCTCTTTCTTCACACGGCCTTCTCCTCTGTGTATTTGTGTGAAATCTCCCACTGCCTCTATTTTGTAAGGACCCTGGTGTTGACATTTAGAGCTCACCCAGATAATGCAGGTTACTCTCATCTCAAAATCCTTCACCTCTCCAGATATGGTCACATTCACACGTTCCAGGGGTTAGCACGCAAAGTCTTTGGGTGGCCGTTATGTAACTTACCGCAGGCGATTAAAGCACTGAATAAATTATCCTAATAATAATCGTGTGGTGTATTAAAAAAGGCAGATCGTATGACTGCTGGGCTTTTCAGCTGTTGTTTATTCGTGGCACGTGTGAGAATTTCATTGCCAAAGGATGTAATTTTTAAAACATGGCAACAGACTCAAGCAAAGACAGACTCTTCTTGTATTTTTCAGCATCCCTCTTTCTCCCATCCCCCACAAGGTGATGGACAGATATATGTATGCATATGTGTATCGTACATATGTGACACTATATATTATATATATATGTGTTTTTTGTGTGTCACGAATAAGTCCAGTTTTTAAAGCTTTTAGTGTAGCACTGCTGAACTAGTTGGGGCCAAACCACAGAGCGTAACTTTCACTTCTGCGGGTGGACAGCATTGGTCTCAGACTGACTTGGGAAAGGGCAGGCCCCCAGCTTGTCTGCTCCCATTGGCTATTTGTCTTCTCTTAGTCATATCTTTGGATCAAGGGTCTGAAAACCCCTGTTAAAAAGGGTGAAGGGGGTCAAAAAGTACAAACTTCCAGCTATAAGATAAGTAAGTCCTGGGGATGTTCCGTACAGCATGGTGACTAGAGGTAACCCTACTGTATCGTATATTTGCAAGTTGCTAAGACACAAGGTTCTCATCACACACACACAAGAATTTGTAACTGTGTGGTGTTGGATGTTAGCTAAACTTATTGTGATAATCATTGCACAATATATTCATATATCAAATCATTCTGTTACATACCTAAAACTAATACAATGTTACATGTCAATTATATCTTAAGGAAAAAATTAAAATTAAGCAAAGAGACTGTTCTTCAGAAAAGATAATAGATTAAGCTGTTTACAGCTATTTTTGCATCAATGGTAAAAATAAAAAAAAGGTTCAGTGATTTGCTCAGTTAGTAACCTATCAGCCACTTGTCGTTTATACATCCTGTGTGTGGTGAGGAAGGGCCTGGGCCTGCGTTAAGGGAGGACTGCTTTAAATGGTGTAGCACATGATAGGTGTGGTGGGACCCTGAGGAAGGAGCGTGAAAGGGACTCCCTAGAAGGGAGGTGGGACTTGTTATCATCTGAAGCTGGAGCGCTGGGCCAGGAGTGTGGACCTTGCCCTGTGGGCAGCAGGAGTCTCTGCGGAGCTTTAAGCAAGAAGTCAGAGTTCCTGACCCATTGATTTTGAGGCAGACAGTAGAGTGACTTTGAGGGGCCAGGATGAGCATTAGGGAAAAGAGGTAGGACAGTGATGTCACAGTCCAAGCTAGTGGTGGCTAGACTGTTTTTTTTTTTAATTGTGAACCTCTGTCAAGAAAATAACATTTGAGCCTCTCACTGCAAACATCTATCTATCTATCCATCCATCTATCACCTATCTATCATTTATTGATTGATCTTTATCACACCTCTGTATTAATATATTGAGTGTGTTATGAAGTAGTTATGAAATATAGTTACAAAAGAAGGAAATAAATAGAAATGGAAGGTCCAGTGTTTTCCTCCAGCACCCAGGTGGCTCGATACCCTTGGATGAGAATGTCCCTTGGGTTGCCAAGTCTCACTTAGAGACAGCGCGTCTGGGCTCTAGGAGGCTAGGTCCTAAAAGCACCCGACTGGTGGCGTCACTAACAGAGAGGAAGGACGGTGAGAGAGGCACTTAGTAGAAGGAGTCGACGTGATGTGAATGGCTGGTCACATTAGGGAGAGGAGTGAAGACGTAAGAAAAGAAGAGGACAAAAACGGTGGTATGTCTTAGGTCCTGTTGAGTGGAGAGGTGACTGTCACCAAAGGAAAGGGGAGAGTTGGGAAGGGGTGTAGATCTATGTGGAAAAGACAATCTTCCCTTCCCCTCCACCCCTCCGTCCTTCCTTTTTTCTTCTTTCTCTCCCTTCCTCCCTTCCTCCCTGTGACACGTTGACTGTGGGGAAAATGACCCGGAAGGAGCATCCTGTGGGTATTTGAGATGCCACCCTGGAGCAACAACAGGTTGGGTCCTGATGTAGGGCCAAGAGTTAACCCTCATGGTAATTCCCCAAGGGAAAGAGGTCCACATTGGAGGCCAGAGGCGGCCTGGCCGAAGGATCTGGGGCAGGGCAGAGAAAGGGCAAGAGGAAGGATGGGGGTGCTGCATTGTCGGGCGTCACCTCCCCACCCCAGCTGCCTAACCACTGGCAGTTTCAGAAGTGGAGGCATGGGGGACCCAACCTGGAGACATGCCGGAGGAGAACTTGGCATTGCACCCTTGGGAGAACTAAGTTTGACATTGACCCTTCACTGAGCCTTCCAGTCGGCCATTCAAGTTTGCTTAAGTAAATTTCTTTCTCTTCCTTAATAATTCAATCTGTTGATCTTTCCTGATGTTACAGTCTCCTTTTTTTTCCCTTGATGCTATTTTAGATAGGCTTTTTCTCCTCGTGCAGAGATGGAGCTGTATATTTTCCTAGGGTTCTTGTGAATAGTCAGGGGGTAAGCTTTGCCTGCAGTGTCTGACGACAGCTGTGTTCTTGGTGTCTCCTTAGGTGGCCATTAAAGTCATCGACAAGAAGAGAGCCAAAAAGGACACATACGTCACCAAAAACCTTCGGCGAGAGGGCCAGATCCAGCAGATGATCCGCCACCCCAACATCACCCAGCTGCTCGATATCTTAGAGACGGAAAACAGCTACTACCTGGTCATGGAGCTGTGTCCTGGGGGCAACCTGATGCACAAGATCTATGAGAAGAAGCGGCTGGAGGAGTCTGAAGCCCGCAGATACATCCGACAGCTGATCTCTGCGGTGGAGCACCTGCACCGGGCTGGGGTGGTCCACAGGTAAGGGCCGTGCCGTGCTGACGATCGCCGACTCTGTGCTGAACAGACTGCACAGTGCTTCAGTGCACTCCAGGCAAGGCTGAGGCGTTGCAGTGTGTTTTACAATTCTACGCTTTTGTTCCGTAGGAAGGTTTGTGAGTTGGGTTAATGCCAGTGTGGGCTTAAAAGAGTGGCGTCTAAAGCCAGAGGGCCTGGGTTCGCATCCTGGCTCTCTCCTTTCATAGTTGTGTGACCCTGGGAAAATTACTTAACCACTCTGAACCTCGGTCTCTTTTTCTTTAAAATGGGAATAATAATGATACTTACCTTGAGGTTAATGGAAGGCTAAACGAATTAGTATATGGAAAGAACTTGGACTAGTGTGTGGTATATAGCAAGGGCCGTGTGAGTGTTGATTGCACGTATTATTATTATTTGCAGAGTAATGAGACTGGTTGCTCAGGTGCCTGAAAGAAGCATCAATGTTAAGATGGCCTGAGATTGTCTGTCAGCTCGTGTGAGCGATGGTGCTTTCATTGCATCTGCTTTACCTTTGGTGGTTGTTCAGTAGCTGTTGAGTCTACTGGATGGGAGAAGCATTCGAATTGTGAACTTACCCTTGAAAGTGAGGGGTGTGCCCCATAAGCCAAGTCAACCTTGCGAATAATTATGAAAATCAATTTTTTCTTCCTAACAGCCTGCTCCCTCCTGAGGAGGATCTCTACAAGGAAGGGGGATGGAAATAGCATCCTTAGCAAGGTTGCCATCGGTGGTCGGGGCCTAATTTTAGTGCTATACTAAAATGAAATAAATACAATACAATACAATACAAGTGCCCTCTTTTCCTCCCAAGAAATTGTTGACTTCACCAATAAATGCATCCTTCTTCTTTCATGGAATTACAATCCATAATTATTCTGGGTTGTTGAGAAAATTTAGGGCTCGTGTTTAATTGATTCTCGTTTCAAAAAGCAAGATCAAAGCACAAAATATATGTGTGTATATATACAGATATATATATACACACATGTTAAACATTTTTTTCATTGAGATAAAATTGACGCATTTAAAATGTACAGTTCAGTTGCTTTAGTGTATTCACAGAGTTGTACAACTGTCAACACTATGTAATTTTAGAAGGTTTTCTTCGCCCCAAAAAAGAAACCCTGTACCCATTGGCAGTTGCTCCCCATTTCCCCCTCCACCAGCCCCTGGCAACCACTGATCTACTTTCTGTCTCCATGGATTTCCCTGTTCTGGACATTTCCTATAAATGGAAACAAACAACGTGTGACCTTTCACGATTAGCTTCTTTTACTTGGCGTAATGTTTTCCAGATTCATCCCTTTTGCAGTATCTCTCAGCCCCTTTTTCCTTTTTATGACTGAGTAATATTCCATTGTATGGACAGACCATATTTTGTTTATGCATTCATCCACTGATGGACATGTGGGTTGTTTCCACCTTTTGACCATTGTGAATAATGCTGCTGTGAACATCCATATACGGGTTATCCTGTGAATATATGTTTTTACTTCTCTTGGAGAATTCTGCTCTTAGAAGTGGAAGTGCTGAGTCACATGGCAACTCTATGTTTAACTTTCAGAGGAAACATATAGTTTTAAAAATTCAACTTCTAATGGTACTTTTATCTGTTTGAAAACCATCCATGGGCCCGCCTGGTGGCACAGTGGTTAAGTGCACACATTCTGCACACATTCTGCTTTGGCGGTCCAGGGTTCACTGGTTTGGATCCCGGGTACGGACGTGGCACCACTTGGCAAGCCATGCTGTGGTAGGCATCCCACACATAATGTAGAGGAAGATGGGCATGGATGTTAGCTCAGGGCCAGTCTTCCTCAGCAAAAAGAGGAGGATTGGCAAAAGTTAGCTCAGGGTTAATCTTCCTCAAAAAAAAAAAAAAGAAAGAAAGAAAAAGCAAACCACTCATGTTCTGATCAGTGAAGAAAGTGGCTCAGCCCTTAGTTAATAGAACTTGTGGATTTTCAAGGTGGAGAGGCTGTTTCTTTAGTGGCATTGGCATTGGAATGCTCCCCCCTGTCACGCCCAAGCCTCCCCAGATTCTCCAGGGCAGGTCCCCTCATTCAGGCTTCCTCAGAGCCAGCCGCAGCCAGGCACCATCCAGGCGGATCATTTACTGGCTGAGGGAGAGAACCTCTTCATGGACATATTTTTAGTCACACACGTTGTCGTGAACTCACGCTTCATTAGAACTCTTTGGGTTTCCATCAGTGAGGAAGAGAACATTCAGAAATTTTAAGTTAATAACACTATTTTTGGCTCTTTCCAACAATACCCTTGTGTAGTCTGCTGTGTCACAGCTCTGCCATTATTAGGAGAATGATGGCCGTAAGTGTGCCTGGTCCTGTCTTTGTTTGTTAAGATGACAGAGGCAGGGACCTCATGAATGAATCAGCTTGGGTTACCGGGTCCAGTGGTCACGGCAGAAAATAGAGCCGGGGGCAGAGCCTTCTGAGGGGCTTGAGGTGTTATGACGAGGGCTTCGTGGTGTCAAAAATCAGATGCACACCCAGCTTCGCAGGATTTCGAGGACAACAAAGGAAGTAGGAGTGAAGGCTGGGTCTCGTTCACTGGTCTCTCCCGCTGGAAATTCTCAACAACCCTTTTAAAGCAATTTTAACAAAATCCAATCCTTCTCAAAGCAATTACTGTCAGAATGTCAAAGGAATGCATTTAATGATGTTTTGATAGCTAAGACGGTGTGCTTTTTCTTTCTCTGATCTCCAGCGTTCTCCTTTTTCATCGCTTCTTGGAAATATATTCATAAGCCAAGAATGGCAAAGGCTCAGCTCTTTTAAAGTTAGGGAAGATTGGAAAGCTCGGTATGGGGTGGGGGGGGTGGGTCTTCGTTTTTCTGTCTAGAAATCGTGTGAATGAGTGTCAGTGCATGCAGACAGGGGATTAAGACATCACTGAGAATGTTTGTAAGAATATGGGGCTTTACCTCGTGTCTTGACTTTCGAGGATTCTAGACCACTCATTTTTAGCATCTGTGATCTGGTTCACTGCCGGTGTACTATTTACTGTAGCCCTTTTCCACAGTGGAGAATTAGGTTCCAAAGTGGAATAAATTTCTTAAATTATTCTGGGGTTAGGTTTTTCAAATGAATGGGAGAGTATAGCATTTCAGAGGTGCCCTGGAGTCCCTCGTGGGAAGATTTTTGAGCAAACAGATTAGATCATCCAAAAGGATTTAGGATGAATTTTGGTGGCTACAGCTAGAGATTTAGAGGACTTTTGGTTCCGTGTTAGAGGATGCTGTAAACGCGCAATTCCTGATTAGGCAGAAACTATAATGTTGTGTTGTTGTCGACTTAATGCTTGGCAGAGCTCTCATTTCCTGTGATATTAAATCTAAATATTTAATTATCTACTCAGAACTATTTAAATATCATTTAAAGGAAGCAAATCTTTAAAAATCATGTAAATATTACAAGTGGAAAGAAAAAAAGGAAACTAAACCTCTAGAAAAGATGCTCTTAGCTGGCAGAGAACTTCATTTAAAAATGGACCTGCCACAGCCTTTGCGTCTTTTGCTCCAACAGGCCATTGTGAAGTTTTGCAAAGGTGGACTGTGGCCTCACTTCATCACTCCGTGGTAGATTTGCCTGCGATCCTCCGCGTTTAAAGGCTAACAGGTTTTTCTTTTTCTCAAACGTGCTCACCCAGCAGCACGCCCACATCTGATGATTTGCCTATTGTCGATAGAGCATTGACTCCTAACGTCAACCATCAAGAATGCTGATTCTGCTGAGAGGCTCGTTGGAGATTCAGCTGTTCGTTCAAAATAACAATGTCCAATCAAACTATCCAGACAAAACGCAGCCCCATAACACAATACCGCCCTTGCTGCGCAGGAAGAGGCAAGCCAGGGGGGCCTGCAGGACTCAGGGAGAGAGACCCATGATCAAAGTTTGCACGAGTCTGTGCCTGGGCCTGTGTCCACATCACTCTCCCAGGGCCACGGCCTTGTTCATTCATCAGTATTGGGGAAGGGCCCTCGGCGCTTAGGAGGAATGAGGGGGAGAGAAGTGACCCTCCTTTGTTCTCGTGGGCCGACAAGAAGCAGGCACACCCTGTCCTAGGGTTGGGGGGGGGGGAGGTTGCGTATTAAGCAGTTCTTTGCACTTGTAGCATCTCTTGGAGAGGGGAGGGAGGGAATGGCCGATGAGAGGGAGAAACCGCTCACAGCCAGAGGCTGTTGGAGCTCCCAGGGGCTTCTTCTGAGAGCGGGCACATATCCGGGGGTGTTTTCATGTATATCAAGGTTTTCTGTTCAGTTGGGTTTAAAAAAATATGAGTGGAAATGTGAGATTTTACAACGCTCTAGCCCAATAACCATGTGGATCGGGATGCGCTGTGGTCAGTGAGGTTGATTCTAAAGCTGGACTGCCCACATCCACGTGCCAGCTCTGCCACGTAAGAGCCGCATCGGGTGGGTCCCTGAGGATTTTCTGCTTCTCTTGCCACATCCACACAATAGGGATAAGGGATTAGCCACTTCACAGGATTGTTGTGAGGATTAGACTAGCCCATTCACGTAAAGTGCTTAACCCTGAGACACTTTGTCAGTGCTGGGTCCATGTTTGCTGTAGTTATTACTGAGTCCACCTCATTTGTTTTCTACCTGCGAGGCTGAATTCTGTGTGCTTGGGGCCCCACTGCTGTTCTCCGCTGGCACTGCCGGTGCCTTCTTTGTCTGACTAAATCCTGCTCATCCTTCAGGTCCCAGCTCCAAACTCACCTCCTCCAGGAGGCCCTCCAGGCTAGCCCCTCTGGTCATAGACTCCCACAGCACCCTCTGCTTTGCCTTCCAGACACTCTTCATCTGATAACTTACTTGTTTGCTCTCTGTCTTCTGCACATGTCGCAACCTAGCCCAGCGGTCAGCCCCATGGACACACAGGACGACTGCTGAATAAATGAAGGGAGATTTGAATGAATACAGGAGTGTCAGAGTTAGCACTGGGATGGAAGCTTGCTGGTAGACAGTTTTATGTTCTTTCTGGGATAAATCAAAGATTTAAAAATCATTTGGTTTTAATACAGTGCTTTTGAAGATAAAACCTAACCCCAAACCCCTCTCGGTCACTGCAAAGTGCCGACCGCCCTGGGGAGTTATGGGCTTTTCTTGCCTGCTTTATTCTAAGCTTATTACTAAAATCCATCTTGCGGCCACCTCCACAGGCACAGCTTTCTCCCCAGACCTAATCCTGGATGAGTCTGGTCTCGAGCCCCTGCCCCCCGGGGCGCCTTCCCCCTGACCCTTCGCATGAGAGCAAAGGCCCCCCGATGCTGTTTGCTTATCACCAAATGAACCCCCACCCCCCCCTTTTAAGTCTGGAGTCCCCCCTTCGCTTGTCTTTGTGTCTGTAACTTTATGATCCTTGCCTCCAGCCTTCCCCCTCTTACCTATTGGTTGTTGCTTGGCCTGGAGGGGCCCCCAAGACACACAGGTGCGTTTTCTCATTTCCTCCTGCCGATGGCCCCACTAGGTAGCCCCTCAAGTGACACTATTTTTCAAAGAAGAATCAGAAGCTCAGAGCATTTAAATGACTCGGTCCAGGGCAGGTCAGCCTGTCTTGCTTCCCCACACCACCATGTTGGGCTCAGAGTCTTTGCTCAGCTCCTCCACCGACGCCCTCCCCGGCCCCTCCGTCCTACTCTGTCCCACTCTCCCCTCCCCTGAATCCTGGTGGTCCCTGCTCTGTGATGTTCAGTTCTTCCCTTTCATCTTCGTCTCAACCCTGAGTGGCTCCCCCAAGCTGTCTTTTGAGTTCCTGCCCCTCAGTCTAGGCCTAACATTTGTTAGAGGCCCGACCTTTGACCTTTATGCTGGGTTTGTCATGCCTGGCAAGGCCCACAGGAGCCTGATCCATCCCAATATTCTGGATGAGTGTGTGTGCACATGCACACACTGACACGTGTGCTCACACACCTGCACACCCATGCTCTCCCCATATGCGTGCATGCACACATACATGTACACACTCTCATGAATGTGTGTATACACTCGCAATGTGCACTCACACTTAAGTGTACACACACATTCATACATATGTACGTATACACAGCAACACTTGTGCTCACACATACAAGTGAGCATGCACACAACACACATTTACACATGTATATGCTCTCACACCCATACATGGATGTGTTCACACTCGTGTGCACACACACGCATGCACATCCATGCTCTCCCCCTATGCACGCATACACACACATGCACATTCAAGTGTGCGCACACACACACACACATGCACACTCCCCACCTCCCCAGTACTGCCTGGGTCTGCTTCTGCTCACCTGCTTCTCCTCCCTCCCCCGGGAGTGTTTGTTATGGCAACAGAGCCTTCCCTCACTTGACCCCTCCACCCCTCTGTCTTGAGGGCAGTGGCTGGAGTCCATGTGGCCAGTCTCCAAACCTTCGAGATTACCATCTTTAAAGAAACGCAAGGAGAGTTTGGGTGGGCAGGGGGAGGGGTGTGCTCGGGGGCTGTGGGTGAGCCTTTAATGCTAGTAGTAGCCTGTTTGAGCTTGTTCGTTTGAAATAACCTAGAACAAAGGGCTCTTCATTTGGGCCCTCTCTCAATCTGCAGAAAAACACCCACCACACCAGGCCCCCATCCCCCACAAAGGACAGTAGAGACCCAGACCCACTGTCAGGTCTGCTGAGGGCTGTGATGACGAGCCCCATTGGGCATTTCTCCCCGGAACTGCCCAGTCACCAGAGAAGGGTCCAGAAGCCTCTGTGCCTGCGCCCTGGGTGGCCTCTCCTGGCCTGGGCTCCTAACTCTGGCTTTGCCGGAGGGCCCTCCACTGGCTTCTCCTCTTCCGGTACTTTCCTTTGTTTCCAGGACACTGTTTCCCCCTGAGCACTGTCCTAGTAACCTGGTCCTCCGCTCTCCCTTAAATTGGGGCGCGCCCCATCCCTCCTTGCTTGTCCTAACTCCTCTTTGAAGCCCCTTTGGCCAAGGAAAACCGATTTCCCGTCCCTCCAGGGGCCGTTTTCTTCTTCGCTTTTGTTCTCAGTTACAAGTTCACACTGAACTTCCAATTTCCCTGCTACAGAGCGGACTCCTCACACCCGCCCCGAGGCCACAGAAGAACCTCCCATTTCTCTCCCTTCCATAAAGTGATTAATCCCATCCAGGAGCATTGACGTGAAATTGACCATCCCCTCCATCATCAAGCACAGACCAGTCAGCTCTCAGAACCTTCCCTCCCAGACCACAGACCTGACACTGAGAGCCAAGTATTTTCCTCTTGGGGATGGAAGTGGAATAAACACCATGCTTTTCACAAGGACCATGGGGAGGTTTTCTGGATAATAGAGACCTGCTCATAGTTTTTTAAAAGATACATTGTAATACACCAACAGTAAAACCTTATGAATAAATTCATCCTTTTATTATTCAAGAAGGTGTCTCTCAATTTTGTGGTCTCTGAATCATTTGTGACCTCTTTGGTAATTGTTGAGTAGCTGGGCAGAGGGTCTGAGTGGCCCACTGTGCTGATGGACTCATAATTAACTTTAGGTGGTAAGGATGCTCCACAGTGAACATTCTGAGTGAGGTACTTGGTTGTAGCTGTAACTAGTACTCATCTGTTAGGAAAGGGGAAAATATCCAAAAGCTACTTTAAAAAATTTAATAGACTTTATTTTTTAAAGCAGTTTTAGGTTTACGGACAAATTGTGCAGAAACTACAGAATTTCCACATACTTCCCCACCCCCCTTGCACATTGTTTTCCCTATTATTAATACCTTGCCATAGTGTAGCACATTTGTTGCAATTGATGAACCAATATTGATACACTGTTGTTAACTAAGGTCTATAGTCTACATTAGGGCTCATTCTTTTGTGTTCTGGAGTTTTGTGGATTTTGACAAATGCTTACAAATGCTTGAGGTCATGTAGCCACCATTACATATCATAAAGAATAGTTTCACCACCCTGAAAAAGTGTGCCCCACCTATTTATCCTCCCCAAACCTCTGGCAACCACTGTCTCTATAGTTCTGCCTTTTCCAGAACGTCATATAATTGGAATCATGCAGTATGTTGCCTGTTCAAACTGCCTTCTTTCACTTGGAAACTTGCATTTAAGGTTCCTCCATGGCTTTTCATGACTTGATAGCTCATTTCTCCTTATCACTCAATAATATTCCACGGTCCAGAGGTACCACAGTTTATCCATTCACCTACGGAAGGACGTCTTGGCTGCTTCCAAGTTTTGGCAATTATGAATAAAGCTGCTGTAAACTTTTGTGTCTACAAATCTGCAGCTCATTTGGGTAAAGATCCAGGCAAACGCTACTTTTAAAAATATGATTTTAGAGCCTTTTTTCCTCAAGAGTCAGAAGGAAAGTATGTTCCTCCTCCTTCTAGTTAAGTCTCAAAAGGCAAAGCAGGAGGTGGAAATAAATGAAGCCAAAAGAGGTCAAATGTTCCCCTCATTTCGCAGGATGAGGTACCCAGCTCTCCTGGACAGAGACTAATGTAGCTCATCTTTCCATTAACTAGTCATGGAACCTGTAGGCAGTAAGATTGGTTAGCCCTGAAAACTTTCAGAAACCTTCACAGAAAGGTAACATATTTCTGAACAACCCCGGTTGACCAGGTTCGTTCTGAGCATTTTTCTTGGGCCCTGGGGTGGGTTACTGTGGGATGCAGTGGGTGGGAAGACGGTGACTTTTAACCAATTTGATTTTTCTCATTTTGCCTCATAGTTACATTTTTATACTTCCTCTCCAGGTTTTGTGCTATTTCCTGATTTTAAAAGTGGGTCTTTTTTCTTTTGCATTTTCTCTTATTTTTAGTCTCCCATTTATATCGTTCTTTTAATTATTGTGGCTGTTCTGGAGGCTTTTGTGGCCCCAGAATTATCCAGCTTAGCTTTCTTCTTCTTGACAATTGCTTTCTTTGACCTCCCTTCTGGAAGCTGTTTTTCTCCATAGTATTTGTTCTGAATCCAAATTTCTCCTTTAATGCCTTAGCGTGGCTTCTATTCTTCTCCAGGAAAGAGTTTTAATTTTGCTGGAAACAAACTGTGGCCTTCCTTTCGATTTAAACAGTGCCACTGCTTCATAATCAGTTTTCACAGAATCACAGTTTGGGCTGTTGCTGGCACACAGTTTTGGGTGTGCACGCACGTGTTTTGGATTTACCGTATGTGCTTGAATATAAGGGCAGCATTATATTGTGTCCTAATTATCTTCAGCACAGAGGAAGTACCTTACAGAGTCTTGGCCAAGTCTCTCCTATTATGGGGGCACAGTCTCAATTAGTTTATTTTCAACAGCAAAGTACTCGTGGGAGAAGACGCATTCACCTTGACCTGACTCATGGATGGCTTTGGGAACTCTTGAAGTCCCACGAAGAAAGGGAGGCAAAGATGTTTTACATGGCTTTAATAATAACCTCAGGGGATATGAGCTCACAATTGTGAGGGCTCATGAGAGCCCTCTAAAAAACCAATTCACTCAGTGCTTAATTTATAGCGATTTGAAGTGGGCGCTTGTTATTTAGATGGCTTTGCATAATATTTCCAGCAAGTTCATCATACACAGATCCCAAAAAGCATTTTATCTCCAACGTCCAGTCAACTTAAACATCATGTTACACTGGAAACACCGTATGATGACTCGGTCCTCTTGGTTCTGCCTGTGACAAGTTTCAATAAAATCGTTTCATAACAGGTGAGGCTGTAGGAACAATATTTCTGAAATTAATTCTATTAACATGCTAGTATATGCTCTTAAATATGATGGTGCAGCTTCACAGATAAGAAGTATACATAGCCACTTGATAATTCCATTGCATTTCTAAAAATTATATATTTGTGTCTAAAAACGTTTTTCTGAGGGGCAGGATCTTCCCATTGCAAAAGTGGGGGGCATGTTGTATTTGGGGTCACCCTGCATACGGACATGGGTGATCCCTTTCATAGGCTGGCACAGTTTTTAAATGCTCTGTATTGTTTCATTTGAATTGGTGTGGAGGGGTGCAGTTCCTTCCACAGGTGGGTGCGTGTGGACTGGGGAATATCTATTTATATTCCCCAGCATAATCTCCCTTCTCATCCAAGTGTCCGGCCCTGAGGCTACCGGCCACCTTCCGATCTTGAAATCCGTGGGTCACTATTTAAAGGGCACCTTTCTTCTCCACTTGACTCCCTAACTCTTCTTCCCATCCTGAAAGGCTGTCCTTCGTCGTTCCTATGACAACAGCTTCCCCCACTGTTCCTTCCCTGTGGCTCTGGTGTCGGGTCCCCCACCAGCGTGTCATCCTTGGTCTTTATCCCCCTCATTCTCTCCCCTCTCCCTGAGGGATCTCCTGTCCTTTCAAGGCTCAGCTGCCACCGCATTGAGGTTGACAGTGGTCTGCAGACTATAGCTTGCCTGAGAGATTGGTCCGCCATTGTGGTTGTTATTGTTGTTTTAAATGTGAATTTGTTGCCAACATTTGAAAATCGGGATCAAATCCAGATGTCTGGCTTCTGGGAGAACGGGATGAGCTGGCAGTGCTGGGACCGAGCTGTAAGCGAGTGTCCTCGTGGAGTGGGACAGTGCTCTCCTGTTTACCACAGTCCTTGCAACTCCTCCCTTCTGTCTCATGACTTCGCCTTGGTGTCATCAGTTGCCAGTTTTGTTCATCATGATTATGCAATTCTATTCCTTACAGTTGAGATAAGAGGAGAAAAACATTTCTTTTGCTCAGGTCTCTATTCAAAAGTGGGAAGACAAAAGCTGGGCCTAGATGGGTTTGATGACCAAATATATACTTTTGCCCACATTTTTTTTCTTCTGAAATCCAAAAACGTCTCTCTGGTAATGTAGATTCATTGGTATTTACTGAGTACCTGGAATGTGCAAAGGTCCTGGGGTACAGCAGTAAGCAAGGCAGACATGTTTCCTGCCTTCAAGGAGCTTCCAGTTGGCTAGAACAGATACCACAGGCACCTCACACCCAGCGTGAGCCCAAATGCATTTCTCCCTCCCACCTCCTCAGTTACCTCAGTGTCCGTGATCAGTCCTCCATTATCTGATTAGCAATCTTCATTGCATCTGCAAACTTAATTCCCTTTGGTCATGTAACATTAACATATACTCAGGCATAATGTCAGGAATTAGGGTGTTTACGTCATTGGGGTCTATTTTTCTGCCCACCATAATTTCTGCTTGCTTGATAGATTAATTTATTATCACCTGCCAACTTGTGGATGATGCTTGGGCTTCAGGCATGGAGATTGTGGGACCGATCAGTTATGCCAGCTTTCAATTTTTTTTTAAACTGCTTCCCCTAAGCTGTTCCCTCCTCTCGCCCGAGTTCCTCACCGTCTCCCAAACACGTGGCCACATTTGTATTTCTCCGACTGTTGGGGCAGCTCCTGCCTCAGCAATGAGTTCCCTTCTCTCCCAACCCCAGTTCTGTTAACTCCCAGGGTCCAGCTTTGGTCCCACTTCTTCTGGAAACTTCTCATGATTTGGAAACTTTGTGCCCTCCTTGCTCTCCATCTTCTCTGAAATCCTTCAGCTTTTTAAGCCTGGGGCAATTAATTATATCATGTGTTATAAATATTGACTTATTGATTGCTCGCGTTTTGGCAGGAAGCTTTATGGGTTGGTTCAAAGTGGCTCTAAAACCGTTTGTTTCCCTTCAGAAGCAAAATGTGATTCTACTGTTTCAAACGCCTGTCTGAGATGTCGTGTGGTTTTGTTTATTTCAGAGACTTGAAGATAGAAAATTTGCTGCTAGATGAAGACAATAACATCAAGCTGATTGGTAGGACTTTTTTCTTTTTTTAAAAAAAGCAAGATTATCCTTGAAGCGTTGTGTTGTTAATTCTTAGTTCTTTATTTCTGTATTATTGGCTTTGAAAATTACCCATGATCTATTTCTAATGCCCAGACAATACTTCTAGATCACCTCTTTTTACCGCCAATATTTAATAATGATTTTGCAAATGAAAATTAATTTTAATAATAATTTAAACATAATCAGAAAGGTAAAAATATTGTAAAGTGACCATAAAATGAATTTTACAACCCCAAATAAATGTTTGCTGGTTACATGTTCTTTGGATTTATTCAAACTTTGGTTTCTCTATAAATTCAGATGAAGCTGAACTTTTATAGGGATTATTTTTATCTGGATTAACCATAAAACATCATAAAAATAGTAGAAAATAACTTGGTTCGGAGATGTTGCCCTTATCTTAGCCGTATAGGAGGAAGGCAACTTACCTTCTCTTTTTAATATAATCTTTATCCAAGCCCTGTAGTACAATGAGGATGATGCAGAGAGAAATCCCCACAAGGGGATAATTTAGAAGTCTCGACCAATCAGAAGGAAGTTCCAGGATAGAGTGAGTCCTAATTGGTTCATAATTCAAGCTCCATAAGCGAATTCACTCCGTAGCACATTCTTTAGAAGAATTCAGTTTTTGTCTGTGAACGTGGTTGCTGTTGGCAGAATCTCAGGGCATCATTTTTACACCCAGATGTTAGCATTATCTTTTACTCCTTTCTTTTCTTTCTTTTCCCACCTCAACTGCAAGTAATTTCTTCCACCTCAGTTGCTTGAAAAAGACTTTATTTTAGGAGAAAAGAGAAGGATTGATAGAATTTTGTGAATTTAACTTTCGTACCTAAGAAGGAAATTTTGTTTGGCAAATACTGAAAACCATCGCAAAACTCTCTAAAACATATCCTTCAAATGGCCAGTTAGATGCTTTGGAATCACACTTGGCTCCCAACCAGTAACAGGCAACGGGCTGAGGGACTCGAGACCCCTTGGCTGGGCGAGGAAGCACCATGGACGGGTCGTGATGGAGACACCCATTATTAGAAGATTAACAGTTAAGAGGAAACCCATCTTTTTCTCCGAAATATTTTAAAGAATATATTGTTTGAAGATTCTTGGACAATTCAAAGAATTTTCTTTTTATCAAATTGTTTCACTGTTGCATCTTAGTTGTCCTGAGAGCCAAATACAGCAGCATTAAACACGGCAGATGTCGAAATGCCTGCCGGATGTCTTTCTGGTCCTTGTTTCCGGCATCTGTGGCCTCAGACAAAGGAGTGTCCTGGTGGGGAGTGAGGAATGGAGGAAAGGAGATTGTTTTTAGGTTCCCTGGCAGGGCGACCTGTCACTTGTCTTTGGAAAACGTGATGGTGGCAGGGACAGAGTTGCCCTAACAGCAGCAGAGACAGTCAGAGGACAGGCTGTGTGAAGGCTGGATGTACGTGACAGTAGAAGTTAGAATGATTCACTTCCACCGCACATCGTCTAGACTGAGGCCGGCAGTCCCAGCACAGCGCGGTCCACCGGCGGTCATTTCCATATCCCAATTCAGCATCACCCATTCTGCTTCTTTCCGTCTGTTCTCTCTCCTCAAGTGATAGCCCTAAATGACCTTTTATAAACCTAGAAATGGACTGTGGAATAGACAGTGTTGAAAAGCACAGGCCTTTGTATTGGTGAGACGTTTGCTCAGAAGATTCTGGAAGAACCAATCGCTGGAAACAGGGGATGCGTTTATAAGTAGCTCACAGACTGGCCGCATAATAAACCCTCTTAGAGGCGACCTGGACAAATCAGGTGAAGAAAGGCAGCACGTGAATTAGAGCCACAGCTCCCCTGAGTGGGAATGCCTCTTTGGATGCTAGGATCCACTTTATTCAAATGCCTCAGAGTCATCACCTCTCAGCGTGACAACCTCTGGATTGGTACCCAAGCAGCCTTTCAGCTCCTTGGGTCAAACTGGGCCATGTCAGAAACCAAATTTCCCAAAACTGCCCGCAAGGAGACTCCGATAATTGGACTTCCCTTTGTTAGAACTTTTCGTGTGCCTCCCAGTTCTCTCAAGACCGGCTCAAACCAAAGAGCCCTACCTCACGTCCTCATCGAAGGAGCTGTTATACCAACTGGGAAGTGTAATTTCTTGAGCAGAATCTGCATGTCCTCATTTTTCCATGCAGAGTAGGCTGGAGGAGGGAAGGGAAGGTGCTGGAAGGAAGGTAGGTCCCCTGTCTTGTGGGCTTTCTTGCCCCTGGGTTGGACAATTTGGATCCAATGTTTCTATGACTGTCTTTTTGCAACTTAAAAGCCCTTTGAATCTTTTCTTTGCAGGAATTACCTAGTTGTTTTTCAAAGGTTGATTATGGCCATTACCACTTCCTCTTAATCGATTCTCTTCTTTGAAATAATTTGATTTAAATTTTACTTAAGCCGTGTAAGCCATGTTAAAATTAACTAGAATTAACCGAGAGTAAGATTTGATTTAATCAGGATTTTTTCCCTTCAAAAAAAAAAAAGCAGCCTGATGTGTTTAGTTTAGTATAATCTTAAAATGTAAGAGCCACAACTTAGAACAATTTTGCACTTCAGTTTTCCAGAGGAGCATTCACTTGGGCTGTTTTTTTTTTCTTTTGGTTAGGAAGATTAGCCCTGAGCTAACATCTGTGCCAATCTTCCTCCACTTTATATGTGGGGTGTTGCCACAGCATGGCTGATGAATGGTGTATGTCTGTGCCCTGGATCCGAACCCACGAACCCTGGGCCACTGAAGCAGAGTGTGCTGAACTTAACTACTATACCACGGGGCTGGCCCCTCACTTGAGCCTCTTTTGGGATTCATTCTGCAGCTCTCAAAAAATTGAGTGATAATTGGCTTATGCGTCCACCAAATCGAATTGAGGCAGACCTGTGTGACATGACTGGGAGGCCAACTTTTCTCTAGTTTCACAATTCTAATTATGGGCATATGTGTGAAATTTTAAAAATTACATATACGAATGTGAAATGTACTGGTTATTTTTCTACAATATATTTTAAATTAAACCCTTTTGGCTAGGTCAACCTAAGTCACTTAAAAGGCTGATTTGATCTCCTCTACTTCCCAAATCCTCTGCTGATTTATCTTCTTGAAACTGTGCTTAAGACAAGGCAAGACACTGTGTTCTCAAGCTTGCTTGGGAGTCTGATCTCCCCTCGCCCTGCCCTCTTCAATCAAGCACTTCCTTATAGACGGGGTCCAGGAGCTGAGGAAGTGCACTGAACAAGGCTGTCCTTGGCTGTTCACAGAACCCCACAGCGATTAGGAATTAGGAGTCTTTTGTTTTAATCTCAGAAATCTAGAGATAGGTTTTCTGAGACTCCTAGGAATTTAGGCCCCTAACACAACTGTTTATGAAACTTTCCTTAAAATGTTGCCCCAAATAATATAATCTTTATTCCTTGGGGCTCTTTCCATTTCACCATGGTGGATGCTTTCTATGCATTCGTTGTTTCATTAAAATTCCTTTAGGTTGATTTTCAAATCGAAAGCATTTAAACGGCCATCCAATTTAAAGCTCAATAGGGTTTTTCATCTTATAAAAATATTCAACCCCCTCCACCTTCTCCCCCTTCAGCGAGACTCCAGGGTGGGGCTGGAGATCCTTTTGAACAGAGATCTCCTCCTAAGATAGGAATCTGAGGGTCCGGTGGCTCCTGAAGGGCCTTCCTGGGCAGGTTCTGTGGGGCCTACGGGTGCGGGCTAGGCTGATGATAAAGGAAATGGGGCCAGATGAAGGCGGGGACGGAGTAAGCAAGCAGAGGAAGAGAGGAAGACGGAGGTTACAAGAGAAAAATAAGAATCTTGAAACAAAAAAGTCACGGTTAAAAGCGTGAACGTGCAGCGGGCCCGGCTGGTTTGCCAGTCCCTGCGTGTAGGTTCTGATTCTTCATCTCCAAGCCTAAGCTGAAGAGTTGGGTGATCTTCAGAGCCTTGAAGACTTTTCAGAGCTCTGCTAGGATGGGATTCTATTTCGAAAAGCTTTTCATTTACAGCTAGCTTAGCTCAACGACTCTTGGGAGGATTTTTAGTGGCGTATCTTGACCCGCGGTGTGCGAGCGACTTCCTGGGCTCACAGCTCTGCCCCGTTCCGTGTTCCTCCTTTCCTGAGCTTTTCTCCAGCTTTCACAATAGTCGCACACTTTGCAGGTGGAGACATGTTCGAGTCAAGGAGAAAACGCAGTGATGACTTTAGATATAAAATCCTGCCGGTTGAGAGAGCGTGAGGGTTTCGTTCAAGATGTGGAGCCAGTCTGACCACAGCCCCTTTCTGACGGAGCCCTCGGGGCTGAGCCTTCTGTTTGGGGACTAGAACCATAATATTTACATTAAAGTTCAAAGGAAGAACCCTGATCTTAATTCTGAGATCAACAAAGATTGAGGAAAGATATCAGATGAGGACATCAAACTAACAGCTCTCTAATTACTTGTCAGTTGCAGTGTCTTGAAGATCAAAAGTAAACACAGAACAAAAAGTATGATGGAATCTGCATAGCTTTAGATACATGGCCTTTTCTTTCCTCTTCCAAGTTTCCTTAATCATCCAAGAACAAAGCAATGCTATGAGGTCACTTAGCCTAGTTCTCATTTCTATCTTGCTGGCATTATTTTTCCAGCCGACATTCAGCCTTGTCTAAATCATTGGGTGTATTTCTTCCCCTCTTCAAATCACCATATGGTGCAGCACGCCTTGGGAGCATTTTTAAGAGACTTGCATGAAGTGAAAACATTCAGCTGAAAAAGTCAACTCTAAACGGTGGGATCGCGTGTCACCCGGGGTGACGCCGACACCAGCCGGAGAAAATCAATCTTCCTTCAGCTTTTCCCCACTGGGCCACTTGGAAGCCCGAAGTCTGACTCGGAGGCCCTCTGCCTGTTCTCTCTTCCTGCTTTAGTCCTAGAAAGCGAAGCTTCTCTTTTTCCTGGATGACTCATTTCCAAGATTGGATGAAAATATGTTTTGGGTCAACATACTTTTAGCTCTAGCTACATTTTACAGGAGGCCTGATGTAAAATGTTTCCAGTTAAGCAAAGGCTCCACTGCCTGACAGACTTCTGTCCTGAGACCCACATCCAGAGGTGATGCTCCGCAGCTGCTGGTGTTCCTTTTGGATGCTAAATGATGTGTTAGCCTGAAAGAATGTTTCCCTTCCTGCTGCCTCCCCCCACCCCCCACCCACCTCCGCCCACCCCCCTCCCCCCTCCCCCCTCCCCCCTCCCCCTCCTCTTCTTCATTTCCACAGTTTTCTAATTCGGAGCCGGTTTTGTCCTCCCCTCTTTGCAGACTTCGGTTTGAGCAACTGCGCGGGGATCCTGGGCCACTCCGACCCGTTCAGCACGCAGTGCGGCAGCCCCGCCTACGCCGCGCCTGAACTTCTTGCCAGGAAGAAATATGGCCCCAAAATCGATGTCTGGTCCATGTGAGTTGTTGAGCTTATCCAAGTGAATGCTCCTTCCTGCTGTCTCGCTGTCCCTTTCTTATGAAATAACATTTGAGTAATTGATGAGAATGTATTATGTTATAGGCTTTAAGATGTGTATTCAGTGACTCCGTCCACCTCTGTTCCTTCTGGTCTTTTCCCCACAAACTGCCAGAGAGGGCTTTACCAAAATTCATTTAGGGTCTGGGAGACAAGAAAACAGAGCCCAGCACGCGCAGAACCCATGTGTGGTTTCATGGATTGTGCACGTCCTTCCGCCGCTTAAAATCCTTCCGTAGCTCTCCATCCGCGTGTGGATAAAGCTCAGCCTGCATGCTCAGCTGTGCTCCTCCCGCACCTTGCTTCTGCCCACCGCTCCTGGCTCTTCGCTTCCTAGCCCACCCTCTGCTCGCAATTCTTCAGATAGCGTGGCCTCTGCTTCGTCTTTCCCACCCCTGGGGTCTGCACTCGCCCTTTCCTTTGCCTGGAACGCCATTTTCCAGCTCTTCCAATGGCCTTTGCATTCCCACATTCCAGTGTTGACCCCATGTCTCTGTCGCAGAGACCATTTCTGAGTTCCCTGTCGGAAGGGATCCCCATGACTCTGTCTCCTCACCCTTTCAATTTCCTCTCTAGCACTTGTCATGGCCTGCCATTTTCTTGTTTGTTAATCCATTTATTGTCTGTCTCCCCAGTAGGAAAGGATGCTGGATGAGGGTGGGGACCTTATTGGTCAGCTTCACCAGTGCCTAGCACAGTGGGCACCACGAGGGGAAAACTCAATCAATAGTTGAAGGAATGAGTCACGGGTGGCTGCAGGGGCCCTCGTCACTAAATCTAGGTCCCTCCTGGTTCCCCATGGTGAGTGAGGCCCTCATTACCATATGTGAATGGTCCAGGCAGCCCTGCAGAGTCCTGGATCCCTGGGTAGGGACCACATTCCTTGCCACTGGGAAATGGGCTCTAGATGCACAGAGACTGGGCTCCTGATTAAGATACAGAAGCTAGAGATGAGAAGGGCTAAGTGTGTATTGATGCAAAACGTTTCTGGATTTCCCCTACTTTTCTCCATCTTCACTACACTCCCCTTGTCCAGGTTGGAGAAAAGCTGATGTTTGCTGGATGCTTCCTGTACAGCAGGCACTGTGTCATTTAATTGTCGTGGTAACCCAGTGGAACTGTTACCGTCTATTATCTCCACTGTATGGAAGAAGGAACCAATCACCAGAGAAGTTAATAAAGTTTCCCAAAGTCACGGAGCTACTAAGTGGTGGAGGTGGGATTTGAACCAGACAGACTTCCAGGGTCTCAAGATAAAGTACTGATTTTTGAACATGGCTTGTGGGGGCCCTTGCTTGGCCCCGCCCTCTGCCCCAACCCACCAGCTAACTTTGCACTGTTTGCTGCCCCTTCAACGCAGCCTGCCTTCCCCTGGATTCCTACCTTTGCATGCACAATTCCTTCTGCTGGGAACTCTTTTTCCTGCTTCTGGACCCTTTTTCTTTCCCTCTTATTTTGTTCGATGCCACTTCCTCCGGGCAGCCTACCTGTCTCCTGTGGGCTGGCTTTGAGGCCACCAGTGTCTCCTCTAGTGCCTCTGTCTGCTCCCCCGGCTTTCGCCCTGTGGTCATTGCTCACCTGCCAGAACCCCCTGGACTGCAGGCCGAGGGAAAGGGACCCCCTGGCTTGCTCCAAAGATTCCTGAGCACCTGGCACGGAGCCTGGTCTAGAGAGGGAGGACGGAAGGGAGAAAGGCAAGAGAGGAGGCAGAGAGGAAGGAGGGAAGAGAAAGAGAGGAGGAGGGTGGAAGGAAAGGACAGGCACTTCTCCCTGGTGAACAGAAGCTAGAGGGTCGGGGCTACGGTCGGCAGAGGACCGCGACCCAGTGCCAGGGTCTAGAAGTGAGAGAAATTCAGGAAGTTCTGGTTGGAGATTGAGAGGAATCAGAGACCAGAATGAGATTCTGAGGGCTACAGCATTCCCTGAACCTTCCAGAAAGGGCCAGCTCTCCCTGGAACCTAGGCTTGGCCGGTCAGACAGGGAGTGAAACCAGTTAGTCAGGAATCTGCTTCCATTCCTGAGCGGAGGGCTGTGTGCTCGGAGTTAATTATCGCCTCTGATTCTCAGGACAGCCTGGGGGGTGCATCTCTCTGCCCCCACTTTACCCAGACAGGAGAGAGGCCCAGTGGTTAGCGTAGCCCGGAGGCATACACAGCTTGTGAGGGGTGGAGCTGTGCTTTGCACTCTCCTGGTTACTTTTCCTACCTCTCAAGAGGAGGTGTGGCCAAGGCTGCAGGTGTGTGGTCTGCTGCTGACTCCCTGAGGTGGGTTGGGGGCTGCCCAGAGTAGGTGGGGATGGGAGCAGGAAACAGTGGCCAGAGGATGCCTTCTCTTTGAGGTACCCTGGGTGGCTTGGCCAGCGTTGCTAACCACAGACTCTTTACACTGTGCCCACTAGGGCCTCAGACTCCTTCTCAACACAGCCGTCTGGGAAGCCACTACCAATGGATCAGAGTCAGTACATGAGGTGAAATCCATTCTTGGTCCTTTCCGACACTGAAGAGTTCTCATAAGTGTCTGACACATAATCTGCCCTCAATAAATATTTATTAATGGGTGAATATGAATGTTTGAGTCACTAATCACCTTCTTTCCTTAACAGTTAGGGAACTCATTTGTGCTAAATGGAAAGCTATGAAACGGACAATTTGTCCCCAAAAAACAAAAAAAGGCTGTGGAGAATGGGGAGCCGGAGAGACCAGGAGATTCAGGGGTGTCGTGTGACTGTGGTGACAGGGAAGGGGGTGGGAGACGCAGTGGCCAAAGAGAAGGAGAAGTCGGTAGGTTGGAGAGAGGTGACAGTTTGCTCCTGAGGTCCTGCTCTCGAGGGTGCTGGATGATAATGGTGGTGTCACCAGTTGTCATGGTGATGAGGCTCAGCCTGTGACAGGGGACCTTTCCAGTCATGACTGGCGAAGCAGGCATCTCCTCAAAGTCTAGGACTGTGGGTAGAAAGAAGGAGCCTTGTGGGTTGTCAGAGGTGTGGGAGAGCTCCTGGCCCTTGTAAGTGAAATGGGACCTGTTGTCCCCTCATGCTGAGGGTAGGATAGAACCGATCATTTTGTCTGGGAAATATGAAGGGGACGGAAAAGCACAGGCTGCAAAGGGCAGCACATCTGAGGGTCAGGTTTAAGCTCAGACTTTGCTCCGGCCCTTTCTGCCAAGTCCCTTGACTTGGGAAAGGAATCCACATTTAGTGACCACAAATGCTCCATATCTCAGTTTCAGGGCCCTGTGGTTAAAACGAAGGGTCCTGGTCCATTGCCACAGCTGTGTCCCTCTCCGTTAACGATAATTCATGGTGGCATCGAAGGAGGGAAGGTGGAGGGGAAGCTGCAGGAAGGATGGAGATGACCTAAGACCAGGGTGCTCGGACGCTCACTTCCCTCTTCCCTGGCCGCTCGCGTGGTTGGGCTGTCTGCGGCAGCTGGACATTTCTTTGCTAACCTCCACTTAATTGCATTTTTTTTTTTTTTCCAAGAAGTGATATGCAGCTGCAGGCCTTCTGAAAAGCTCTAATCAGGCCTCATTCTTAGTCCTGGTGCCATGAAGTATTGTATGAGAAAGACTTTGATAAATGGTAACGCACCATGTAGACCCTGGGCTTCCCATTGATTGTGGCGTTGCTCTGGAGGCCCATGTGGGACCCTGGAGCAAGTCTGTGTTAGCTGACTCTCTGGAACATTCCCTAGGGGATGAGGCCACACGACCCTCGCCTAATTCACAGGGATGGCATCAATTAGGCCCTTTTTAGAAGCTGTTGATAAAGCTTAAAAAACAACAGGAAGCTATGGAAGCAGCCTATGGCTTACCAGAGATTGTTCATTCGGCAAATATTTGTGGAGCCAGGCGCTGTGCCGAGTTCTGCGTGCACGATGGTGAGCAGAGCAGTGAGGCGGCTCCCGCTCCTGTAACGATCGTTGTTAACCCCCACATGCCTCCGGCTGAGTGACGAGCAGTGTTCTAAGGGCTTTGCATTTGTCAGCTCATCACATCTGCCTAACAGCCTTTCACGGGAATGCTGTTAGCCCACCTTACAGATGGGGAAACTGAGGCACAAAGAGACTTAGGCACTTGCCCAAATAACACAGCTAGTGCGTGATAGACTCAAGGTTTGACCTGGGTGGTTTGACTCTAGGGTCTGCCTTTAATTTTCACCCTCTAGTCTTCTGCTCTTTTCCTTCTTCTGGAGGGTTTATGTTCTAGTGGGACAGACAGACAATTTCTTGAAAAACTATAAACTGAGGGTGGTAACTGCTGTGGACAAGTGGGCGGGATGCAGAGGATGAAGATGGGGGTGACCACTTGAGGAGAAGACCTCAAAGCCAAATCCTAAGGGTGAGAAGGCATCAGCTGTGGGAAGACAAAGAAGTCAGGGAGGAAGGCTCGAGGCAGAGGGACAGGATGTGTGAAGGCCGTCGGGTGGGGGGTGTGGGGAGGGGTTTGGATTTTCCCTTAAGGGTAGTGAGAGGCCATTGGAAAATTGTAAGCAGGTGGGTAACAAAATGTTGTGGATTGATTTGTGTTCCCTTCCCAAAGATGTGTTGGAGTCCTAACCCCCAGGACCGCAGAATGTGACCTTATTGGAGATGGGGCCTTTACAGAGGTAATCAAGTTAGAACGAGGTCATAAAATCAAATATGACTGGGGTCTTAGTAAAAGGGGGAAATTTGGACACAGAGAGACATAGGGAGGACGCCGTCTAAGGATGAAGGCAGAGATCAGGGAGATGCTTCTACAAGCCAAGGAATGCCCAAGATTGCCAGCAACCACCAGAAGCTCAGAGAGAGACATGGAACAGATTCTCCCTCTCAGCCTCAGAGAGAACCAACCCTGCTGACACCTTCGTCTTGGACGTCGAGGCTCCAGAACTGTAAGAGAAGAAATTTCTGTTGTTTAAGCTCTGAAATCTCAGGAAAGGTCAAAAGTAAACTGCTGAGTAAAAACTCACCATTCCAGATCCCAAGAGCCATTCTCCATCCCAGTAAGCATGAAATAATTCCCTTATTGAATCAAGTTCAGTAACAGACAGATGAAATAGACTAACTGAATTCTTGGTCATTCCTTACCCAGCAGAGTGTAAGCCTCCATGAGCCACCCAACCTCTAGAAGGTCAGATAAGAAAACCAAATTCTCCACCATTGCTGTCACCTATACGTAATAAATTATTGGCTGCGTGAAACCCAGAAACAAAAGGAAACCACAAAATATGTAGAATTTCGTTCACATGATGGTGGAAGAGTCCTCTGGAGTGAGAGAGGGCAAGCCCTACGTGCATAAGCATTTTTCAAGATGCCTCTGTGTCACATTTGCTAATGTCTCATTGGGCAAAGCAGGTCACATGGTCAAGTCAAGAGGAGAGAGATCCCACCCCTTGATGGGAGCAGTGGCAAGGAATTTGTGGCCTTTTTTTTCTTTTCTTTTTTTTTTTTCAATCTAACACACTTATCTACTGCTGTGGACTCAATTGTGGCTTCCCCTCCCCCACCGGCTTCATAGTTTGAAGCCCTGACCTCCAGTGTGATGGTATTTGAAGGCGGGGTCTTTGGGAGATCATGAGGATGGAGCCTCCACGATGGGATTAGTGTCCTTATAAGCAGAGACCACAGAGAGCTTGCTCACTCTCTGACACAAGAGGACAAAGTGAGAGGGTGACCGTCTGCAAGCGAGGAAGAGAGCCCTCACCAGAGCCTCACCATGCCGGCACCCTGCTCTCAGGCTCCAGTCTCCAGAACTCGGAGCCACCTCATCTATGGTGGCAGCCCAAGCTGATTAAGACACCTCCTTACCCATTAGTCTTACCTGTAAGCAAATAGACCATGTCAGCAGGCACAGTGCAGAGAAAATACAAGGCTGCATCGTTGGGTCAATGCAAGAAGGCATCAGAGGAGAGTTTAATCTGCTCCTGAGGGATGAGATGGAGTTTTCCAGGTGGAGAAGAGGAGGGGAAACTCTCCAAGCGGAGGGAACAGCGTATGCGAAGCCTGGAAAGCATGAAAAATCTGATTTACTCTGGCTCTTAATCTTGGAGAAAAAGGAACCTTCTTTACGAGATTAATTTTCCATGGCTTTGGGTTGTTGTGTCTGAGATGCTGGTTAGGATTCCATTTGGTGCCCATGACTTTGCTGGCAGAATTGGAAATGGAAAACCCAAAGAGAATTTAATTTAAAAGGCTGTTTAAAAAGAGAGTGAGAATGGAACCAATTTTCTCCCTGGGTCAGACACTGTTATGACAAAACATCCCTTTTTATTGTTCTGGAACAATGACAGAATGAAGAGTTCACTTCCAAAATCAAAAACAAATTCCCCTCTCAAGAGGTTTTGGACTTTGATGGATAGACAGGGCCTTTGCCCAACACTTCTGAGAGTGATGTAGGAAGAAAACCAGCTTGTCATTCGAAGAAACTTGGGAAAGAGAGCTCTTCCCCACAAATGGGGCCCCCAGAACCCTCCTCCTCTAGGGAATCAGGAATTAACGATGGAGTTGAAAAGTGGTACACTCCAGCTTGAGTGTTTTCCGTTATTTTCATTTGTCATTATTTTCATACATGGACCATATATGACTATCTTTAAAATCATTCGCTTCTTTCCTTTAATCCAGGTGAATGAAATATCTGTATCTCTATCTCCAATGAACTTTGAGATTTCAGACATAAAAACAAAAATGTTCATTCTGCTACAGTGAACCTTTTTTATTGCTGACTTTTCATCAGAGTGGTGGGGTATATGCTAATTTAAAAAATTTAATGCAGACGTACTTTTTAAAAATCAAGATTAACTTTATTTTCAGAATATTACAATGCTCTTTAAACTTCAGTGAATCTTGAAGGGTAAGGAAAGCGAAAGTTGAGAGTTCTGTCCCCAAAGGATTGAGGGTGCAACATTTTTTCAACCAAAGCTGCTCTTTGCTCCCATGGGGGCACCTGGGATGGGCGAAGCATTTGTGTGAAGACCTGGTGCCTAGTGGAGAGTTGCGCAGAAGATACCCAAATCACCATCTCAGTCTCACTGGATCTGTTTTCACATAGTGAGAACGTCTCTGTCCCCAGTGCTGTTGCTTTGGGTAGATAAGTTGGCCAAGGGGAGCCATCTTGTTTCAGCCCTACTATCCCCACGTAGACATAGGTGTTCAGGAGGGAGAGTGGGAGAATTTGTTCCGGCCCTCAGACTCTGTTTTGTAAAAGTACTGCCAGACACCAGCAGCTACTCCTGGAGCTCAAATATGGAAGGCTAGCATTTTCTCTCCGTTCAGACCCTTTCAAAATGAAGGATGGCAGGAGAAGGAGGTGGGAAGAGGAGACCCATGGCTCCTTTTGGGTAGTTGAATGCTTTTGACTTTTAAGAGAGAAGCTTCCTTTAGCCTCTGAGATTTTTCAATTATAAAATCTAAGACTTTTTTTTTTTTTGGTAGCTAGCATGTGCATTTAGGATGGAAGAGGGGAAGGAAGAAAGGAAAAAGAAAAAAAGTTTAGAATTTTTTTAAATTTTAAAGAAGATAATTTCTTGTAGAACACAGACCATTTAATGGAGCAGTGGTGAAGTTTGAGATTTTCCAAATGGATGGATCAGTTCCCACTCTCCTTTCAAGACCTTAAATTGGAAGTTGTATTGAAAGTTGATACTGAAAAATGGAAGGATATTGCTTTTAGGCAGAGAGTTATTTTTTGTTTTTCTGAGGCGGTTTCTTTCTGGAAGAATCACACAGAAGCAAGGTGTGTCAGCTGCAAGTTCTGTCACCTGCTCTCTGGTATAAACTGAGCAGTTTTTGAGGATCCCGCCCACCAGCCCCTGAGAACAAGTCATCAGACCTCCACCTGCCAGCAAAGCTCTGTCAGTGGCTTTGTCCCTTGTGTCTTGTTAGTTGCTGGCCGCCTTCTCCAGGGAGGTGCAACTCTCTGTGTTTCCTCTCTTGGGGGGCAGATGATACCCCAGCTTTTCCTTCAGGGAATATTTTTGTTATTGGACTAAATATCAGGACCACCATTTGGCTCCTGACATAATCCCGAAGATTCCACATTTATATTTCATGGGTCCCCACCTCCTTTTCTTCCAGCTGTCCTTCAGTGTCAACTTTTCTTTCTCTTTTGACGCCAGAGTATTCCACATGGGCCAGTATCTTTGGGTTTTCTTCCACCCAGCGATAACTCACCCTTATTTCTTTCTGCTTGGAAAAACCCAAATCATGTTTACTTGTTGCCTTCCTTCGTCCCAGTCTCTCATTACCCGCTTTCTTTAAAACTCTCTGTGATTCTTGAGGGCCCCATGACCGCCATGGAGAAGCTAGAAAGCCCCTGGCCATCTTTCAAAAGACACATCAGGAAATTCTGAACATGTTTTGAAACTCCTACTAATTCTATGGGATTACAGAGGTTTATAAACTGCATTCCACATTTTTCCCTTGGTATTCTCACAGACTTCTGAAATGTCAAAGGGACTGGATTTCTATTTATCCCAATATTAAACATGTATGAAAACGGAGGGCGCAGAATTAAGATGCTCAATCTGGTTTCTCTTAGAAAATCTCCTAGGACTGCATGACTCTTAATGTAGATTTCCATTGCTATTTGGCAGTGGGATACAAATATAATCGTAGCTTTTTATCTGTTTTTTAAAGTTTTGTGAAGCAACAATAGGTCGTATTTATCAGGCACTGAATTTTTGCCACACACAGCATTCAGCCCTTTCTCTGGTTTGGTTCATTTGACCTACATACTGACTGAGAGCTGGGTACCATTATCCACATTTTGTAGATGAGAGACCCTGGAGGAGAGAGCTGTCCTCTTTAAGGATTTGTCCCTGTTTTTGTGGATGATCAACTTCTGCAAGAGAAATTCTGGAGCCAGTTAGGTAAAATAATCAGTTATTATAAAAACCACTTGTTTGATCCTGGTCCGACTACTCTGTGCTGGTTCACCAGCAAAATCTTTAAGACACACTTCTCTTACCTTTTATCTGTGGTCCCAGCCAGATAGTGGAGAGAGGCAATGACTGGAAGAGATTCTTGTCATCTTTTGAAGCCAGTTGGTGACAAGGAGCCGAGCGGTTTGATGTCCCAAGGACTCCTTGAAGAGAGAAACTTTCATAAAAGTTTTAGAATTGCTCTACTGACCCGGTATTCCGTTCTCCCAACTCCTTCAGTTGGATCTCCTCCTGTTGCCAAAACATCCTACCTTCTATAGCATTCTGCGCTACTTTTATGCACCCTACCTGTGACAGGAACCTCTATGTCCCCTAAAGATAAAGGGAAATCTTAAAGGTCAGAGCACATTCTTCCCATTTGAGTATTGTACGCTCTTCTTGTAGAGGAAGAACATTCTTGGTACCCCTGGTGTTGACTTAAGTTATTTTTATTTAAATTTACTTAGTGTGCATGAATGTAAAATTAAACTCCTTTTATTTATGGCTCTGTACAAATCAAAAAACGAAACTCATTTACGAGTTAAATATAACCAAGACTAAAAGAACCCCCCAAAATTCAAATTGGAAACGTTAATTACATGCCACGGCTACTGTTTTGTGAGAACTGAATTTCTTGGAGCTGGTCAGGCCCGTCTTGGGATCACTCAACTCTCCCACCATTTTTCACTCATCCAGTGGCTTTCAAACAGGACTGTGTATCCGAAGCACTGGGAGGGCTTGTGAAAACGCAGATTTTGGGGCCCCATCCCCAGAGTGTCTTGATTCACTAGGTCTGGGTGGGGCCTGAGAATGTGCATTCCCAGCAAGTTCTCAGGTGATATGATGATGCGGTGTGAGGACCACACTCTGGGAACCACCACACTATTCAGATCAAGAGACTTTCTTTTCCACAGATATAAGCACAGAAACGTCATTGACAAATTGAGTTCCCCTCTGCTCCTTTCTCATTAGCCTCTGACAATTAAAGTGACATATTTGGCCAAAGTTGTGTGCCGGTGAACACAAGCGCAAAGCAGGCACTGAAATGGAGTGTGTACGATGGAGGGTGTGCCTGGTTTTATGGTGGGCGTCCAATGCCCCTGGTTAGCTTTTGTAAAATGTTTTAGTGTAACATCAAAAGAAAATCCAAAGTGGAACCGCTGAACCCCTGAGAATGTGTCCATGTCCCTCACTTCCAGAAACACTGCGTGGGTGGGTGGGGTATTATAAAACACTTACCTGCGGAAACAATAATATTGTATAAGTACCAGGCTCCT
The DNA here is from genome assembly GCF_041296265.1 of Equus caballus. Taxonomy (NCBI): domain Eukaryota; kingdom Metazoa; phylum Chordata; class Mammalia; order Perissodactyla; family Equidae; genus Equus; species Equus caballus. The sequence goes on from NC_091709.1 coordinate 35,818,446, forward strand.
CAGCTTTAGGTGTAAATGTTAGAACCGAGATTAAGGCACATGGGTGAGCAGGGACAGAATCAACCAGTCTTGTCCCACAGCCAATGGGTAGGAGTCGTAGACTTCATCTTGGTATCCGGAAGGCCCTCCTCGTGCATAGAGTTGCCCTGAATGGAAGGAGCTGCCATAGGGAGGTTGGAAACAGCTAGCCTTCGAGGGGTCTCCAACGACAGCTTGGTGGATGTTCCAGGGGATTTCCATCCATAAAAGCCATGTGTCCAAGACGCCTTTGAATGCAAAAATTCTATGATTTGGGGGCCTTCTTATCAATCTCCAAAAATCCTCCAAAGTGAAGATGTTTAGCTCTACCATATCCAAAAGGCAGCCTTGCCTTGTAGGTCCTCAACCATGTTACCACCCCTAACACTTCTTCCCTCCACCCTCAGACTGGCTCTCCTCTCCCGCTCCTCAATTCTGTCACTGTTACCACTGTTCGTCCAGCTTTCCAAGTTCAACACTTGGCACATCCCCTTCCAATGTCTCTATTGCTTCTCTGCCTTTCTCTTTCCATTGCACACCATCACTCCCACTCAGTGATGCTTTAATAGCCACGTGTGGATTTACTGCCGCAGTCTCTGCTCCCCATTCTGAGCCCCTTTAATCCACTTAATACCAGACGACTACCCCCCCCCCCCCAAATTGTTTGGCATAGACTTTTATTCACGAAACATCTCTTCTCATCCTGGGCACTTCGTTCCACTAAACACACACGGGGAAAAGCTGCTCTAAATGGCCCCGCGTGTGCCTGGTTCATTCTTGTCTCCATTTCTTGGTCTATGCAGTTTAGCTTCCGCATCCTCACATCCAGCCACGGACAGATAAGCTCACACACATATACCCACCCTGAGGGGCCTCCCGTCTTCCAGTACTTGTTAAGTCCTCTTTCTCCGTTAATTGAACTCCTCTGTGGTTAAAAGCAGGACAGCATTTTCTTACCCTCTCTGCTCTCATCACCACTTGAAAGGATTGTACTCATTTGTTTGTTTACTTGTTGATTGTCTGTCTCTCTCTCCCCTCAAATTCAAGATGGCGGGTCCTTGTCTGGTTCACCTCAACCAGCACCTACACCACTGCCTGGGGCAGAGAGCCAGCCAGCAAGTATTTGTGGAAAGAAAGTTTATATGTGTCTCCCTACCTCGACTGTGAGTTACAGAGCAGGAAGCATGTCTTGGCATAAGTCTGCAATTTGAGAATGATTTCTGCCTTGAGCCCGTGGGCGCCGTACCTGTCTTGATCTGGAGCGCTGTAATTCAGAGGTGTCTTAGTGGAATTGGGCCCCGAGGGTCTTAATTTCAATCAGTCTCCTTGGATTTGTTTTGACTGGAAATCCTGTTGCCTGTTTTTAAAACTTATTCCCTCAGGCGCTTTTGAGCACTTGAGACTTCTTGGCAGGCAGGCGTTTCATCCCCATCAGGAAATCTCATCAAAATGATATTAGGTTTGCACATCAGGAAAATAAAAATCCTCTGAGAAGATGTTGCTCTTCTGGGATTGGCTTTGGATATAAGCAGTTAAGCCCATTCAGAAGGTATTTTGACCGCATCTGAGATATTGGGCCAGGGCTGGGTGGCAGAATTTCACAATAAATAATGATGGGAAAAATAAGAGTGGGAAGGAGACCCTCTCCCCTCCAAGGAATTTCTCTAGTTAGAGGCCGAGCAGAATTCAAGAGAAGAGCAAGACACCAGTTTTGGGTATGAGACTTTCTTTTCAAAGGGCTGAGTGGTCACCAGGCATGCTGGTTAGACTGTGACCTGCCCTCCCATGCAGGGTCTTGCCTGTATCTTTTGGTCTGGCCTCCTCCAGCCTCCACCTTGTAAACCGTACTTGGAAAATCCCATAATGGCAGGACCACTTTTATTCGAGGTTCTTAACAGCCCCCCACCGCAAGTATTTTTCACATAATTTGGGCTGGACTTCCTTCCAGAAAGAAGGTACAAGGTTTTCCATCTTTAGGAGGTAGTTCTTGAAGCTCTTGAACTCCTCTTATCTCCAAGTTTTCACAAGTGTGTTTTCACCCACGCCTTTCACTCTTGCTCAGTGTGTTGCTGAGGGTTCTAGAGAGATGACTGTGAAGAAGGCCTCGTGAGGTCAGCAAGAAGGTGACAGGACTGGAGATTCGCCAAGCCCGTGCCCTCTTTGTCTTGCCCTCCCAAGGGGCCTTGTCCTCATGCTTCCGTGTCTCTCTTTTCAGAGGTGTGAACATGTACGCCATGTTGACTGGGACCCTGCCTTTCACAGTGGAGCCTTTTAGCCTGAGGGCTTTGTACCAGAAGATGGTGGACAAGGAAATGAACCCTCTCCCCACCCAGCTCTCTACAGGTAATGCTCCTGCCACTGCGGATTCAGGGTTTCAGGGCTTCCACTCTAACCAGTTTGGATCCAGCTGTGAAGCAGTATTTGTTTTTGTAGCAATGGTGTTAGGGCTACCCCATGATTGTAGGTCTCTCCCTAGTATTAAAGCTAAGTCTTGAGGTGGTTGGGTTTCTCGTCTCTAAGCAGCCACTCCCTTCATCTCACTTCAATCCTTTCCTTTTCTGCTATAATTCTGAACCCTTAACTTCCTCCTTCTACACAGAACACACATATCAAAAGGATCTTATGGTCTCCATCAGAAAAATAATTGCAGGCTTGATTGTTTAAAAACTCACCATAGTATATTGTTGACTCTGAAAAGGGCGTTTATAATCACATTTCTATTGTGTCTTCCTTAGTCAATTCACTGTAAAGAAATATTAGTTTCAATGCAAGTTCGGTCTGTGATTTGTTTTGCAATTTGAGTTTCTGAGCCTCTTCAAAAGCTTTTAAATAGATGTAGGTTCAGTTACTTGATGAGACTGAATCCGCAGGTGTGTTTGGAAGGCGCTCTCAAACTTCAGCTGGTTCACATTTCAGTAAACAGCTCGTATTAAGGTTTGGTTTCAGACCCAGTAAACTAGTACAATTCGTTCTTTTGTTGGGTTCACAGTTCACTTCAAGTTCCTGGCCTCGACAATCATTTAATTGGCTCGTTAGATTAAACTCAACTTCACTGAGATAAGGCCTGTGACCACCCCCCCCCCAAAAAGTGATTATTTCGTTTCAACTGATGAAACGTGGTTAAAATGTAGCATTTTAATTTTACTACTATTATGTATTTTTCTCTTGAGTTTATAAAGCATCCGTGAAGCTGACCCTGAATTTCTGCTTGCCAAATGGACTCCAGGCTGAAAGGCATTCTTGGATGTCATTATCTAACTCAGTCCTTACTTTCACTTTTGCTAAGGAGGATTGAATCCCTGTAGGCTGAAAGCAAGGAAGCATTGTGTACTAGGAAAGATAAGTTACAGCACTCTCATTATAAAGGAGATATTTCTGCACTGAAAGCCGTAACGCTTGGAGTTAGAAAATGTACAAAATGTTGAACAAATTGTTATATTTAGGTTTTAGAGCTTTCAGAAATTTTGAAAGTGCTGCAGAGCACTATGAGGAGTGCTCATTCATTCATTCATTCATTCCATATTTCATAGGTTTTCACTTATTCCATGAATATGTATTGTGTAGCAGCTATGTGCTAGGAATGTTCTAGGCGCCAAGAAGACAGAAGATGAAACAGACATAGTCTCTATCCATACAGAGCTTACATATCAGCAGGGGAGGCAAAAAATAAACAGATAAATAAACATGTCTGATGTTTGGTAGTGTTAGTGCTCTAAAGAAAAGAAAATAAATCAGGATAAGGGGATAGAGAGTAAAGATGTTTTTTTTTTTAACAAATAACATTTTTAAAAAACCTTTTTATTGTGGCGTAATTGTAGATTTACGTGGTTATAAGAAAACATACAGAAAGAACCGTCTACCCTTCACCCAGTTTCCCCCATTGGTCATATCTTGCATGACTGTAGTATAATATCGCCCCCAGGAAACTGACATTGATAAAATCCATTGACTTTATTCAGATTTACATGCATTTGTGTGTGTTGGTGTGTTTTTAGTTTTATGAAATTTTATCGTAGGTGCAGACTCATGTGACAACTCCCACAGTCAAGATCCAGAACAGTTCTGTGACAGGATCTCTTGTGCTGTCCCTCTATAACCAGAGCCGTCTCCTTGCCTGCCACCTCCCTAACCCCCGGCAACCATAACCTGTTCTCCATCTTTATAATTTTGTCATTTCAAAAATGACAAATGACCAAAAAAAATATATATATATATATGTAAATAGCTTTTTTCACTTAGCATAATTCCATTGAGATCCATCCACATTGTTGCATGTATCTATTCTTTGTTCCTTTTTATTGCTGAGTAGTATTCCATAGTATAGATATACCACAGTTTGTTTAACCATTTGCAGTGGAAGGACACTGGCTTGTTTCCAGCTTTGGGCTATTATGAATAAAGCTGCTATTAATATTCTTGTACAGGTTTTTGTGTGCACATGTTTTCATTTCTCTGGGATGAATGCCTATGAGTGAAATTGTGGGGCCATATAGTAAGCACATATTTAATTTTGTAAGGAACTGCCACATTCTTGTTCAGAGTGGCTGTACCATTCGGCATCCCGACTAGCCATGTGGGAGTGATCCAGTTTCTCTGCATCCTTGCTGGCATTTGCTGCTGTCACGGTTTTCTATTTTAGCCATTCCAATGGGAGTCTAATGATATCTCATTGTGGTAAAAAATAAGATTTGATGTTTAAAAACAAATGCAATCTTTCAAGGTAAGTCTCTTTAAGGCTTATATAGTCATGAATATTGCCATCTTTCAGAGAGATTCTGAAGTTTCCTTTACAGTTCAGAGTCTGTTTTGCCTTCAACAGCCATAACAAAGGACGCTAGGAGGATGTTTGTACCCCCCCATGCCTGGAAAAGGCAGACACTTCGAATCCCAGTGAGATCCTGAGGAGCTGGAGAACTGCTTCTCATTGTGTCAGTCAGGATAGGCCAGGTTATGCTGCAATAACAAATAGCCCCCAGATCTCAGCGGCTTAAGATAACAGATTTATTTCTCATTTAAACCACATATCTATCAAGAGTTGGATTGGGGTCCAGCCCCGTGGCTGAGTGGTTAAGTTCATGTGCTCTGCTTCAGCGGCCCAGGGTTTTGCTGGTTCGGATCCTGGGTGCGGACATGGCACCACCCATCAGGCCATGCTGAGGCAGTGTCCCACATAGCACAACCAGAAGGATCTACAGCTAGAATATACAACTATGTACTGGGGGCTTTGGGGAGAAGAAGAAGAAGAAAAGATGGGCAACAATTCTTAGCTCAGGTGCCAATCTTTAAAAAAAAAAAAAAGAGTTGGATCAAGGGTCGAAGGGTTCTGCCCATCCTAGTAGTCAGGGTCCCAGACTGTTGGAGCAGCCACTGTTTCAAGCATGTTTGGTCCATGCAGAGGGAAAGAGATGTCTAGAAGATCTCTCATCAGCAGCTAAATGTCCCACCAACATTCCACTCATAACTCCCAACGTTCTAAAACATGTCATATGGCTTCCCCCGACTCAAGGGAGTGGGGAAGTGCAGTCCTGCTGTATGTCTGGAAGGCAGAAGGCCAGAAATAGCTGTTGAACAGCATTAGCATGAGCCGCAGGCTGTGGGAGGACGAGCAGGCGGTTCAGCCCGCCGTCGTCACGGTCAGGCAGCAGGGCAAGGGCCGGCCGATTGAAAACATAAGGAAATCAGTCTCTTTACTTCTAAACCGTACCTTGTTTTTATCCCCAATACTATTACCCACTTAGTCGGCTGGGATCTCAATGTTTTGTGATTATGAAAATTAAATTTACCCTTAAAGAAGTAAAAGTTGCACGCCTGAAGATGATAAAAAAAAAGTCCAAAGGAAATTCCAGAGGAGAAATATTAGAAATGTTCCAAGTGATTTCAGCATCACTGGGGTTGGGTCCAACCTCCCATAGCTCCTGCTCTGGACAGACAGCTTTGACTTTGGCCTTAAGTTGTGTGTGGGCTTGTTAAACATCTTCACATTCCAAAACTTTGTTGTCTTGACTTGTCAAGCATGACCAAGCGTGAATTGCATTTCTATATCTGGTCTTACATTAAGGAATCTGGACTGCTTCCCCCGGACATTTTTTTTTCTATTGGGATATATAAATATTTCTCTCAACTAGGGCTTTAACCCATTGTGCTAGGTGTCAAGGATAGTGTTTGCACATAATAGATGCTCGGTGAATCTAGGTTGCTGACTCTCGTGTTAAAGTGGGTGGCCTGGGAAGGCAGCTCACAGATTCATTCGACTACCCAGGGTTGGAATTAGCCTGATGCAATAGGGTCCAGAGTGGAGGACTTTCGGTTTGGGGATCAGCTGCTCCCCTTCTGACAGCCCCGTTTCTCCAACCCTTTGCACCCCGCCAAGTTTATCCCTTCTCGCTTCCGGCCCATATTCATTTATGACACCATATGATATCATGTTGTTTACATCCACAAATACTAGCTTACCAATAACAAGAGTAGCTGCCATAATTGTCGAAGGGCCGTGTGTGCATGCTTTTCATATTCTCTCTTGTTCTCATAACAGCCCTGCAAGGAAGTACTATTATTCCCAATTTATCAGGGAGGAAACTGAATCTCAGTGAAATTAAATAGCTTCTCTGTTTTTGAATTTATGTCTGCCTGACCCCCAAATCTGGATTTTTCTACTATACTGTGCTACTTATCTCTCTTTCCTTATTTTATTTACTATAAGATGCCCCTCTGCCTAGATTTGGGGGTATTATCTCTTGTCCTTATGGTTTGAGTAATATCAAACTTGAAATGTCCAAATTGAAAATGTGTCAGTTTTAGTGTCTCACTTACACATCTTTATTAATTTGATGACTCTGTCGCTCATATTCGTAACGACATCTCCATGTCTATTGTGTAGTAGTATGCTTTTTTTTTCTTAGATTAAGTTGGAAGAATTTTTGCCAAATTTGAGTTAAAACAGTGCATTATTACCCCTGGCGAGTCCACTGTGCATGCTTTCGAAGAATCGCTCCTCGTCTCTCCCATGTAGTTTGAAAACTTAAGCTCTTGGGACCTTTCCAGTTCTCGCTTCTAGACAATTTGTCTTTCTGCTTGTTGGCGCTCGTACATCACAGAGTCGTGAATACCTTCCGTGGCTTACACGTTTTTCAGACAGCTTATCTTTTCATCACGACACCTCAGTGATGGCACTTATACTGCATTCCAAACAGTCACTTCAGATCAAGAGGCTTTTGTACCATGAAGTTGCCGAAGTGAAGCTGAAGGTGAGGTGTTAGCATCTTCGAGGGTTGAGCCAACGCTAATTAAGATTTCAGAGGAGGCTCGACTGTCAAATAATTGTTGCTGCTTTCACCCTGGGACATGATGGGGGAGGAGCCTCGGGTGGGGATGGGATTCCACTTGCATCCACTGGGCTACACTCATGGAAAAAGTCCGATGGCTCTGTCCATGCCCTGCGACCCTTTCCCTAGACTCACACAAGTCAGTCTAGACTTTGGAAAGCTAATGCCTCATGGAGGAAAGTAGGTTTTGCTCTGGAGGAGTGGGTACCACGTGTGATGGGGAGCACAGAGAGGGAGCTTCCTATGTGAGTCACCCCTACCCTCCAGCCCGAATGAGAGCCCATGTGCTAGCTCAGAAGATGGATTGCGACACATAGCCCTGCCCGCCGCAGCTTTCTAGGACAGTGGAGAATATTTTAATCCCTTTTGCTCGTGAGTCATAGAGATTTTCAAGACCCTAACACATACTTCAAAGAGCTCTAAGGATGTTTTCAAAGCCCTTTTTGGATAGTAACGCCAAGCTTGTGATGTCCAAAGAAAGAAAATTCGTCAGTAGAGATTCAAACTAAAATTACTTGTGCTCATCAGCAAGTTGTGAAGATGCAGAGCGCTTGGTTCTGAAAATAGAACAAAAATGCACATCCAGTCTGTTCTTAGCTCTTCTGGCTAATCAGACTCTGAAAAAGGCTGGTGCAGCCTGGGTTGTTGTTCAGGGCTTTTGAGGGTAAGCAAGAGAGATGTCTCAGAAACATCGTTAACTCACAGCCTCTCCATTTCAATTCATTAAGCCCGCATCTTTTTCCTTTGACCAGTAGAGCTTCCTAATTAAGCATCCAATGACTCTTGCAGTGTAGGGGAGCTGAGAGACGGGACACAGAGATTCCAAAAAGAGGAACCTCTGTTTTTGGAGATCTGTTTCCTTTTGAGACCATTGAAGAACATTTTAGGAAAGGTCTGCTTGGAGACCCAGCGATAAAACTTAGAGTAATAAGTGTACCTACCTCATGACTGCTCTGGCGTCTACCCGTGTATTTTTACCCACTACATTCTTAAAGAGAAATGACCCTCTGGTGACCTTAGCAACTGTAGGAAAATAACACCTTAAGGAGTTACCGAGTTATCTGGCGGCACAACCTAGCAAAAGTTGTTTCTTTTGGGTTGATTCTGGCATCACGATTATGCTGTCTTTTGATGGCCTCGTTTCTATCCTGCAGAAAATAGGTTGACAGACAACACTCATCCTTCTGTAAAGGACAGCATTAAAATGACAAGTAAAGCCTGTGGGAAAGTGAGGATTTTGATGACTCTTCCTCGAAAGGTTAGATTATGTTAGAAACTGAAAAATAGTTTTGGAGAGAAGGCTAGAAAAGTTTGAGGACCAAGCAAATTAAGATTCTTTTCTGAGATCTAATACTTGTTATATTGGTAATTGGATATCATGTACAAAGTTACATAAAATAGTATTTTTTATATTGCAGAGAAAATATGGCAATGCTCCATAAAATAAGGACTATAGAATAAGAAAATGTTACGGTCCCACAACTCAAGCACGACAGACCATCTTCATTTTGAAGCCATCCCTGGCATTCTTTGTCCATATGTGGACATGCATATTCTCATGCTGAACAATTTTGAGGCCTGTGGCCTTTGTGTGCATTATAACATATTTTTCCACGTTGTGTAGTTGTTTCCATTGTTATAATCTTAAAGGATGCGTATGTTCTATCCCTAGTGTCTGGATGGACACCAGGTGCTCTGTAAATGTTTGTTTAATGAAAGGAGACCCAGGGCATCTGAAAAGTCATTTTTGCCTGGTATAGAAGAGAAAGGGATTGTAGGAATTTTGTAGTTTGTCAATCGCTTCTCATGTCCTTTCCTTACCCACCATGCTCAGCGTAACTGCTGTGTGGTGGCAGCGAACTTCAGTAGGCTGAAAAATAAGGACAAACTTTATTCATGTCCATTCTGCCCAAGCAGCCCCTTCAGTTTGAGGGACAGCACAAAAGGAGAGGGCCCATCAGGTAGACATGGGTTTACTGTCTCGCGCTTGCCAGAACTTTGTACACGAACAAGGATTTGAAAACTTGAGTCATTGTTACAGAGTTTACTTAACCCTTTAACAAAAACTGGCTCTCTGGCATTGTGTTGGCCTTGTTGGCTCAGCTAAGTGGGCATGGGCTCTGGCTGGCATGAGGGCTGCATCATCAGTTCAGGGTCTGGGGAATGAGTGGGTGGCCATGGAGAATAGCTTTAAAAGAAGGGAGCAGAAAGAAAGCAGGACCTCCCTGATGCCTTGAGACTGTGATGTCACATGGTGAAGGCCAAGTTAGAGGGTCTAATTTAGAATGCCTGTACCCTCTGGTTCCTTTGTGAGTGCTCAAAATCCTACCTTGAAATCAAGTTTTTTCTCTTTCCTTTGTTTCATCCCTTCAAGCCTATAAATACAACATCTCTTTGGTTCACCTTTAGAGGTGGACCACAAGAAGAGACTACAGGTTGTATTGGGAAGTGCAGGGTGTCGGGAGACCCGAACTGGTCTTGCTTTACCATGTGCCAGTTGCATCCCTTGGACAGACATCTTAAACACTTTGACTTGTGGCCCAGAGATCCAGAAAACAGATCCGCCCAGCAGTGGCTCGGGAGGGTTGGTGGGTCATCTGCCTCAAGTCCCAGTGGTGTCTTCATTCAGCCTGTAACATGCCTGTGTTATTTGCCAAATGTCTTCACAGGAGCCATCAACTTCCTGCGCTCTCTCCTGGAACCAGATCCCGTGAAGAGGCCCAATATTCAGCAAGCACTGGCGAATCGCTGGCTTAATGAGAATTACACAGGCAAAGTGCCGTGTAATGTCACCTACCCCAACAGGTAATCAAGTGCACACAGAAGGCCCCTTCTTCGGGCCAGATGGGGCCTGTCTTACAAGCCCTGAATTGCTCCGGACGGGAGGATGTACATGATTCAAGCAAAAGCTGCGTCTTCTCTTGGCGGCTGCCCTTCCACCCTCTGCAGCCACACATCCATGGACAAGCCCACATCAGTGCATGAGAGGCAGTGTAGAGAGGGCCATCCCATGTGATTGTGGAGAGTGTGCCCTGCAGGGGTGCCCAGTGGAGGCTGCAATCCAGGCCACATTCCCCTTGTCAAACCTCCTCCGAAGGACCTGCATCTTCCCAGAGTGGCGCCTCTTTCTAATTCACACAAAGGCACCATTTAGACTAGCTATGGCTTGAGTATGTGTGTGTGTGTCTATGTGTGTGAGTATTTAAGTGCGTATGCCTGTGAGTGTATCTCTTTGTATTTGAGTGTGTGTGTGTGAGATCTACCCATGAGCTCTCCTGCCAGCATCAGGCAGAATCCGGTGGAATGGCCTCTCTCCCCTTTCAAACCACCCCTCAGCCTCCTCCTCTGCCACTTCTTTGCTCTGATGTTTATTTCAGCCCTAAGTCCTCGGCCTTAGAAAGTTGGGGGCAGGAAGAAAAGGCAATGGAAGGAGTCATTTGCTTCAGGCCACATTTCCCGTGGACTTCCTGTGAAGGCTTCACCTCAGCAGTTTCCATGAGGAGGAGTCTTTTTATTTATTTTTTATGAGGAAGATTAGCCCTGAGCTAACATCCACCACCAATCCTCCTCTCTTCCTCTTTTTGCTGAGGAAGATTGGCCCTAAGTGAACATTTGTGCTCATCTTCCTCTACTTTATATGTGGGATGCCACCACAGCATGGCTTGACAAGTGGTGCGTAGGTCCACACTTGGGATCCGAACCGGTGAACCTGGGCTGCCGAAGCAGAGTGTGCGAACTTAACCACTACACCACTGGGCCGGCCCCAGGAGGAGGAATCTTTAAGGAAGGCTTACAAGCAGGAATCCACAGCATGGAAACACTGAGGGATACCTTGTGATGGCCCCCACGTCTCCATGCTGGGGCACTGGCTACAGATTGGAAAACATTTCCTTGAACTTTTTTCCTACTCATTTGACATTTTGTTAACTGACTCGAGTGGGGGAATGAGGGCCCTCATTTTGGTTACTTTAAAGCAGACATGGAGACCACATGAGTCAGACCCTTCCAGGGCTGGGACCCACCTCGACTCCTTCTTCCTTCAGACCTAGAGTGGCCTGCACGCTTGACCACTCTCAGATGAGGACAAGGGAACCCCTGATGAAGAGGGCAGACGGGGAACTGGAGGGAAAGAGGTATCCTCCATAATCACATTTTCAAAATGCCTAGGAAGGTCTGGAAACTTCCACCAAGTCTTATGAAAGCTGCAGTGCGGAGTTCTTCAAAGGAGGTGGGCAGGTAGGGCTCTGTCTTGGAGAGAAATTTCTAGAAGAACTTAAGGGGGTGTGGGTGGACCTTCCTGGAGTCTGCATCCATGCCCCTGGGCCAAGTTTACACATGCTATGGCCATAGATGAGGTGGTTTCACTCAGTTGCCTTCTAGAATTCTCGCATTTGATTCATGGGAGGTAATTTACACAAAGTCTAGGTGACTGAGGTTACCAAGGGAACCTGGAAATAGACTCTGGTTTCCAACAGCGGCTTGATTTGGGTCCGTATCTGAAATAGACACCAGAAATATTACCCCACCGTGAGATGGAAAGCCAAGCTGAGGGGCCAGACCTCATTACCAGGGCTCATTATGGATAGCAGCGCACAGGTATGCTCTCTGTAAAGGAGGGGCATTAGTGGCAGCCAAATGAGTCATTAAGCTAATGTAATCACTGTCTAAACGAGCGTAATCAAGCCACTCAACGTGGCAGCTGTTGAAGAAAGTGGAGCTGGTATTAGAGACGGTGTCCCTGCTCCTTGCTGGCTGCATCTTCATTCACTCATTTTATACTAGAGGCAAATCCACGTTCCATTTTTAAGCCATGAAACCAGAAATCTAAACTGTTGGGAGAGGCCCATGTTATTTACAGTCTTTATTTTGAAAAATGTTGAAAGCAAAAAAGATGTGCTTTTGATAATTATTTTTCTGGTTTCTATCAGCACACCGATAAATGGAGTAGGAACGTGTGACCAGAGAAAGGGATGCTTTCTTTATAAAGTATGTTTTATGGCTTCCCATCATACCTAGCCCCATTTAGTTATTTTAGGTGTTGTCAGTGTTTTCCTTTGGGAAAGAAAGAGAATAAATGTCTGTGTTTTATATCACTCCGCTGTAAAGCCTCCTCTGAAGTCACTTGGGCCTCCAAGTTGATCTCCAAAAGGCAAGAGGAAAATGTCTCTAAAAGTAAACTTTTTACAATAAATGTTCACGCTGGTCCATCAACATGTTTGCTGTGTATCAGGCTGGCCTCCCTGTTCTGGGAGCAGACATCTTGACAAGAGCAGACCTTGGCAGCTTCCTCCCTCTCCCTGCGTGGGCTTGGACAGTCTCGCCGCTGCTTCAGTTAGCTCTGGAGACGGAGGGAGGTCAAGGAGGTCATTGATAACACAGGACAGAATTAGACCGAAGTGGTATACAAGCGGTTTTAATGAGAATTTATTCAGTTAGAATTATACCTAGTGCTCTGGAACATTTCACCATTGTCTGTATCATCCAAACGTGGAGAGATAATACAAATTGAATAACTGATATCGTAGAGCACCAAATATATACACTGCTTATTGGACAAATGTTTAAAATATTACTCTCAGTCAACAGTCAGTGGACAGTGTGTATTTTGGCAGAGGTCTCCTGTTTTTGAAGACAACGGATATGAAGGGCAGAGATGGGGTGTCTGCCCTGCTCACTTCCCTCCTCTCACCTCCACCTCCCAGCCCACCCCGTCCTTCCTTATGGCACCCCACACCCAAGCACTCGTCCTTCCAGAGCCTGCTCCTAGTAGAAACCGGGCTGTCTGCATGTGGCTGTGGTTTGATTGGCATGGGGCAGAGTCACACAGCCATGATCTGATTGGCCAGGGGCCAGGCTATTAGTGTGGTCTGATTGGCCAAGATCAGAGCACAGCAGTGGTCTGATTGGCCAGGGGCGAGGCCATGAGGCATGGTCTGATTGGCTAAGGTTAAAGCACAGAGCAGTGGTCTGATTGGCCAGGGGTGGGGTCCAGTGGCTGTGGTCTGATTGGTCAGGGACAGGGCACAGCAGTGGTCTGATTGGCCAGGGACAGGGCCGCTCCCACACAGACATTACCAGGTAGTTTCAAACAATCCAGCCTTCTGTGTCGTGTTTTGGCAAACTTCAAGTAATTGTATTCTTTTTTTTAACAAACATTATTATGTTTTGCCATTAGTCATTCCAACCCCCTGCCATTTGTTATTTAGAATTTGTGATTTTTGTGGTCAACCAGAGTGAGGGAGGTGGATTTCCTGGTTCCTTGCTCGCATTTTCTTTGGACTGCACTTACTCAACTCCAGGGGAGGGAGAGCTGAGGTAGGTTACAGGACAGGTGGTGCAAGGTGGTCAGCAGACCCAGGTCTGCCCTTGTCTCCCCTCCCAACTGGCCTGTGAACTTGGCAGGTCAGTTTCCTCTTATGGACCATTATGGGGTTGTACTGTGCAGTTTCTTGGGGTGCTTTGGTTCTGAGGTCCCATCAAAAATGTCTTTGGACCCCTTGGGGGGGGTCTACAGAGTTCTCCAGGCAGATGTGCTTGCACTCTGCTCCCAGAGTGCCCTATTTGTATCTTCTTGAGGGACTAGAATATCTATCTGATGACACACCCCTGCTGCCAACGCACATACTCCTTATACCCGTCAACCCGCGTTCTTGTTCTCCATGGCCATTGGCCCTGTCTGTTTATTTGAGAGACGCTGAGTGTGGAGGTTTAGCTTCTAGATTCTAAGCCGGGCTGCCCCAGTTTCAATTCTGGGGCTGCTACTTCCCACCTTGTGACCGTGGACAAGTTGCTTCACTGCTGGGGGCCTCAGTTTCTTCATCTGTAAAATGGGGATAATAGCAGTGCCTGCCATAAAACTGTCATGAGGGCCAAATGACTTTATCTTCTCTTCTCCCCACTGGAACGTAAACTGCATGAGATGTGAATTTGTTGCCCGAAAGGGTGAGTGGATAAATGAATGCCTGGCATTTCTTTGGCACTTCATCTCAAGGAGTTCATCTTCCTAATACTTCTGCAAAGAAGCTTTAACCTGTCCTCTGAGAGCACCTCACTTTACAGTTGAACCCCAAATTCCCTATTTGTGAACTTGTGAGCTCACACCGTTCCTTTAAACACGGCCTGGGTTGGCTCCTGAATACCTTCCTTTCCCATCCCAGCTTACACCCAACTTTTAAGCATGGGCTGTGCTCACATCCAACAAATATATTTTATGGAAAGAATGTCAAATTGTAAGAAAATTGGGGATAATTGCGAAAATTCGAATATGGTCTAAATGTTTGACAACATTAAAAGACTATTAAAATTTTGTTGGGTAAGTTGATTGTGATTCTGTGGGGGATAGATGTCCTTGCTTTTTAAAGATGGTCATAGAGGTGTTTAGGAATGAAATGCCATGATGTCTGTGATTTAAAATGCTTTAGCAAAAAGAAAAAAAAATAGATGAAGCAAGTATGGCGAAGAGTTAACAGTTGCTTCTCCCAGATGTTGGGCGCACAGAGGGGAATTATACTATTCCCTTGTCTTTTCTGTGTCTATAAAATTTTTCATAATAATGAATGAGTGAATGAATGAACCTGATTGCTTTGTGCTACCATGTTTGTGGGCATCACTAACGAGGCCCCAGAGCCCTTCTGTGAAGGTGGAGACATGACCAGTTCTCTGTCCCTCTGCCGCCCAGGATTTCCCTGGAAGACCTGAGCCCCAGCGTGGTGCTGCACATGACCGAGAAGCTGGGCTACAAGAACAGCGACGTGATCAACACCGTGCTCTCCAACCGGGCCTGCCACATCCTCGCCATCTACTTCCTCTTAAACAAGAAACTCGAGCGCTATTTGTCAGGGGTGAGTGGGGCCCTCGTGGCCATTTTCTCTCCTTTCTGTGGACAAGGAAGCTCTTATGCCCCATTGGTTTCCCACCTGCTGACACTTGATCTAAGCTGTTAATTTAAACTAGGGTGGGATAAAAAAAAGTAGCAAAACCTGCTTCTCAGGTAGCTAGTGCTTTTTATCTGAGGTGTTTTTCAAATATTCTCCCACAGAGTAAAGCCCTGGGTAGCACTGTGAGAGGTTCCCACCTCTTTCCCTTCAGCTTCTCTGTTGCCTTTTTCATTCTGCTGTCTCTCAGCTCTTGGGGTTCCCACGTTAGAGGCATTGGGGTCTTCTGTGGTCCTAAAAGTTGGAGAGCAGGCTCTCTCAGGCATTCATCTCTGAAGCATGGTATATGAGAAAGCCACTATTATATTTACTTCTCCAGAAAATAAGAATGAAATTGATCTTCACTAGCTTGACCCCGGCCCCTTTTCTCAATCTGGGCATCAGAGTCCAGGTGTCCTGGGCTGCGTGTGAGGCACAGCGTGGAGTCTGGTAGCCTGGGGTGGACAGTGGTACCCTCATGCCTTGGTCACCTTCATCCTTTTGCCACAGGTAGTTCATCTGGGCCTGGGTAAGGGAATTTACATGCTCCAGTTTCTAGTTTGGACTAAATCATTTCTCTCCAAATGGACAACGGCTTAAAAAGAATTCTGTGAAGAAAACTGGATCAAAGGTGGTATCAATGCTGTCTGCCACTCCTGTTTCTCCTGCTCAGAATGTGGGGGCTGACCATCTAACAGGAAGTCAACCAGAGAAACTCAGAATTGTCAGGAAGCCCATCTGAAATTTGATTTCATATCCACTGTCACTAAGGATGACCTCTACCCTGTCTATATGGCGGCTGAAGATCTGATTGTGTGGGTCAACGCTGTTAGGAAGACATTTAGACTCCAGAACATGAAGATGAACTTCTAGAGTTTTCCACTGCTGTTTAAAGTCACATGATAGCCAAATGCATCACAAAATTCCACTAAATAATAGGCTTAGAAACCTTTTGTGAGGTTTCTATCTTAGAGCTGAAGATGAAAATCCACCTACAATTGGGGAAGTGATGTTCTCCCTGCCGTGGTGGAACTGGCCAAAATAATGCCCATAAGATGAGATGGTGAGAGTGTATCTCTTGTTAGCAAATAGATTTGGGAGACATCCAGAAAACATTGCTGACTAGTGAGGAAGCTCCAAGGAAAGTTTGTTAAATAGTCGGATGAAAGTACAGATGTTTCTAAGCTGATTCAGCTTAGGATATTTGCTAGATTTTGCTTCAACAGGAAATTATTCACAGAACTCCTTTTTTTGGTGAATCACCAAAGGAAAGATGTATGTGAGAAGAAACATTGTCCATAGTAAAGGCTTTAAATGAGAGCAGTGTTTTATGGGGGAAAACCACGCTCCGTGCAAGCAGTGATGGGATGACACTTCTGATGGTGACAAACATGTGGCTTTGAGGCTAGATCTTAGAGACAGTGCCACTGTCATAGGAAAACTGCAGGCGAGAAGTCAAGGTCAGAAAGATGGGACCTTCGAGAGATAGCATATTATTTGTATCATTTTATTATATGATAAGGAGTGATTAAGAAAATCTCTTATATCACACAGAGGTTCTTATTCTCTCACGGTGAGAAACTTAAAAGACATATTGAACTTGAGGCTGCTTTCCAGTTCCCTTTTATAAGAAGACGATTTGTTCCACATTTCTTTCTTATCTTTTTTAATTCCTATTTTATAATGTACATGATATACTACAGTGGCACTTGCTTATAATGTTTAAATAAATATGCATATGTTGTAGGTGCCTGCTTACAACTTTTTCACTCATATGGGCTCAAGGTCACACCATTTGGGGACCATCATGCTAGAGGACAGCAATTAAGAATTTAAATAATTCTCAAGTAAAAGGAAGAGAAGAAGGTCAACACGCTGATTTTCCTTTTCAAATGATGAATGTTGTTCAAACGTTAGTTTTTAAGAAGTGTTTCCAGGAAACTGACTATAAAGTTGATGATTTCACATATTTAGAGGATGACATTGCTACGTTCCTAAGATTCAAACATTTTCTTTTGGGAAAACTAGTTCTTCAGATGCTGATGTGTAAGATGGAGGTTCGTTATTAAAATAGTTTCTTTCATATGTCTACCAACACGTCTACAGATACAAACTTTGGTTACTCATACTTATCCTAAACACCACAGAGCTCATCCCAAGCAAGAAAGCCCTTGGTCTGAAGCTCTTAGGCTGTATCGTGCTTTCTCTGGGTGTCTTGCCATCTGCTGTATTTCTGCTCCTCCTCTTTGCCCAGCTTCAGGGTTGCAAGTGTTGCAAAGCTGAGCATGGTTTTGTTACTGAGAACATTCCCTGGAAATTCAGCGAATGTACTTCTAACTGGAGAAGGTTCTTATTTTATTGTATCTGTTTCACACTTAACCCTTAAATCACAGGACCTACCTGGTCCGAGAACCAGCGTCTAGGCGAGTGCTGTTTTTAACTAGAGCGAATGAATCCCCACAGACAACTACAGGCATCCACTCAGTAATTTCCGCACGTGGCTAATTTAGTGGCACCGTATGCACTATCCCAGTTATTCATCTCACCAACAATTACTAACAGCCCGTGTATAATTTTGAAAAAGAAGCTAGTGAACCAGAAAGTAAAATATTGTGCCTTAATTGTCATTTCTCCCCTTCTCTTCTGATGCTCGTTTTCTCTTTCTAAAACCAAAAGCATGGAAAGTTGGAGAGCGTGTAACGGCATTCCGTGAATTGGTTGATAAATTAAGCAGTCAGTTGTGTAATTTCACCTGTCTCCAGATGCGACTGCACCTAAACCCTGTACCTAGATAATTGTGGGGCGGCTTCAGTCTTCTTCAAGCTATGTTGTGAATTGCTGTGACTTTTATTAGGACTGCAGGCAGGGACTAGGGCTGTTTTTAAGCAAACAAAACAAGATGTGTCTCCTACTTAGTAATTCAATAAAATAAGTTATTCTTCCCAGCTCACGTATTTGGTTTCTGCATTCCCATCTTAGACTTCGTTGCACAGAGGAAAGAACTGAGGCCCAGCAAGGAGCATCTACCTGCCCAGGGTTACTGGACCCTGGCCTGGCAGAGCCGGTAACAGAATTAGGTCTCCTGACTCTGGGCCCGGGGCTCTCCCCACACTGCATCCTGACTGCAAACCATCCGCAGATGAGCCGTTGCATTTCAGTGAATGGACTTGCCAACCACTTCTGGCACTTTCACAGCCAAGTGCTGGTTTAAAAATTAATGACTGCTTAATGGACATTTCCATTTCCCATTTGTTAAGCTACGTTTGTTTTCTCTTCCCCTCTGGTAGAAATCTGACATCCAGGACAGTGTCTGCTACAAGACCCAGCTCTACCAGATAGAAAAGTGCAGGCCCACCAAGGAGCCCTTTGAGGTGAGTGACGCCAAAGCAAAACCCAGGATCGCTTAGGAAGGGTGGATTTCCATTTGGGGAGGGGAGTGGAAAGGAAACCACTTATTATGGTTCATAGAAGTAGCAAAGATCAAACACTTGACTGAGCCCTGGAGAAATTGGTTTACGACAGAGTAACCATTGCTCAATCTCCAAAGGATGGTTCTCAGCTGTGGCCGCACATTAGAACCATCGGGAAGCGTTAGGCCATCTGGGTGCCCAGGCCACATCTTGGACCAGTTCTATTGAATCTCAGGGGTCTGGACTTGGGGGTCAGTATTTTTTAAAGTTCCCTGGACAATTCCATTGAGCAGCCAAGGTCGGAAACCACTGTCAGATCTCCAGAAGGCAAAAATGAGATGCTCAGAAATGTAAGTGAAGGGACTGCTTGGCATCAGGAGAAGAAAGTAAGACGAGGAACTGAGAAAAATGGGAGAAGTTTTGGACGAAAGCGAGCTCTTCCATTCAGCTCTCCCTGCTGACCTGATGCTACCTAGCACATACCTGTGAGAAAATACCAAGATTCTTTGAATCCAGAGTAAAAACTGGGGACATATGGCAAATTTCCCCAGTTTGGACCCCAGATACGTGCTCGTAAAGAGACTGTGCCTGGGAACTCCAGATCCAGGGCCAGAAGCACGGGGTGAGGGTGCTCCCCAACCCAGGACTCCTCACTCGCCATTTTGTCAAGTGGGGTCCTCTGTCTTCTCAGTGATTTTCCTGGGAACCCACTTCTGTTTGCCCTCCGGAGCCTCTCCCATGTGCCCCAAGTCCCTCTGGCACAGGAGCCTCTCCCACTACACCCAGAATTCCTTCATTTGAAGAGAGATCCAAAAAGGACCCTTCCTCCACACCCTGCCCGAGGCTGATGGGCCTGCCCACTTCCCTCTTCCCTTTTCCAACTCAGAACTTTCACCCTGATTCCACAAGCCTCGCGTGTCACCAGGAAGGAAGTCCTCCCGGGTTGTTCCTGAGCGCCAGGCTGCAGTGAAGCGGTGGGTGGTAACTGAGCACTGTGGCTCCTTGGCAGCCACAGAAAGCAAGTGGGACACAGCCCAGGGCAACACAGTGATGCAGGTGACGCAAGTGCTGAGCTGTGAGGCGCCACGGGAAGATGTGACAGGAGCATGGGGAAGGGGCCGCCCCTGAGTGTCAAGGCCAGAGGAGGGTATCACAGCTGTCCAATGTAGACAGAGCCTGGGGGACGGCTCGATTTAAGGAGGCAGAGAAGAGGAGACACTGATGACAGAGAAACCAGTGAAGATGTCAGGGGTGGCCAGGGAGTCTGCAGGTGACCCAAGAGGCAGTGATCCAGGGAGACCATGGGAAAGGCCAAGTATTAAATGGTCACTGGTGTCGACTGAGCAGTTAGTTATCCTGGGACCTTAGAGAGAACAGTTTGATGGAAGTGGAATAGGCAGAAAAGAGATTGCATGGATTTAGGGGAGGAAAGACAGCCCAGATCTCTGTCAGTGACACCGGCAATGAAGAGGAGGAGAGGACATGGCCTCTGCTTGAAGGACACACAGGGAGGTGGGAAGGTGGAGGAGATAGAAGGAACTCCAGTGGTGGGAGGGGAGGGGTACACATTCACAGCAGCCAGGGTGGAGCTCAGCCTTGACCCCAAGGCTGGAGGCCTCCTTCTTCTGAGACAGGCTGTGGGCACCAGCATGATAAGGATGGAGATAAGCTTTTGGAGGGCGGGCTGTGCAGGCTGGGGCTGACCAGCAAGCCCATGCATGGCTTTCAGGCTGAGAGCAGGAGAGCGGAGGTGGTGTAGGGACCAGCCTCCCCTGAGCTCCAGACCCTCTGGCCAGTTGTTTTCTAAACCTCCTCGTGCCTGAGTGGAGGTGTCTCCAATCTAGCATGCCCGGAACCAGACGCCGCCCACCCCCCCATTCTCTGCCTCCAAATGGCAGCCCCGCCCTCGGTACAGGGCAGAAACCCAGGAGTCCTTTTAAATTCCTTTCCCTCACCCCCAGAGCCAGTCGGTCACCAAGTTCTGCCAATTTGACTCCTAAAGCTCTCGAAGCCCTCTGTCCTCTCCATGCTCGTCCTCCCGCCCCGGTCCCAGCCACCATGGCCTCTTGCCTGGACCTCTGCCATGGCCTCCTAACGGGTCTCGCCCGTTCCCATGACTGCCTGGCACTCTCTTGTGTGCACACCAGCCAGAGCAAGCTGTCCACCCTCAAATCAGATCCTGTCCCTTCCTTGCTCGAAACCTTCAAAGACTTCTTTAACCTGAAGGGCAAACTCTGTGACGTGGCCGCCGTGTCACAGATGGGACTGGCCTCTGCTTGCTTCCCCAGCCTCATCTCCCAGGCCCACACACACGGCCCTGCTTCTTGCTTTGTGCTCAGTCCCACGGGCCTTCAGATTTCTCTGCTCTCTTGGCTGCCAGGACTGTGAACACCCTGTTCCCTCTTCCAGAATGTTCTCTCCACCCCTCGTTGCTGAGTTAATGTCTGTATATCTTCAGACCTGCAGGCAGGGTCAGTTTCTCATGGCTCCATGCCAACCTCTGACCTCTGCCCCTGGGACGCATCCCTCCAGTACAAGCTGTCACACCTCGTTGTGCACCTCGGGCTTGTCCCATTTGCAGCGTTACATTTTCAGGGATTATTTGGCTAATGTTTCTCTCCCACTCTGGCCAGTGAGTCCCTAAGAACAGGGGCTGGGTCTCTTTTGCTCCTCACAGCATCCCTGAAGACTGCACGATGCCTGGCACACAGTAGGTGCTTGATAAATATTTGCTAGATGAGCGAATGAAAGAATCAAGTGGACCTTGACCCAAGTCTCAGAAAATAGAATTGGGACAGCAGCTGGAGAAGGTGGAACATTCCGGGAGGGACGCCTAGCTTGATTAAAGTAGAGGGGACACCTGCAGCATAGCACACATGTTGCATTGTCATCACTGGATGCCATGCCCTAAGGCAGAGAGGGACCTCTTATGCTCAGTTGCACCGAGGGTGGTCACCGCGGCTGGGGTGACCAGGGCATGCAGAATTCACTGTTTGGCACCCCTGCCTCTTGGTTTGTATCAGACTCCTTATGGCTTCAAGGAGTAATTCAGACTTAGATGCACCAGGTACCCCTATGCGTGCACCTTAGTGGCCTCTAACCCACTTTGCCCATGCCCATGTCCTTGGCTGCCCTCGCACCCGGCCCCCTGCGGTGGTGTATTTGAAAGTATCAGAACTGTGATGGGAAAGGGACCTCTTTTTCTCATCCAGATTATTTTTTGTGGATGGTTATTTCATTTGGCCCAAAAACACATATTGAGCGTTTTAAACATTTGTTGGAATATTTAACGGTTTGGGTTTCAATAGGAACGCTAATGGGAAAACAGAATTTCAATTCTCTATGATCCATTTGTTTTCTCCAAACTGCCGTGATACTTCTGCTAATTAAATTACAGGCTCTTACTAGATTATCAAACGCCTCTCCCTTGGAACCTAGAAAGTGGAGTGGGGCCAGTTAGACAAAGTGTTAAGAAAGTCTGAAAGAGCTCAGATTTTCTAGGAAAAGCCCACTTAGAGCCTCTGTGGGTTTCGTTCCAGTTGCCATCGGCTGGTCCAGGAGAAGAAGCCGCCAAGCGGCAGGGGAGGTGGGGGGGTTGGGAGAGGGCGTGGTGGAGGGAAGATTCAGGTTGGCTGAACGGGGGCGGCCCAGGGGCCGTGTCCCCGCATTGTAGGCTAGCCACGGCCTCTTTGTTTTTCCTGATTCCAGTTCTTTTTCTCCTAGGAGACAAAGGAGTTGAATTAAGTTGAAAAAAACCTCCCTCCTGGGATGACAGTACTGTGATTGTGCTTTTATGACTTCACCACTTTCTCCACCTCTTCCTCCCGTAAAAGGCAGAAATTATGTTTGTGAAAGTAGGACACCTGTCTGGTCTAAGAGTGCCTCGGGCGTGGGCCCCAGGGACTCCTGTTCCTAAAACAGAGGCCCTTGAGGACTGTGGGGGTCGAGGCGGGGCAGTCCTCGTTTCTAAACTGGCTTATTAAAGCCATATAGAGCCGGAAGCCATTTTTGTTATTAAAGTCTTTAAAAATAATGTTAATTTGTAGAAAAATGTAAAACAGAACTAGGAGGGCTTCTCTGTAGTGTCAAAGTAATATTGCTGATTTGGAAGAAAAGTTGTGCGGGGGGTGGCAGAGGGACTGTGTTAGCTGGCTAGGACTGCCCTGACCAAGTACCGCGAACTGAGTGGCGTAATCAACAGAAATTGATTATCTCGCGGTTCTGGAGGTCAGACGTCAGAGAAGAAGATGTGGGCAGGGTTGGTTCGCTCTGAGGCCTGGGAGGGAGAATCTGTTCCATGTCCCTCTCCTAGCTTCTCCTGATGGCTGGCAATCTTTGGCGTTCCTTGTCTTGTAGACACGTCACCCCAATCTCTGCCTTTGTCCTCACATGGCGTTCTCCCTGTGTGTGTGTGTGTGTCCAGTCTCCGTCTTTTTATAAGGACACTAGTCACATTGCATCAGGGCCCACCCTAATGACCTCATCTCAATTTGATTACCTCTGTAGAGGTGACACCAACAGGCCCCCTTCTCAAAGGCAAAGGGGAATGAGCTTTCACAACCCCATCTCCCCCAAGCTTCCAAGGGACATGACAGGCCTGTCCTGACCCTGATTTCAAATAAAGTCACATTTGGAAGTCCTGGGGGTTAGGACTCCGACATATGAATTTTGGGGGGCTACCATTCAACCCATAACGGGGACTATAAGTTGAAAGGTAAAATATTAAAATGTTCACCTCGTGTCTTATTTCAAAATCCATACAACTTTTTAAAATAATGTTTGGAATCAAACCGTCTGTGCTGTTGGAAATCAGAACGGTAGTTACCTCTGGGGACTGGGAGAGGATGCAGGTGGGGGTAGGAGGGACTTCAGGTGCGGCTTGCGGTGTCTTAGCTGTTTGAGAAAACGCGTGGAACTGCTGACTCATCATTACAGCCTCCGTTCTGTGTCTTAGACTTTAATACAAAGCTTACCTAGAAAATCTGTTCCGTGCATGAGTTAGGACATCTGCTGCCTGCTTCCACAATGATTTAGGAGTTTGGTTTCTTGTCTGTAAACATGGAAATGAATAATTTCCAACCAGAGCTGCAAGTGGTAGGGGATGGAGTTTAGAGAATTAACAGCAGGTGCAGCTTCTTGTATTGTTGAAAAATGCTGCTTTTCGCAGGCCTCCCTGGACACCTGGACAAGAGACTTTGAATTCCATGCTCTGCAGGTAGGAACCTGGGGGGTTATGATGGGTTAGTCAGTTCTCCAGAGAATTGGAACCAATAGGATGTATGTGTGTGTGTGTGTGTGTGTGTGTGTGTGTCTGTCCGTCTCATGCTTGGAGACACATGGTAGAGTTGGTATTTCAGCTTGAGTCCCAAGGCTCTCTAGAGGCAGAATTCCTTCTTCCTTAGGAAACCTTTGTCTTTTTCTCTCAAGGCCTTCAACTGATTGGATGAGGCCCACCCACGCTGTCGAGGACCATCTGCTTTACGCAGTCTATGAATTTACATGTTCATCACATCTAAAAAATACCTTCACGGAAACATCTAGACTGGTGTTTGATCAAACATCCAGCGCCATGTCCTAGCCCAGTTGACACATGAAGTTAACCATCATCTATGACCCTGAGGGTTGGTGGCTCCCTGCCCCAGTCTCTGGACTCTGTTATCCTGAATTAACACATGCAGAACCCTGTTGTGAGTGGCTTTATCAGAATCCCCTCAGATCAGATTGCTGCTTTCTGTGTTACATTGCCTGTTTTTTATTGTCTTGCTGTGAGTACACACTTGGCTACGCATTCATGTTTCTACCTGTCGGAGAAGTGGGGTTTGCAACAGAGCTTCCCGGTTCAGTGGCCTAATTTATGAACCGAGCCCTCTTTATCTCAACTCATTCGTGTTTTTGTGTTTTTCCTACGGCAAAAGCAGGCCTCTGTGGCTTTCCCTTACGTGATGGGCAGCAAGGAACCAAAGTCAACAGGCAAACAACACCTGGGCCCCTGGGCCATCCCAGGTGTTCACGACCCGCACCTAGTTCTGAGGTTCCCAACAGCCAGGGGAGGTTAGCCACGCTCCAGGAAAGCCCACGCTGAGCTGGACTGAGAGTTTCCCAAAGAAAACAGCTTCAGCTCGCCTCAGGCCCCTAGCACTACTCTGTGGCCAGCAACACTCTCTGTGGTCAGCTTTTCACTGCGAGAGAAGCAAGGCCACTTTCCCAGGCAGGAGTTCTTCCTACAGCCTGGGGTGACGGGGAGGCGTGTTTGCATCTGTCCGCCTTAAACTGATGCCTCTGCCTTTCAGACGATGAAGCAGGGGAGAAGCGAGGTTCATTTTTACATTTGAAGAGCTGGGAGGACCCACCCTTTTGGTTACAGATGGGGAGACATGTCCCTCAAAGGGAGGTGACTTGCCAGAGGTCACCCTGCTACACCCACAGGAGCACAACTGGGAAGGAGTCGGGGTGAGGCTCTTTGGAATGCAGGAGGCTGGAGTCACACAGGCCTAAGGGGACCAGCGCCCTGGAGCTCAGATCTCAGAGGCCCAGGACCGGCTTCCTCCTGCTGGCTGTCGAGCCTACAGACACCTCCCTCTGGAAGCCCAGTGAACCATCACTCACTGGCTTCTTCCTCTCTCCCATCAAACAATCCACGACATTAAAAGAGTTGGGTAGATAATCCTTTATGGGGCCACATTTTCAAAGTATCCAGTTTTGTAAATGTCCATGCATATGCAGTGGGTAGAAAATGGTTTAAAGAAAACAAGAAGCTGCTTTGCATGGGGCTTGCATCTGGGGTTCCGTTGGTCCCCTCTCTCATCGTCCTTGGGGGTTCGGGACTGTGCAGTGCAGGTGCCTGAGGACCCCCTGAACCTACAGCTTCAGTCCATCGCCCACCCTCGGGCGCACGCCGGTGAGGGGAGCAGCTCCCATGAGAATCGGAGGAGGCAGAGCAGGCAGCAGCATGGCTGGGAGGGGAGCGCGAGAGTGGGTGCAGGCGTGTCGAAGGGGGAACATAATTAGTCCTTCTGAAAATCTGTTTCTGTTACATAAGGCAATTTAGCATCCTGCTCCCTAGGAAATTTCTTTTGGAGAAAATAGGCCATGCAAATAAAAAGGTATAATTGGGTGATCAGTTGCATTTGGTAACCTGCACTTGGAGGGCACTGAGACTGGCTGCTTGTAAACAAACACGTTTCTTGTGGGCTGTTGACCCTTCCACATGGCCTGACTCAGAGGTTCGTCTCCAGCAGGGAGCAGCTAGTGATGAATTCCTGGCATCCCCTTAGAAATGGGTCGCTATGAAATCACCCATCCTTTTAGGCTGGAGAAGGGCATTCTTGCGGGGTGGGGGGGGGGGGGGGGAGTTGGAGGAAACACCAGGGTGCAGGATCCTGGGATTAAGTTCAACAGGGTGGCCCTAGCAGGGTGGCCCAGGATTTCAGTCCTCAGTCCATTTCCCCTTTCTGCTGCCCCTGGAGCTGGCTTTGTGCTTGTTGGCAAATATCCCTTTGTTGATTACAGGCGAGATTTCTGGAGCCAAACTTGGTCTCTTTCTACAGAAAACTCTCATGCCTTGTACACCACCTGGTGCTAATGATCTCTCTCTCTGGGTGGTGATATTGGCCCCAGACATTTTGCATCTGGATTCCTTAGCTTTGGGGAACCCAGGGAGAGTTGGGGAGGAGCTGAGATGAACCCATGAGGCTGCCAGCAGCTCTCTAAGCGTAGGGATCATGGAGTACTGTAAAGGCAGGGGTGCTCATCGCTCTAAAAAATAGTCCTCAAAACAAGGGGACCGCAGTTTTGTCTTTCCTTCTGAATACTGTTGCACAGTGGATCACAGAAGTGCGCTTGATTTCTTTTTTCCTGTTAAGGTGTTAACGGGTAGAACAGGTGATGTTTCTCATAGAAACAGAGGTAGAACGGAGCAAAAGGAGGGGATTCTGCTGGACTTTTCAGACAGGCCCGTGGCATCCCCTTTGATGCTCGGGGCGAGGTGGAGTGACAGCTCACTCTCCTTGGCCTTTGAGAAGGCGGACTGCTGGTGTTTCCCAGAAACGGAGAGGAAAGCGGAGGAGAACCGTGATTGGCCCCAACCAAGACGACCTGGGGCAGCTGGCCCTTCCCTTCTGGGGCATCCTGTTAATGACATGGAGCACACAGTCTCCTCCGTGCCATCCCACATACCGACCTGGAGCCCTAGGACCACATTATGGCATGGTCCCTGCCCCTGGGCAGCCGCTGTCTACCCAGCCTTTCTCTCCGTTGCTGGAATCGCCTGGCCCTGCCCCAGGCTTCCAGAAGACAGTGTCAAGTCAAGGGTTAAGAACACCC
The DNA here is from genome assembly GCF_041296265.1 of Equus caballus. Lineage (NCBI taxonomy): Eukaryota > Metazoa > Chordata > Mammalia > Perissodactyla > Equidae > Equus > Equus caballus. The sequence goes on from NC_091709.1 coordinate 35,845,431, forward strand.
ACTTTCAGGGCTATGAAAATCTGACTTTTCCGCTGGCTCCTGGGTGAATTACTTAACCACTTCAGGCGCTTCCCCTGTCTGTAAGGGGGCTAACAGGATTTGCCTCATCATGGGTCATGACGCAGCGCCTGGTACCCCGAGGGTCCTCAGGAAAGGCTGGTGGGGGCTGTTCCGATGCTGGGGAAGGACTCTATGGGAACTTCGCCTCTCCTTTCTTCCAGCCTCACCCCTCCATTGGGGACAAGCCACCTCAGCCAAGGCTTCGACCCCCAGGGAGCTATTGCCCTCACAGTGATACTCAGTGCTTGGTTCAGCAATCCCACTTTCCCATTTCTTCCCTGCTGTTCTTTTCCATTCAAAACTGGGCATAATGGGGCCCGCCCCATGGTGCAGTGGTTAAGCTCGTTTGCTCTGCTTTGGTGGCCCAGGTTTGCAGGTTCGGATCCCAGGCGTAGACCTACACCACTCATGGCCATGCTGTGGTGGTGACCCACATACAAAATAGAGGAAGATTGGCACAGATGTTAGCTCAGGGTGAATCTTCCTCAGCAAAAAAAAAAAAAAAAGAAAGAAAGAAAAAACGAAAGAAAGAAACCTGGCCATAATGAACTTCAATCTGTAAAGGCTTTGAAAATCCCCCTTGGAAAGGGCGATAGAAATGCACGGGGATGTTTTCTTGAGAAGATTCTCAACAACATCAATGAAAGATAGATGAGCTCTCTTGAATTGCAAATGCTCTTAAAGTTTAAAAAAATTAAAAATGTGAAAATCTGTCTTTTTTTGCTCACTCGTGGTGAGGTCAGTAAACATAAAACACAGTCTTTAGGGCCAGAAAACAACTTAGTGGCACCACCCTTCCCAGAAGCTTGAACTCAATTAATTTTAATTCAGTTCCGTTTTTTTTTTTTTTTTAACATTTCAATAACTATTTATTAAGCTTTCTCTAAGTGCCTGGCTTTATGCCAGAGGCTGTGGGGTTGAAGATATATAGAATAGTCAAATTCACTCCCATCAGAGGGATTATAAGCAAGTTCAATAAAGGCAAGATTTATAGCAAAAACAGCTAAATAGTGCCACTTTTAAGTACATAAGTAAGTGCTCACATGGCCAGAGAGTAGGAAAGAGCCAAAACTCACCCAGGTGGCTCAGGGCTGCATGGGTTTGCTGTCCACCACCTCGGCTTGACCGAACACAAGACCCGATGGTAGGATGCAAGCTGTTATGTTTCCTTTGCCAAGATGCCTTTGCAAAGCCACCACTGTGGGCAGAATCTTAGGGCCCCACTTTAAATGAGATGGCAGATTTCCAGAAGTCCTCATCTGCTCTGCCTTAGTTCATTCAGCTTGTTCTAGAATGGATGACCTCCTAGGCATGACCTTGCCCTTGCTGGAACACCTCAGAACAGCACTGTGCAGGGAGCCGGGGGCAACTGCAGCTTGCGTGTGGTCCAGGGAGAGGAGGTGGGTTCTTCGGAGCATCGCTGGGCCTCTGCGCTGGTTGTTGCGCACACAGCTGAGAGCCGGGTGTTGAAAGGCTGGGGTTTCTCGAATCTACCTGGATAACTCTTCAAAGAGAAATCACCTTGTATGTTCTTTTGTGCATCTGAGTACATATGTTTGCTTCTGATTTGAAGGATAAAAAGCCCAAAGAACAAGAAAAAAGAGGGGATTTTCTTCATCGGCCATTTTCCAAGAAGATGGACAAGAACCTGCCCTCACACAAACAGCCCTCGGCCTCGCTCATCACGCAGATTCAGAACACCAAGGCCCTGCTGAAGGACCGGAAGGCCCCCAAGTCCGGCTTCCCTGACAAAGGTGGGTCAGCTCGGGGCGCTCTCTAGGCCACTCATGTTGAGCCTCGTGGCCCCTGTGTACCCCTCACGGGTGGCTGCGTGTGCTCCTGGGATAGACACGATTATTGTGCCCATGGGAAAGCAGAGTTAACACACCTGAGGCAACCAGGAAGCATCAGGGTCCAGACTGCGTGGTACTGGCCACTTGTGTGGGTGGGATTTGTGAAAGCAGGGATAGGATGCACGGTACCGTGGGCAGAGAGATGGGGTGCATGGTATTATTGAACCAGGGATGGGTGTACAGCATTGCAGGGGCAGAGATGGGGTATGGGAGTGGTGATCGGGGACACGGTGTGTGCCAGCCTTCAGCAGAATAGAGGACCCTGATGAAGTGATAGCTACAGTCTGGGCTCTGGGCTGGGGGAGGGAGCTCCAACCCCAGTTCTGTGGCTTGTGGCCCAAATTCCTTACCCTCGGAGGATCTTAATTGGTTCCCTTCCTTGTGAAAGGAAACCTACATGCCAGAGCTATAGGGTGGATTAAATGAGATACACAGGTGGGCTTCTCCACCTGGTTCGGAGTCCAGCACATCAGCTAACTGATAAACATGAGTCTCCCTCCTCTGGGACGAGCATCGAGGGATGTGGAAAGGAAGCACCACACGGACTTAACACACACTGAGAAACGGGCATGGGGGTGCAGGGAGCAGGGGCATGTCCTGAGACAGAACCATGGGGTGGAGGACAGGGTCTTATTACTGAAAGGGCATGGGAGAGATGGTGCAGGCCCATCTTCAATCCCTTTGTTTTAAATATGAAGAGACTGAGGGTCAGAGATGACCAGGGCTGTCTGAGTGGTTCCCTGGGGAAGCAGGAAAGCGTTGGGAGATTCCAACAGCAGCAAACAGCACAGGTCTTACCCTAAGAGAGGCCTGGTTCTCACCCCAAGAAGAGCAATTCCATTTGCCTCAGTTTCATTCTCAGGTTTCAGGCAGGCAGGGGTCTCCCCACTTGTCCCTCTTTAGCGGATTCTCCTTTCTGGCTTCTAACCAGCAGCAAATTCAGGCCCTTGATGGTGGTATCCTGTGATCTCCCTACGGAAGTCTAGGCCAGTGCTGCATAATTTGGGATAACTTTGCCAGCCAAGAGGTGCATCCATTCCATGGTGCTTCCCCTGGGAACTTTCCTGGTCCAACTGTCACTGGGTTTGTTTCTTTGCTTTTTTCCTTCATCCTGGGATTTAGGAAATCCCATCCTCAGAGCGTGTTAGCTTAGAAGCAGCCAGGAGGCGGTATGATTGCTAATACGGAGCGCTCACTGTGTGGCAGCCTCTGTTTCAGGCTCCTGACTCCAACCAGTGAGATTATCCTCACCCCATTTCTAGAAATGAGGAAATAGGCACGGAGGGTTGTTCAAAGCCACAGAGCTGGTATGCAGCGGGTCCAGATTTCCAACCGGGCGGCCCGGCTCCAGAGCTTTCTCTCCTGACCAGCATCGCTTGCTGCCTCCTGATAAGGGTGGGATGAAGAGGGGCTGGCGGACGTGCTCCCAGGGCCGGCCGGTGACCATGCCCTTTCTCCGGGGGGGTGATGCAGTGTCCCTGTCTGTGTGCTGGGAGCTGACCCTGAGGTGGAGATCCGCAGGGTGTGTGTGGGTTGCAGGGTGTGTGTGGGTTGCGTCCTCTCAAATCTACACCTGTGGGGAAGGGAAGGAAGCAGGGCTGGGCAGAGGGAGAAGTTGGGCTACCAGTGGGGGCCACACAGCCATCCCGGGGAGGGGAGGGGACGGTCAGGTACAGCCGGGACACCGGAGAGGAGACGTGAGCCGGTAATGAAATTCTACTTCTCTCTGCTGGTGAGTCTCAGGCATCTGTGCCAGCCTGAGCAGGAGACTTATTTAGGGATCTGTGTATTTATTTATGTAAGGTGAAGAGGATTCCCAGTGCCCCTTGGCTGCTCCCGCAATCACTCCCCATGGGCAGCAGCTTGTTCTTGCAGCCGGGCCTCGACGGGGGCCTGTAAAAGGTGATGGTGGAAAAGGGAGCTCAGAGAGCCCGGTCCATGGGAACTTGGCTTTGCTTCCCTCGGCTCCAAATTTGTGGGGGTTTTTCCCTTTCATTTCTGGCACAATCTGCAAACCTGGATTCCAGACTCTGCCAACTTGAGATAGAAACCGTGGGGATTGGCTCGTGGCCTCAAATATATAGATGAAGAGTGCTTCACTGCTGTTCAGAATTGCATGAGGCTCTGGTGGGATTGAGTCATGAGGGAGCCCTAAAAAGGAAAGAAATTCTGGCACACGCTACAACACGGATGAACCTCAAGGGCTATGCCAAGTGACACAAGCCAGTCACAAAAGGACAAAACCGTAGATTCTGCTTATATGAGGTCCCCAGCATAGTCAAATTCACAGACAGAAAGTGGAACGGTGGCTGCCAGGGCCCGGGCGGTGGGGGAATGGGGAGTTGCTGTTGAGTGAGTTCAGAGTTTTAGATTTGTAAGAAGAGTTCTATTTCACAACAATGTGAATGCACTTAACACGACTGATCTGGACACTTAAAAATGGTTAAGATGATAAATTTTCATTACGTATTTTTTAACCACAATTCCAAAAAGAAAAAAATTCATGAGGGAAGTGCTCCTTCCCATTCTCAGGTCCTCAGCAAGCTGGGCTCGGTGTGATTCTAGTTTTGTGGCTGTTCTGTTGAACCACGTACCTTTTTTGTTCCAAAGGCTCTTTGGCAGGGTCCAGAATTTTAAGCCACCAAAAGGAGAGCAGATGTTAAGCTGGTGCCATGAGGCAGATCAGAGCTCAGGAGGCCTCCTGTCACCAGCCTTCAGCCTTCTGTCCACCCCTTTCTAGAAAGACCGTCTGGTCCCCTGTGGGGAGAGTCGGATGCTGAGGCCGTTTGCCTCTTGATTCTTTCTGACCTCCCTAGGTAATGCACTGTCTCGGTCCAGCTGGAGGTCAGAGCAAGCGGGAGAAGGGCCACTATTCACGTGGCTGTCTTCATCATTTCGTTTGCTTTCTTGGTATGCAGATTCCTTCGGCTGCCGCAATATTTTCCGAAAAACCTCAGATTCCAATTGTGTGGCTTCCTCTTCCATGGAGTTCATCCCCGTCCCACCTCCCAGGACCCCCAGGATTGTCAAGAAACCGGAGCCCCCTCAGCCGGGGCCTGGGAGCACCGGAATCACCCCCAAGGAAGACCCCCTGTTGCTGGAGATGGTGCGCTCCTTCGAATCCGTCGATCGCGATGACCAAATAGAACTGCTGTCCCCATCCCATCACTACAGGATTCTCGGCTCCCCGGGGGGCGTGGCTCGCGGGCATCCCAGTGAGCGGACGCTCTCCCCGGTTCTGCTGCCCGGGAGCTCGTCGCCTCTGCAAACTCCCTTGCATCCCACCCTGGTCTCCTTTGCTCACGAAGATAAGAACAGCCCCCCCAAAGAGGAAGGCGTGTGTTCCCCACCTCCGGTTCCCAGCAACGGCACCACGCAGCCGCTGGGGAGCCCGAACTGTGTGAAAAGCCGAGGCCGGTTCCCCATGATGGGCATCGGACAGATGTTGAGGAAGCGGCATCAGAGCCTGCAGCCCTCTGCAGACAGGCCCCTGGAGGCCAGCATGCCCCCACTGCAGCCCATGGCCCCTGTGAGCCTCTCTTTCGACCTGGCCGATGGGGTCAAAGGCCAGTGTTAACCTGGGCCCGTGGCAGGATTCTGGGTTTTTCTAAGGGAAGCAATGGAACAGAGCTCCACACATCCGTCAGGGTGTGAAGATTCCGTGGCCTCATCTACTCCTGCCACACAAGGTCCCAACTGTGGAACAGCTGAAATCCACAAACCCAAAGCCTGTACAACACAGTCCTGCGCAGGGACCGCCAGAGATGCTGGAATCCACGAGAAGGGCTGGCTGCGGGTGCAGCCAGTTCCAAGCATTCATGTCATTCTTCCTTCCACCTACTCACCCGCCCTCCGCCCACCTCCCTCGGCTGGGCTTGGGGTAAAAACCATGCATCGGCCTCTGGGCTACCCAGATTACAGACTGTGACACGATCTCTCTTCACTTTGTGCTCTGTGTGTGCCTCTCAGTGGATTGTTCTCTTTTCAGCAGTCGGCCACGGTCACATGGGGACTGACTGAGGCATCACACAGCAGCTCATCTCGGCCATGGTTTCTCTTCCTTTCACAGCAGTGAATCCCCACAGGCCGGCAGGAGCTGGCCATCCAGGGAGGAGGGCCAGGTGCCCAGAACCTCAGAGGAAGGTGGGCTGGAACCTCCGCCACCATCGCTGAAAGGGGAAGCTGGGCAAGGACTGATCCAAACAGTAGGGACCCGAAGGAAAGGAAAAGACCGAAGGGGACACTCAGTTGCCAAGCAAGGTTTTGACAGATTTTTTTTCTTTATTGGCTAAAACTTGCTAACGGTCGAATTATCTTCTCCAAAGATGATTTCTCTTTATGTGATGTTGTTAAATCGAAGTAACGTAATTTTTAAAAACCTAGATAGAGAGACAAGAAGTGATTTCACCAAACTGATATTTTCCCGTGAGGCTAAGCGTGAGAGCATAAGAGCTCACCAGGGATGTTTTCAGTGGCTGGTGAACCACGGGAGCCTGCCGGAGGGGCGTGGTCACAGCCGGCCCTGTGCTCTTCCCATTGCATCCACAGAGCCCCGATCCTTCTGGAAGGCGTGGAACATCATTACAGTTGGTTATTTAGAAAGAAGGAAGATGGTTATGGTTGAATTTGCATGGCAAGAAGACACCGTTACCTCTGTGCAATACAGTTTTCAAGCTGCCAAGAGAGTAAGTGAGGTTTAGAGAGCTCAGCTAGTTTGCTGGGACCTGGGAGCAGGCTTGCCTGGCCTGGCAGGAGTCAAGTTCATAACACAACGCATGTCTTCTTGGAGGAAAGCAGTGTTTCTCAAATAGGCTTTTGAATTCGTGTTCTGTTTTCACACCTTTTGTCAAGGATTGAACCAAAGATGCGTCTCCGGTTCTGTGTCCATGCCGTCCATGTGTGCGTGTTTTGTGGACCCCAGTGTTGTCTGACCATGTTGAGCTGGAGCCTGCCGGGGGCTGTCTCCACGTGGGGCCTGGGCCCTGGCACTTGGCAGGGACCACTCGGCCGTGAGCAGAATTGGGGAAGGAAGAAGAATTAGCACAGGTTGGATAGCAGTTAGCTCAGGAGACAAGTTACACCACAGCCTGGCGTCTTCAACTGTTGACAAGTGCGGGCGTGACCAGAAACCACTGCTGTGGCCACCCTAGGGCTCGTCCTCTCAGTCCCACTGGTTCCAAAACAGGTCACTGCCCTTGAGGATTGCAAAGCCTGCCTTCACGTCCATTGGCAGCCAGCCCGTGCCGGAGAGTGAAGTGGTTCTTCATCTTTTCTCATTTCCCAGTGGTGATTTCCTTTGGCCCCACACGTCTCCTACTCAGCGAGGAGAGAGCAGGTATTTGGCTGGCCCCAGAAGCCACTGCGGGCGGTGCCCAGTCCTGGCTGACCTTGACAGGACCTGGAGTGTCTGCTTCCCCCTTGATGAGATCGCCCAGCCCTAGGGCTTGTGATGAGGAGGTCAGACTCCCAGCTGTTGTGTTATTCCTTTGTAGGGCTCCAGACTGGGTTCTGGAACTTTCCATTGAAAATAGAGCTTTTTAAGCAGAGAGAAGAAAAGAAGCTTTTCCACACGAGACTCTCTCCATTTGATGTGAACTGTTTGATTTTCGATGGGTGAAGAAACCTTTTTGATGGTTTCGAGCTGCGAGTGTCCCGCTCTGCAGGTTTGCGGGCTGTGTTCCTGTGCCTTGTGAACTGCCTCTAGTCCTTGATGTCTTTTTCTTGTATCTTACCTTCCTTGACAACGTGAGTGTTTCTGCGTCGCTGTTAGATGGTCGGAACCTGTTTCCCGTTCCTCGCTTGCTTCAAGAACAGCTGCAGACTATCATCCAGCTAACTGACCGTGTCGCCGTTGGTAACTTGAACTGTGACCTCAGGTTTATTCCGAACCCAGTGAGAGGTGAGGGGGAGTGGGGAAGAGGGGTGAGCTGTATTTTTGTGTGTGTGAGCACCTGACAAATCTATGAAATCGAGTGAAAGAAGAAATGTTAAATTCTTTATTATTTTATTATATTTATATGGAAAACTTGAGTATTCTTTGGTAAGTACAAAGCGTGTTAGCTCTTTGACCCATGACTGTCTCTCATTAGTCTGAGCCTGTGTTCTCAGTCAGCCTGTAGTTACCCATGGAAATGACTGAACTCTTATTGTGTGAAGTCTAGAAGGAAGTCAAATTTAATTGTGCGGTTTGGTCATAAGTAAGGACTGTATTTATGTCACCATTATTAAATATATGTACTTTTATAATGACTGTGAAATATACTTTTCCCTCACTATGACTGCTTCCTTTCTATGCTGATAAATCCTAAAGCCTTGAGCGTGTTGCAAATAGTCGTAACCATTGTCTATGTAAAGTTCTTGGCCCAGCAACTGACCGGATACAAGGGGGAATCCAGCTGTGGGGCATTCGAGGGCATTTTCTGCTTCAGGATCGCTGCTTCATTTCACTTGCAACAGGTCTGCCTACAAAAGTCTTTTTGACTGACATACGGCGGTTCAAGACGAATCAGCACTTTTCTTTTTTGGGGGAATTTGGATTTCCCATGGAGACTCTGAAAATGGTGCGTGAAGAATGACATCTGTAAACACTCCCTCTAGATTTTGTCCTTGCTTTAGGCCTTGGTGAGGGATGCGGAAGAGGGGTGATGGGCTGCTTGGAAGAGGGTGTCTAGATTGGCTGTTTAGATCGTCCCAGTTCCCATTTCATTCCTAAGTGTTCACATAAAGGTTATCACATATACCACCTTGCCTAACCCCTTGTGTCCCCTGTACTCTGTGGCTCAGAGGGTGGCAGGGTAGAAAGTGGAGAGACTCATTGTTTCATGATCTGAAGTTCTCTCTGAAGTTTGATGGGGTCGGGGTGGGGGTAAGAACGAGTATCTAGTTTTGATGATGATATTTTCTTTTAGGAATCACAACATTTTAGAACAATAAGACACCTGAGATAGCCTGGTTCACCCCCAGACTTTTTGAAAAAGAGAATGCTGGGGCCCCAGATGGTTTGAGCGCACTCCCCCATGTTCTTGAGTGAGAGCGGGTCTGGGTGGAGGGCTCCTCCTTCAAAGGACAGGGAGAAATCAGAGTGTGGCCGCCGTGGACAGAGGGGAAGGTCAACAGCGATCAAGCTGTCATAGCAGGTATCTGAGGTCCATCCATGGACCAGATCGTTCAGTCATTTTCAAAATTGTGCAGCTTCTTGCAATTCTGAGCATCATGCTGTTCCCGCCATCCACCATCCACTCTCAGAGCTGGAGAAAGACTTGCTCAACAGATCTCCCAAGTAAGCAGCAACCCCTGGTTAGCCTTGTTATCTACTTTAGCTATCAAAAGGCTTTGGGTTTTACTAGATTAAATCAATAAAACATTTTCTATATAGCCATGTCATAAAGGGAGACAAATTCAGAAAGAATGCAAGACTGATGTTTTTAGGGGGTCTGGAAGCCTCTTGGTTATTGCATTTGTTTTTTTTTTTGTGCAACCCTCCATGTGTTACGGGCACAGTAAGAATAATTCAAAGCAGCCCTGGGAGCTGGTTCAATTTAATGTCATCACTTTTCAATGAAAGGAGCGTATTTCCTGAGTAGTAAATGAGTGTATTATTTGTGGCAGCTTTTTTGTCAAGGGAGCTTTTCAGACATCTGGTTCCAAAGACAATTGGGGTAGATATATTTGTACTTCTTTTCTGGGGCCCTGTTTCCAAGACACACAGTTATCTCTGAGATCTGATGTCTGTGGCACCAAGGGCCTTGGGGTGGGGGAAGGGTGTGGAGCGTTTCACCCTTCGCAGTCGTCTTTTTCAGGGCTATCCACATGTGAGCTGGTGTGCAGATAAGGAAGCATTTTGGGGAAGCAGCTCTGGGAGGGTAGGGTAGCTTGGTGTGGAGCAAACTCAGGGATCAGCGGGAGCCAGGCGGTGTAAAAGTTAACAAAGGCACGTTACAGAGAGGATGAGGCTAGGAAGCTGCATTATTTACAGGTGAAAAGAATAAATGGCTCTGACTTCAGGTCCGGAGCTGGTTACACAACATAGTCTCTGCTCAGAAGATGGCCCATAAACTCTTTTGAGGGAAAGGCTTTGGCTTATGTTAGAAACCCTCAAAATAGCAACAATGTATTCTTTCTAGGCCTTGTTAGCACAGCCAGCTGGAAAAGGGAAGGTTACAAGCCCATGTCAGGAGCAAGGCTTCTCCTCCAAAGCTAGGCAGTGACTTCATGGCAGGTCTGAGACAAGAATGCCTTCTCATGACCCCTTCATCTGTGTCCATCTCTTCTCTGGCAACCGGTGTGGCAGAAAGATTGAGCTTTGCATGATAACAAATTATACCCAAAAGTCTCTGTGACTTGCCCGATCAAGGTTTATTTCTTCGACACATCTCTATGCCACCTGGCCGGTTCCAGAGCTGCCATGTTCCAGGTGGTGACTCAGGAATCCGGGCTGCTTCCAGCGTGCGGCTCCATCCGCTCAAAATGACGTTTCTCTGGCTGCTGCGGCAGAGGAAGGGCGAGCTGGAGAGTTTTCCACTGGCCCTTGAGTGCTCTGTGAGGGCCTGTAACTAGTCGTGCCTCTGAGCCAGAGGCTGGGAAATGTGGGGGAGTGTACAGATATTTGGGGTGCAGTTAATGTTTCCGACACAGGGAAGATACAGATGCCTACTCCTTCAAGGTCCCCTAAAATTGGACTGATCTTGGCCCTTATTAGGCAATTATAGCACCTCTTAGTGTGTACGGATTATTCTAAATCAAGGGGTAAGCTTTGTTAATTATTAATATTTCATTTAATTTAAGGGGGTGTTATGGGCTGGATTGTGTCCCCTGAAAATTCTTATTAAAGCCCTAACCCTTGGCACCTCAGAATATGGCTGTATTAGGGCCTTTAAAGAGGTAAGTTAGATTAAGGCCTCTGTTAGAATGGGCCTTACTCCCATCTGACCGGCGTCCTTATAAGAAGAGGAAATTTGGACACACAGAGGCAAGATCGTGTTGAGGACACAATGAGAAGGCAGCCCTCTGCAAGCCAAGGAGAGAGGCCTCAGGAGAAACCAGACCTGCCGACACCTTGATCTTGGACTTCCAGCCTTAGAACTGTGAGAAGTAAATTTCAGTTGTTTAAGCCCCGAGTCTGTGGTATTTATTACAGCAGCCTGAGCAGATTAACACAGGGAGGGGAGGCCAAATAGAAATACCTACATATTCTACAAATCTTACAAATTTTGTCCCATATGTTGAATCCCATTTATCCTTTTCTTACAACTAAATTACTCCCAGAACGTTCTTTTGTTGGAGTAAAGTTCCACCCTTTCTAAGCGTCTCCTGTGTGCCAAGCTCCGGGCCAGTTATTTTCAAGTGTGTTTCTGCCTTCAATCGAGAGATCCGGAAACTTCTTTCAGTAAAGGGCCAGATAGTAAATATTTACACTGAGCAGACTACCATGCAGTCTTTCCTCTTTGTCTTTTCAGTTTTTCTTTTCACAACCCTTTAAAAAGGTGAAAACCATTCTTCTCTGGTGGGCCTGCACAAACAGGCCACAGCGGACTTTGGCCCTCGGGCTGCAGTCTGCTGACTCCTGCTTCGATCCTCACAAGAACCCTGCGACGTGCTCACAGCAGTGCTCACATCGTCTCTACTTCACAGGTAAGTTTAGGCGGCTTGCCCAGTTCACGCTCTACCAACGTTCCTTTTAGGAATTCATCACCTGAAAAAAAAGGGAAAGAGCTCCTTTTGTGATATCTGGGCTCATAGTCTCCCAGAAATGATCTGTTAATAGTAATGAACTGGGTAACAGTCCAGCAAAAAGAGTGAACCTAAGGGAATTTGGAGACCGTGGCCTTCTCTTTGCCATTCCCTGCTGCATGGCTTCTGTGGGTTTCCCCAGTTGGTGACTGTCCACCGTCATGGTGATGCTCCAGGAGGGTCTGACGCTGCCATTTTGTCCCCACTCTTGGATTCATCCCTGCCGTCATCTGCGCCGAGCAGAGCATGTCACGGCACTCCAGTCGTTTTCCATGCATGCCGTTTCCCATTTCTCTTTGTGAATGGCCTCACAAAAATGGGCTCTCACTTGCTTCTAAAAAGAGAGAGCTTACTCAAAGTCTTAGGGAACAAGTCTAAATCTGGAGCAGATGTGAAGCTGAATGATGCCTTGCAGACGATTCATCACCGTTACTCACACCTGAATGACGCCATGTCACCACGGGTTGGACAGGCGTCCCCTCCACTGAAAGAGGAATCGTGCCGTCTGAGTCAGAGAGCCTTGAAGAGCTCATTCAGAGTCCTTCCCACCCACGGCCACTTCAATTACGTGAGCCATTCTCACTTTCAGAGCATTCGGGCCCAAGTCACAGAATCACAGCGACCTTAGGGGTCACTCAGCCCTGGGCTCTGTCCCCCAGGAGTTTGAGGCAGTCCACAAAGAGGACCAAGAAGCGTGGATCCTCAAGATAAGCAGGGAGTACCTTCTTGGAGCAGAGTTTTTATAACTCACTGCTATTTAAAAGAAGTTTTTTTTACTTGAAACTAAAATGTGTCATGTATTCAGATACAAAATCAGTGTTAATCTTGTGAGCCCAACTCTCATTGTCCTCTTTGCTTTGGACATTTCAGAGAATAATTTTAAGAGGCAGAGGTCAAGGTCAACTTCCCTCATTTACAGATGATGCATTCGAGGCCTGAATGGAGAAATAATGCATCAAAGAACTCACAACTTGTCAGTGGCAACATCCGCCTCCATGGTCAATTCTCTTCCCACTACCCCGGGTGAAGAGCCCAGAGTTAACGGCTGGCCTGGAGGTGGTTAGGGGTGTCACGATGTCTGGGGTCCACTCAATCCACTTTGCAAATTTTGGGCCACAGAGAGAATGCACACGGTGATGACCATAATAGAAAGAAGGAAATTGATTTGTGAGGAGCATTTGAAGGAAGACAGTACGTAAGTGCTCTCTTCACCTTCCCAAGCTTGATTTGTCTTGCCCTCCTCTGAGTACTCCTAGGTATGTATGTTGTAGCACTGAGCACACTGCGTGATAATTGTTAACACATTGCTGTGTCTTCCAGGGCTCTGAGATGCCGTCTTACTCATCTTTGTGTCTACACCCAGTGATGTAAACACATGGATGGATGGATGAATGGTTGGGTGAATGATGAATGGGTGGATGGATGGATGGGTGGGTGGGTAAATGAATGGGTAGATGAAGAGATGGATGGATGGATGGAGGGATGGGTGGATGGATGGATGGGTAGATGAATGGGTGCGTGAAGGATGGATCGATGGATGGATGGGTGGATGGGTAGATGAATGGGTGGGTGGATAAATGGGTGGTAGATGGATGGGTGGGTGGATGGTAGATGGATAGTGGATGGGTGAGTGGGTAGACTGATGAATGCAGAGAGTTGAGAGTAAACATTGAGAGGAGTTAGAGGACTTAGCTTAGTGGGTGACTGAAGGGCACTTAAGGGAAAGGAAAGTACTCCCCTAATCCAGAGTATAAGCCCTCAAACACATTATACATGTAAAAATGGAATGCCTGGAACTAATAGAGCTCTAACTTTGGGTACCAACATCCTTCACAGAGGGCAGCCAGAGCACTGCCTCCTCCTAGTATAGGTCTATTCACCACCCTGGAAACAAGTAATCATGGACCTTGATTGTGTGGTGAAGACATTGTCCCCATTTATCAACTGCATGAATGTCCATTTGGCTGTTTTCCTTTGGTAACCTTTGAGCGATTTGGCAAGAAGATGAGGTGACTATGAGAGAAGCTGGGACAGTTACCTGGCCTACCCGCTCCATCCACACTGTTGTTTTACTAGGCCAGTATACTGAAGTCCCAACTCTTCCATGTATCCTAATACTGACTCTGAAATACTCTATCTTCACTTTCATGTCTTGTCACCCCAAGCTTCCAGCTCTGTTGCACACAAACCATCTAAAGGCTACCCACAGATGATGCATTTTTACAAGACAGATATATCGAGATGGCGTCCACCCAACCCTGCCTCACCCCCACGGGCCGAGTCTCTTCCCCACTGTTGTGGGATGAATTGCATCCTCCTCAAATTCAGATATGGAAGCCCTAACCCCCAATGTCTCAGGATGTGAATATATTTGGATTAGTGCCTTTAAAGAGGTGATTAAACTGAAATGAGGCCACTGTTAGGGTGGCCCTAGTCCCTTCTGGTCAGTGTCTTTAAAAGAAGAGGAAATCTGATCACACAGAGAGACATCAGGGATGCACGAGTGCAGAAGAAAGGCCACATGAGGACACAGAAGGTCTCTGTGAGCAAAGGAGAGAGGCCTCAGAAGGAACCAGATCTGCCGGCATCTTGATCTTAGACTTCCAGCCCCAGAACTGTGAGAAAATAAATGTCTGTTGTTTAAGGCCCCAAGTCTGTGGAACTTTGTTATGGCGGCCCCAGCCGAGGAATACACCCACAAATCCCAGGTGTGGAGATAATGCAGACCATCCAGTGAGAACAAACAGAGGCCGCTTGTCAGAGCATGCTGCAGCAAGGGCGTTAGGACCATTACTTGCGTTTGGCAGGGCCTCAACAGCAGGCAGAGACTGGAAAGCTTTATAGGGAGTGAAGGGAAGGCTTCGGGTGGGCCCTGACTGCAAGCTGTGGTCATGGCGAAGCTGGAGGCAGGCTAACTAGAATCAGAACATCCCATGTGATTGGTTTGGGAGCATATTTGGCTTTTCTGCTTGGTTCTGAGTTGGAAGCAAGGGCAAAATGAGGGAAGTGTGCAGTCGCTGACCCAGTCCTGTCCATCTGTGTCCATGGTTGCCGAGTTTGCGGTTTGGTTTTGCAGGCTGGTTACTGCAGAGGTTGAGGGTTGGAGTTCTATTCTCGTGTGTGATCTGGCCACTGTCCATTTGCACATTCGGTATCTCACAGGGTTGGGAGGATGTCTTCTCATCCCGTTTGTCTGGCTGGATTAGTTTCCTAGGACTGCTGTAAGAAGTTACCACAAACTGCATGGCTTACAACAACTGAGATTTATTCTCTCACGGGGTGGAGAGGAGAAGTTTGAAGTCAAGGTGTCACAGGGCCGTGCTCTCTCGGAAGGCTGAGGGCAGGATCCTTCTTGCCTCTTCCAGCTTCTGGTGGTTCTTGACAATCCTCAGCTTTCTGTAGCCGTAGACTCATAGGTTCGATGTCTGCCTCTGTCTTCACATGGCATTCTCGCCTGTGTCTTTACATGGCCTTCCTATAAAGACACTGGTCATTGGATTTAGGGCCCTCCCTAATGCAGTGTGACCTCTTCTTAACTAGTCGCATCTGCAATGCCCCTATTTCCAGATCAGGTCTCATTCCGAGGTTCCAGGTAGACATGAATTTTGGGGGAGACACTATTCATGCCTCTACACTAGTTGAGGGCCCTCTTCTGCTGTCACCAGAGCTGAAAGCCTGGCAAGTCTGGACCTGACACGGGGCCTTGGGCATAACAGGAGATTCAATTCTGTGAAGGTTTGAGATTTCCAGAGTGGAGGATGTTAGGAAGTGAGGTTTGGGGTGGGAACCTGGGAT
This sequence comes from Equus caballus, assembly GCF_041296265.1. Lineage (NCBI taxonomy): Eukaryota > Metazoa > Chordata > Mammalia > Perissodactyla > Equidae > Equus > Equus caballus. The sequence goes on from NC_091709.1 coordinate 35,860,868, forward strand.
GCTTGGAGGCAGGGAGGAGAAGAATTCACATAACAATGTGGAGTGATTGGCAGGCCCACCCCTAGGAAGGCAGACACTGGGGCCAGGTTGATGTTTTGGTCAGCTCCTGACACAGACTTTCACAAAAGAACCAGAGAGAGGGACAAATGTGGGGCGGGGTACTTAATTGCGGGAGTGCTGTGACCAGGGGTTTATGAAGTCTTGATGTGACCTGTGATTCCCCCCAAAATTCCATGGATCATCAACATATTGTTGGCTTCAAAACTATATCTTTGGAACAGGATATTCTCTGGAGCTTCAGGCATGTTTATCAAACTCCAGAGAAGGTCCATATTAAACTCAGTGTATCCAAAACAAATATCTCATTCCCCTGACCAACTTCTCCTGTGCTCCCTTTTGTACTAAAGGGCCTCACAGACTCCACCTTGCCCAGACTCCAACCTGAGCATCATCATGGACCACACTCTCCCCTCTACTCCTACATCTAGTTCATTTGCAAATCCTGTAGTTCTACCGTCTGAAGATGAATGGCTAGCAAAGGCCATCACTACAAACTCGACATGGGAGGCATGAAATCCACTCTTTCCACTCTTGTCACTTAGGCTGGTGGAACCAGCAGGAAGCATCTGCAAAATAGGAATTGGGGGTAATAGAGTAAATGTGAGGATTAAATAGTTAACACATGCAAGACACATAGCACGAAGTGAGTGCTATGGAAGCGGGAGCTATTGTGTGGCTGCTGTGCTGTTGTATAGAGTCAAGGAGTCTGCGTTCTCAGCCTTGATCTGCTTTAAAGAGCCACGGACAAGTTGCCTCACTCTCTTGGGATAGATTCTTCATCGAAATAAAACAAAAACAGAGTTGAGTTCAGCCCCTTGAGAGATTGAACTCATGTTCTAGCATTGCTGCCATTTTTCAAAATAATTCTGTGGAATTCTGTTTTGGTACTGCTCTTAGAATTCATCATGTTCTTTTCTTTTTTTAAAAATTGAATTTTTGTTTTGGAAAACTTTTAGATTTACAGAAAAGTTACGAAGATAGTACAGAGAGTTCTCATAAACCTCTTACCTAGTTTCCCCCATTCTTAACTTCTTACATTTCCAGGGACACTTGTCACAACTAAGAAACTGACATTGGTGAGTTACTATTAACTAAACTCCAGACTTTGTATGGATTTCACCAGTTTTCCTGTGAATGTGGTCTTTCTGTTCCAGGATCCAATCCAGGGCACCACACTGCATTTAGTTGTCATGTCTCCCCGGGTCTGTGGCAGTTTCTCAATCTTTTGTTGTTTTTCATGACCTTGACAGTCTTGAGGAGTCCTGGCCAGGTGTCCTGTAGAAGGTCTCCTAGTCTGGGTTAGTCTGTTGATTTCATGATTAGGCTGGGGTTAGGGATTTTTCTCATCACGTCATATCAGGGGGCGCATGCTGGCCCCATGACATCATTGATGATCTTAACCTTGATCACTTGGTTAAGGTAGAGTTTGCCAGGTCTCCAATGTCATGTTCCTATTTTTCCCTTTCTCTGCTCTAGTCTTTGGAAGTCAGTGACTAAGTCTAAGGCCATCCTTAAGTGACAGGAGGGAGGACTCGAGCTTCACCTCCTAGAGAAGGGAGTATGACATATATTATTGGAAGTTCTTCTTTAAGAAAGATGTGTCTCTTTTCCCCCATTTATTTACATACCCAATCACTCACAGTCTTGCACCACATGACGTTTTGGTCAATGATGGACCGCACGTACAGCAGTGGTCCCATAAGATCAGTATCACATAGCCTGGGTGTGTAGTAGACCATACCATCTAGGTTTGCATAAGTACACTCTATGATGTTTGCACAATGATGAAATTGCCTAACAATGCAATTCTCAGAACATATTCCCGTTGTTAAGTGATGCATGACTATATTAATATACGTATGGACTCTTGGATATGTATTCGATGCTTTAGGTTATAATCCTATGTGCACTACTTATTTTGTTGCCCACTTTGTTCTGGCTTTGGTCATTGAGCACTCTTTCAAATTGGTTCCTGTGTCTCTTTGACATGCTTCCTTCTCTGTTTTTTGAGTACTTCCTTAACTTTCTGACGCTCCAAGATTCTCCAGGCTCATCTGGGATTTTCCCGGCCCCAGTCCTAGAATCAGCCATTTTTCCAGGGAGCCCTGATTCATTACCTTCTTTTGAATGCCACCAACAATGGCAAGTCCAATTCCTTTGTGAGTGGCTTTAAAATATATATATATATATTTTTTTAGATTTTATTTTTTTCCTTTTTCTCCCCAAAGCCCCCCGGTACATAGTTGTATATTCTTCGTTGTGGGTCCTTCTAGTTGTGGCATGTGGGACGCTGCCTCAGCGTGGTTTGATGAGCAGTGCCATGTCCACGCCCAGGATTCGAACCAACGAAACACTGGGCCGCCTGCAGCGGAGCGCACGAACTTAACCACTCGGCCACGGGGCCAGCCCCTAAAAAATATTTTAACAACCAAAAGTCATTTGGAATCTTATCTGGTGAAATAGATTGGTAATCAGGTGAGTTAAATAACATCTTCCATTAAAAACTAAGTGACAGAAAGTAAGTGGTGTGCGAAAGAAATGTCATGGTTGAGAAGCAAATCTTGTCAGAGCCCTTTTAAAAAAATATTAAACATTTCCCAATCACTTTTGTATTTATGCATAAAAACAATCTGATCAACTCTCTGCTTTTGTGGGACGAATTAAGCTTGAACAATATCATTGATATTAAAGAAACCAATGAGCACTTTCTTCACGTTTACTTTTGAAATGGGTATTTTTTCCTCAGTCTTAGGGATGTTGAAGCTTTCTGCCACAAATGTTGACTTTTTGCCTCTGGATCATAATAGAAACATCATGTTCCATGATCAGTTACTATTTTTCTCAAAAACGTGTGTTTTAAAGAATTTTTTCAAACCTCCCTTGAAAAATCAGAGCAAATGCCAAGGCTTTTTAGTTTTAAGTTCATCATTCAAAATCCCTGGCAAGTTTTCACAGACATTTCCCTTGTGTTCAAGTTCTCTTCCATCCGAATGTAACACATCAGCCATCACGCTCACAATTAATGGTCCAACATGCTGACCTTTCAGCATCTCCATGGCTCTTGAGAATGACAAGGCAGCTTCTTTGTGCTCCATCGCTGAACCGTCCCCTTCCTTTCTTAAACCTTCCGTGACAATCAAAAACTCTCTTCTTTGCCATCTGTTCTTGATTTTTCTCCAAATGCTTCTTTTTAATATGTCAAACGTCTAGCTTGCCCATTGTTTTACTTCATACAGAATTTGAAACCCTCTGCTCTTAAAACTGCTATTATTTTTACTCAGGCATGAAGCAACATGCACAGTTTCTTCAACCCTCTGGCAAAGGCCTGCCTGCTTGGTGTGGGAAATCCTGCAGCCGCCAGCAAAGACAGGTTTCTGCGAGTCCCTGCAAAGATCAGTCTAGCCTCACAGGCCACCCCTTTGGGATACGCAGAAATCCACTTCAGTGGATGGACAGATATTCATGGTGCAAAGAGTTAAAAACTTTCCTCCCGTCTGTGATGACTAATTTACCTGTCAACTTGACTGGCCATGGAGTGCTCAGGCTAAACATTATATCCGGGTGTGTCTGTGAGGATGTTTCCAGATGAGATTAGCATTTGAAAATCTAGCGGACTCAGTGGAGGGATGGCCCTCCCCATTGCGGATGGGCGTCATCCAGACTGTTGAGGGCCTGAAGAGAACAAAAGGCAAGAGAAGGAGGAATTCTCTCCTTTTTCCTGCCTCACTGCTTGAGCTGGGGCATCTCATCTCATCGTCTCCGGCCTTTGAGTTGGGATTTACAACAGATGTTCCCCTGTTTCTCATGGTTCTGGACTTGGACTAAATTATCCCACCGGCTTTCCTGGGTCTGCAACTTGCAGATCGTGGGACTACTTAGCCACCATAATCACACAAGCCAAGTCCTCATAATAAATCTCTCTCTCTATATGTATTTTATTGGTTCTGTTTCTCTGGAGAACCCTGATACACTGTCCTTAGAAGGACCACATGTCATCTGGCTAGAAGGCACCCCCAGAAATCCCCCACAAAGCTTTGTTCTGTAGAGCCCCATAAACGATAGTAAGCCACTCCAGTACTGCCCTGTGTTGACCCAACACAATTTCACCTTGAATCTGTCCTCTCTCTTCCCTTCTCATCACAGCATATCCAAACTTACTGAAGATGTTCTCATATTTGCTGCCTCCGTTTCTTCATGCTGTTGCATGCACCTCACACCGCTGCATTCTGGCATCTTCTTCCGCTGCTTCATTGAAATTGTCCTCCAGCATCACCAGGAACTTCCTCATTGCCAGATGTAGTGGACATTTTTCATTTATTTCACTGGACTGCCTCCGTTATGGACTGAATTGTATTCCACCCAATTCACATGTTGAGGCCATAACCCTCAATGTGACTATATTTGGAGATAGGGCCTTTAAGGAGGAGATTAATGGTAGTGAGGTCATAAGCATGCGCCCTAACAGGATAGAACTGGGGGTCTTATAAGAAGAAGACACACTGGGGTGCACACACGCAGGGGAAAGACCACGTGAGGACACAGTGAGAAGACGGCCATCCACAAGCCAAGGAGAGAGGCCTCAGGAGAAACCAACCCTGCCAACACCTTGATCTTGGACTTCCAGCTTTCAGAACTGTGAGAAAAGAAATTTTTCTTGTTTAAACCACCCAGTCTATGGTATTTTGTTATGGCAGCCTTAGCTGACTAATACATTTTCCTTCTAGAAACTCTATTATCCCAGCTCTGTGATTCTCCTCTTATCTCTCTGACTCTTCCTTCTCGGTCTCCCCCTGGATTCCCTCTTCCCTCATCTGCTCTCTAAATGTTGGTATCTCCAACTCCCATCCAGCCATCTCACTCACTCTCAACTGCTACCTACAGCCGAAGTTGTTAACGTCTCTCTCTCCCTGAACTTCAGACATGAGTGTCCAATTTCCAGGTGGAAATCTGTCAGATATCTCATAAGCACCTCAAAGTCAACAAGCGCGAAGCCAGACTTACTGGTTTCCCCTCTAAATCTGCCCCCATTCCTCTATTCTCTGTTTTTATCTGCTCTGAGGCCCCTAGGCCAGGATCCTGGCTGTCATGCTTGATTCCTTTCCTCCTTCAGCTCCCACATTCAACCAACCTCACGATCTTTTTTCCATCCCTTCATTGAAGCCACTTGCCTTCAACAGCTCGTACACCAGCCTTTATCATCCCTGGTCAAGCCCATCGCAACAATTATCTCCTTGGTCTCCTGAACCCATCCTTTGTCCACCTGGCCACTGCTCTTCCTATTATTAAACTGAATTAAACTGACCATGTCACTGGCCCACTTATGGCCCTTCACTGGCTCCCAATAGCCATAGGCTAAAGTCCTCACTTCTTAGGAAGAACCCAGGGCTCTGTGCAATGTGACCCCTGCCCACCTTCCAAGCTCAACTCTCACCATTTCTTGTCTCCCACTTTGTGCTTTAGCCATGCTCAACTGCTCATATTTCCCCATACACATCTGCTGGGCCCCTTTCTCCCACTTTTCCCGCCCATTTTGTAAGGCCACGTCAGATGTTTTCTTCTCTAGGAGACATCATTGTCCCGACTCTTACCCTCCTGGACTGGGTTGCTATACACCTGTATTAGTTTCCTATTGCCACTGTAACAAATTATCACAAACGTCATGGCTTAGACAACACAAATTTATTCTCTCAAATCTCAGGAGGTCAGAAATCTGAAATGAGTCTTGCGGGGCTGGAATCAAGGTATTAGCAGGACTGCGTTCCTTCTGGAGGCTCTGAAGGGAAAATCTGTCTCCTTGCCTTTTCCACTTCTAGTGGCTGCCTGTGTTCCTTGGCTTGTGGCCACTTCCAAGTGCATCACTCTGATCTCTGCTTCCTTCATCACACCTCTCCTTTCTGACTCTGATCCTCTTATAAGGACATTTGTGATTAGATTGGGCCCACCTGGATGATCCAGGCAATCCCCCATCACAAGATCCTTAATTTAATCACCTCTGCAAAGTTCCTTTTGCCACACAAGGTAACACTCACAGCTTCTGGGAATGAGGAGGTGGATATCTTTTGGGGAGAGGGCATTATCCTGTCTACTACAAGGCCCCTCTCTGGGTCTCTCATAACTATTTATGTGTATCTTGATCACTTCTTACATTATTTTATAGTTGTCTATTTCTGCCTCTGCCTGGCCCCTTCCACCCCAGCTGCATGCTCTTCCAGCAGAGGAATCATATTTTCTCATCTTATATTCCCACTATCTAGCTGTGCCTGGAGCATGATAGGTGCTTGGCAAACATTTGTTGGATAATGAAATGAATCATCGTGGTTTTATGATCTGCCCTTGGGCTGAGACTGCATAAGAATCTGGCTAGCTGGAAGTGGAAAGGTCAAAGCAAGTTGTTTGCTGCCCTTGTACCCACCCTCACCCCCAAGCCCAGAGAAGCAATGGGCACTACTTTCAAGGAGCAGCAGGCAGGGACGCTCAGGCAGGGCAGCCCTACAGAATCGCGGTGGGGAAGGCTCCGGAGCGTCCTTCCTCTTCACGCAGGGGAGGTTTGAGGTTTGAAGATGTTAGTATTACCGGTTTTCATGCTGCCAACCCACACAGCGTTGGCGCTCATAACCCCGTGTGGACTCACCAACCACCCTCCCCATTGTGGTGTGTGGGCTGTGAATTTCCTGGATTCTGGGCCAAGCCACAAGCTGTGGGTTTGGGGCCACCATCCACTCCGCCCAGGGCGGGAACCTGGCGCCATGATCTGGGGCCGTGCCCACTCACCTCATTGACCTGGGAAATGTAAGCCTGTGTAACCAGTTGTTTGAAAGGTTAGCATAGGGCCACACGTCCTTCTGCCCTTCAGGCTCCCAGTGTGGCTGGTGTCTCGGGTCCTGAAGGTCAACAGGTTCTGTGGTCCCTATTCTAGGAAGTGGCGAGGTAAAACTGGGGGAAGGGGCCTTCTGGATGGGTGTCAGGGTGAGAAGCCAGTTTGTTGATGAGCAATCCTTGGTTATCAGACTAGAAAACAATAAGGCAAAAGGATTGGAGGAGCTCAGATGACAAGCTTGTGTCTTTGAGGTACAAATGGGATAACAGCCATTTCAGATTTGGGTCTGGGAAGGAGAGTTTAAACTAACAATGGCTGGGGGGCATCCCTGTGGCTGAGGGGTTAAATTCGCATGCCCCACCTTGATGGCCTGGGTTTTGCCGGTTCAGATCCTGGGCATGGACCTACACACTGCTCACCACCCATGCTGTGGTGGCATCCCACATGGAAGAACTAGAATGACCTACAACTAAGATATACAACTATGTACTGGGGCTTTGGGGAAAAAGAAAAAAAGAGGAAGATTGGCAACAGATGTTAGCTCAGGGCCAATCTTCCTCACCAAAAAAAAAGAGAGAGAGAGAGAAAGAGCAGGAGTTGTGTATGGTATTAAATGTAAAAAAAAAAAAAAAAAAAAATTGTGGTAGAATATATACAACATAAAATTTACCATTTTAACCATTTTTAAGTTTACACTTCAGTGGGATTAAGTACATTCACATTGTTGTGCAACCATTACCACCATCTCTGAAAGTTTTTTCATCTTGCAAAATTAAAGCTCTGTACCCATTAAACAACAACTCCCCTTTCTCCTTCCCCTCAGCCACTGGCAACCAGCATTCTACTTTCTGTGAATTTAACTACTCTAGGTACCTCCTACAGATGGAATCATATAGTATTTGTCTTTTTGTGACTGGCTTATCTCACTTAGCATAATATCCTCAGGGTTCATCCATGTAGCATGCATCAGAATTTCCTTCCTTTTCGAGGCTGAATAATATTCCATTGTACATATATACCACATTTTCTTTATCTGTCCATCTGTCGATGGACACTTGGGTTGCTTCCACCTCTTGGCTATAGTGAATGAAGCTGCTTTGAACATTTCTTCAAGATTCTGCTGTCCCTTCTTTTGTGTATATACTCAGAAGTGGAATTGCTAGATCAGATGATAATTCTATTTTTAATTTTTTGAAGAACTGCCATACTGTTTTCCACTGTGGTGGCACCATTTTACATTCCTACCAGTAATGCACAAGGCTTCCAATTTCTCCACATCCTTGCCAACACTTGCTGTATTCTGTTTTTTTTTTTAAATAACACCCATCCTAATGGGTGTGCTCAGTGATAACATCTTATATAACCATAGTACAATTATCAAGAATATATATATATATATATATATTTTTTTTTTGGTGAGGAAGATTGGCCCTGAGTTAACATCTCTTGCCAATCTTCCTCTTTTTGTTTGAGGAAGATTGGCCCTGAGCTAACATCTGTGCTAGTCTTCCTCTATTTTCTGTGTAGGATGCTGCCACAGCATGGCTTGATGAGCGGCATGTACGTCCGCACCTGGGATCCAAACCCATGAACCCTGAGCCACCAAAGCAGAATGTGCAAACTTAACCACTATGCCGCCAGGCCAGCCCCAACCATATGTTTTAAACCTTTTTCCTTTTTCATTGCATATGTGATCTTTGTTGCTACCCAGCCTTAGTTGCTTAAAAAAAATACAAGTACATAACAAAGCGTTTGGCCCTGTCACTGAAAGCTCTCTGTAAGTACCATTCTATTTGGCAGTCTCCTACTCCACGAAGGGTCCGTGGTTTCCCTGCCATGAGTGCACTCAAGGGAGGAGGGAGGAGTTCCTACCGCAGCCTGGCGGCACTCAGTGCTCCAGCAGGTGCCTGGGTTCCTGTGCCCCCGGTGACTTCCTGAGCCTGCCCACCTGGAGTGAGGATGCTGAGTGGGAGAACAGAGCCTTGCTGGTGTGCTCTTGGCTCCCTTTCAGCTTATGGGCGCAATAAGCCCCAGACCGGGAAATATCATGATAGGAGGCCCATCGGGAGCGCTGATTTCTAACACGTGTTCTTGAGACTCAGAAGGGAAAACAGCAGTTTGAGGTTTGCTTAGGGAACGAGGTTCAAGCTAACAACGGCTGACGGCAGAGGCAGAGTTGCTCCAGGAGCGACTGTTATTTGACCTTGATGTCAGGAATCCAGGGCAGCTGGACCTCAAGACCTCAGCCGCTGCCCTTGCTGTCTCCACTCGCTAAAGCACCCCACAGCTGCCCAGGGCCCTTGCCACCCTGCCCTCGGGTCCATAATCACAGATCCCTCCAGGCTTATTTTCCTGTAGCTGCCGTAAAAAAGGACCACAAACGGGGCGGCTCAGAACTACAAAAATTTATTCTCCTACAGTTCTGGAGGCCAGAAGTGTGAAGTCAAGCCCAAAACCAAAGCTCCGTAGTCTTGAGCAAAGTACTTAATCTCCCTGTACCTCACTTTGCCCATCTGTGAAATGGGATGATAAAAGCACCTGGGGCACTCTCGGTGCTCTGCCCAGGTCTCCGGGGGTCCCTTTGACCCGCTCTGTGCGTGCACCCCCAGCTGCTGTGTGCTTCGCATCTCCCTGCTCACACCTGTGCCCTTCAGACGTCGATATTGGATCTGCTTCACCTGCAAGGACACGGAGTGGAAGCGCCTGGGAGTTCCTGTCACTCAGTGCCCGTAGCCCAGGGGGACTGGTGCTCCTTGGAAATAAGGCAGAGAGCACTGGCTTTCTCATGGTGGGAGGAGGCCTTGCAGTATACACACCTGCTGCTTTCTAGGGAGGGCAGTGGAGGGCGTGGGGACCTCTAGGCAGGTGATGACCTTGTCCTGGTTTGCCCTGGGCTTTCCCAGTTTTTGCATTGAAAGTCTATTGTATTAGTCTGTTTGGGCTACTGTAATGAAATACCGTAGACTGGGTGGCTTGCACAAGAGGCATTTCTTTTCTCATAGTTCTGGAGGCTGGAAGCCCAAGATCAAGGTGCTGTTAGGGTTGGTTTCTGGTGAGACCTCCCTCTCTCTCTCTCTCTCTTTTTTCTTTTTTGGTGAGGAAGATTGGCCCTGAGATAACATCTGTTGCCTATCTTCCTCTATTTTGTATGTGGGACGCTGCCACAGCATGGCTTGATGAATGGTACGTAGGTCTGTGCCTGGGATCCCGCCCATGAAACCAGGGCCGTTGAAGCGGAGTGTGTGAACTTAACTGCTGCACCACCAGGCTGGCCCCAGAACCTCTCTTGCTGGCTTGCAGTTAGCTGACTTTTGGCTGTGTCCTCACATGGCCTTGTCTCTGTGCAGGCACAGAGAGAGAGATCTCTGGACTTGCTCCTTCTTATAACAATGCCAGGCCTATAGCATTGGGGCCCCACCCTTATGACCTCATTTAGCCTTAGTGACATCCTCATAGGCCTCATCTCCAAATACAGTCACATTGGGGGTTAGGGCTTCAGCATAAGAATTTGGGAGGGTGGAGACACAATTCAGCCCATAACATGCTCCGTGAAGGCTGGATACACCAACAAGACTCGCAAGCCTAAAAGGCAGCCTTTCTGGGCGCTCATCCTGCCTCTGGCCTCCGCTTGGTGCCTCTGTGCCTGCATGGACGATGTGGGATCCTTGCCTTGGCTGCCGCAGACGCACCTGGCATTGCTGCGGAGGGACGGGGGTTTCCAGGGCCCCCATGCTTTTCCCCGAGCCTGACCTCTCCCTTGGGCGGCTGACTGCAGCCACAGTCAGTCGGAGCCGGGAATGGCGGGGACATCCCAAGCATCGCCCTTTCAGCGTGACTGGTGGGGAGGTTCCCAGGGGAGTCCACGCTGGCCAAGCGCAGGAGGCTGTGAATGACAGGCAGCCTCTCAGACATCCTAATCTGCTGCTGGGAACAGGCATGCCACTCTGGCGCCCAGCCTGGCCCCATCCGTGCAGTGCCAAACAGCTCCTGGGCGGACGCAAACGGGAATTTCAAGGCAAGGCGGGTATCTGTGGTCCTCCTTGCCAGCCATAAACCCCGGCTTGTTAGTTTCAAAGGCTTGAGGCAAGATGTACCAATACAACAAGTCAGACCAGTTTATCAAAGAAACCCCAAATTGGAGGTTGGGCCAGCGTTTCTGTTTCACGTGGTCCTGCTATTTGATTTAAATGCTTTGGTGAACTTCCCTGATGGTCAGGATGGGGGTGGCCAATGAAATCCTACCAAATCCTCCTGCGTTAATTCTGGAAAATGGTTCCAGAATCCGCAGTGATCACAACTCAAGAATTTCCCCCGCTTCATCTCATTCGGAGTGATTGCAGAACTTTCCAGGGGGTCTGCCAGATTCTCTGCGGAAGGTGGCCCTCCCTCATCCTGGGTCCCTGACACTTTGTCCAGCTGTCACTTTTGGAGGTAGGATGTGGACAGACCCAAGCACAAGAGAAATGCCTTAGGGCGTTTCTGCAACGCCGGAGGCGTCAAACTGGTGTTTCCACGCTTCTTAACTGGTGTCCCTTTCCTAGGGGGATAGGAGGAGACTGAGGACATTCCTTCTGGGGTATGGAATAAAAATCTAGCCTTCAACAAGCGAAGGGTGGAGGGGACATGCGGACATTCCATCTTGCATATTTCTGTCCTTAGATAGGCGGTTTCAGCTTCATTTCAGAGAGGAACCCAGCCAGAAAGCTCTTAGCTGAATCTCCACATCTCAGGGGGAGGAGGGGCTGCTAACAAAGAAAGCACCTGGGTTTTGACAGCTTATTTCTCTTGCCCAGACTCCAGTGGACCCGTGAACGGGCAGGACTGGGTGCGGAAGTGGAAGAGGAGAGTCCAAGGGAGGAAGGAAGAGAAGGGTCTGACAGCACGATGCTGGGACAATTTCCTCTTTCAAAACTCACTGCTGTTGGGGGCTGGCCCGGTGGCATAGGGGTTAAGTTCACACGCTCTGCTTTGGCAGCCTGGAGTTTGCAGGTTTGCATACAGGGTTCGGACCTACACACCACTCATCGGGCCATGCTGTGGCGGCATCCCACATACAAATTAGAGGAAGACTGGCACAGATGTTAGCTCAGGGCCAATCTTCCTCACCAAAAAAAAAAAAAGAGAGAAAAAAAACAAAAAACATTAGGAAAAAACAACTCACTGCTGTCGTCGTCTCTGATTTGTCTGAATGAAATCTCCACATGACCATTGGCAAAGAATAAAGGACTCTCATCTCACAAGACTGCTTTGAGTTATGATTTCAGTAAATCCTGGATGTTATGCTTTTTTTAAATCCCCAAATACCTGCAATTTTTGTGGGTACAATAGTATTACTTCACTGTCATTAAAAAACTCCAGAGTTGGAATCATTTACATTTTGAGGCAAACCCAGGGAGTTATAAGCTTAAAGTCTCTTTACTTAGAAAGCGTTGAGACCACCTCCCTCAGTTGTTTAAAAACCTCCCAAGGAATTGTACTGTTGCTTCTAATTCCTGTTTCTGGAGGTACTAGCGAGGTTGAACATCTCATATTTATCAGGCATTTGCATTTCTCCCAGAGCCTTGGGCCTACATCTATTTCCTTAACTCTCTCCTAGAACCACTTTAGAATTATTGGGGATTATGAAGGAGAAGTGGAGCAGAGTATCATAGGGGACGCCGGAGATGGGGAGAGAGCCGGGCAGATGAGAGGAGGGAAGTTCTCGGATGCAACCCCCGGCCTTCCCACTGGCAACCAATCATCTCCCTTTCCCCAGGGCTAGATTCCCTCCACTTCATTTCCATTTTTATCTCCAAGGCCAAGTATGTCTCTCAGGGTAGATCCCTCTTCTCCCAGGGTAATCTGTTTTCCCATGGCCCTTCTTTCTGGATCATTCTACCTAGATGGAAAGGAACTCTAGTTCAGGATCCTGACCTCTGTTTGGGTGGAAATCTTCTGAGGACAAGTCATAGATGCTTGTGGTGACCCTGTCTCATTTAAAAAGTAAAATACTAGTATTTTCATTGGTATGAAGCAAAATAAATATGCAAATTCTGGCTTCCTGATTTTCCTTCCCGCATGGGAATCGCTAAGACAGAGGGTTATCTTATTCAGCTTTGGCATGAATATTCAGGCTCCTCCCCACGGCTGGGAAGAAGCAGATGCTTGTTCCCAAGGCAGACACAGATGAAAAGAAGTTAATCTTGCTAATTTGCTATTTTCTTGTTTAACCTGAGGGCTGACTCAAGAGGTCACACGGACTTATGAGCTTGTTTTGCAGAAGACAAAGAATGTCTTTAAGGAAGTTATGATCACCAGATAACCAGCCCCCAGCTGCCTTTGATGCCTAAAAGTCTGATTGCCGAAGGGCTTATCTGGAATGAAAGAAAGAGGACATGCCTTTTGTTTCTTCCAAACTTCTTCTGCCAAGCCCCTTAGCTCTGTAAAACCTCCCGCTTTCTTCTCTTGTTAAGGTGGACTTGAGAGAACCTACCCTCCCACCTTCTCATTTTGGCCAATTTGAATAAAGTTTTCTCCATCTCCAAGCACTGTTGTCTCAATGATGGGCTTATTGTGCATCAGGCTCAGGAACTCGAGATTAAGAGGTTTGGTATCAATATGCTGGGTCCATCCTTGAGTCTATGGCAAGTTTTCTTTGTTTTTTACAGGGAAGTATTTGCCCTGAGCTAACATCTGTTGCCAATCTTTCCTTTTTTTTTGTTTATCTTGTCCCCAAAGCCCCACTGCATGGTTGTATATCCTAGTTGTAAGTCCTTCTTCTATGTGAGTCTCTACCACAGCATGGCAATGGACAGATGACTGGTGTGGTTCCATGGTCAGGAAAGGAACCTGGGTCACTGAAGTGGAGAGCATGGAACTTTAACCGCTAGGCTATCAGGGCTGGCTCAAGTTTTCTTTCATAATAGTTTGTAACACTTAATCCTTGCTATCATGTAGGAAATTACCTCAATCTAGTAGTAGCCTCCAAGGACACCTCTCTGCAAACAATTCCAGTGGTCTCTGAATGGAGCACGCATAGCTCAAATTAAGATACTTGAATCTCATGGTTTGTTAAATCAGCTGAAAACACACAGCAAGAAGCAAGGGGAAAGGGATGGGGTAGTTACCACAGTGAGGATCGTGTGCAAGAGCGGTGGAAAGGCCATCCACCTGAATCCTATGTTACTTGATGTGCATGTGCCCTGTCTCTCTGCAGCCTGCATCAACCTTCCATATTGATGGTTTGGTGCCAAGGTTGAAGAGGAGCTCAGCACACAGAAGGTGCCTGGAGCCAACACATACGTGTTCTACTGGAGAGACGCAGGGGCAGTTCTGACTGGCCACAGCTGTCGTTTGCCAACTAGCTTGCTGAGCAGCTATGGATTTCATCTGCATGTCTTGGGCAGAGCACGTGGGATTCAGAATGGGCCACACTGAGTGTCACAGATGGGTGGCCCATACAGGGATGACAAAACCATCAGCTTAGAGGTGGTATGACCTACACCTTATGACCTGCTCTTTCCATCCCTTTCTATCTACAAGTAGCACTTTTGCTAGTCCATCCTTTTTTTTCTTTTTCTTTTTTTTTACTTCATATAACATCTCTTACAGGTTATTAACTTATTATCTATACTTAACATTTCTTATGAATTCTGCTTATGTCCCATAAGCTACCTGTTTACTCATTCTCTGTACTTCACCTTATTAATTTCATCCAACTCCTTGGTTTCCTGTCTGCTGTATCAGAATTGAATATCCTCCAATAATATGACAAATTCATGTTATACCTGTTCATGACCTGCACTTTAGATGACAAATTCCCAAGATTTCCAAAAAAAAACAAGAAAAGTGAATCAGATTTGTCTTATACTTGAGGTATCTAGACATCACCTACATGGAAAGTTCCAGAAGGTTACACAGACTCCATTCTCACTGGCCCCCACCCACATCACTGGTGGACCCCAAGCATTCAGCACTTACCTAGATTAGTTTTGGAGGTGGCATTGGATCTAGAAAAGACCAATGGGCTGAGGAATTGAGTCTTTCTGGACTGATAGGCCCAGTGAAGAGAAGTAGATGGGATGTGTGGCATGATTCCTCTGAGGGGAGAAGGAAATCTCATCTTCTGTGTGGTAAAGAATTCAACTTTGCCCAAGGAGAGGTCTGGCCTTGTCCTTGGCTTCTGGGAGGTGATCTCCAAGTCCTTGGGATGTCATGCCTGAGAGAGGTGTCTTTCTCTGTGTAGAGGTTTGGAGCAGCACCAACAATGCAATTTAGGGTAGGGGTTTTGGGTCACATGGTATCAGGTGACCTCCTGGGAGCTGGAGACTGAGGTCAACCACATGGGCGGCCAACCAGGTTTAAGTGACAGAGCCCGGATACTTGAAGGCTCGGTGAGCTTTCCTGGTTGGCAGGACTCTGTGTGGACTGTCACACATCTGTGCTAGGAGAGCGAGGCTGTCCTGACTCCACTGGGGGAGGGCAACTAGAAGCTCTGTGTCTGGAACTTTCCTGGACTCCACCCTATGCTCTCCTTCCCTTGGCTGATTTTAGTCTGTATCCCTTCCCTGTAATAAACTGTAACTATGAGTATAAAGCTTTCAGTGAGTTCTGTGAGTCCTGGTGAATTATCGAACCTCAGGATGGGGCCTGTGCCCCTTGAACTTTGCAGTGGGTGCCAGAAGTGAGGGCTGTCTTATGGACAGCTCCCACGCTTCACATCTTCCAAAGCCAGAGACCAAAAACAGAGGGAGAAAAAAGGATGGAAGCTTAATTATTTTCTTTGTGACTAATTGTGGTCCTTGCCTGCTCCATCATCCCCTTCGCTTCCTCCCGTTGGTCCTACACTGGTCCCCACTGGGGCCAGATTTCCAGCTACCAATGAAGAAGGGAAAATGATTGCACTTGCCTTCGTGGATTTCTGAGCATTTTACACATGAATCCAGTTCAGGCTTTCCTATAATATGGGGTGAATTAGCAAAGCAGGCTCACATGAACAACTTTTATTTGCTCTCAGGCACAGAAGAGGGTCATGATTTGGCCCAAATGGGAGACCAAGTTTCTCAAAGCCTCCAGCACCCACAGAAGGCAGGGTTTCTCTGCCCTCCCTGAGCTGGGACCTGCTCATCTTTAGATATATCTCATTCCGTGTCCCAAATCAGGACCGCCTGGGCCCCATTTGGGTTCAGGTGCTTTTGCTTCCAACAACCAAACACAGACATGAATTAAAAAAAAAAAATCCAAACTTCAAGTGAAATATCAAGTTCAACTGTCTGAAATTTCTGTTTTTGTAAGCCAATTTTATATAGTTCATCTTAATAGGTACAAGTTCACTAACAGCTAAAGCGTTGCTTTGCATTTTGACTGTACATTACACTGGGGAGCTTTCAAGACAAAACAAAACGAAAACAATGCCCAGGCCATTCCCCAGACCAATTAAATTGGAATCTCCAGGGTTGGAAGCCAAACAACAAGACTTTTTCAAAACTCCCCAGGAGATTTCAATGGGCCGCCAAGGCCAAGAATTTCTAGAACAACTTAAAATGTGTGGTTTCCATGAAATCATCAGAAGCCTCCCTCATGGGCAACAGTCATTTAACAAATGTTTCCTAGGAGCTCACCATAAGCCAGGCACTGATCAGACCCCAGGAGTGCCGGGAGCCCCCTGCCTTAATGCACAGCAGCTCTGCACACTTATCCCGGGTTAGGCCACCCAACCCCTCTGCAGGTGGTCTCTGGGCTGGGCTGTTTCCTGGGTGGGCTCACCTGCAGGCTCCTCTTCAGGGCTTTTTTCAATGACTTGGATGTTCTTCTTTTCCCGACCCCCACCAGGAAGAATAGTCTTCTCTTTCCTCAGGGGCCATGGTTCTCAAAATATGGTCCAGGTACCACCTGCCTCAGAACCACAAAGGGATGTTTGTTTAAATACAGGTCCTGGGAGTCAACATTTTAAACAAGCCCCCCTTCCCAACCAAGATGATTACAATGCACCTAGAGTTTGAGAACCAGCTGAAGGACTCAACCTGGCTGCCTGGCCACAGGGTCCACAACCTTGTCCTCACTCCTTTCAGGCCATGCTGGCCACCCTCACCATTGACTGGGGGCCACACAGGGTGGGCTGGCCTCCCAGGAAGCACAGGCCACATCCCCTCGGAGTTCCATCTCTGGGATTTGCCTCGATGCTCATATTTTAGTGAGATGCTGGGGCCCCAAAGTACCTCAAACCTCCCCTCGACCTAAGGCAGGGGTCTGTTTACACGTGTTATCTATTATCTATCTTCCTGTCTATCTATCAATCTATCTATCATCCATCCATCCATCCACCCATCTCCTTCCTTCCCTCCTCGTCATTGCACCCACTCTGTGCTAGGCCACTGTTCCAAGCACGTGGGATCTATAAACAAATAACACAGGCAAAAACTGCTGCTCTCTTGGTGCCTGCATTCCAGCGGGGGAAGAAAGACCACGTTTTCTGGGGCAGCAATAACCTCAGGGCACAGACCTGTTAGGAAGATGCCCTCTCTAGGAGTGAAACGTAATTTTCTTACAGACTTTTTTGTTCTCTCTGTAAAAATCTTTCCCCTTCTTCTCTAACTGGAGAACATGGGGCAGGGGATTCTTGCTTTACACGTAAGAAGTGGGAGTTCTCTCTCTGCCAGTTACAGAGATGGTACACAGTGGAGCTTTCTGAAATGAGTGTGGCTTGTCAATTTGGGGAGAAAAAACAGAATTAGGGAGGGAGGGCCTTGCTGGCCAGTTTGACTTCAGGTACTGGAGGGAAATGAGCTAGAAAGGTGAAAATACCAAATCATTTTCATCGCAGTGATGGTTCACACCAGACTCCACAGACCCAGCTTGAATCCCAGTGGCTCATTTCCTTTCTATCTGCTATGTCCGGATCCTGGTAGGAAACAGGTGTTCTCAAACTGGGTAATTGAGGGATGTTTGCTAAAAGGACGATTTACAAGGTGTGGGCTGATTTAGAGAAACAACAAAGGATAGTGCTGTGCCCTGGGAGCTGTTACCTCCCCTTGCCCGGAGGTGAGGGGAAGGAGAAGTTACCCCCAGGTAGAGAGGACAGTGGAATGATAAGGACTGCCCACGGGAGCAGTGCCATTTGCTAGATGGACGCAGCCAACCAGGAGCAGCTCAGCAGAAAGGGAACGGGGAGAATAAATATTCCGAGCTCACCCTCCATCCCTCTGCCTGACACCGTGGGTACCTCCCCCTGGCCAACCCCAGCTGGAAGCCAGGGTGGAGGGGGGCCAGTGAGGCAGTCCTTGCGGGCCAGCCTCGCAGGGCTCAGAGCTGAACGGGGAAGGGCGGAGGGCCAACAGCAAGCACCTGGCATGTCCCTCTACCATGGCGTATTCCAGAGGACCATGCTCCCGGGGAAGGGTTGGCAAGCCCAGGCCTCCACGTGCCCTCCCTCTCCCCCTCCACCCCACATGCAAATGAACTCCACAACTAAAGCTCTTGCAGGTACAGAGAATTTTCTCCTGCTCATCCCTTGTCTGATCAATCCAGAATAATTGCTGGGCGGACAGAAGGCGACTAACTTACATGAGGTTCTTCCTAATCGTTAATTCAGATTACCCTCTTCTCCACACCCTACTGCACTGTCTGGAGTTCTAGCCATTTGTCGGGTGTGTGCGCATGTGTGTGCGTGTCCTTGGTCCACAGTCTTTGGGTTAGAGCCACAGACACCTCACTAACGGGTCCCTGCAGAGCCGAGAGCTCTGAGCACGTGGCCACTGAGCCCCCTGGGAAGGGAGGAGGTTCTCTTTCCCACACACGTCTCCTCGCAGCGGTGAGCACAGCTCAGTGCTGAGTGCAGCCAGAGGCTTGCTTTCCCTTCTCGCCCTAAGATGTAAAAACAAGACCTTGGTCTGTCGGACCGGGACCTGCAGTGGCTGGGCTTCCCACTCTGGAGCCTGGAGAAGGAAGGTTGTAATACGAGGGAAGCTGCTGGTTGGATGAGCGGAGAACTCAGTGAATGGGAAAGTGAAGAGGTGTTTCCCAGGACCTAAACCAGAAAGTCCCCACTCTGATGGCAGAGTCGAGAATGTTTCTCTTAGAGGCCCCTGCTGCTTTTCAAATCCCGGAGAAGGCAGCGTGACGTCATGAAAACCACCAATTGAATGAGTTTCTTAGATGCCTGTCTTCTAGGGGGCGGGGCTTGCAACCAGCCCCCAGGTCACTGCCCCACCCTGCCAGAGGCCCTGCAAGCTTGGCCAGAGACAGTCACCCCGGTTTGTTCTTCTGGGCCCTCCTTGCCTTATAGGGGTTTCTCACAGACTGTGCTTCATCGGTTGTGAGATCTTTTCTCCTAGTAACTAAGGGAAGGATTTTCGTTCCCACCCTCCACATCAATAGATATCCCCCACATGGACCACAAGGTGAGGAGACCCCCGCTGCACCAGCCTCTTTATCGAAGAATAACCTTGGTGCTTCTTGCTGGAAGATGCTGCCCGTGAGGAACCGGAGACTAAGTATGAACGGGGTTTTCCCTACTGACAGAACTGTCCATGCACGTTTGTTAGTTCAGCACTTAAGATGATCCAGGGTCTAAAATTCCACCCTTTTAAAACATTTTTGTTTTCAAATATTTATTTCAGCCTTACTGAGAAGAATCAAGAAAGAGCATTCCCATTTGGTTGTTTACAGAGCAGAGTTTCTCAAAGTTGGCACTATTGACATCCTGGGCCGGATCATTCTTTGTTGTGGGGGGCTGTTGTATGTGTGTGTGGGGGGGTGCTGTATTGTAGGAAGTTTAGCAGCATCCCTGCCTCCACTCACTAGATGCCAGTAGCACCCCACCCCTTGGCTGGTCATGACAACTAAAAATGTCTCCAGGCGTTGCCAAATGTCTCCTGGGGGGCAAAATCACCCCCAATTGAGGACTACTGCTGTAGAACAATTTTATTCAAACAACAAACATGGATTGAACATGTGTGTGATAACTCCATATTTAAACATCTTACCCGAACCAGGAGTTAGAGGGCTAAAACCATGACTAAGACATCATCCTGGTTCTCTAGGAGCTTGCAGTGTGGAACTAGAGATGTCCCACAAGTGACTGGACAGAGGATAGAAGGTAAGCACCTCAAGATAGAAGCAGGGCCCTCACCAACCTCGGTTTTGATCAAGGAGGAAATATTTTTGCCAGAAAATCCACAGCAGATTCCTCCTTATGTCTCATTGGCCAGCACTGGGTCACATGATCACTCGTAGACCAATCACTAGCCAAGGGGAAGGTGATTGCAAGATAGGCTGGGCCAATTGTGGCTCACCCTCTAGGGTAGGGTGTTTTTATATGCCCACCCACCCACCCAATGCCCAAATCAATTTTTTTTTAGAAAGAAAGCAAATAGAATGACTGCTGATGACCCAGACAGCAGTGTCTGCCAGACCGTGTCCCATCATCCCGTCCTCCTGACCTTCTTTTATCTCTTTATTACCACCCACAAAATGTACCATGTTCTTTGCAGTCACAGAAACTGCTTTTTTGGGGGCTTTGCTTTTTATGAGAAAGCCAAGTTTGGGCTACTCTTAGATAATGTCGCAGTCGAGTTAAGTGCATTGTGTCAAGAACACACACTGAAAAAGAGTTGAGTTGGTTCCTTGTGGTTGCTAAGAGTTGATTCATTCCCTGACCAAAAGGGTTTGCCAAAGCCCAGTGGCTGCCATCTGTATTTTAGTAAACACACAAGCGGGCCACACGAAGAAACCACTGGCATGCTTGTGATCAGACCATGGATGCTGGTGTTGGCAGAGTTATTGGGTGACGGCCCGTTGTCTGGCCGGTTGCGTGTTTGGTTGTTCAGCCACACTTGGTGTCTGGTTGGGCATATACAATGACAGCTACCATTTCATGCGCACTTACCACTTGTCCCTTTACTGGCATTATTTCATTTATCCCTCAAGACAGTCCTGGCAAGAAGTATTGTGATTGCTGATTTATACATGAGGAACTGATTCAGAGACAGGCAGTATCTTTTTGAGGTCACTGAGACAGTATGGGCAGAGCCAGGGTGCCCATCTAGGCTGCCTAATGCTCGTCTGCACATCAGACCATCTCTCCAGATGTTGAGCTGGCTTGCGAAGAGAAAGGGTAGCCCTCTGATAGGTTAAGGCTAGAGAAGGGGAAGGAGGCACGGAAGTAAGGTGCTGGGAGCTGTTAGACTCCCCTCGGAGGGTGGAGGACCAGCGTTCTCTCTCATCTTCTCTGGTGTCCATGTGACACATGAGAACTGCTGTGCTCCTTTGGACCACCCATGCCTGTCTGCAGACAACCCCCAACCTTGCCTGATGATTCTCCTCTTTTCCACCTTCCCCCCAAACAACTGACCTTGAGTTCCCAGCCTCCAGAGTGGAGCATCCATCAGCATAGGCCCTTACATCACAGCCCGGATCCATCTGGAATGCTCTCCAGCACACTTCCACCTGCATGTGTTCTTACCTTCAAAGGCCAGCTCAACTGCCACCATCTCCGAGAAGTCCACCTAGATCCTGTGCATGCTTCTAGTCATTTTGGCGGGTGCCCAAATGTTGCCTGATTTGTCTCCTATTAGAGTTAGCTGTGAGGTATCTGCCTCCCGACCTAGAATAAGAGTTCCTCGGGGGCAGGAACTTCATCTCCTTCCCCTCTGTGTCCCTCCCTTGCTCCTAACAGGGGACTTCGCAGGCTGTATAAGTTTATTGAATTGAATGAAAGTGGATAATTCAAAATGGGTTATTTGAAATGCCTGAGCTCAGCTATACTCCTCACAGAGAAGCTAAATGCATCTTGCTCACATTGTGAATGTCCACACTGTATTCTGGACTTTGGACTGGATCTGTCCTGCAAACTTAGTCTCAGCTCAGAGAAGTTGGAAGCTTATTGAAATAGTTCAGCAAGATGTCCCTGAGCCTCCCATGCTCGGTGCTCCATCCCTGAAGTATTCTTGGTCAAATCAGGCTCTTATCGGTCAAGGACAGTTACTTTCGTGCCTTCCCATCCTCGCCCTGCACACACACACACCAAAGACATGGGCAAGTTTAAATCTTTTCTTATAAGGAAAGCTTCGGAGAAGATCCTCTGTGGCAGGAGATATTAGTGGCTTGAGGACAATTCCTGTCTAGCTGAACGGGAGTGATTAAAGCGCTTTTTGGTGTTCAGTAGATTCATGGTGCCACAAAACATTGTCTGGGCAGACAGCGAGACCCATTGGGCCCCTGCGGCTAGGACTGGCTTCTGTTGCAATGAAACAGAGCTTCCGGCCGGACTGTAATTTGGGATGCACAAGGAGGCATCTGAATATTAGAACAACTTCCTTCTCTTCACATTTGTCTTGAGGGCTCTCCAATCCTGAGACCTACGATTCTTCCCTCCTTTGCTTCCTGGGAGCCTGGCCCAAGTTTTGGGCTGGGGGTTCCAAAGTGATTACGTGGCAGCCCTAGGTTGCTCATGGTCCAGTAGAGGCAAGCCACCAAGCACACAGTAATCTGAGCACCCAGGGGTGGCAAGGGAGGGGGCCCTTCCGCCTCTTGTCTTCACCAGTCCTCCACCTTTCTCTTTTTCTGGGCCTTTCTTTGACATGGACAAGCGACATTTTCTCCATCGTAGTGAAGCCATGACTTGAAGGCCCGGTTCCAATATGACGTTGCCCCAAGGACTGTTCATACAGTGGTCTTCCCCTTATCCGCGGGGGACACGTTCCAAGACCCCCAGTGGATGCCTGAAACCACAGACAGTACCCGACCCTCTTAAATGCCTTGTCCCCCTTGACTAAACTCTTATCATGCACTGTGGCTGTAACTTTTGCAGTTTGAGGTGAGACAGCAAAACTCGCATGAATTTCTTTTTCCTGGTTCACAATTTCATGGATAGAAGATTCATTCTTACCATAAATCTTAGCAACCTCAGCATACGATTTTTTTCTTTCCTTGTTATCTGAGATCTTTCCATTTTTCACTTAAAGAAAGCACTTTATGGCTTCTCTTTGGCATACCGGATTGCCAGCATCATTACTCTTGTGCTTTGGGGCCATTATTAAGGAAAATAAGGGTGACTTGAACACAAGTACTTCAGTACTGTGGCAGCTGATCTGAGAACCGAGATGGCTACTACATGACTAAGGGGCGGGTAGTGGATCCTGTGTTGATCTGCTGGACAGAAGGATGATTCATGTCCTGGGTGGGACAGAGCAGGACAACGTGAGATATCATCATGCTACTCAGAATAGCACGCAATTAAAACTTTTGAATCGTTTACTTCTGGAATTTTCTATTTAATATTTTCAGACCATTGTTGACTGTAGGTAACTGAAACCATGGAAAGCAAAACTGTGGATAAGGGGAGACTACTGTTTAGATATTCTGGACCTGCCACTGGGCAACAGACGTGGAAAAGTGGTCAGATCCCCCCAGCTCTCTGATGTGGGTCTATGGGTCCACAGAGGGATGGACCCTGGGGTGCGAGAGATGCTTTAAGTTTGGTTTAAGGGAAAAGTCTTGTCTCATAGTGATTCGAGAAGCTGAAGAGAGAAAGCGTTGGGAGGGGGAGGGTTGAGAATGGAAATGGAGAGAAAAGAACAAGTCTGCCCTTGGACTCTGTGCCAAGGTAAAATGAAGAAGGGGGCTTGGGCAAACACCCACCTGCATAAGGTGCCCCGGGGCAGAATGGCCCGACCTCTTCTCACCATCTCTGCCGCTACCACCCTAGGCCCAGCTACCACCATCATCCTCCTGAGCTATTCTCCCAGCTTCCGCCTTTGCGCCTCTGCTATCTGCACAAAAGTCAAGAGTGATCTTTTTAAGTACACAACTCCAACTGTCCCTGGGCTTCCCATCTCAGCAGGGATAAAGCCCTACAAAAGTCCCCACCCCGGCCCACACATGGTCCCTCTGTGCTTTGTATTTTTTACAGCACTTACGTTTTCTCCACTTCTTTTATTTATATTTTGCCCTCCTCCACCCCTAATACAACTGGAATATGCGCTCTGCTAGAGCAGGGCCCCTCTCCATTATGTTCACTGCTGTATTCTCAGCACCTGGAGCAGAGCCGGGCTCACAGGAGGCACTCACTCCATGAGTGTTTATTTCCTGAAAGAAAGAAGGAATGAGGGGCCGCCCCATGGCCGAGTGGTTAGGTTCACGCGCTCTGCTTCGGTGACCCAGGGTTTCGCTGGTTCGGATCCTGGGTGTGGACATGGCACCACTCGTCAGGCCGTGCTGAGGTGGCATCCCACATGCCACAACTAGAAGGACCCACAACTAAAATATACAATTCTGTACTAGGGGAATTTGGGGAGAAAAAGCAGAAAAAAATAAAGATTAAAAAAACCCCAAACCAATAGTTAAAAAAATAAAAGGAAGGAGTGAATAAGTAGCGAATGGTAATAGTTTGTCCCCTGAGATCTTCCCAGATAACAGAGAGCCACAGGCGAGAGTGGGACTTGAGATCACACCACAGCAGGAAAAGTATGGGGAGGTCTGGGGTCCCGGGAGACAGGCTTTGGGGAAACAATTGGATCAGCCAGTGAGAGTGGCCAAGAGACAAGTGAAGGAGCAGGCCACAGCAGGAGGGCCAGGAGCGCTCTGTAACGGGGCTGTCCTTCACACCTGCTAACTCAAGGCCCATAGCAAACCACGCAGAGGGCCCCTCCCACGTGCCCAGCTGGCACTGAGGCCCACCCCAGCGGAACAATGGTGCCCAGCAGCCTCCCTGATCACACATGCGTGGGCCTTGACTCAGGGCCTCAGAGAAAGTGACAGTGGCCTCACACTGGGGATCTCACCTGACTTGTACTCTGTGAATTTGTCAGCTGTCTGCCGTGTCCTGCTGGGGCAGAGGGATGGTTGGTTGACTTGCAGAGCCTTGGCCAAGACTAGTCAACACCTCTTTAGGGGCAGGGAGAAAGGTGTGTGCACGAGAGTGTACAAGTGAACGTGTGCACGTCTGTGAGCTTGAGAGTGTGGGTGTGTGAACGAGCAAGTAAAAGTGTGTGAGTGAGTTTGTGTATGCCTATGAGCATGGGAGTATTCACATGTATGTGTGTGAGTGTGTGTGTGTACATGTGTGTGCGCACACGCATGCCTCTCTTTGTTCACAGGGAGAGTCCAGCCGATGAAGGAAGGGCCATCGGCTCTTGTCCCTCTGACTGTCTTGTCACGGATTTCGTTCTTCACAGGACCTGCCTGAGGATCCGGGTACCTTTTGGCAGGCATCCTTAAAGGATATGCTGCCGTTGTTCAAACAACCCGATTGAAGACAACTCTTCCAGATCTTAAAATAAATGTCCCTCTGGTCTCATCCAGGAGCATGTCAAGCCCCTCACAAGATGCAGGGTGGATGTCAGCTCCATCCTCAGACACCCAAGGATTTCCATTTCATGTGGCAGGAAGTGGATGGGGTAAGAGATGTGGAACTCCACCTTGGGAGGGGGAGATGTTGACAAATGCACCCTGGGTGGAAGCCACTCAAGTGGACGGGGTGCCACTGTAAGGCCAAAGCCTCTCTGGTATCTTTCAGGATGCCTGGGACATCTGTGTCACTTGTGCTACCATTTGGAGGCCCACACATGTGGTGTCAAGCAGAACACAGCTTAGACCACTGTGGCTATGTCCTCCTTTTCCCCTGTACTTCATACACTTGTGTTGACCCTCATACACCGTCCCTTGAATGATGGGTGCAAATACAGACTTGCTTCCTAACCCACCCCCACTACGTAGCTGGAGGCTCAGTGGTCCCCCAGTTCAGAGACTTGAGGTCACATTCCCGTGGCTGCCGTAACCCTTCACCCCACATGTGGGCATCATAATCAGGCCTTTCTCTACATGATCACTGCTCCCACTCTGCACAGACCCTGGAGAAGCATGTGCCCAGACACATCTTTTGTTTGGGGGAAATGTGCCATTCAAACCCCAAACACCACATAATTCAGGCAATTATTGGCCAGGCCGAGGGATAGACAGGATGGCTGTGGGTTGCCCCAGCTCGTGTTTTCAGCATTGTAAAACATGGCCTGGGAATGCGTTCATGTGGAATGGAAGATGTGTAGATGCTGAGGGAGCCTCTTATTTTTCTGATTTAGAATTTCTTGACATAGTTGTGTGTGTGTGTGTGTAATTCCCCACTTTGATGCTGCAGGAATGCAGTGATCATAAAGCTGCCTGCACGTGGTTGTGACACTGCACCCAAGCATGTCATGTTCAAACTGCAGAAAATCAAAGACACAGAGAAAATCTTGAAAGAAGCCAGAGGTGGGCAAAAACCCTTACTTACAGAGGAACAAGGGTAAAAATGACATCATATTTCTGTTCTGAAACCATGCAAACAAGAAGATAGTGGAGTGACGTATTTATAGTATTGAAAGAAAAAAACTACCAATTTAGAATTCTGTCCTCTGCAGAAGTAGCCTTTGAAAGTTAAGAGGAAACAAAGACTTTCTCTGACAAATAAAAATGGAGAAAATTTGTCATCAGTAGAACTGCCTTGCGAGAATTGTCAGAAGAATTTCGTTAGAGGGAAGGACAATGCTATAGGTTGGAAACCCAGATCGACATGAAAAACAAAGAACATTGAAGAAGGAATAAATGTACATAAAATATTTTACTTTTTAAATTCTTGATTGATCTAACGGGTAACCGTTTGTTTAAAATCATAAGAGCTACCATGTCATGGGTGATTATAGCTTATGGATAAGTGTATGAATGACAGCAGTGTTCCCAGAGATGAGAAGCAGGAATTGGGAACACTCTGTTCAAAGGCATCTGGACTTCCCATCAAGTGGGATAATGTTATTTGAAAGTGGACCTGGATCAGTTGTAAATATATATTGCAAGCTCAAGGGCAAATACTAAAGAGTTTTTTAAAAGAAGCATGATTGATATGCTAAGAGAGGAGACAGAATGGAATCATATAAAATGCTCAACCAAAACCAGAGAAGGCGAAAAAGAGTGGAAGACAAAAAAGGAAACGAAAGGCAATCAACAGAAAACAGAACAAATATGAGAGATCAGCCCAAACATCAATGATCACCTTAAACATCAATGGTCTAAATCCAAGAATTGAATGAAGAGACTGTCAGAATGGATCAAAAAACGACAGCTCACTCTATGTTTTCCAAACCAAACCCACTTTAAAGAAATAATTAGATGAAAATTAAAGAGATGAGAAAGATATACCACCCTAACACCCATGGAAAGAAAGCGAGAGGAGCTATACTGAAACCAGACAGAGCCGACATCAGAACAAGGAGAATCAGTGGTTTCCAGTGGTCCCAGAGCAGAGAGGGAGGGATGACTAGGTGGCACAGGGGACTTTTAGGGCTGTCACACTATTCTGTATGATACTGTAGGGGTGAGTATATGACTTGATGCATTTGTCAAAACTCACGGGACTGTGCAGCACAAAGAGTGACCCCTAATCTGAACTCTGGACTTTAGTTGATAATACTGTGTCAACACTGGATCATCAGTTGTAACAAGTGCACCACACTAATGCAGAATATTAAGAATAGGAGACAATTTATGGGAGAAACAAAGGCGTACATGTGAACTCTCTGTGCTTTCTGCTCAATTTTTCTTTAAACCTAAAACTGCTCTTTAAAAATAGTCTAATTAAACGCAAAAAGAAGCAAGCCACACTGTGGGCATTTGGACACCTCCTCCCCTCACCATGAGGCCTGGTCAGAGCCTCTGTTCTCTCCATCCACAGAGCCCCAGTGGCCTGAGCCCTGGCATCCTCAGGACCCCCAGACTGGCCTTGGCTGATGGTTCTCTTGTTTCCCTCTCAGGCAAAGGGATGAGGGACAAGTTGCTCACGATGGAGTCCCAGAGGATGGACTAAGAGCCCGTGAGCCTGGGAATGCCAGAGAGCTGCTGGGAGAGCGAGATGTGGTTTAGTGAAATAAAGGGGGCAACTGAGCCGGAAGAGGGACCTGTCCCCTCCCCAGAGGCCACTTCTAGAGATGACTCAGTGGATGGAGACCCTCCCTGGGCCACCTTGCGAGGCATGGGCTGAAGACGGAGGCCACATGAGGGAAGGGGTCCGGGTCACTGTGTCACCACTGGAGTGGAGTCACTCCCTGCTGGGAACACTTGCATTGAACAGGCACAACCTGGGTTCTCAGAAAATCCATGAAATTGTATGATTCTGCCAGTTCCAGTTATTTCTCCTAAATTGTTGGGATTGGAATCCTGGTCTCGTAGTGAATCTCTTCGGGGACACCCGTCAGTCCTGGGGCCCTGTCTGCCCACACTGACCCAACACAAGAGAGAAGGAGTCACAGGGAGGGAGACCCCTGGGACCTCTGTGGGCAGCACCAGGCGAGCCTGCAGCAGAGGGAACTTTACAGCAGGAGGATGGACGTCTCCTGGGGGTGGGCCCCACCAGCTGCCCGGCCCTGCACTTGTGCACACAATGGGACATGGCCTGGCCCCGCTTTGACCCCCTAGGTTTGCTGTAGGGCCGGGTGGTCCTAGGGTGACTGAGCTCCAGGCTCTGATCAGTTCTTTTCACCCCCCAGTGCCTGGATAAGGGAGATCACTTCCTGTTTCAGAGCAAAGTTCGGGAGAGCTGTTTTCTAGAACCTGCTGGTCTCCCCTCCCCCAGCTCAACTGACCAGCCCTGGTTGCCGGGAACCTGTTCACCTTAGAGATGGAACACTCTGCAGGGTTCTGAGCGGTCAGTTGTGGCCACAGGACACTGGCACTCGGAGGCAGAGCAGTGGAGCCCTCCCCAGCTATGGGGGGCCTGCTGCCTGCCATGGCATCTACTCTCCAGCTGATCCTGGGGCGCCTGTGGGGGGCTCTGCTGGTGATTTCTGGAAGCATGAGACATGTCCCGGCTCTGCCTGCATTCCTCTGGGAGACCCTGGTGTGTGCTGTGGTGCCGGTGCTGATGGTAAAGAGACAACGCACTTTATGGAGTGCGAAGGCGCTGGGCAAAAGATGTTCTGCCCACGAGGACGTCTGTGGAAAAGGTACTGAGAATGCTGGACCAACGACAGGAGCCTGTGACACCCACAGGCCGCCTGGGATCGAGGCCAGTGCTCTCTCGCTACAAATCTTGTGCTTGATGGCAATAAACACAGACCCGAGCAGCTGGTCACTTCAGGCCGCTGTCCACCTTCTGGAAGAACTAGAGAAGAGCCAGCCTCCTAAACCTTCCCAAGGGACTGACGAAAGACCCACCTTCACAGGCTCAGAGAAGGATGCGGAACAACTTCAGAAGAAAACTATGGGTGATTTCAATGAAAACACTCATTTTCCAGCAAGGGTAGAATTGCTTCAACGAGAAATTGGGAGATGGAAGCAGAGAGTCCAGGAAAAGGAGGAGAAAGAAAGGCTGGCAAAGCCCAACACACGAAGGAAGCAGGTCCTGAAAGATCAACTCAGCCGACGACAGGCCGTGGCTGAAAGCCTGCGGCAGAGCATCTTCTCCCGGGACCTCCTGGGAGACCGTGTGGATGGCGGGAACTCGGATGCGGAGCAGAAGAGGGAAGCGGAGCCTGGCCATCCCTCCATCGGTGCGTCAGCAGTTGGTGCGAAGGGAACCACCGACGGTGCTGACTTCAACGCGCCCCTTCAGAGTCTTGAGGAGCAA
The DNA here is from genome assembly GCF_041296265.1 of Equus caballus. Classification (NCBI taxonomy): domain Eukaryota; kingdom Metazoa; phylum Chordata; class Mammalia; order Perissodactyla; family Equidae; genus Equus; species Equus caballus. Next base: position 35,890,315 of record NC_091709.1, read on the forward strand.
CGTGGAGAAACAGCCAGACAACTGCGGGAACAAGATCGGATGAACGCAGAGCTTGTGGAACGAGTCAGGAGTCTCCAAACGGAGCAAGCGTCTTGGCTGCAGGAAAATGCCAAGCTGGAAAGTGAGATTCAGCAGCTGAAGCTGAAGCTTCAAATTCTGCCTCAAGTCCACGAAGATCGTTTAAGGCAACTTCAGAAAAGAGTGCTTGAGGAGCGAACACGCTCCTTAGAAATCGAGAAGCAGCTTCCCGGCGCATATGCAAACATGACCTCGGCCTGTCAGATTCTCAGCCTCTACAAGCAGATGGCCGAGGACCTGGGCAGAGAAGTGGAGAGAACCGCCACCTACACTCGCAAGGAGATCGTCTTCCACGCGAGAAGAGCTCAACAAAGCTGGATGGCGGCCGTGTTGACCACGAGGGAGCTCGACGGGCTGAGAAGAGAAAATGACCGCACCAGGCAGATGCTGGCCACGGCCGAGTCCGCGTGCCAGCCTTTCCCGAGAGGCCCCGGTGCTCCAGCCACTCCTGCAGCCCTCAGAGGCCCGGAAGTCTGGGAGGATGGGTTTTTAGTTTAGCTCCTGTTATTTAATTGATGCTGCAGTTGCTCTTACGCAAGTAGATAGAGCGTGATAATTTTAAGATGGTATTTTTAAATAAAGATTCATTTAATGTAACTCTTATGAATCCATTATTTTCATATCATCGGGCCCTCTGGAATTAGGTAATATAAGTATTGTATTTTGATTTAAATAAGAGGTCCACTATGACTTTGACCATCATTGAAGTTTGACACAGATACAGACGATTTTTGTCTGCTGTGAGCTGTTAATAGAAGTCTGTACAAGTAATTTAATATTTATCTGAATAAATGCTTAGTGGTTTTTAAAAAACAATTGGAAAAAACCCTCAACAACAACAACTCCCCATTCAAACTTCTTAATATTTTTATTAGATTAAGCCTAAATTCACAGATTAAGTTAGGGTGTTGAAATTTTGCACCCAATTTTTTTCTTACTATGTAATTTAAAAAACTTTTTTGTTTTGTTTAAGATATTGTTTGTTTTCAAGACGGTTCTAAATTTCATAGTTACAATAAAAGTCTCCCTTGATGGCAAACACACACACACACACAAAACCTCAGTGCAGATACAAGGCACTATTAGTTGTTATGTCAGAAGCAGAGGATAATGTAAAAATAAAGAGAGCTGCAATTTTTTTTTTAATTTAAAGAAAGAAAGAAAACTTGTGTTCACACAATTTGTGTGAACACAACAGACACCTAACTCATGGACACACAAAAGGAGAGTTGCCTTATGTGTCAGACAGGATTCCAACAAGAAACACTTCATCCAAATGGTGGGATGAGGACCTGAGCCGAAGGTTCGGTTTCCCGAGCTGTGACAGGACCAGGGGAGGACCGAGGATGGGGGCTCCCAGGTGCCAACAGCAGGGGAAGCTGTTCCCAGCCCTGGGTGGAGGGAGGAGGGGGAAGTGGTGTCATCTGAGCCCAGTGAGGGGTTGTCACTGGAACGAAGGAAACGGCCCTGCCTTCTGCCCTCCTGTCCTCCCATTTCCTGCAGGAGCACCAGGCAGCCCCCAGAGGCCTGGGTGGTGCAGGCAGGGGAGTCAGCCCCCAGCACAGAGCAGGCGGGAAAAGGCCACACATGAATGTAGAGGACCAGCAGACTTGATGGAGTCTATTCCATCGAAAGGACCTCAGAGCTTACGTTTCAGTGAGGGCTCCTTCAGATAATAAGAAGGAAGCAGCGGGGGTGACGGGGTGAAGGGGGACGAGCAAGTGGAGGAGGAGATGACACGACCACAGGCTAGTTTTGAAGCTGGAGCTGGGCTGGCTTCCTCCGACCTCTGCAGGAACCTTCTGGCTGTGGCCTCAGCAGGGCCTGACCCTGCCGGGGCTTTCCTGGGCAGCGGCTTCCAAGCCCAGCAGGCAACCAGTCCACTCTGGTGCTGGGGCTGCCTGCCTTCTTCCCTGCTGGGTGCCGGAGTCCCAGCCTCGTGCTGAGAGGCTGTGCTCGTGTTGGTTGGCAGGGGTGGCCTGAGTGGAAGCATCATGCCAGCTTCACTTCTTGGAGCCTCTTGCCCTTCTTGCTGTATGTGGTCGCTCCCATGTTGGGGCTAGTAGTTTGTGGTTGGACTCAGCCTTCTCATTGCCCGACTCAGCAGAGCATGACTCCTGGTACCACCACATGCTAGCTGTGTGCCCTTGGCCAAGTCTCTTAACCTCTCTGTGCCTCAGCTTCTCATCTGTCAAATGAGAATGCTAATCAATAGTACCTGCTGTATATGGTTGGTGTGAGTTCATGAGATAACACCAGTAAAGTGCGCAGAACTACGCCTGGCACACAGAAGAACCTATGTATTTGTTTACCAGCAGCAGCAGCAGCAGCAGCAACAATCTTTCTCTTGACCAAATGGAGCTCTGGGGTGGTGAGATGAGCCAGACCTGGAAATCAGACAGGCCATCCACCCCAGGTGAGGCAGGTGCATGGGGATCCAGCCTGCAGGAGGCGGAGGCAGCCTGGCGGAGCCTGGCTGAGCACAGTGTGATGGCAGTGGGTAGGCTGTCTCTCAGGGCACTCAGGCAGGTCTGCAAGAGGTAATGGTGGCCACAGAGAGCTGGTGTGGGCCCCCAGGCCACCATGATTCGCTGAGCCGTGGGACCCAGTCTACTTCAATCGCCCTCCTCAGGCCTTCAGGGTGGGGCAAGGCTGAGCCCGCAGGTTCAACGGCACCTGGGGGGTTGAGCTGGGCTGGGCATCACCCAGGTCCCCCCGAAGAGGCAAGCACCACGGGCTCAGGTGAGATTGTGAATGAAGCCAATCTCTAATGACCTTCCCAGGGCTGGGGGTCAGGGAGAGCGAGACAGACACATGCACAGGTGGGGCAGACACTTGGCATTACTGGGAAGCTGATGGGTTCTCTTTTCTGGGCTCTTGAACATCCCTCTTCCTTGTCCCCATATGCCTGGGATTTCCACACTGCCCCTTAGCTGGCCTCCGATGGTCACCCATCCAAGCGGGACTGTTCCCTACTGGGCTGATTCAAAAATAGCACTGTCTTCTCTTCCTTCCACTGAAATGGCCCCGTTCCTGAATTCTCATCAGCTGGGCACAAGATGAAGCGAAACTGATGGATCTACACTCTGCTCTGAGTGGCTGACAACCCTCAGGAGCATTTGTTTTTAAAATTGCTGCCTGGTGGCCAAATGATGGTGAGACAGGAGGAGATGTGAAGCAGTGTTTTTCTGATTCCAACACCTCTTACTCCTTTTCTCTTCCCACCTTTCCCTTCTCTCCCATCCTCCACCCTTCCCCTCCTCTCTCCCTGTCAGAGGTGTTTCTGCTACCTAAAGGTGTGCAGCAAGAGGGAAAAGGGCATCAAAGAGGTGTAACAAGAACATTGCCTTTTAAAAATTGTACCACCCTTTAATTTCTACCTCCCCAGATATTAAATTTTTTCAGACCTTGGAGATTTTTTTTTTTTTTGAATGTCTGAACTTTTATGGTCTTCCCCGAAGTTTTTTAAGAGAAACTCTAGTTCATATCTAACATACATACATGACAGGGTATCTTTTTTGGCTGGGATATGTTCACCCTGAGCTCATATCTGTTGCCAATCTCCCTCCTTTTTTACTTTTTATGTGAACCACCGCCACAGCATGGCCACTGACAGACAGTGGCGTGGTTCTGCACACGGGAACCAAACCCAGGCTGCCAAAGTGGAGCGCTCAGAACTTTAACCCCTAGGCCATCAGGGCTGGCCCATGAAAGTGTATCTTATATACACAAACATCATAAATGTACAATTCAGTGAATTACCACAAAATGAACACAGTAATGTAACCGCAATCCAGGTCAAGAAATTAAACCTTATCAGGATCTTTGGGCTTGCTCTCGATTGCTGGATCCTTCCTTCTACTCTGAATTTTAACACCATAGGTTAGTGTTTGAACATTATGTGTTTGTCTTCTTATGAGCCTGGCTTCTTTCTCTCTCCATGATGCTTTTGCTTGTAGCTGTGGAGCATTCATTCCATACTTAGTGTTCCACTGTACGAAAATAGCACAATTTCTTGATTCGTTCTCTTGCTAATGGATGTCTAGGTTGCTTCATTTTGGAGCTATTACTAATAATGCATCTATGAACATCCCTGTTCTTGTCTTTGGGTAAACATATGTATAGGTACAACTTTAGTAAATATTGCAAATGTTTTCCAAAGTGGTGTAGCTCTACCTGCTCCTTAGCAGGATGTTAAGTGTTCCGGCTGCTCCATATCTTTGCCTCCAAATGGTATTGTCAATCTCTTTCATTTTAGCTTTTCTGATGAGTGTGTATGGTTTTCCTTATGGCTTTAATTTGCATTTCTCTGATGACGGATGAGACTGAACACCTTTTGATTTATTTCTAATTGTTTTATTTTTTGATTGAATTAAAAGTTTTGTGGCTGTGGCCTCAACAGTGCATGATCCATACAGGGAATTTAAGATCTCAATGCATTCCCCAAAAAAGGTCTGGACATCTGCATCCATTTCCTAGGGTTGTCATACCAAATTATTACCAACTTATTATTATTTTTCTTTAAAGATTGGCACTTGAGCTAACAACTGTTGCCAATCTTCTTTTTTTTTTTTCTGCTTTTTCTCCCCAATCCCCCCAGTACATAGTTACATATTTTAGTTGTGGGTGCTTCTAGTTGTGGCATGTGGGACGCCGCCTCAGCATGGCCTGACGAGTGGTGCCATGTCCATGTCCAGGATCCAAACCAGCGAAACCCTGGGCCACCGAATCAGAGTGTGCGAACTTAACCACTCAGCCATGGGGCCAGCCCCACCAACTTATTTTTTTATTGATTTTATTTACTTTTACTGCTCATTAGGCTAGCCTCTTTTGTGAGATGGCTGTTCGAGCTTCTTACCCATTATTTCCTTAGGATTGTCTTTTTGCTATTATTGTTGAATTAGAGGAGATCTTTATACCGTCTGCATACAAGTTCTTTGTCAATGAGGTAGAATGCAGATGGCTTAACCCATTCTATGGTTCAACTCTCTTAATAGTGTCTTTTGATGAGCACAAGTTCTCAATTTCAGTGAAATCCAGTAAATCAATATTTTCCACTATAGTTATTGTTGTATGTGTCTTTAAGAAATCTTTGCTTATTCCTTGGTCACAAAGACATTTCCCTATAATTCTTATTGTTTTGCTGCTCACATTTAAATCTACACTTCATCTGGAATTGATTTCCCTGTATGATGTGAAGTGACTGGCAAGAGAAATCTTTTTCCTTATAGATAGCCAATTGACCCAGAACCATTAGAAAACTCCCCATTTTTCCTCTGTTCTGCAGTGCAAACCATATGTTATAAATCAAAACCAAAGTCTTCCTATGTATAAGTGGTTCTGATCCTGGGTGCTTTATTCTATCCCATACATCTGTTTGTCTTTTTGCAAAATAACACACTACCTTAATGACTGTAGCTTTATACTAAGTCTTGACTTCCAGATAGGGTAAGTGCTCCGCTTTGTTGTTCTCTGAGATTGTCTTGGCTATTCTTGAACTTTTGAACTTCCAGACACATTTTAGAACCAGCTTATCAATTTTCACAAATGTCGACCTAGATTTTGATTGTGGTTGCGTTTTCTACGTTGGGATTGCATTAATCCATTTGGAAGAACTGAATCTTTATATTATTGACTCTTCCAATCCATAAACATAATATATGCCTTCATTTATTTAGAACTTCTTTAACTTTTCTTAATAATATTTTATATTTTTCTGTGTAGAGGTCTTGCATAACTGTTATATTTATTCCTAGGTATTTGATACATTTGACCCTGTTATAAATGCTATGATTTAAATTTTTTATTTTCTATTATTTGGTCTCACTCCGTTTGTGGCCTGCTCTCTCTGTGTATCAAACTTCTTTCTCCTTTCTCTTATAAGGGCACTCATCGTTGGATTTAGGGTCCACCCTCAGTCCAGGATGATCTCATCTCAAGATCCTGAACTTGCTTACACCTGCAAAGACCTCATTTCCAAATAAGGTCCCATTCACAGGAACTGGGGGTCAGGACTTTGACATATTTGGGTGGACACAATTCAACCCATTACAGCATCCAAGCAGCTACATAGATTTGGTCCTTTCTTCTGCACCTTGCTTTTCTTCACTTTGAGTGTATCTTGAAGATTGTTCTGTATCAGCCCTTCAAGGGGGCCCTCATTCTCTCGAAGGCTGCTTAGTTCTCACTGTGGAGAAAGACCACCATTTATGGGACCCATCTTCTATTGCTGGACATTTGGGAGAGAGCAGAGCTTTAGATCCCAGTCAGGCACGTTCAGGTGACCCTCCTTGGGCATGTGGTTTCTGTCCCTGGCCTCGGGCTCCTCCTCTATAAGATGGGCGATTGGAGAGAGGATCACAGCCTGTCTTCCAGCTGCTGGGCGTCAGGGTCTGCCACTCTCTGATCCCTCCTCCTGTGTACTCTAAGTGGGGGTCTGGGGAAAGGAGTGGGCAGCCCTACCATCCCTGCTTCCTGCCCAGGGCACGGATGGATGGTGGGTCAAGCGGGAGGGAAGTGCAGGAGGAGGCAAAGGGTCCTGAGTCAGGCGGAAGAAGCCTCCTGAATGAGGTCCAGATGGCGCAACACTTGTGCCCCATCCATTGTGTTAAAACGAGGAGCTTGAGCCACGCGGGGAACGAGATCGCCAGTGCTGGATGTCCTTTGCCTCTGGCACTGCCTCCCCTTAGAAGCGCAAGCCGAACTGTCCCCAACCTTCACACGGTCCAGGCCACTTTTCAACTTCTTGCCTTTGTTTTATAATCCTCTTGGCGACCTCCAGGCCTTATTAAGGGTTGGGATTCTGAAATAAAAACCAGATGCCTGATGTCTCAGTCTTGTGAATACTTTTCTAAAGCTCTTTCTGAGCCGCTTGTCTCAGATAGTACACGGCTGCCCCGAGCAGTGTGGCTGCCGGTGGCTCCAAGGAACTCAAAAGCCCTGCTGGAAAAATCATGTGTCATAATATTATTCTTTCTCATGGGTTAATTATAGTAATGTTTCTCGGCTCGCAGCAGCTAGGAAATCCTGTGTCATGCAAGGATCCAGGTTGCCGGAATCTGGTGCATCTTGTGTTTATCGTCTTTCCCACTTGTTCCAACTCACCTGGCTTCGCATGAGAGGCTGCTGTCTTTAGCTCTTTAGGTCACCTGGGTCTGGGTTTGTGCACAGATCTGTGTCCACACTGTGAGCCAGTCTTCCCTCACCCACTGGCATAGCCCGTGAATTCCAGAGCTTTCACAGGAGGTCGGAGGGCATAGGATGCAGCAAAACATGTCCCAAATGTCTTCTCCGATTTAGCTTTTTCATTTGGAAAATGGTTCCTGTTTATTTGTAAGAGCAAAGTTTTCAGAGGCCAAAACCAACAGCTAAGGCTGGGGGTCTACACGGCAGAGTTGGGGTAGAGGGCCTGGAGTTAGGAAAGACTGATCCTCTGGCTTTGGGTCTACCATGAAAGTTCTTGGTCTTGGGCTCGACCATCAGAGACACTGAACATCTGAGCCTTGGTTTACCCATTTCTGTATTCAGCCGGGTGCTGAGGCAATAGCGGGGATCAGGCACACCCAAGCTCTCAAGGAGCTTACAATCGAAGGCGGAAGACAGACTTGAAAACAAGGGCTTACAGGTGCTCTAGAGGCTTTGACGGAAGGTAGGGGTGACCGTGAGGACACAGTGGAGGAAAAGTTCCAATCTCCCCATCCTGGAGAGATGCACAAGGGAGGCCTGCACCAGGTGTTGAAAGGTGGGTGGGCGTTTATCTAGCAGGCAGAAGGACAGGGAGTTCTTGGAGGGAACAGAGGTGGGACAGCCTGGCATGCCTGGGAAACTGCAGGTGGCTTAGCATGGCTAAAGCGTGGGGAGCATGAGGTGCCATGGGGAGGAAGGCAGGGCCGAGTCAGGGAGGACCGTGTGTGCTCTGCCAGGGAGCTTGGGCTTTCCTCCCAGGGCCCTGGGTCTCAACCAGGGGCAATTTTGCAATATCTGAAGACATTTTTGATTGTCACCCTCAAGGAGGTAGGGATGCTACTGGCATCTAATGGGTAGAGCCCAGGGATGCTGCTGAACATCCTAAATGCACAGGACAGACCCCCACAACAAAGAGTTCTCCAGCCCCAAACATCAATGGTGCCAAGGTTGAGAGACACTACAATCAGGCTGATGGGAGCTGTTGCAGGGTTTTAAGCTAGAGAGTGGTAGCCACAGCTTTTTTCTTAAGAAGATCACTATAGGAGCACCCTGGCAGGCAGTTCTGAGGGGGGAAATCCTAGAGGAAGAAAGATTGTTCGGGGCAAGAGGTGTGATGTCCTAAGTCAGGAGCTGACAAACTATGGCCCATGGTCCAAATCTGGCTTGCCATCCGTTTTTGTATGGCCCAAAAGCTAAGAATGGATTTTACATTTTTAAGTGGTTGAAAAATCAAAATAAGAATTATGTATCATGATATGTAAAAATTATATAGAATTCATACTTCAGCATCCATGAATCATTCTATTGGAATGCAGCCAGACTTATTTATTACATATTGTCTGGGACTGCTTTTGAGCTACAATGATAGAATTGAGTAGTTGTGACAGAGACCACATGGCCCACAAAGCCTAAAATATTTACCATTTGGCTCTTTATAGAAAAAGTTCGTCAACTCTTGAATTAAACCAAGGCAGTAAGGGGGAGATGGCAGAAAGATATAGACCCAGGAACCGTGTGAAAGGAGGAGAATTAGTGGGTTTGGCCACCGATTGAATATGGAGTGAAGAAAAGAGATCATTTTCTAGTTTGGGAGCTTTGATAAGAGAGAAAAAGGACCCAGGTTTCAGGGGAAGATAGTGAGTTGGGCTTTGGCCACGTTGAGTTAGAAGTAACTGTGAGCTATCCAGGTCGGAGACACAGCACTGGGGCTTAAGAAAGATGTAGGGGCTGGAGATGAAGATTCACAAGTCTTCAGCCTGTGGGGGATTGATGAAGCCAGGAGAGAAGGTGAAATGGCCTAAGACAATGGGTTTTCACCAAGTAGGGGCCGTAGAACCATTGAGGAATCTACTGAAAGCTTTGGCCCTCTCATCAGAAAAATAACACTCAAAAATCTTCATATGGTTTCTGGTTCCAAAATGGACATCATGAAGTCCTGGATTCAAGATTAAGAACGTCTGGCCTGCAATAAACAAAGAAAGGATCAAGCATAGCCTTTTGGGGCACATCAACATTCAAGGTGTGGGAGGAGAGAAAAGGGCCTGTGCAGGAGGCTGGTTAGAGAGAGAGAGAGCTAACCAAGATGCCCTAAGAACCAAGCCAAGGAGGAGGGTGCCCCCAAAAGAATAGATGGAAGGATCAAAGTTTTCTGGGCAAAGAGAAGTTCAGCCACATGGTCAAAGAGAGTCTATCGGGCATTTGGTGGTGGAGGTCATGGTGAGCTTTGTCTGGACCTCTCAGGGGAAGATGGAGACTGGGTGAATAGGAGGTGAGGGAGGGCAGACAGTGAGTGCAGACACTTCTGATGGGGGTTTGGGTGTGAGGAAAGGGGAAAGCTGTGGCAGTAGTTGCGGGTGGGGTACAAGGAGCTGAGGGACAGTTAATGTGTGGTGCTGGTATTATCTTAATCTGAGATAGACTCGAGTTTGATATTTTGGCAATGAACCAGCAGACAAGGAGAGATTGAACACACAGAAGAGGGCAGAGAATAATAAGGGGCAAGATTCTGGTGCTGTGGGGGATGGGGCAGGTGGATGGGGGTGAGGTCAAGAGATTTCACTCCTAACCCTCCAGGTCTCTGCACTCCCCTCCACCAACCAGGCAACACCTTGCCCGCCCACCATAGCAGAGTGACTTCAGCTGAGAGTCTGTGGCCTCCTTTAGTCCATCCTGCCAATCTGAGATGAACACTGACCTGGTTGGAAAAGATTTTGGAACTTGTATCCAAAATACTTAGCCTAATTTAAATCTCACCAAAGAAGTCTGGAGCCTAAGCAATATTTGAGCTCAAATTTACTGACGCCATTAGCTGCTTTTAAGGGAACGGTAAGTAGATGTTGATATTTTAATGACAGTTATCTTGTTGAGTGGCGTGTATGAAAGTAGTTATTTTAAGATCTTTGATGCGATCAAATACACACTATATCAGATGAGAGGTGCAAATTAGTAGTAAAATATACAACAAACCCTCCTTTCACAGGTATTACTGAGTTTAAGAATTCCTACATAAGGAAATATGAATTCTATTAGTAATCAATCAGCGTACATTTGCAGAGAATTCGCTAAAATATTCCTGTAAGTGCCAAGTGTGAGAGACTGTTCGTTTGGTGGCCCCCAATGAATCCTTACCCCTCCCGGGACTCCCTCCCCTTGGATCTGGGCTGGTCTGGACCCACTTTAATGAATAAACTGCGTCAGAAGTGATGCTCAGCCAGCTCTGGGGCCACAGCTGCCGTGCTCTGGGGAAGCCAGCTGCCATGTAAGAAGTCCACCTGCCCTGAGATGAGTACGCTGTGAAAAAGCCAAATGGAGGAGAGTCGGGGACCCCCGTCCAACAGTGAGAGGCGAGGCCCCAGACATAGGACCCAAGCTGAACAATCTCAGCCAGCCCTAGATGGTCCAGCTATCAAGCTGACACCAAGTGGGGCAGAGACCAGCTCTCCCAACCAAACTCTATCCAAATGGCACCATTTTGAGCAAATAAGAAAGTGGTGGCTGCTTTAAGCTACTGAATTTGGGGTATATTGTTTTGCAACAATAGATAACAGAAACATGAAGCTTTCTGGCACATTTAAGATATGCAGAATGGGGGTCTGCCCGGTGGCGTAGTGGTTAAGTTCGCACGTTCTGCTTCGGTGGCCCAGGGTTCATGGTTTGGATCCCGGGCGTGGATCTACACACCACTCATCAAGCCATGCTGTGGCGGCATTCCACAGACAAAAACAGAGAAAGACTGGCAAAAGATTACCTCAGTGCTGATCTTCCTCACCAAAAAAAAAAAAAACAAGCAGACTAGGAGAGAGTCATGGGTCACGCACATTAAACATTTACTAAGGATTGGTCAATAGAGCTGGATCAATTGGTTAGCACTGGGTCACGAGGAGAGGAATAAAATTAGATGTTTCATTTCAACCTACACAAAAATTAATTCCAAATCATATTTGTACAACACTACTATTAGATGGTATAAGACATATCAATAAGATTGTATATTCATCAGCTTTTGGTGTAATCGTCAGAATGTAGAGCTGGGAAGGAAGCAGAGGCATAAAAAATGTATGTTCCTTGTATAAAAATCCTAAAGTCCAGATAAGCAAAAAGGGAGAAAATAAGAATTACCCACAATCCCATCACATAGAGATAACCACTGTTGGCATTTTTATTTATATTCTTCTAGGGGTTTTGCTATGCATGCTAATAACCATGAAGAGTGGGCTCATACTGTGTGATTGTTGTAACCTGTTTTGTTTTACTCCACACTTTATCATGAACATCTTTTCGTGTCCATCAATAATGCCTGTATTACGACTGCATCATATTACATCAAATGAATGTTCTTAATTTGTTGAACAAATTTCTGATTGCTGGACACTGAGGCTGGTTCCAATTTTTCAGTTCCACAGTGAATGCTTCAGTGAACATCTGTGTAGCTAGATCTCTGTGTACATATATAATTATTTCCTTAGAATAAATTCCAAAAAGGAAAATAAGTTTGCATATTGTGAAGGCTTTTCAATATGTAATTTCAAATTACTGTGAATAAAGGGACTAAAAATGTGCCCCTTCCCCAGTAGTATCAGAGAAGAATTTTCCTGCATACACACTGTCCCAAACTGTAGGTAATATCACTCTTTTAGTTTCCAAAGAAAGCATTGCTTTTTGAAAATTGTTACCAGGGTTTGACTAAAGTGCACGTATGTTTCAAGTCCAAATAGCCAAACAGCACGTGGTGGGTGGGAAGGGCCAGCTGGTAAATATTTTAGGCTTTGTGGTCTAAGAGGCAAAATCGAGGATATTATGTAGGCACTTAACTAGTCATTTAAAAAAAACTGTTAGTTCCTGGCTGTACCAAAATAGGCGGTGGGCTGAATTTGTACTTTGCTGACCACTGCTTCCCCAGCCTGGCACTTCGTCTGACCATGTTCAGAGGTTGGGGTGGCGAGTCCACCTTGGGTAGCTCTCAGGGTGGAACTTTGCACACAAGTGCCCTGTGGAAGAATTTACTAGAATCTTAGATTGTCATCACTTCGTGTGGCCTATTAAAATACCCCAACCATGGCTCTAGCGTCTGGGTGGGTGGTGGTCGTGTCCGCGTGCATTCAGCGTTGTGGAGCAGCCAGCTGGTGGAGCCTGCGCTGTCCACTTGCTGTTTTGAGATGGGGCTCATTCTATCTGTGTATTTTATATTATGAAGGTAGGGTTTACTTTTCTGATCATAGAAGTATTACTTCCATGTAAAAAAAGTCCAGAAAAATTGTTGAGACAGCCTTCAGAGAGAACCTCCATTAATATTTTGGTTAATTTCCTTGTCGTCGTGTGTGTGTACGAGTGAGAGGGACGGAGAGATGGAGAGACACAGAGAGAGAGATAGAGACAGACAAAGACAGAGAGAGACAGACAGAGACAGAGAGAAGAATAGGGGAGAGAGAGTGGAGAGAGAGAAGAAAGAGAAAGAAAATGAGAGAGAGAGAAATAGGGAAAGAGAGAGAAAGAAAGAGAGAAATAGGGAGAAGAGAGAGAGAGGCTCCAAAACTGGGGTCGTATTTGTCTATAGCGTGGCAAAGTTCTATTCACTGAGCACCGATTCATGAGGATCGTTGGTTAGTTAATAACACATCACAGGGACGTGCCTTTTTCAGATGAGTTCCCAGCTGATGGACATGTGGGCCTTTCCCAATGTTCTAAGTAACGGTACAGCGAATATCTTTAAATCTGAGTCTTTATCCACGTCTTTATGTTTTTTATTATTTCCTTAGAATAGATTCCAAAAGCAGAAATTGCCTTTCAAAGAGTAGGCGTGTATTTAATATCTTTTATGCATATTGCCACTTTGCTTTCCAGAAATGTTGCACTAATTTATGGCAACGTGCACGTGCGAGCACAATCACATCCTTGGAACAACATAATTATCAAATTATTTACTAATTTTGATAGGTAAAATGGTATTTTATTGTTGGCTTAAAAAATATTTATTTCATTTCTCACTGTTTTTACTACTTTCATATGTATATTATCCATTTTTATTTCTTTTGTGAAACATATATTCACATTCCTTGCCCATTCTGTGATTTTTTTTCATTTTCTTATTGGTTTGTAAGAATTCTTTAAATACTCATAATATTGGCCCTATTGTATGTGTTACGATTGTATATGTTGCAGATACTTGTGATTTGCCCTTTGATTTTTGTTTCGCTGCCTTTTTGGTGTGGAGAAGTTTCATATTTTTGTGTACGTAAATCTAGCGAGCTTTTCTCTGTGACTCCTTCCCGTGCTTTTATGTTTGAGAAGTTCATGTGCGGGATCATCCTCCAGCCCGTAGCACCTTTGAAGTTTCCTCTTTAATGGCTCCATGTTTTATATTAATTCTGTAAGCCATCTGGAATTAATTTTAGTCTAGGTTGAAGCAAAGAATCTAACTTTATCCTCCACCCCACTCTCCCCAAAGCTAACCATCTGATCTGGCTTAATGGATTAATCCTTTCCAAACATTGAATGTGCATGACTTTCTCCCACTCTGCAGTATTAGGGGGAGAAGGGGGAAGGAGGAAGGGAGAGAGAGACACAGAGAGATCCCTGAGCCACACTCCAAACCTGCCCAATAAGTCCTGTGGGGGTTTTTGTCGCCAGCGACCAGTTCGATGCCCTGAAAATTCCCATGCACCGCACTGCTGTCCTCAGCGAGGATCCACCAACCGGTGGACACAGGCCATCTCCAGTTTAAGCTGAATTATCTGCCTGGGTGTGGGGGGCAGCTGTCTCTGTTCCTCGGGCCAGCGGGCTTTGTTGAAGAATTGCACTGACTGTCCAGGTAAAGATCCCCCTTGCGGGCCCCTCTCCCATGTGTGTAAACAGACTCCCAACACCTGGGATTTTTCCAAGATATGTCTGTCTTGTCATCTGTCTCCTGGAGACCAGGCCCTGGGCCCCGCCATTGGCTAACTGGAGCTCCTCTTGCTTGTTTCCACTCCACCACATTATTTGCCTGAATACGTACGGTGTGGACAACGCGGGATCTCAACCAGGCAGTGTACCCCGCCTCCCTGCCCTCTAGAAGCTCAAATCTAAGGGGCTTGTGGCCTACAGGTGTTTCACCACTCCTTGGGCCAGAGGATGACCAGCAGGGGGTCTGCTTGAACCTGAACCCACCCGCTAAAGCTCCGATCTTTTACTCAGTCAGTGATGCTGGAGTGCCTACAATGTACCTGTGCGCGAGGGGTTGGAGGAAGGGAGTGTAGACACATTTAAAATATATATATTTGTATATGTATAAATATTATAGTTATACTTGTCTATAGTTTGAGTATATATAAACATAATAATTTATAGCCTTTCCTGCCAAGGTTTCCACTACCATTGCCAGGTTAAGTAGGCACTTGCTCAAGATCAACCTCAGGAAGTGGCAGTCCTGGGAGTCAGCCCCAAGGGAATCTACTCTCATCCAGCCTCAGTTTCCCCTCCCAGTTCATGGCCCTTCATCATGGTGAGTCAGTGCATCATGATGCATCACTTTTTCCCCTTTCGCCCCACCCCCAATGCATCCACCCCCATGGAGTGTGCGCTGGCCTTTCCTCGTCCTCTTCTGCTCTCTCCTCTGTCCTTTCAGTTCTCTTGCATTTGCTTGCATCCACCAGCATGTCTGTCTCTCCCCACCCCCAGGTACTCCTACTCATTATAAGCTACATTTGCAAAATGATGACATTTGTATGAGATGCTCTTGGCCCTCTGCCCAGAGGAGTGCAACCACATCACGTATATAATTGGATGTGATGGCTTTTGATCTGAAAGCTCAATGGACGTGTAGAGACAACATGCCCAGGCAGAGAGGTCAGACGGGCAAAGATTGACACACTAGCGTTACACTAAGGCTTGAGGGATCCGGCTTTTACTTCTCCCCTATTGTCCTCCCCACCTCAGTATAATTATTGTTGACATTCTGAGTCAGTGGTTTTTTTTTTACTAATGACAGACCCTTTTCTTCTGCAACAGTCTTCCAGAAAGCACGTGTGAGGAAAGTTTTGGTGTTTCCATTGCGGGGTGGCGTGTCTGCATTTCCAAGGTCACGTGGAAGGTCATTTGTGGTCTGCTGGCGTCTCTAAAGTGTGCGCAGAGGCAAACAGAGGTAAGCACATTTTTTGAAGCACTTTCTTTTCAGTGGGCCTGGATCCCGTTGTGCAGGGAGCGTCAGGTTGCCCACCTCTCTGCTCCTCTCCCGCCACCGATGCACCAGGTGAGCGCAGCCCTGAGAGCCCACCTAACAGGAATAGTATGACAGCAGTGATGCTGTGACAGCAACTGCCATCCCCGTGCCAGGTACTCTGCTTGGTGTTTTATGTGGATCATCTCACTGAACCTTCACAGCCGCTGACTGAGGCAGGAACTGCTTTGTCAGACCCATTTTACGGACTGGGAACTGAGGATGAGAGAAATTAAGAAACTAGCTCAAAGCCACAGAGCTAATCAGGGTTAGAGCCAGGGTTGAGCCAGGCTTCCTGGCTCCAGAGTCCCTACTCCTACCCTTTGAACTGTTCTGCTTTGACACTAAAGGTTCAATTTGGGGAGTCATTGCAGAGTGTCCGACAGCACACCTGGCACCTACAAGGGGCCCCAGATTGTAGTAGTGGTTGTTAGTGCTGGGATTTGTGACTTGCTTATTGTATGGAGACCCCTGGGCCATGTCCTGATGGGGTCCTGATCCCTCTATGGCCCCTCCCCCTCTCTTGGAGCCACTTGATGTCCACCTGTGGATTCGGGCCCTGTTTTCAACCTCACCGAGGTTGCGCTGAGCTTTCCCTCCAGATGGCAGAAGGCCTTGTTTCTTCACCTTTGAGTTAATCTACTTCCCACGTGGGCCCCACTCTTTGCTTGTCTCTGTCCTTCCACCTTGGACCCAGTTCTCAACCTTTCACCACATCAGTCACCAACTGGTGCAGGGGCTTCCCACATGTGGGGCCTCACTCTTGCCAGCCCGAGGACCGGGGCGCTGCTTCCTGTGGACTTAGCTCTCTGCTGCTGGCACTTCTGTGGATTGTTTTCGTGACTGGGCCTGGGTGTGGCCTATTTGTGGTGTCTGGAAGCGTCACCTTCCTACAGGCCAACATAACCAGAGCTAAGGGACCATCAGTGTCTGGGACAGTTTGGAATCTAAACGCCCACTGGGTCGTCTATAACTTTGGCAGAGAAGGGGAACCACAGCGGAAAGCCAAAGAGAGAGAAAGCAGGGCCAGGGAGAAGAGTCGGGGAGCAAAGGGTGGGAGGAGGGCCCTGGAGGTGGGTGGCCTTGAGCAGATGAGAGGGTGGACGCCCTGGTGTAGATGGCTCCCCTGTGGTCTTGGGCAGGGCTGGAGGGAACCACTGCCTGTGCTCCGTGTCTTTGTCAGGAAGCTCTGCCCATCGTCTCGGTTCCCACCGCACTGCCAGGAAGCATTCAGATTGCATCCTGCTGTCGCTGCAGCCCCTGGATCCAGAAGCAGCCTCTGCAACAGTGTAAGGCACCTCCCAAACCTCCCCAGGAGAGAGGGCCAATCTGAGCCAGGCCCTGGTTGTCTTTGGCTTGCAACTGGCTGTGCCCAGCTGCTGCACCAGACAGCTCCCGGCTTAGTGACCAGAAACGCACCAGGTATTTCTGTGCATCCTGAGTGGCAATTTACAAAACAGGGTCTTGTGCTGTGAACTGGCACATTCAATTTAGTCCCATGTTTGCATCAGTGTGATTAAATGTGCCTGCAAACAGAATCTCCCGGAGAGGTTGTTAAAAATGCAGATTCCTGGGCCTACCCCAGGTTCCCCTAAACTTGATCAAATCTAACATTTACACTCTGCAAGAACTGCTCTATGCACGTTACTTGTGCAAACTCACTTAGACCTCACGGCCTGATCCAATGAGGTAGTGCTGCTGTTACTGTTCCTATTTTACACATGAGGAAACTGGCACAGAGAAGGTAGGTAACTCACACAGGTCACACAGCTCATAAGTGGCAGAGCTGGAATCTGAACCCAGGTTGCTCAGCTCCAGAACCTTCTGTCCGACCAGTTTGAAAACACGCCATCTCAGGCAGAGAAGCCTATCCACTCTCAGGAATGGCTTTTCAATCTATTGGGTTAAATGGTGCTCAATGCAAGTAATAAATTTAGAGAAAATCTCATTGATCTCTAAAATTCATGTTAAGCCAGCAATCATGCTCCTTTGTATTTACAAAAGAGTTGAAAACTTAGGTCCATATAAAAACCTGCACACAGATGTTTAAAGCCACTTTATTCATAATTTCCCAAATGCGGAAGCAATCAAGACGTCCTTCAAGAGGTGAGTGGATAAATAAACTGTGGTACCTCCAGACAATGGAATATTATTCAGCGCTAAAAAGAAATGAGCCATCAAGTTAGGAAAAGACATGGAGGAAACTTAAATGCATATTCCTAAGTGACAGAAGTCAATCTGAAAAGGCTACATATTATATGTTTCCAGCTATACGACATTCTGGAAAAGGCAAAACTACGGAGACAGTAAAAAGATCAGTGGTTGCCAGGGGTTAGTGGGGAAGGAGAGACGAGCAGGCAGAGCAGAGGGTTTTTCAGGGCAGTAAAACTACTCCGTCTGATACCATAATGGTGGACACACGTCATTGTATGTTTGTCCAGCACATAGAATGAACAACACCAAGGCTGGACCCTAATGTAAACTATGGACCATGAGTGATAATGACGTGCCAATGCAGGTCCATCGATTGTAGCGAATGTACCACCGTGGTGAGGGACGTAGACAATGGGGGAGGCTATGCCTGTGTGGGCGTAGAGGGTATATGGGAAATCTCTGTACTTTCCACTCAATTTTGCTGTGAGCCTAAAACCTAAAGCCTACTACCGTGGTTCTTGCTTGATCAGCCACCTCACTGCCCTCTAAATGGAGTGGTATTATCTTCCCAAACTCTGTAAGAAGGTCCTTAACCTATTCAAGAGTCACTTATCCTTTTGAGAATCTGATGAAAGTATGGATTCTCTCCACATAAAAAAGGCACTTACATGTAAACACACATACACGTTTTATACATAAAAGCGAGGATTCCCAGGAAACCTGTGGACCCCATGTTGAGAGCCCCAACCTAGATAAACACATTAATCTTCCCTCAGCCATGGCCTGCACTCCTGCCCTTCTGCTTGTCTCTTAAAATTCTTGGTAAGAAAGAAAGAATACCTAGGAAAATTATTTGGTTAGAGGCAAAGTAATTAAGGCACAATTTTGCTTTTCCCTGGCACTTATAAACATTCATCTTAATTAAAGTGCTCATTATGAGACCAGAGCGGGGCTGCCAGGAGGCAGGATGAGACAAAACACCCCTCGGGATGATGAAAGGCCACTGCTTGCTGAACCAGGCGTTCTTTTTTACCGAAGTGACCCTCTGCTTTGGGTAGCTTAAAAGGATTCAATCTGGCAGCAGATGTGGTTTTTTTCCTTTGAAGTCAGCTTTTGCCATAAACTATAGAATTATGTTACTGTGTGTGATTCAACAAATGTTCTTTCTCTACAATTCTACCTTGGGTAAGTAGGTTAAATCAATTAAGACGCATCCTGTGAGGGTTGGTTTTGTGTGTCAACTTGGCCAGGCTATATGCCCAGTTATTTAATCAAACACGAATCCAGGTGTTGCGCTGACGGTGTTTTGTAGGGGTGGCTAGCATCTACAATCAGTTGACTTTGAGTAAAGGAGATTTTCCGCGATAACGTGGATGGGCCCCATCCAATGATTTGAAAGCCCTTCGGAGCAAAGAACTGAGGTTTCATGGAGAAGAAGAAATTCTGCCTTGAGATTGTGACATCAACTTCTGCCTGAATTCCCAGCCTCCTGGCCTGACCTACAAAATTTGGACTTGACATCTCCCACAATTGGATAAGCTTGTTCCTTAAAATAAATCTCTTGATAGATGATAGATAGATAGATAGATAGATAGATAAGGTATCATTTATCTAGCTAAAGAGATTTACATCTATCCAAAGAGGTTTATACCTCTATCTATCTATCTATCTATCTATCTATCTATCTATCTATCTATCACCTATCTCTATCTGTCTATCTATCATCTATCTATCTATCATCAATGATCTCTATCTATCATCTATCATCTCTATCTATCTATCTATCAATCATCTATCTATCAATCACTTATCTATCCATCCATCCATCTGTACATGTCTCCTATTAATTCCATTTCTCTGGAGAACCCTGTCTGACCCACACCCCAAAGAACCCAGTAATCCACATGGATGACAATTTCTCTGTAATAAATGAAAGATCTGTATGTCATCAAATGTCACTGCTTATCCACACCCATGCCCAGAGTTCCTGGCCCCTGGAAGGAGAGACACGATGTCAGAATGGTGAGCTGGGAGGCAGGCAGTGACCTCAGTGCTTCTCCAGCTTTGCTGTGCAGTGGTATCACTGTGGGCTCTGGGGGAGGTATGGAGCAGCGAGAGTTTGTTAAAAATGTACTCTCAGAGTTGCATCTCCCCAAATTCTGAGTCTGTGGCTCTGGGTCCAGAACGCTGCATTTTAACGATCCCTCAGAACAATTCTGCTGCAGGTGACGCTTTGAGAACTGGCACTCATAGGGTGGCCCCCAATCCAGACCAGGTCGAAGTCCATTCGGCACCCCCAGGACTTTCCCATCAGTCCCTCGTGCTCTGAAACTGGGAGCGGGGGTCCCTTTTTTACCCTCTGGGTTTCTTGGCAAGATTAGTGGCCTGAGCTGGCTGCGCCTGTTGAAGTCCAAATGCTTAGTATCAGGAAATGCACAGGCTAGGCCTTATGGCTTCTGTGGCGTAGTGGTTAAGATTATGGGCTCTTCAACTCAGACTGCCCAGGGTTCAAATCCCAACTCTGTCTTTTACTGACTTCTTTTTTACTGACTCATAATTGCATACCACACAATTTCTTTTCTCCCGCAATTACAGTACCAACAAATAGTGGACTAGCTTGACTTGCCAATCCGATAGCAGTTTTGGTTTCCCCCCGACAATTTAAAGTTTAAACAGTAAAATGTGAATGTCTTGGTCTTAATACCCTGGTGGCTTCACAGCTTGATGCTGATCTGCAGCCTCATTTTACAGTGCAAACCTCACTGAGGAAGGAAGATAGAAGGAACTCAAGATCCACCCCAGGCATTGGCCCTGCAACAGCCACCAGCTCGGGGGCCTTCGTTTCTCTGGACCAGCCTCACCAGGTGGTGTTGGCCTGCATTTGAGAATGACGAGTGGGGCTGAGCTAACATTTCACTGGAGCCTTGTTAAAGTCTTTTCCAGGAAGACAGCAACCAGGATACTGGGTGCGTTACTCGGGGCGCAGAGCAGGAGGAGAACGGGGTAGTAGTGGCCATAAAACACGAAGACAAGGAGGCACAGGCCTCTTGTGCCATGTCTGTTCTGTTGATGATGATCTCCCCACCCTCGGATGGCGGTCTGGTACCGAGGTCTCCCTTGTCCTTCCAGCACTTGCTTCTCTGCCCCGATTCCTCACCTCTGGCCTCTCCTAGAAATGGGCCTGGAAAACATCTGGAAAAACAGTGCTGGGCTGCCCTAGCCAGCGAAAGAGGCCTCGCAGAGTCTGTTTAATTTTGATGTTCTGATTTTATCTTGTTTATAAAACCCATATGGAGAGAGGAGGGGATGGAGCGTGAGTGCTGGGGATCAAAGAACCCGGGGCTGCTGCTGGAGCAGGTTGGTTCTGGCAGATTTGGCGTCTCTCTTGGGCCTGGGGTTTTGCTGTGCCCATGGCATTGCCCACGGCATCTCCTTGGGGCAGCCTGGCTGCTTATTTGACAGGAACTCACAGGCAGCCTTTAGCAGAAGAGGAAGCTAATGTTCAGGGCTTTAACTCCAGTATGGGGATGGTCACCAATTTTGTCCTCCGAGCTCATCCCCCCCACCATTAACCAAAAAGACAGTGAGTGTGTCTAATCTCGGCTGGGCTCTGAAGGCCTGGTCCAGATCTCTGCCGCCTGCAGGTGTGGCACACCCCGGTGAGTTCATTAAGCTCTCTAAGTCTCAGGCTTCTCACGCAGAGAGTAGAGGTGATGCCACCAGGATTGCTTATGAGGGCTCAAAAGAAGTTAGTTGTTTGGTGTCTTCCATGACTCTGAACAAGCGCCACGTCTCCCTTCCTGGCCTCACCCTCCCTGCCTTATGGTTGGAGAATGGATGGTGACAAGGGTGGTGAACACACCTGGCGAATGAGATTGCAACTCCAACCTAACCAAGGATCGTGATCCTTAACTGCCCAACCCGCAGCAGGCTATTGCTCATCTTTGCCTCTCTGTCTGGAATATCCTCCCTCTCCCCCATTTTCTGCATAACAAATTCCTACCTAACTAAATATCACTCCCTCCAAGGAGCCCTCTCCGACCTCCTCAGGCTTTTGGTTATTTCCCTCATATGGAGTCATATTTATAGGTTTCCAACCTGACTCCACCACTAGAATCCAAGCTCTTCTAACAGTAGAAGCTATGTCTCATTCTTTTGTAAATCCTGAGGTCTAGCAGAATACTTTGCACAGAGTAAGGATCCAGTGAATAAACGGATGGGTGAATGGATGGATGGATGGATGGATGGATAGACGGACAGATGGATAGGTGGATGGATGGATGGATGGATGGATGGATAGATGGACAGATGGATAGATGGGTGGATGGATAGATGAATGAACAGATGGATGGATAGATGGACAGATGGATAGGTGGATAAATGGATGGAAGGGTGGATAGATGGATGGATGGATAAGTGGTTGGAAAAATTCTGTGCACATGTCTCAAGAACCAGCAACAGTTGAGATCCACCCTCTCAGCTATCTCCGAATATTGTGCTAAAAGGGTTCCCTGGTCTTCAGCTGACGTCCATCAGTGGTTGGTACTGATAAGCATAGGAGGACCAATGGACTTTTAGCAAAAGGATAGTTCACTCAACCTCACACCTAAAATACAGTCTTGGGAGATTTCAGCCTGCACCTGTTCTCCCTCAGGAGAGTCTGGACGCTTGTCCCAGCTGAGTCATCGCATCTGTCCCACTTTTCAAACTCCCATGGACGATCTGCCATGGCAAACCGGACCAGACACGTCACAGCCTGAGTGATGGGAAAGGGCTCCTCAGCATCCTTTGTGAATCTCTGAGGCCATGGAAGAAAATTACTCCCTCTTGTTAAGACAGAACGTGGTATTTCACAGAGATCGCTGGATTGGAAACCAGGACACCTGCTCTTGGCCTGGTTCTGCCGTTAATTTGCTCTGGGATTTGGGGCCAGTCACGTCACCTTAGTAGACCTCAGCCTCTTTGTGAGAGCAATGGGGACGGTATGAAGTTCAAGGCCTTGTTCACACCACAGTGAGTGATTTTACGTTCTGCAGGGCCGGCAGGCTCTGGAGGGAGCCAAAATGCCTGGGCCAGGCCCTCGACTTTGCCCCTTCTGACTTCAGTCCTCCTGCTCTGCCTGCCGTCTGCCGGAGGACTTCCCACAGCGGGGAGAACACAGCCAGGGTGGAAGCTGTTTAGCGCAGTGGTTACGAGCCCAGAGCTTGGCTCTACCATCTACTGGCTCTGTGGGCTTGGGCAAGTTCCTTAACCCCTCTGTGCCTCAGTTTCCCCATGCATAAGATGGGATAATGAAAGAACCCACCCACTAGAGGAGTTAGAGGATGGAAAGACATAATACACGTGAAACGCCTAAAGCACAGTAAGTTCTAGAAAGATGAGAGTTGTTATTCAGGAGTGGCATGAATTAAACCGTTGTCTGGATAAAGAAGTCCTATTTTAAAAGCCGGTCATTAGGGGCTGGCTGGGTGGTATAGTGGTTAGGTTCGCATGCTCCAATTCAGCGGCCTGGGGTTCACAGGTTCAGATCCTGGGCGTGGACCTAAGGATCACTCATCAAACCATGCTGAGATGGCATCCCACATACAAAAGTGGAGGAAGATTGGCACAGATGTTAGTTCAGAGCCAATTTTCCTCACCAAAAAAACAAAATCCAGCCAGTCATTAGGACGCTGACTGAGCAAAGGCCTTCCAGGGCTTTCTCCATGTCCTCCCTCTGTCCTTGTAGATGTTTTTATCTGAGCAGAGGGGCTCTGACTACTGACCAGGAAATGGCCGCACTCTTCCTGTGTGGCAATAATTTAAAACTGCCCCAGAGCTGGAGCTCTCTGGCCCAGGAGGGCAGCTTCCACACCAGGGGGATTGGAGCAGACACCTGCTCCACGTCTGAACGTTTTGAGGATGACTTTTGTCTCCAACAAGCAACCCTTTGGCTGCCGGACTTCTACATGCATTCGAGCAACAAGGTGGCAAAGTGGGCCGCCACCCAGAGAGAAGACAAGGCGGCTGTCCCACGGCTGACAAGAAAAGGAGCTGTGAGTTGGTACTTCGGTCTGCTCGGGCTGCCGTACCAGAAACATGCTGTCTCACAGTCCGGAGGCTGGAAGTCTGAGATCAAGGTGTCTGCAGGGTTGCCTCCTCCTGAGGGCGGTGAGGGAGAATCTGTTCCATCTTCTCCTCTAGCTTCGGGTGGTTTCCTGGCACTCGGTGTTCCTGGGCTTGTAGACACATCACCCACATCTCTGCCTTCATCTTCACTTGGTGTTCTTCCAGAATTGGCCACCCCAAAATGCGTCTCTTCGGCTTGATTATCTTTCAAGACAAAAGACTGAAAGAAACTTTGACCTTCCCCCTAACTGCCTGTAAGAATTTAAGATGGCCCCTTAAGAAGGCCTGTTCCAGGAAGAGGCTATCGCTGTAAGACAACTGTAGTGTAATGTAAACCAGGTGTGATAGACAGTAAGGCACCAGCAAGTCCATTTCTATCAATGTTCTCAGGTCCCATTGTCTGTAGATGGCCCAGCAAACATTTGCTTATCAAACATTTGCTTTTCCATCGCCGTGTAAATTGCCTTCCTCCCATCTGAAATCCCAAACCACTACCCCGACATCCTCCTTTGTCTTTAGCTGAAGATGGTACTTAAGGTGGCGGCGTCAGCCTTTTTGGTGAGTTACTCAGTTTTCCTAGATTTCTTCCACATTGAACCTTATTAGACCTACTCCTATAATTCTGTCTCATGTCTATTTAATTCTTAGACCAGCCAGAAGGACCCAGAGGGGAGAGGAATTGTCTTCCTTCCCTACCGCGTGTCTGTGTCCTAATTTCCCCCTTTATAAGGATGCCAGTCATATTGGAGTAGGGGCCACCCTACTCCAGTGTGACCTCTTCTAAACTACTTACATCCACAATGACCCTATTTCCAAATGTGGTCACACTCTGAGGTGCTAGGGACTGGGACTTCAACAAATGAATTTTGAAGGGTCAGAAATTCAACCCATAACAGTTGGTTTTTCCATAGAGAGAGATCGTTACTGAGTCCACCTATGCCTGTGTTTCAAAGCTCACGGGGGACCATCACCAAGTGTTTCCTAGACCTCCGCATAGAGAAGAGCTTCTGCATAGAAAAGATGGTCAAGGTGATCCATCCTCTGTGGATTGGTCCCCTCTCTGGCACCCATCCTGGTGACTGTCCATCTTGAGTCTGAATACCTCCAGCAATAGGAACTTTCTCCTACCTTTCCCCTCTTTGAGCAACTCTTTAACAAAGCTGGAATCTTCCCCAGTAGCCCCATCCAATTTATCCTGTTTCATTCCTTTGCATCACTGAGAGCAAATTGAGCATCTTTAACTTTGGCCTTCTTAATGACCATAGCTAACATTTACTGAGCTCTCGCTACATGCTTGGAACTGTTCTAAGCATTTCACACATATCCTTCCAATAATCTTAGGAAACGGGTGCTGTTATTATGCCCATTTTACAGATAAGGAAGCTGAGGCACAGAGAAGTTTAGCAGCTTGCTCACAGTAACACAGTGGAAAGGAGCAGAGAGCAGTGCAAGCCCAGAGCTCATGCTCTTTCCTCGACACTGGGCATCCAGCAGGCCCGCTAGCTTCCCAGCGGGCCGAAGCCTTGGTTGGCTCGCTTGTGAGTTGTTCTACCCAGAGGGCATTCACCACCGGCCGGGGGGCTGGTGAACCTCAGGATACCCTTTGTGTGCAGAAGATCCCATGGACAGGATGGTCCAGCTCCCAGATCCCTTCAGCCTGGGCGTTTCTCATCCACTGGTTTGTGCCAACTGGGGACTCCTTTGCCAAGAGAAGGCAGAAGGGGAGAGCCTTGATACAACTGAAAGGAGAACCTTTGGAAGGGGGACTGAGGGAGCAGGAAAGTGGGAGAAGAGGGGAGAAGAGGGACCCGGGAGAGACAAAGTCCTACAACCTTCCTCTTGAGGGCTTCCTCGTGCTGCTCCCTGTGGCAAGAAATAGGAGGGGTGAAGCAGAAGCACCAGCAGGCAGGAGGGAGGCAAAGGGAAGCAACGTGATGGGCAGATGGTGGTCACCCTTAATGTGGAGGAGACCTTACAGATCAATGCAGAAAGGGCCCAAAGAGAAATATGCGAGAGGTATCTATAAGGAATTCACAGAAGGCCAACGCAAATTTATAATAAACTTCAAAATATGTTCAAACCTATTGGGAAAGTTTGCAGTGTAAATTAAAACAAAAATGAGTCAATGTTGACCTGCCAGTGGGCAAAGATTAAAAAGATTGATAATACCTAATTTGGGCGAGGGAAGTATACACTGGGACACTCTTTCTGGAGGATGGTTTAGAAAGACCTCCATAAAATATTAGACGTAAATATTAATATTAAATACACATATATATATTCTCCCTTTTGGTCCAGAAATTCAATTTTCCCTTTGGAGAATTTATATTATCTATTCTAACAGGTGCATAAAGGCATATGTACAAAGATGTTCATGACATCATTGTTTATAGTGACAAATTTTGGAAGAACTCTAAATGCCCATCAAGAAGAGATTGGCTAACGAATTATGTTAATAGAATGAATATTATGCAACTGGAAGCCATTAAAATAATGATGTGTGTCTAGATACATGGACATGGAAAGAACTCCAAAATATATTATCAAGTGAGCAAACACAGGATATCAAATGACACGTATCATATGATCCCATTTTTGTATACACATATTTTATGTCCTCCCAAAATTTCAGTGTTGAAGCCTTAATCCCCAATGTGACTATATTTGGAGATGGGGCCTATAAGGAAGTAATCAAGGTTAAATGAGTTCATAAGGGTGGGGCCGGATCTAATAGGATTGGTTGCCTTAAAGAGGGCAGAATTCTCCCTCTCTGTCTCTCTCTCGTTGCCGTGTGAGGACACAGCAAGAAGGTGGCCATCTCCAAGCCAGGAAAAGAGCCCTCATCAGGAACCAAGTCAGCTGGCACCTTGACCTTGAACTTCCCAGCCTCCAGAACTGTGAGAAATACATTTCTGTTTTTTAAGCCCGCTAGTCTGTGGTATTTCGTTATAGCTGCCTGAGGAGTCTGGGACATACATACATACATAGATGTTCATGGGAATGGAAAAAGTCTATAAGGAAATATGTCAAAATGTTAACAGATTCTCTCTGGGAGTGCAATTGAGAGTGCTTTTTTTCTTTCCTTTTTTTTTTTTTCCTCTTTGTGTTTTTCATAATCCTGTTACAAAGTTTATGTAGTATTAAGGAAAAAAGGGAGGGTGTTATTTTGTTTGCTGTATTCTTTATACATGTTTTTAAGAGGCAGTGAACGGGCACTGTGGTGAAAGTCACAGGCCCGAGTGGACTCCTGCTGTAGCTGTGACCAGGCCTGGCCTTCATATTTACTGGGCTGAGGCAGGAGCGCAAACACAGGCCCACGGGCCACTCTCCTCTTCCAATCCTGGCCGTCCACCACTTGTGTTCTACACACAAGGACCCTCCCATGCATGTGTGTGGACCCTAGCCTGTGCTCACACACTCACCGCCCTTGGGCACCGCTTACGCCTGAGGTGTGCACCCTGGTCAAAGGTCCACTGGAAAGGAGGGCTCTGCAGGCCCTGGAAGCAGGCCTGGAGCCACAGGGCAGGGAATTCCAGGGCAAGTAAGGCTGCCTCAGGGAGTGGCTGGGACCCTGGCATGAAACAGCCGCTTCTAAGGGTCTATTCGGCCTTTTACTGAGAGAAACGGACCCTTCCAGGAGATTCCTCGACATGAACAGTCCCAGAGTCCCATTGTGGGAGGTGGGGTGGTCCCCACAGCTATTGTCATTACAACATAGATCAAGCTGTTGTGAGTCATGAGGCCCTGTGGGGTGTGAGAGCTGCCCTGGGCTGGTGCTCGAAGATCCAGTGGTACCCTGTCTCTGTAATCCACTCCGAGAACTTGATGGATGACCTTGGACTCGTCATCTGGCCCTGACAAAATGGGATGCTGTGAGCAGTCAATAAAGTAAGGCATGTGAGAGTGGACAGGCCCTTAGTGGACTCACAGAGGAGTGAGGTGAGCCGTGGCAGAGCTGGGGAGGGTGGAGCCCGAGGGCTCCCACTACTTAGCTGGGTGACCACAGGCAGGTTACTCACCCATTTGGGGCTCCTGAGTCCTGGGCGTGGGCATAACACTACCTGCCCAAGGGGCTCTTGAGGATAACGTGAGATACGGAACACACTCAGCTTACAGTGGCAAGGCTGGAAGGGGCATGGACAGGAAGCAGGAGGCCTGAGTCGGCATCCTCTCCCAGATGCTGCTCACTCCGACCTGGGGTGGGTCACCGGCTCCTTTTGTCTTCCTTTTCTCTCCTCCTCAAGGTGAAGTTCATGAGAGTCGGGTCTGCCGTGAGGAAACACTTGTTATATGAAAACTAGGAAATGCCGTTCAATACTTCATTACTCACTCAATTCTACTTCCCAGTGGATGAGAGTCCTTCTGCACGTGCTTTCTGGGTTGGCTCCCCACCCCCACTGTAAGCCCACTAAAGAATGGGGCATGGGCAGGCACAGATGGAAGGAGGGAAAGGAAGGGAAGGCAAATGTCTCCTGGCCTGCTCTCTGCACCCTGACCTCTCTCAGGAGGAAACTCTTTGCTCAGGTGGCCATTTTCTGCCATGCTTTGTCCTTCTCTATCTCCACACGCTCCAGGCCCAGAGACCCTCTGACAGAAGGTGTTCCCGGAGTCCCTCCCATCCTCTCCCCACCCGCCCTCCACAGGGAAGCTGCCCCCCACTGCTGCTTCCCGCTTGGCCAGCTGTGAGGGGACCTCTAGTAACACTCCAGCCAGTTTCTCACTTGAGGTGTCTGCAGCTGGACAAAGTTGAGCAAAGAAAAAGAGGGTAATTTCAGCTGAGAGGCCAAGCAGCAGGAAAAACAAAAAAGTTGATATTAGCTTTGCAGCATTGTACACTAATTTTGTTTTAAGCTAAGACATTAAATTGTTTACAAGGTCCCTCCAGAAATGACATACTACTTATTTTTTCAAGGAAGGGAAACAGAGAGACTCTTTTTTTTAAAAGCAAGGATAAAAGAGTATAATATGCCAGAACACAAAGCTAAAAACCATATTTTCCTAGAAAAACAAGAGATAATCTATTTATAGCGTATAGCTAATGGATATGAAACAGTCAGGAAGATTAATGGCGATGTGAAGACCCATCTTTCGTGCGAGAGCTGTGTTAGCTCCGTGAGGGGAGGGAGGCCGGGGGCCTCTTGCACTTCTGCCTCACAGAGGGCTGAGCCAGCTGGGCCCACGAAGGCTGCCACGCCAACCCTTGCATTTTTCCGTGATGAAGAGACTATGGTCCAAGTGGTAACTGATGTTTATTGAGCACCTCCTATCTCCCAGTCCTTTTACATGAATCAGCTCTGTTTTCTAAGAGTTCTGCACAAAGATATTAGTGTCCCTACTTTACAGAGGCAGAAGCTAAGATGCTGAGAATGACTCAAGTGCTGTGGGTCTCCCTGGGCCTCGCTGCTTCTGTGCCAGCAGCGTCTCTGGCTGAACTTCAGGCGGCCGCTCTCCCGGCACAGGCTGCAGGGCTGCAGGTGGCTTGGGCTAAGTCGGCTTGCATTCTGCAATAACGGCTTGAGTTGCGAGCCCGTGGTGGGAGCGAGAAAGAGGAGGAAAAATAGGGCAGAACAAGAGGGCTGGGGCGCCCCGACTGTCCCTTGCTGTGATCACAGGCCACCAGGAGAGAGGCTTGGGGACAATCTTCCTGAGGCCGGCGAGGCCCCAGGGAATCATTAGGATCCATGGACTAAAGGCACCCAGAGCTGCCTTTTCTTAGCTCCTATTTGCTCTCCAGGTTTCCAACTTGGGCATGCATGGCCTGCCCTTGCTGTCACCTCAAGCGTCAACCGTCTGGGAAGCTCTCCAGCTCCTCAAGCCCACAAGGCTGTGTTTCGGTCTCCACGACCTCCTTTCAAGACAGCATTATAATTCGTTCATTTCCTCTCTCCTCTGGGGACTGTGGGCTCTTCACCGTGCTGAGGGCCCACAGATATTGGCTGAATATCCCTCAGACCCCAATAAAGCAGTAAACGGGGACAGGGAAAGCTGGAACCCATTGAAAAGGAGGTGCCTGGACAGGATGCACAGCACAGATTGGCAAAAGAACTCACATATTTCAGCCGTGGGGCACAAAGCAGCAGCCAAAGGGCCCTGGTCCCAGTCCCGGCGAAGATACCGGCATTCTTCACGACACTGAGCAGGTCACGTCACCTCTCTGGGATCCGGCTCTCTCATCTTTAACAAGGGATGGGCACCCCCGGGAACCTTCAGGGTAGCCAAGGTAACCAAGAAGGCAGACCCTGAAAACCAAGCGGTCTTAGTGTCTACGACGTTCTCACAAATATGCGGCGTTGTCGACAGAGCCTGATTACTCGGAGACGGGACCAGGGGTATGGAGCCAAATGATCTATTTTTCTCCAATTAAATAACTAATTTATACTCTGCCTTGTTCCAGAAAGTATTAAAAGTAGGAGGCTGAAAATTTCCATTGCCACGTTTTCTTTCTTAC
Source organism: Equus caballus (assembly GCF_041296265.1). NCBI lineage: Eukaryota > Metazoa > Chordata > Mammalia > Perissodactyla > Equidae > Equus > Equus caballus. Next base: position 35,920,482 of record NC_091709.1, read on the forward strand.
AAAAGTAAGTCATTTTCGCTGCAGAAAATTTAGAAAATACAGATTAAGAAAAAATGCTACCCGCCATCTCCCCAGCCCCACACCCAACTAAACACGGTATACATTTTGGTATTTATTCTTCTGGGCTCTTTTTTTCTGTGCATAAGTACACTTTTAAATATTTACTTAACACAAAGAGGATCTGACCTGATTATCGCTTTTGATCTCTATTCTTTATCCCATAAATTGTGGACATCTTTCAACGTCGATAAATACAAATTTGCGATTGTAATTTTTACTGGCCCCTAGTGTTCTAAGACTGTGCCATACGTTGCAAACTAATCATTTATTGTTTCGTGTATTTTTGAAATAATTTTTCGTTATTACGATTATTCATAGCAGACGGAACATCTCTATACAGTGTCAACTGAGGTCTAAAGACAAGTAAGACAGTGGAAAGATCATGGTTTCTCCCACCCATTCCCTTATCGAAATCAAATTAGACAATGAAAACAATACTAAAACATAAGGGAGGTTCCACGAGGTTCTGGCTTGTCTATGATGACTGCTCCAATCTTTTGAAATATTGAATGTATAATTCTGTGAGAAAAAAAAAAGATTGCTTTGTTTTGCTGATGCCTAAACATGGCTTCATCTGACCCCTTTGTGTCTTTATGCCATTGCTTCTTAGATGACTCTCCCAAAGGATATTGCTGAGCCAAAGGATATGCCTCTTCAGAAGATTTTGAAGACACATTGCCAAATTATCTCTCAGAAACGACATCTCAGTTTATATTTTTTTGGAGGTGAACCTATTTCTCCATAATCTCTTTGCTAATAATCTATTAGCAAAAAATGTCTTCTCTGTGTTTCCATATGCGTCCTATTGACTAGGGAGGTTGAACGCTGTCTTTCATACATTAGTTGGCTGTGTGTACTTATTGTAAGAATATCTAGTTCTCACTCTATCCTATTTATTTTGTGCTAAACTATTTGTCTCCTGTTGTCTGTCGGATTTCTTTGTATTTTAAGGATATGAAACTCTATTTTTGTCATAGGTGTGGCAGTTATTTCCCCAGATACAATTTACCTTTTATGCTTTTATTCACTTTTTTTCTAATTTATGAGTAAAATATTTTTTGTAATCGTATCTTCTAATACGTGGCTTTCTTGATTTTTTCCTTTGGTGTTATGCTTAGAAAAGCTTTCTTACTCTACATAAAATTTTACCTCTTTTTCCTTCTGGTACCCTTACATTTAAAATAAATATAATAAACCACATGCAAGTTATTAGCATGGATGTTAGGAAGAGGGAATCTAATTTGATTTTTTCCAAATGGTTAGCCACTTATTCCAAAATCGTGTATTCAGTCGTTCATTCTTAGTGGGAACACCATCTTTATCATTTCCTAATTACTTCAATGTAATTAGAGCTGTTTCTATACTTTTTATTCTGTTCCTTATTTGTCTGTTCCTAAGATAATATCAGTGTTTATATTTTTGTCACTTTAAAAATATGCTTTAAAATCTAGTACAACAAATGCCCCTCCTCCTTCTTCTTTTAAAAAAAAAACTGACCAGTTTCACACGTTCTGCTGAATCAACGTTAAAATCATTGTCAAGTTCCAAAAATAATTGTGTTGGGATAGAAACTGAAATTCTAATGAATATATATAGTTTGGGATAAATAAACATGTTTACAATGTTAAACTTTCCCATTTCTATTCTTTCTATTTATGAAGTGGTTTTTGAGAAATTTATTCAGTAAAGTTCATAGTTTTCTGATTCTGGATCCTGTACATTTCTTTTTTCCTGAGCATTTTATTTTTTTGCTGCTATTTTGAAGAGGATCTCTTTCTTTTTCCTTTATGTTTTCTTAACAATCACACAAATGTGGCTAGTCCGTTTGCTAGTCCATTCCTTCTCCGAGAGGGTGGGGTGTGGGGCCTGCAGGCCAATTGAGGTCCTTTTTTTCTTCCATTAACGTCAAAGCTCAGAGTTCTGGTGGAAGGTTCTTCATAGACTCAAATTCGTGGGAAGTTTCTGGGAATTCGTAGAACGCTCTTTCAGAACCTCTCAACACCCTTAGATGTGCTAAAGGAAAACAAGCTATCCTAGAGACTTTGCATTTGTTACTCTCTGCAGGCTGTCTGCACTCAATTTTCTCTTCAGCTTCTCGTTAAAGGAAGATCCGGACATCCGACTCCACTCTAGGATGTCCAGACTAAAAGCTTCTTGATGGTCTGTTTCCCACCTCGATGCATCCATCATGTCTTGCACAACAATAGGCACAAAATTAGGACTCATAACATAAATACCTAATTTGGACCACCTGGAGACCAGACTGTATTTAATGGTCCTCAACCCTGGCTGAATATTAGAAGGGCATCAGTATATATTAACCTCTATCCAGGCCCCCACCCCAGTGGACTCGAATGTGCAGCCAGGGCTTAGAACCATTGCTTTAAATGATGCCCAACTTATCCATCAAATTCTTATTTACAAGCAGCAGAAACAAACTATGGGTGATTTATGCAGAAAAAAGAATTTATTTAAGTAATATTCAAATAAGTATCTTTGGCCTTTGGGAGGGCTGAAGAACAGCACAAACGTCCCACATTGTGCATAGGCTGGTCTAGCAATGACACTACTGCCCACTGCTGGGCACATATGTACAGGGGCAGATCCAGGTTTTGAAGGGTTGTTCTTAGGGAAAAAAAAATGTAAAATCATCAACAGAAAATGAGGCACAAAAGTAAATATTTAGAATGAGGAAAAAATCATTAAAAAATTAATTATTTTAAAAGCTGACAAAACACAGCAACATCCAAAATTCAGAAGCATTACATAATATCTTACTTACTTGCCTGACACATCTCTACAACATATTTTTTCCACTTCATTTTTGGCTGTGTAAGAATGTGGTTAGAAAAGGTCATTTTATAATATTTTCTGTAGAAAGAAGAGATGTCACTCTTTCTCATAGCATGGTTGATCCAAATATCTTTTCTAAGCCACCTTTTTAAAATAGAATAGCTTTAGATTTACAGAAAACTTGTGAGGATAGTACAAAGAGTTCCTGTCCACCCCTCACGCAGTTTCTCCTAGCGTACATTTGTTACAACTGATGAACCAATGGGGATGCAGTATTACTAACCAAACTCCATACTTCATTTGAATTTCATTAGCTTTTCCCCAATTTCCTCCTTCTGTTCCAGGATGTCATCCTTACATTACATTTAATCGTCGTATCTCCTTAGACTTCTCTGGACTGTGACAATTTCTCAGACTTTCCTTCTGTCTGATGACCCTGACAGTTTTGAAGAGTACGGGTCAGGTATTTCGTAGGACATCCCTTCATTTGGGTTTGTCTGATGTTTTTCTCATGGTTAGACTGGGAATATGGGCTTTTGAGGGGACGGCCACACAGATGAAGTGTCATTTTCATGCTGACTTATGTTCGTCATGACTTATCGCTGATGAAACTCACCTTGATGATCAGGCTGAGATCCAAGTTTGTTTCATATTATTTATAATTTAGAAAAGTTTCTTGCAGCTTCATGACCATTATTGGCAATGTCATGTCAAGTTGTAGGATCATTGTCAGATTTTGGAAAACCTCTATCAAGTTTTATCTGTGATATGATGATTTAGAAGGATTTTCCGTACACTAGCTTCTGGCTCCATGCATCTCGAATCTTGTTTCTCCTCCACTGTCCATGTAACTCCAGGGCCTGGCAGCAAGGACAGATCCATAAAGCAATACAAGTTCTGGCTCTGCACCTTCACATCACGATGCTTGGGAAATTGGCCCAGGGGGTGGCAGAAATGTTCCTGGCAGCCACTCTGACCCCAGGATGGCTAGCAAAGACAATGGAAGTCATTATGAACCACATAAATGTGTTACACAAAATCCAGATTTGATGTATCCTAACTCAGCTTCCTCTTAGCTTATTGCCCCAAGATGCTTCAGCCACTGCAACATCACATAGCACAAAAGGAAGGTGACAAATGGTAAACTGGAGAGGAAAGAGACAGCAGTTAAAATATCTTGCTTTGCAGGCTTTACAAAAACAGGTGAGCGCATTGCTGGAACCCCCTTCTGGCCCTTGGAAGAGGCTCATTCAGGTGAGGGGCCCTGAAGCTTGAGAGCCAGTAGATTCGCCATATATCTGGCTTTGCAAATGCCTCAGTCTGTATCGCTGACCCCATGGGCCCTGGGTGCAAGATGCTGCAGTCTGAGCAACTAGCCCCTCTGTCTCTGGAAATTAGATGTAGCAGCCTCTGTGCTGGAAAAGATGCTCTCCTATGCTTGCGCTGGTATGTCACCACCTTCCAATTCAAAGTCTGGTGAGGGTGTTTTTGATTGGCTGAGCCTAGATCACATGCCACCACCCTAGCTGCATGGGAGGCTGAGAATGTCTCTGTTAATTTGAGCTTATAGAGATGGGACAAGCTCTGACTTCTAGTGAAAGATCCCCAAACTGAAGAAGAAGACTCATTCTTTACGTTTGCGTGAAGAAACATGAAATGACACAAAAGGAATTAACGAAAGTGTTTCCTATGGCGGGAGGATGGATGGGAGATGAGGAGTATGGCTTCTTAATGTGAACATTTTCATATCATTTCGAGTTTTAAAACCTGTGCATATATTATCTAGTCAAAAATAAAATTTTTAAAGGGTAATACAATCATATTATCAAATGTCACAAATCTAGGTAATGTCTTTCTTTAGTCAACGTTCCCAGCCAGGATTAAAAATGCGATACTACAAAGTAAACCACATTTAAATCTGTGTTATTTAATGCCACCAAATCCATCAGGCCAATTTGCTACCCTCCTTTCTTTGCCTATTTTGGCATCCTCCCAAATGGCTCATTTTCACAATAGCACCATGAATTGGCAGTGATTACCCTCGCTAGGGAGAGGAGAAACGGTGTGGATTTCCCAGACAATGCACCATAAGATGACTTGGTTTCTTGGGAGATTTCAGAACAGTTTCTCACACACGAAGGAGCCCTGTCAGAACCAAACACCGCATCCGGTCCTGAGGTAGAGTGAACTAGTGAAACGATTCTGCAGATTTGCTCACTGCCCAGAGAGGACCCCTTAGGACTTGTGAATTTGTGTGTGTGTGGGGACGGGGGAATCACCATGCAGGGAGAGAGGTGGAAGCTTCCAGAAAGTGTTCTCTGAGGCAATCTTTGTCTTTTAGGAAGACCAGAATTCCTCTTTGTGAAGAGGAAGCCCTTGGTGGGGAAGACAAAGAGAGGATACAGCCAGGGTGATAATCAAAGTATTTAACAAGTTGTGTGGGATGACCAAGGAGAAGGGACTCCAGCCGTTACCTTAGTACCAGGTGTCCTGCTGGTTTTCTCAGCCCTGTCTCTGATCATCCACATCAGCATTTTCCTTCTCTTGGTGACCAGCGCTTCTACAGCTTCTCCAAAGCTCTGAAACCCATGGGATCGAGGAAGAGGAGGTAGAGAGACAACTCGATCCTAACTACTGCTTTTCATGGAGCAGCCAGATGCCACCATTGCATAATCTATACAGACCCCAGACAAGTAACAGAAGGTGCACCTTGCACTAAGTGGGTATTCAATAAATATGTTTGTCTTAGGGTGGAACATAAGCTCCTTAAGGGTAAGCTTTATGTTGATATTGCTGGAACTTAATCCGTTGCCAGGTACATTGAAGTTGTTCAATAGATATTAAATATAGATTGATTAAATGAATGTGTTGGCTACAGGCTCTGCCAATGTCTTTATGTAAGGGGCCTTCACTTGATTTTTGTCTGAGAGATACTCAGTACTCAATAATCCCAACCCAATCCAGTATGCCCTAGCCTGAGAGCAGGCAGGCATGGGAACAGACCCTGTTCTTCATGAGCTTGTGAATAATCTTCTTGGGAACCCTGGATCCACCTGTGGTCACTTCTGGTTCCCTTGTCCCCCAAGGAGAGAGGAAGCTTGTCCTCTTTGGATTCCATTTGGAGCCTATAACCTGCCCCCACACCCAGGCCCTGTTCCTGTCCATCAGCACACGTGGAGTGTCAGTTATTCCGGATATAATTATCTGCTCTACCACCAGGTCAAGCTATGTATAACTTAGAAACTTTCAGGGGCCCAGATTAGTCATCACAACCAATGTGATTCACAGACCTATTTGGTAGGATATTTAAAACAATTTTTTCAGTTGGACCACTCCAGTCCTGGATTTTTAACCAGAGAGGCCCACTCAAGCATCATAAGACAAGCACCCACCAAGAACAAGCTCCTGGTGTCTCAGCTCTGGGTATGACTCCCTTCCCTGCCATCTTCCCTGTCTAGACTTTGGGGCTTTGTTTCCTGTCATAGTCCTGAGGTTGCCCCTTGGGTACAAGGACGGTTGAGTTCCCATCTGATGCTCTGCCACAGATTTCATCCTTTGATCTGCCCTGAGGACAGGCCTCCCTGATTAAGAATGACCCCTGTGGGCAGGAAAGATTTACCTTGCCCAAAGAAAGATTTGGCCTTTGCCCTCAGCTCCTGTGGTAACTTCTAAGCCCTCGGAAGACCCTCCCTGATAAGAGTGCCTCTGTTTGTCCAGGGGGCCTTGAGCCACATCATAGTCTATGCACGACCGACCCCCAGTAAAGACTCCGGACACCAATGCTTAAGCTTCCCTGGTTAATAATACTCAGTGTGTGTTGCCACACATCGTATCTTATCACGGAGAAATAGGTGCTCATGGTACAACTCGCATCTGATGATTCCATACGCGCCTCCTCCCTTGGCTGGTTTTAATCTGTATCCCTTTGCTGTAATAAACCTTAACCATGAGTATGTAAAAGAACTTCTAGCAAATTATTGAGCCTGAGGGTAGTCTTGGAGACCCTCAAACTTGCAGTTGGTGTCAGAGTGAGAGTGATCTTGGGGACCCTCGACATGTTAGTAACAGAAGTGAGGGTGGTCTTGGGGACCCCTGAACTTTACAACCCTAAAAGCAGAGCCCCAGCATTAACCTGCTGGGCCAGAACTCCCATGAGAAGCAAACATCCCAGACCTCGGGGACATTCTATTCTTACTCCTGTCCTGGTTGACAGGGGCCTTCAAAGTCACCCCATACTTAGAACTATCTCTTTCTACCACTGACCCCCCAGTTGCCCTTTGCAGCTTCCCCTGCCTCATTCTCAAGCCAGGTCAAGCCACCCTTCTTTCTGTTTGTCTTTTTATAGAAATGCTTTCTTTTCTGTCTCATTACTTTCTTTTATCAGGCACACACCCAGCCTCACACCCAAGTGAGATCCTCCTTCTAACAGTCAACTCCTGAACCATCAGAATCCACCATATCTTCATGCTAGCATTTGCCTATCATACCAGCCTTCTAAAAATAAGCTCCAGTATACAGACACAGGAAGATCCAGCTAAGAAAACCCCGGAAATTCACTATTTACCATAGATCTACATGTGGAGGTCTTGATGCAAATACAGAAAAACAAGAGGCCCCTATACTGTAGAGAAAAAATGATGAGACACGTGGAAATGACAATTCCGCAGCTCTTATGAGACGAATCCATCTAACACGAGAGAAAAAATTAGATTCCCTACTCTATTTTTTCAATAGCAATCCAATTAATACTTGAGCTGAATGCCATTTACAATAGTATCATGTTTCTTTAAATCTCAGATTAAATGTTGGAGAAGTGCAGTAAAAATAATAATTTGGATCAAGTTCTAAAGAGCTCAATATGAGTTAATGAAAGTTAAAATTACAGAATACAGTGGAAGAAACACAATTATATTGCTTCCAAGTACTTACATAGGTTAAAAAAAATGGTAACCAAGTAGAAGTCTTATGGGCCAGTTGTAATAAGTAGACAATTTTCCTGTGCCACTTCACATTATTTTAATCCAAATTGGTATTACTCAAGTGCTTTGATAACGTGGAAAATATTTCCATTCTTAGTCAGGTTAAATATTTTCCTTTTAAGGCATCTAAGGTTGTTGAGTAAACTTTGCAAAATGGTAATTCTTGTCCCTCGTGAAGATAAAATTTGAGGGAGGAGAAAGGATGAGAGAGAGGCCTTCATTAATAAAGAATTACTTGATTTGAATGAGTTGGCATATTATAGTTCTACGAGATCAGGAGATGGATTACGTTCCAGATAAAAGTAGATACAGATTAAAAAATGTATGGTCCAAGAAACTACTATTAACTCTTCACTCATTCATTTATTTATTCTTCCCTGCATTCATTCATTCAGCAAACATTTCTTTAAGACCTATCTCATTTCAAGCCCCATGCTTAGTTTTGGTGATTCCAGGATGTGCAGAACACTATGCCCTCAAGGAGTTTGCAGCCCACTGGGAGTCCTAAATGACTACAATTTGGGATAAATGGCCTCCTGGTGTGTTCTCAGACAGCACAGGGTGGGGGACACTCCCCTTCTTCCTGAGCATAGAGCTGGATATTTCCCAGCCTCCTTTGAGGTCACATGTGGCCGTGTCACTCAGTTCTCACAACGGAATGTAGACAGAAGTCATGCTGTCTACAGCTGGGTCTCGGCCTTAAGAGATGGGCGTGCCTCCCTCGCTCTTTCTTTCCCTTGGAACTGAGACATAGTGGTCCAGCTTTGCCGTAGATGAAGACAATGTCCTCGGGTCTAAAGAATGATGGAGCAATGACTAGACAACCTGGGAAAAAATGCATTCATTGTCCAAAAGCCTGGCACCACTGGATGAGCAGATGGAACGGAACAGCCCACAAACTTGGCACATTCACTTTGCAACTGTCACTTGAGGGAGAAAAAAACAACTATAATTTTAAAACCACTTTAAGATGGAGTCTATTTATTTTTATTTTGAATATTTTCAAACATATAGCAAAGCTAAAAGAATTGTACAGTGGCCATCCTTATGCCCACAGCCTGAATTCTACCATTAACATTTTACTATACTTTTTTTTATTATTACAAATCTATCCATCCATCCATCCCTCTATTCACCAATCAGTCCTTCTCACTTTTTGGACACAATTCAAAGTATATTGCAGATATCTTTATGCTTTCCCCTGAGTACTTCAACATGCATATTATCAACTAGACTTTAAGAATTGTTTTTCTTTTGATAGAAAATTTACATACAATGAAACGCACAAATCTGAAGTGCATCATTGTTGAGTTTTGACAAATATTACACCCACATAGCCCAAACCCCTGTCAAGATAAAGATTGTTCCATTTCTCCAGATGTTCCATTAGGGTTTTCTCTTACAGCAGTTCAGCTTTACCCTAACTCACACACAGAGTAAGAATTTTAAAAATAGCTTTGTGAGTCAAACATCTTTTGTGTGTCAGGAATTACATATGCATATCTCATTTAATTTTCATAATAATGTTATGATGTAGGTATGATTGGCTCTGTTCTATAAATAAAAAAAAATGAGATTGAAGAAATTGTCCAGGTTCACCCAGCTAATGGGTGCAGCCAGATGTGTCTGATTCCAAGGCCTGCCAACTTCCCACTGCTTGCTGTGTGATTGGCCCTACCTGGGGGCTCAAGGCTCAGCTTCACAGAGCAAGGATGTTGGAGCCACATCTTGAGCCTCAGCCCTTGAAGACTGAGTTGAATCCATTCCCTAGAAGGATAAAGAAGTGATGGGCCTTCCAGGCAGAAGAAACATCACGTACAAAGGCAATTCAGTGTGAGGTTGTGGCATTTTGAGAATTGCTAATGTCTCCATCTGAATAGAGCTTAGAGTAATGATGTAGTGGCAGCAGAAGATGAGGGTTAAAAGTTGACCAGGATTCCAATGCTTTGCTAAGCGGATTGAACTTGGTCCTCTAGGCAGTGGGGAGCCATCAAAGGGGTTTAACCAGGAAATTGACATAATTAGATTTGCATTTAGAGTACTGTGGGTGATGTATAAAATTATATGGGAAAGACATAGGAGCTAAGGAGACCACTTATGAAATAGGTGAAATAGTCCAGAGACTTAAGGACCCAAACTAGGCAGTCACTGTGAAAACCGAGAGCACAGCTGGAGAGACAGAACAGAGAGTCCTGATCCTGACTATTCCCACTTCCTGGACAAACTTCCATCTCTTCTCTATGTGCTGATTAAGAAAATCTCTATTTATTTTGTGTTGGGGCCTGCTATTGTCTTCCAAAATATCCTCTACTCCCTTCCATGGTGAGAGAAGTCTCACCTTGGTTAATTCAGATAAAAGCCATGTTTCCCAGCCTCCCTTGCAGCTAAATATGACCAGCTGTATGGCCAAGTTCAGGCTACTGGGACGTGAGCAGAAACAGTGTGTGCAACTTCCGGGGTGTTCCCATAAAAGGAAAGGCACCCATGTTCCCTTCCTTCCTCTTCCCTTTCTCGTGGGCTGGAATATGGAGGAGGGGTTCTTTGACACCTGGTTCCAGAAGTCTCTATGGATGGTAAAGCAATGAGAAGGAAAGATCCTGGGTCCACTCACAGTTGAGCTGCGACCCTGAACAGCTTGTCTGGTCTGTTTCATGAGACAGAAATACCCCTCTATCTCATTTAAGCCACTGTATTTTGGGGAATCTTGTTCCAGGAGTCCAGTGTATAACCACGGAACAGTCCAGAGTAGCTAAGGAGATGCGTTCTTCTCATGTAGCTTCTAATCTTGATGACTCCTTAGGTGCAAAATGCAGTTACAAGAACTGGGGGTAAGAATACTATCCCTGGAATTAGAAAGATAAGGGTTTGAATACAAGCATGCTGTTGGCTAGCATGCTCTCTGGACCCTGTTTTGTTGTCTTAAGATTGTTTCCTTCTGCAGAATCCAGGAAATGGTGGTGTTACTGTGAAGAGTAGTTAAAGTCTTTTTCTTGTATTGTAAAAAGCCTGTGCTGTCTACACAGGCCTGCTTGGTTCATGCTGGGCCTCCATGATGGTAGTTATTGTCATTATGAATAACTGGGTGGAGAATGAAGGGCAATCAGCCCTCCAGGGAGAGGCATGTCACAAAGCTGGTGCCAAGACTTACTTTCCCCTCTGATTGGCATCATACCTGCTCTCTGATTTTTTTTTAAAGACTTCACTTTTTTAGACCAGTTTTAGGTTTACAACAAAACTGAAAGGGAGGTACAGAGACTTCCCACATACTCCTTGCCGCCACACAAGCATAGCCTCCTCCATTATCAATATCACTCACTTCACTAGAATGATACATTTTTTTTTTTTTTTACCATGGATGGAACCTACATTGACATCATAATCATTCTAAGTCCGTAGTTTACATTAGGGTTCACTCTTGGTCTTGTACATTGTATGGATTTGGACAGAAGTATAACGACATGTATCCCTCATTATAGTGTCACATAGAGTATTTTCACTGCCCCAAAATCCTCTGTGTGCTGCCTATTCACCTGCCCCTCCCCCGCCCCAGGCAATCACTGATCTTTTCACCGTCTCCATAATTTTACCTTTTACAGAATGTCATATAGTTGAAATCATACAGTATGTAACCTTTTCAAATTGGTTTCTTTCAGTTAATAATATGCATTTAAATTTCCTCCATATCTTTTCATGGCTTGATAGTTCATTTCTTTTTAGCACTGAATAATATTTCATTGTCTGGATGTGCCACCGTTTCTTTATCCGTTCACTTACTGAAGGACATCTTGGGTACTTCCAAGTTTTGTCACAACAAAATAACGCTACCATAAACACCTGTGTGCAGGTTTCTGTGTGGACAAATGTTTTCGACTCCCTTGGGTAACGACCAAGAAGCACCATGGCTGGATCCTACAGTAAAAGCATGCTTAGTTTTATAAGAAACAGCCAAACTATCTTCCAAAGTGGCCGTATCGCTGTGCATCCCCATCAACAACAAGTGAGAGTTCCTATCGCTCCACGTCTTCGCCAGCATTTGGTGGTGTTAGCGTTCTGGATTTGGGCCATTCTAATAGGTGTGTAGTGGTATTTTATTATTGTTTTGATTTGTGTTTCCCTGATGACATAAGATAAGGAGCATCTTTTCATATGCTTATTTACCATCCATATAACTTCTTTGGTGAGGTATCCGTTAAGGTCTTTGGCCCATTTTCTAATTTGGTTGTTTGTTTTCTTATTGTCGAATGTTAAGAGTTCTTTGTATATTTTGGATAACAGACCTTTATAAGATGTGTCTTTTGCCAATATTTTCTCCCAGTCTGTGGCTTGCCTTCTTATTCTCTTGATACTGTCTTTCGCAGAGCAGGAGTTTTAGTTTTAATGATGTTCAGTTTCTCTTTCATGGATTGTATCTTTGGTGTTTACCTAAAAAGGCATCACCATACCCAAGGTCACGTAGGTTTCTCCCACGCTATCTTCTAGGAGTTTTATAGCTTCACATTTTACATTTAGGTCTAGGAACCATGTTGAGTTCATTTTTGTTGCTCTTGGATATTTCAATTCTTTATTTCCCCTTCTCGCCATCCCTATAAGAGAAGAGGTCTTGCACAATAAGCTGAAGTCCCAAATGGGAATCCCAGCCCTACTGCTAACAAGTTGGGAACCTTAGACAAGGTAAATGAGGTTTGTGGTCATCAGAGGGTTCAGGGCTTCTGCAAGACCAACCTACTTGGTTTGGAGCGGGATTTGGAGGGTAGCCTTGCGTTACAACCTGCAGAACAAGCCTGAGCTGCTTCGTCAGTTAGGTTCTCCACCGAGGCTGCGTAGCTAACTCCTCCCACCCGGGAAGGGCTGTGCTTCAAGCCAATGGACTGCCCTTACCGAGCCTGCAGCCCCGTCTAACCACAGAGACCTCGTTGACGCAAAATACAAGGAAGGGACAGGGAAACTGAGTCTGTGTCTCAGGAGGCTGAGGTTGAATGCCTTCTCCTTCTGAGAAGTGTCTGGTCTGTGTCCCCTTTCCAGCAGGAATCGTCTTGTTGAGTAAGAGAGTTCTCCCTGTCTGTAACTTTCTGTCTGCAGAACTTAGACCTGTGGTTCTCATCTTCCCAGTGGACCAGCAACACTTGAAGAGCTTTGAGAAAAATCAGACCCCTGCACCCTACTGTCCAAGGAATCAGATCCAGCTGGTCCGTGGTGGGGCCAGGGATTCATATTTTGAGAAAAGCACTCGTGAGTCAGTTTTTATAGACAATGCTCTAGATAGAGTGCATGGACACTGAGCTTGGTTAATAATTTTTGTAGTATTAACAACTTTTTGTAGCACAAGCCTTTCTGATGGACAGGGAAGGGCAACCCCTTATCTTGCCCTGGCATCTGGAAAGCCCAGAGTCCCGGGTTCTCCCCAACGCCACTGTACCCCTACCTCCATCCTCACTTCACACCCTCCGAGAACAGGGGCTGAGAACTATTCAGCCCATTTTAGAAGCAGGGCCTGTTAAAGTGAAGGACGTTGAATAGCCCTGAAGTCAGAGTTTCCATCCAGAGGATCTTCCAAGAGTTTTCAACCTGGGACCATTTTCTTGACCACAAGTTGAAGAGGGACACAATTTTCATGGTTGACTTGCGAGAAGCAGAGCGCCTCCCTCCTCCCTCTCCCTTCCTTCCAAGCCCATCTTTCTTTTTAGATGTGTCACTTGGCTCTGGGTTGGGGAGGAAAATCCTTGGAAAGCCCCGGGAGGGCTCTAGGAATGGAAACCCCAATTTTTTTCCTTGGCTTCTGATTTATTCTCTGATTTTAATGGATGACCAAGGATTTTCCGGATCTGGCCACAAAAGCATTTGTGGGGGAAAATAAACACTTTTGTGGAGAGGGGATGTGGGTAGAAGGGAGTTTAGGGTACTCTGAAAACATGGCCACTACACAGCTACAGGGGGCTCCGTCCCAGTGTCCAGGAGCCACCCTGCAGCAAGGATCATGGTCAGTGGCCTGCTCCACGTGGATGAGATACGAATGTCCCATTGCCTGCCTGTCCTTGCCCTGGGCCTGCACCCCTTCTGTCACCCCCTGAGAGTGGGCTCTTCACCCAGGACCCTCTCCATGGCCACTCAACCCCCAGGGATCCACTTACCTTTGACCAGGACCAGCCAGCTCCACTGTGGAGTCAACTTCTTCAAGGGCCCTCAGCCCTCATCCCAGAATCTTCTGTCTTAGTTTCCTAGGGCTGCTGTGACAATGTCCCATACTCTGGGTGGCTTAGAACAACAGAAATCTATTGTCTCACAGTTATGGAGGCTAGAAGCCCAAGATCAAGTTGTCAGCAGGGCCAGGCTCCCTCTGAAACCTGTAGGAGAGGACCCTTCCTCACCTCTTCCAGCTTTTGGTAGCTCCACACGTTGCTGGGTTTGTGGCAGCCTAACTCCAATCTCTGTATCCATCTTCACGTGGCCTTCTCTCTGTATCTTTTAAAATGGCACCAGTAATTGGAGCTTGACCCTACCCCAGTATGATGTCATCTTAACTTATTACATCTGCAAAGACCCTGTTACCAAATAAGGTCACATTCTGAGGTAGTGGGGGTTAGGACTTCAGCAAATCTTTTTTTTTTTGGTGCGGGAGGGGAGGAGGGGACACATCTGGGAGGAGGAGGCGTTGAATTGGAAATGCCTGAAACCCCTAAGCTGAGCTAACAAGAGAATTTTCCATTTTTCCTTCCTTCTTTCCTTCCTTCCTTTCTTCCTTCCTTCCTTCCTTCCTCCCTTTCCTTCCCCTCCCACCCCCTCTGTTGCCTCTCTCCCTCCCTGTCTCCTGTCCCCTCTGTTCCTTCTTTCCATTACGCCTGCCCCCACCCCGCCTCCTCCATCTGTCCATCTGTCCATCTCCCTAGGAGGCCCCCAGTGAGAGGCACAGATGAGGAATGTCAGGCTGCCCAGAATGGCACCAGCCGGACGAAGCTCACAGACAGCTCACAGGCCCTAGGGAAGGGGGAGGAGGCCAGTCTCAATCTGAATGTCCTTCTGCTTTGCAAACCTTGTCTCTGCTGCCATTTTTAGCAGCAGCTTAACTCGCAGGGACACTGCCCCGGCCCTCATGTTGTCATCCCAGCCCTGCAGGCGATGCCTCAGCTCTCCCTCCCTGCTGTCACGGGACACCCGCCGCCCTGCTGCCAGCCAGCCTGCTTTCCTGACATTGTGAGGCATCTGCCTGGACAGGCGAGGACAGTGCTGCAGTTACCGTGGAAACCTGAGTGCCTGTGGGGACTCTAAAGGGACCCTGATAATCCACTGGAAAGGCCCTAGACAAGATGTCAAGAGTTTAAGGATAGTGTCAACCTTCTGCATTAGGTCTCATCTGTGGCCTGTGGGATGTCACTCACTTGCCCTCCCTGGGCCCCAGCTTGCTTCTCTGGCAAGAATGACAAAACCTGGCTACCTGCTTGAAGTGGGAGAAGTGGAGATATAGGAAGCACAAACACAAACTACCATTTAGATGGATTATGTTGCCCATAGCATGAGGGCTTTTGTTTCGCTATCCTTGGGGTTTGGGGTTACACATGTAGGAAGAGAGTGATGGAGAGAGAGATGGAGGGGAGGAAGGTGCCTCATTCCTCTGTGGAGAGAGAGGTGCCGAAAAGCAGCAGTAGGCTCGGTTCTGATGAGAGGCATTTTGAGTCCTGCAGCCCCAGCGGTACCACTGGCCAGCCCAGGGATGCAGTGGGGAAGGGGCCCATCTCAAACTCCCTCTCCCCTCAATCCCGCCCCAGGTCATGGTGTGGCTCAGGACTTCTGAAGCCTTCAGCTGCCTTTAGGACCAGGCGACATGTGGCCAAAGGGCCAATTCACCAAGGGCCTCTTCCTTCTGGATCTGCTGTGCTGGTGAGTGGCTGTGAAGCCCTTGGAGGTGCCACAGAGAGGCCCCAGGACTGAAGAGTATGAAAGAATCATTTTAACTTTGAGAAATATTCACAATTACAGTTGTTAGCTATAGCATCTTATTTAGGGATTTTTTGACAACATATAATTTTTGTGCATTGATTCATTAGGATGTATATCATTTCCTGTTTACTGAGCATGGTTTCCCAGGATCCACCCTCCTTCCTTCCTTCCTCCTAGTAGGGATAGAACTACCCCGCTGGACTACATTTCCCAGCTTCCCCTGCAGCCAGCTGTGGCCATGTGACTTAGTTCCAGCAAATGGGATGTTGTGGAAGTGATATGTACCACGCCCATGGTTCCGCCCTCAGGAAAGCTGCTTGCACTCTACACTTCTTATCCAGGCTGGAATGTGGACTTGGGGATAGTGAACCAGTTCCGATGAGGAGGACACCCCAGGAGGCAGCGGAGAAGTACGATGGAAGGAACCTCGGCCCGGGGATGACCTGGTAGATCAGAACTACCGCATTCCCACTGCTCAGACTGCCCC
This sequence comes from Equus caballus, assembly GCF_041296265.1. Taxonomy (NCBI): domain Eukaryota; kingdom Metazoa; phylum Chordata; class Mammalia; order Perissodactyla; family Equidae; genus Equus; species Equus caballus. Next base: position 35,936,733 of record NC_091709.1, read on the forward strand.
AGACAGCTCAAACTTTAAATGCGAGAAAAATGAACCTTCTGTCTTGTTTAAGTCACTCTTATTTTCGCCTCTGTTAAAGCAGCTGAACTGATATATCCTAACTGGATCAATAAGTAATTTGCTTTTTATCACGCATGCTTATTGATCTCCAAAACACTTGCAAGTTCAACTTGAACTTCCCCTTTCTTGTCAAAATGTCTGCTTACATGTTGCCTGTTTTTTCCTACTAACCAACACAATCTACCACTTTCCCCCAAAGGCTTTATTATATCCAGGTGGTTGGCCCAGAACACTTTAAAAAAATATTCCGATTCTCAAATAGCCAATGGAAAGGTCAAATCAGATGGCTCCACTCCAGAGAGGGGCTCTCAGAGCGAACCTTGGCTTTAGGAGTTGTAGGAAGCCATGTGGGCTCCATGACCTTATATCCCAGATTTTTATGACAATTTTAATTTAAAATATCCTGACCCAGTTCCCATAAATTTATTGGTAAGTGTGTGTGCCATGGTTTTTGTGGTCACACTCCCTACAGACCCCTCAGCTGAATGCAATCCCTTTAAGTCATTTATCCCTCTGGTCCTTTGACTGTCAACCCCAGAAGGGATCAGCTCCCAAGACTGAGGACCACTCCCTCTGAGCCACTTGCCCTGGTCTGCTCTCTGACTTACTTTTTCTCTTCTAAAACTTGAACTGAACTGCACTTATCTGTTGAGAGGTGCTTTTTTTTTTTTCCTTTTTGGAGAAATTAAGCTCCTTTAGAGATTAAAATTTGGCTCCCTCAGCTTCCTTACAAACTCACAATATTAAAACTGGGTCATAGAAAAATAGTCGTTCCATTTTCTAACCACACAACAGCTTCAGGCCGTGCCAGGTTCTCCTCCTCTGGGCCTGCCTTCTGGACGGGCCTCCTCTGCAACCTGCCCTCCTCCCTGGGCCAAGGACACTCACCCTTGTCACTTACCAGCTGAAGCCGTGCTGTCCCCTTTTCCTTGTCATCACTAATTTATGCTATTGGCCTCCAGGGGGCTCCTCTCTCCTCCCCGTTCGCTTCAGTTCCTCCCTCCTCCCTCTAGGATGCATTATGATCAAGGGCAAGGACATTTTATTGGGCCATGGTACTAAGGGTAGAATTTTTGTCTGTCCCCAAGGGTTTAATGCCTTGTGACTATCGTAGATGGCATTATTATACAAAAATATTTGCTGGCCCTTCCTGAAGGAGATGATGACACTCTACTGTCCGTCTCCCCATCCCCAACATCAGGCATGGCATTGTGACTCGCTCTTGCCAACAAATGCAAGCAAAAGTCATGGGACCTGTGTCATCTCCAGGCAAAAGCTTTAAGAACCAGCACATGGTTTGCTGTGTGCCTTTTGCCACTTCTGCAAGGTGGACAATGGTCCAGAAAGAGGCTGCTTCGGCAGTCGGGATTCCAAAGGAGATGAACAAGCTGGGACATAGTCAACCTGTGAGGGACACGAAGCTGGAGCAAGAAAGAAGTTTTTGTGGCAGTGAGTCTTCGCGGGTTGGGAACCATTGTTAATGCAGCGTAACGTAGCCTTTGCTGAGTGTTCCAGAACATATGAGGAAGTGGGCTCAGACTCTTTTCTTTCTGTGACATTCTGGTTAGCTGGCCTAGGATTGGGCATGCAAGGAGACTGCTGCCTCAGGAGAAGATGTTGTGTCTACCTCCACTCTATGCCTTAGAAAGAATCTTTTTTTCCTCTCCTCATTATAGCTTTGGTGTGACCTTGATGTCATCTGTTTCCACCTGTGCCCTTGGTTTTCATCACTGGTCCAACTTAAGGTGGACACAGCCTCTCTCCCCAGGCCCTAGAAAGAGGCCATTTCACCAAAAGGACTAGTGAGCAATACTGATTTTACTGAAGATTTCATAGGGAAGTTGGAGAGGTTTACACCACACATCTCAACTCCAACTGTGTCTGAGCAGGTCTGCATGATACGGTGTGTTCTGGAGCCAAAACACTTGGGTTCAAATGCCAGCTCTACCGCTTACTGTGTGATCTTGGGCAAGTGACTTAAATTCTGTGTCTGAGTTTTCTCTTCTGTAAATTGGGGACAAAACACTTTCTTTCTACGAGGGTGGTTATTATCCATCTCTGAAAAGCATGAATGTTAGATTTGAACTGACATCTTTCTGTTGACAGCCTGCTCATCCTTTACCTATTTTTTCCCGATAACCTGAGATATCAACGCAAAATGATGCTGAATGGGAATACAATGCCTGACACACAACAAATGCACGATAATATTAGTCATCACTATCATTCTGTCTGTTACTTCAAAGTCCTCGTCATATATGCTTGCTTTCCTAAGTCACTTCCTCCCACAATGTCATTGGTGGACGTGTCTTCCCCTGGAGACTCCCTGGCAGAGCATCCAGCCTCATGGGCTGCAGTGTCCGCCTTTCTGGATTCTGGCTCTCCCACTCCTTGATCCCCTTGTATGTTGAGGATCCTGGGCTCTGCTCTCTCCCTCTCTCTCATTTTCTCTCTCTTGCTATCAGCTGTCCCACCTTGGAGAAAGTACTTGCAAGACACAGCCTGGAACCTGCAGGGAAGTTCCCTCCCCAGAAGGAAGAGACAGTCTTCTCGAGGGGTTACAGCCCCAGGCACCAGAGGTGGAAGCTGTACTTGCTCAGAGCTGCCAGCCTCCCAAGCTGGGTCTTCTCACCGCCTCTGCCATTGCAGGCAGCCAGACGTGGATCAGGTGCTCTTCAGAGAGAAACGTGTTGGCAATTTGGTCCTCAGTATCAGTGAGCTTAAGTTAAGGTTCTATCCAGACCTAGAGTGTTAGCATTTCAAGGATTATCTCTCAAACTCTGGTTGAAAGCATTTCAGGACAATGGAAAATTCTAGTTAACTCAGGCCAACCAAATGTGGCTGTATTCAAAAATCCAGAGCCAGGCCTGGGTGGGGCGGATGACAATGAGAACACACCCAGAATTGTATGAAATTATCACATTTATATTTTTAGTGGCTATGTCACAGTTTTGGCTCATTTAATCTTGTGTTCCATTATGACCCTCAGATCTTCCTCATGGGACCTTTAGATTCTAATGAAATTCTCTATTTAATGGCTCAGAGGCCACGTGCCTGGTGTTGCAGAGCGTGGGTGTGGAGTCAACAGACATCCATTCCAATCCGAGTTTCACCCTGGAAAGCAGTGTGAGGTGGAACAAGTTATTCCGAGGCTCACTTTCTTCATCTAGAAAATGGTGATGATGATGACGTTGTTAGGGTTCGACAGGATGATGTATGTGAAGTGTTTGGCCCAGGGCCTGGGACATGGTGCATTCCTGCTGCTTCTGCTGCTGTTGTTAATTATTATTACTGCAGGTCATCTGACCCTCCAGGCCCCCCTTGCAGCTCTTAGAAAATGATCTCGGACTCTCTGAGCCTGTTTTTATTGGAATCTTGGGGGAAAAATCGTGTTGTGAAGCCAGGTATTCATGCTTGCTTGTCCTCAGAGTCTTTGGTTATTAACACACATTGTTTGTTTACACATGTTGCCTCGCACTATCCTCACAGGGGCCCTGTGAGGTCAGTATTCCCATTCCCATTTCACGGATGATGAAGAGGCCCAGGGAGATTGAGACGCTTGCTCAAGGTCACACAGCTGGGGAGTAGCAGAACTGGAGTATTTTTGTTTAACAAGCACTTTTCTAGCACTTTCTATGCTCCTGTCACTGTTTTAGTTGCTTTCTAAGTATTGCCTCACTCCATCCCAACAACTCTATGAGGTAGGTACCATTACTGCCTCCATTGTGTGGATGAGGAAACTGAGGCACAAAGAGGCTATGTCCCTCGCCGGAGTCCATACAGGTTTGAGGAGCAGAGATGGAATTCAGACCCAGGCAGCCTGGTCTTGGCGGCCTCGTGAAGCTGTTCTTTCCCATACACTTCTCTAGGGGTTCTAGTTTTCTCAGTGGGCCAGTTGGCTGCCTTCCTGGGACAGTCATGGCCCCCTTTCCTCATCCCCTCAAGACACTTAGAGGGGAGCCACTGCTCTGTGTTCATCCCACCAGGACCACAGAGGAGAATAGTCCACTCTACCTCCACCTCCTGCTCAGAAGCCAGTAGGCTCTGGTAGCCAACTGGTAGAGCCAGAGGGGGCCAGGTGTTAGGTAGGATGCCAGTGTAGACGGCTCATCTGCGAGTTCCTCAAGAGAATCAAATTGTCAGAGATGTCGCCAGGTACTGGACCAGAGCTAGGGCCTGGTGACTTCTCTCTATGTCGATCCCACCACATCCTTAGCAGGACTCCCCGGGACATTATTTGATGGCATACAGACAAGCAAAAATTCGTAGAAAGACAACCTGCCCTGCCCTGCCCAGTCTGTAAAATCCAGCTCCTGCTGGCCTGGACTTCAGCACGCGCTCAGTGTGTCCCTTGGCAAAATAACCTGCAGATTGTTGTAAGAGGAGACCTGCTTCCTCCCCAACTTGGAGTTTTTCTCCTTCGCCAGTCCTCCTGGGGTGTCTGTGTCAGTCCATCTTCTGCAGCTCGACTCATTCCATCCAGGTCTGCAGCCCGGACTTAGACCGGTAAAGGACTTCAGTTCAAGGGGGTCCGACTCTCCAGTCCACACAGACGTGGGAACTCCTAAAAATGCCATCTCTGCCTAACAAAGTTCCCCTAGCGTCTGCCAGAGCCCCCAGCAAGGGGAGAGCTGGTGCTCCCTCCATTTTTTACCAACTTGAGTCATTAGGAAATGCCTCATCCTGAGTCAAATCGACTTTCTTAAACATTCCTCCTATTCTCCTAGTGCATCTTTTGGAATAACAAGGTCAAGACTGCTCCCTCCTCTACATGACAGACCTCTAATATTTAAGAGAAGCTCTTCTTTTTTTTCTAGTCTCCAATTCTCTGAGCTAAATATATCCAATTTTTCTCATTATTCCTACAGGATAGTTCCTAATTCCCCACCATTCTGAATGCCTTGATTGGAGTGCCCTCAAGATTGTCAATGCCCCCCACCCTTAAAATGAGGCCCCTGGAACCATGCCCACTGTCAGAACTGGAGTGAGTGGCAGGCAGCACAGGGCGGGGGTCAGGGGGTAGACATCCCTCACTGTGGTCTGGTCCCCTGGGGCATGGGCTGCGTTTCCTTTCCTTAGGAACTGGGTCACACTGATGGCTCACTTTGATCTTGTGTTCTCACATAAGCTGCTTCCAGTTATGTTTTCCCCCCTTTCTAAACTTGAACAAGAGATTTTTTTGAACCTAAATGCATGCTTATATATCAATTACTATTTAAACTCATCTTAATCCCTTCAAAATAAAATTCTAGTCAAATTCAACATGCTCCCTTGCCAATGGCATTATCTGATGCTTTGCATTTCATATCATCTTTAAATCTGAAAAATCCTCTCACACATTTGTCCAAGAAAAATACTGAAAAGAAATTCTGTCCAAAGCAGAAAAAAGCATTCGGTTACCCATTAAAGAGAATTTTCCAGAAAAATGTCAATTGAAGAGGCATCCTGTCACACTGATCACCAACAAATTTTAAGCAGATGGCTTGGAAATTAGTTAGAAAAGGGATGAAGTGATCATCATCAGTCAACCAGTGGGTTAACTCAACCAGCTATCAATGTGGTGAGTAAGATTCCATCTCATCCACCACAAAGATATCATGGCAGACTTTGTCAAATGCTTTGTGGAAATCAAAGTAGGTGAAGGATCAGTTACCTGCCCTTTAAAACTAATACCCTTTAAAAACAAATGAGATTGGTTTGTTTTTTAAGAATACAGGCTGATTCCTACTGATGACTAAATTTTAAAATGTCCACAAATCATCTGTTTCATGCTTGAGTCTGATAAGAGTATCTTATCCTCTGGCCACGTTGATTGGTTTGGAAATGGGCATGTGACCCAAGCCAGAAGAATCAGAAGCAATCTAGAAACCTTTGCTGGAGGTATTTAGAACTATTTATTCCTCTTTTCACTGAAATTGCTGAACTTGGAGGATATAAACCTGGGGTATCTTCACCACCACATGAACGGGACTACCAGAGAATGAAGTCAACATGGAGGTAAGCAGAGGAACAGAGTGGACGGGAATAAATCCTTGTGACATTTTCTGACACTTTGATCTAGGTGTATCTGAAAACAGAACCTCACTTGGACTTTTCATTTACAGGAGCCAATAATTCCCTCATTTTGGCTAAGCCCCTAACTTTTTGAAATTTACATCTATCTCATTTTGTCAACCCCCACAGTCCAAACCAGTATAAGCATTTATGGCTATCTATGTCCCTCTAAGTGTGGCTTTAGCTGCATTTCCACAAGCCTTAATATGTCACAACTTAACTAGCATTCAGTTCAAAACATTTTCTAATATCCATTGTGATTTCTTATTGGACCCATGGATTATTCAGAAGTGTATTGCTTAATTTTCAAACATTTGGGGCTTTTCTAGATATCCTCTGGTTATTATCTCCAGGTCCCACCAGTCTGTGAATGTATGCACAGGCTCTCATTTCCCATAAAGTTTCCCTCAACAAAAGTTTTGGGGACTCCCCATAGGTGTTTTTCTCACGTGTGGTCATGAGTAAGTTCTCCATCCTCAGATGCCACCTCATTCCCACCTTTTCCTGATGCAAATTTGCAGTGTAGTGTGTCATCTCTCATGGGAGCAGAGGCCTGGAGCCCTCTAGCTATAAAGCTGTGCCTCATTCAGTAGTGGAGGGGGTAAGAATGTCCTGTGTAGATGTATTTAGTTTGCCTGTCCAAGATCCCTTCCTTGGAGGAACTATGCTTCCCCTCTTCCATACAGATCTAGTGGGGTTGTCAGTCATTGCAAAGTGCCTCCCTCTACTCTTCTCTCTGCAGAAATTGGACATGAATGGCCAATCAGAGTTTTTCTTTGGAATTTTTTATAGCACTTCAACAGCTACCCCTTGCTGTCTTCTTCTATTGCAAGGTTGTGAATGTGGGGCTTCCAGGGGCCGTGTTCACAGCCCCATGCGAAAGGCCTGCAGAAAGAACAAAGTCAAACAGAGACAAGTAGAGGTGAGAAGTGGAATGAAAGATAGAAAAGAGCCCTGCTAACATCATTTGAGCCCTTAGATCCATTTGAGGCTGGGAGTTCCCCTGTACTTTCCATTTTCATGATCTCGCAAATTTCCTTTTTGCTTATTTTTTATTTAATTTTTTTGATGAGGAAGATTAGCCCTGAGCTAACATCTGGCCCAATCTTTATTTTCGTATGTGGGATGGCTCCACAGTGTGGTTGATGAGTGGAGTAGGTCTGCTCCCGGGATCCAAACCCGCAAACCTGGACCACCAAAGTGGAGTGCACAGGACTTTAACCTCTCGGCCATGGGGCCAGCCCCTCCTTTTTGCTTATTTTAATTTGGGTAATGATTTTGTCACATTAAACCAAAAGAGCCCTATATTGCTTCATGGTGGGCTGAATGGTGACCTCCAAAAAGGTATGTCCATGTCCTAACCCCTAGAATCTGGAAACGTGACCTTGTTTGGAGAAAGGGTCTTTGCAGATGTGATTAAGTGAAGGATCTTGAGATGAGACCATCCTGAATGATCTGGGTTAGCCCTAAATCCAATGGCAGGTGTCCTTATAAGAGACACACAAGAGAGAGGAGAAGACAGTCACGTGAAGATGAAGACAGAGATTGGAGTGATGCACCCACAAGCCCGGGAATGCTGGCAGCGCCAGAAGCTGGAAGAGGCATCAACCAGAATCTCTCCTGGAGCCTCTGGAGGGAATGCAGCTCTGACGACAGCTTGATTTTGGACTTCTGGCCTCCAGAGCTGTGAGAACAAGTTTCTGTTGTTTTAAGGCACCAAGAGGTACCTGAGGATGGTTCTTTGGGCCCTGGTGTCGTATGGTGTTTTGGATGACAGGGACTGTGCCAACAGATGCTCTGCTGCATCCCAGACTGCCTCGTCCCTTGACCAAGGAAGTCTTCTCACTCTCAGTCTGCCTCGTTCTTCACTCACGCCAGGAGTCCCCTTAACAATAGGCCCCTGGCAGTCTGTCACCCGCCCCCCCCCCCCCCCATTGCCCATTGCGGAGGGGAGCGTTAACAGCTCAGGCATTAGAGTTGGCTAGAACAAGATTTGAATTCCAGATTCCCATGAGCCCAGGGACAAATTGCCTTACATCTTGGAACTCCATTTCCTCAGCTGCAAAACTGGGATCCCTAACTCACTGGGTATCATACAGAAAATACATGCAAAGCACACATCAGGTGACCTGGTCCACGATCCACGGTCCATTTACTCGGTAAATACAAACTATGAGCGTTAGTCAGTTCCGGCTGCTATAGCAAAAATATCGAAGACCCAGTGGCTTAAACAACAGAAATTTATGTCTCACAGTTCTAGGGGCTGAAAGTCTGAGGTCAGGGCACCAACACGATCCGGTTCTTGGCGAGGGTGCTCTTCCTGGGTTGCAGACAGCTGCTTTCTTGCTGTGTGCTCACAAGGCAGAGAGAGAGAGAGAGAGAGAGAGACAGGGCAAGTTCTCTCATCTCCTCTTATAAGAGCACTGATCCCATCATGAGGCCTCCCTCTTCGTGACCTAATTCCCTCCCAAAGGCCCCACCTCCAAAGACCATCACAATGGGCATTAGGGCTTCAACTATAAATTGGGGAGGGGGAACATTTTCAGCCCGTAGCACTAAGACGTGTTGCTAGATATATTTGAAACCCAGCTTAGGACTTTATTCAGATATTGAGCGGCAGTATATTCAGAGGTGTACCCAGCCTTGTGGCAGTAAATCATGGTTTGCCAGGGATGGGTTAGGAGTGGGCATCGGACACAGTTTTGGCTGATGAGACGAGACAGGGAATTCTCCTGTGGTTTTCTAGGAAAGATTTCCTCCCAGATAAAAACAGGCACACAAAGAGATGCTCACTCATACTTTGTGCTTTTGGACACTGTGATGTAAATACACAGTGCATCGAGTGCTGGCAGCCATCTTGTGACCATGAGGCAAAACCCCAGAAAATCTCAGTGAGCAGACATACAGCCCTGATGTCAACAAGCTGCTGAATTCACCAACTCTGCAAATACCAACCTCCAAATCTTTTGATGTGTGAGATAATAAACCCCTATTGTCTAAGCTACTCTTGCAGCTGAAATCCTCCTTAAATGTTATTCAAGGACTTTACATATTGTGTAATTGTTCTTGCTAGCAATGCACTATTTTTAGGCTTAACAGGCAACACCTTAAAGCAGTGCCATGACAACTTTACTATTTGCAACTCGCTCCTCACTGCGAAACCAAATAAAGTTGCATCCTTAGGGTTCTGTCTCCTACTGCAATATTTTCTCATCACGTGGGGGGAAAAATCTTTTTCTACCAAAATCTCTCTCCCTATAAATCTCAACACATGGTGATCCATTTCTGCAGTGGGAATATTTGTCACATTAAAACCCAATCACAGCAGATGCCTCATCTGGGGTCCGAGAGAACCAGAGAGCAACTTTCTAAAATTCTGTGCTGAATCAGACAGAGTCAGGAGCTGCGTTATCTGGGTGGTGAACCTTGCTCGGCTCTGACTGCGAGCTTTGTCTTGTTACTTTCCAGTCCTCCCTCCATTAAGTTCTCTTGAAAAGAGGCCAAATTCTCCCCTCCTCCGCTCAGCAACGGGCAGGCCTCCTTGAAAGGGGCTCCAGGGTCCAGTTGCTGTGTGACTGATGGTGACTAATTTAAAGGAGGCTGAGGGGAACCCTTGCTCTTGGGTCCATAAATCCTCTCCACTCTGCCTCACGCAGTCACCACAGGGGCACTCTCCCCGCGTTCTAGGGAAGCCCGCGAGAACACGCTCTGATAAATGAAGAGTTAACCCCCAACCGCCAGGTTGAGAATTAAGAGGGTTTGGATGCTACGGGGCCAAGTCTTGCCTCCTCTTCCTCATCTTTCTCCCCTTCCGTCTTCACCTCCTTCTTGCCTTCCCCACCCCCATCCTCATTCCTTAGATTACTGCCATGGCCTCCCTACTGGGGTCTAGATTTCCACTTTTGTCCCCTACAGGCCACTGGCACAGAAAGCAGAGAGAATCTCCACAACCAGAAATGACTTGAAGTAATCCTGACACCCTCCTGCTCAAAACGTTCCAGTGCTTCCCCTCTGCTTGGAATAAAATACAGCGTCCTCACCACAGTGCCCGTGGGCCTACATGGCTCTCCCACCCCACGCGCCTCCACCTCCGTTCAAGGACACACAGCCCTGGGCCTCTGGAGGTCCCTCAGTCTCCAAGCCCACTCCGTAGCCCTTCGCACATGCTGTTCCCCAGCTATTTGTACAGCTGACTCCCTCAATTCATGTGGGCCCTTGGGAGGTGCCATCTTCTCAGACAGACCTTCCTTGACCACTTAGTTTCAGTCTGGGACCCTGGCCACTCGCTGGCTCCTACTTAACTCTTTCTTTGGTGGGGGTGAGATCTAAATATATTTCTACTTTATTATTTTTTTAATTGAGCTATAATTGACATAGAGCGTTGTATCAGTTTCAGGTGTGCAACATAATGATTAGATATTTGTGTATATTATAAAATGGTCATCATAATAAGTCTACTTAACATCCATCTCCACACATAGTTACAATTTTTTGTGTGCGATGAGAACTTTTAAGATCTACTCTCTTGGCAACTTTCAAATATACAAAATGGGACTGTTAACTATAATCTGTACGTTACGTCCCCATCCCTGACGTTTTTTTAAAGCCATGTTTATTGAGGTATAATTTACAGACAGTAATATTCACCCTTTTTGCGGGTGCAGTTCTCTGAGTGTTGGCCAACATATACAGCTGTGCAACCACCACAAACAACGTGGAGAATATTTCCTGTACATCAGAAAGTTCCCTCGTACTCCTTTGTAGTCGATCCCTCTCCACTCCCAGCCCCTGGAAATCACAGGCCTGATTTCCGTCCCTCTACTTTCGCCTTTTCGAGAATGTCAGATAAACAGAATCAGACAGTAGGTAGCCTTTTGCGAACGGCTCCTTTCACGTAGCAAAGTGCTGCTGAAATTTGTCTGCATTGTGTGCATCCATGGTTCACTCCATTTATTGCCGAGGAGGACTCCACGACAGCAGATACCACAATGTGTTGCTCTCAATGCTGTTGTTTCCAGTTTCTGGCTTTTACAGATAAAGCCGCTGTGAACAACTGTGGTTAGATTTTTGTGTGATGTCTGGGAGGGCAACTGCTGGTCCTATGGTAAGTTTATGTTTAGATTTTTTAAAATAAACTGTACCATTTTATATGTTGATTTTGATAAAGGCCAACTTGTTAATATTTTATTTTATGGATCATGCTTTTGCCTTCACGCCCAAGAAGTTTACCTAACCCCAGATTACAAAGATTTTCCCCTATGTTTTCTTCTAAAAGTTTTACATTTTAAACTTCGATCTATAATTCATTTTGAGTTAATTTTTTGTATAAATTGTGAGGTTTAGGTCAAGGTTTCTTTTTGTTTCTTTGTTTTTGGATGTCCAGTTCCATTGATCTATGTACCTATCTTTTCTCTTAATTACTGTATCCTTATAGTACATATTAAATTCAGGTAGCATGATTTCTCCAATTTTATTCTTCTTTTTCAAAACTGTTGCTGCTATTCCAATTCTTTGCTTTGCCATGTAAGTTTTAGAATCAGCTTGTCTATAACTATGAAAAATTATCCTTCTGGGACTTTGATTGGAATTGTGTTAATTCTATAGATGAATTTGGGGAGAATTGACATCTTTGCTATGTTGAATCTCCCAATCCATGAACATATTATGTCTCTCCATTTTTTGGATCTTTGATTTCCATCAGCCTTTTTTGTGGTTTTCAACATAAAGATTCTGTGCAATTTTTGTTAGCTGTATGCCTTGATATTTCATCTTGGGGATGAGAGGAGGTATTGTAAAATTTCTTGATTTTTAAATTTCAATTTCAGTGGTACATGGCAAGTATATAGAAATATGATTGACTTTTTTGTATATTGACCTAAATGTCTTGTGTGTGTTCTTGTCTTGACTTGTGTGTTCTGAAAATGCCATTTATCAGATTGAAGAACTCTGTGCCTAGTTTGCTGAGGTTTTTTTTTTTTTTTTTGAGGAAGATCAGCCCTGAGCTAATATCTGTTGCCAATCTTCCTCTTTTTGCTGAGGAAGACTGGCCCTGAGCTACCATCTGTGCCCACCTTCCTCTTTTGTATATTTAGGACACATGCCACGGCATTGCTTGACAAGCAGTGCATAGGTCCACACCTGGGATCCGAACTGGCCAATCCCAGGCTGCTGAAGCAGAATGTGCGAACCTAATCACTGTGCCACCAGGCTGGCCCCATTTTGCTGAGATTCTAACACTCATGAATGGACGTTAAATTTTGTCAAATGCTACATCAGTTGATATGATCTTACGGGTTTTCTTCTTTAGACTGTTAGTATGGTAGAATGTTTTGACTTTCTAATATTGAACCAGCCTTGAATTCCCAGAATAAATTCCGCTTGATTGTAGTATATTCTTCTTTTTGTATATTGCTGGATGCAATTTATTAATATTCTACAATAATCTTTACAACTATATTTATGAAGGATATTGGTATCTAGTTCTTTTACCGTGTCTTTGGTTTTGGTATCAGGGTCATTCTGGGAAAGGTTCTAGCTTCTTGTTTTATTTTTCTTTATAACGTTTATCTACTGGCCTCTCTTGGTTTCCCTCCATGATGGTGGGGGTCTTTTCTCCTTTGATCGCTGTTCTAGCCTAAGTGTCTGGAAGAGTGCCTGGCACATAGTAGGCAATCAATAAATAAGTGTTGCTGAATGAATGAATGCACTCCGCCTGAGTCAAGCAAGAAAAGTGGAGACCAAAAGGAAAAGGGCCAGAGAACCTAGGAAGAGGACTTCAGCTCGAGTTGAGCTTAGAAACGTGATGATACAAAAATGATGTTGAAGACACTGTGTTTCAGTAGTGAAAGAGGAAGGACTGCTTTGGGGTCAGACTGTCTGGGTTTGGGTCCTGCCTCTGCCACTTACAGCTGTGTGTCCTTGGTCAAACTGATTAGCCTCTTGGAGTTTCCATCTCCTCTTTCACCCTGCGAGGAGGATGTCGACACCCACGTGGCAGGGTTGAGACAGGCGATGATGATGCGAGGTCCCTGGCAGAGTGTCAGCCCTCAATACATGGGATTTATAGTAACAATAATAGGTTCTCTACTGAATGGCTTCCAAGAGTCACTTCTACAACCCGAGATGGGTACGAACTGAAAAATAAGCCAGAGCAGACCGGAGGGAAATACGCCCACCTGCTCAGAACTGCTTGAGATCGGAGAAGCGTTTAATTCCTCTTCAGTTTACCCCAGGTAAGAGAGCAAAAGTAATTAGAAAAAGCTGAGCTGACTCGGGCACTGACAACCCTGTCTTCTCCCAGGACCCACCTCTGCCTTGAGGCCGGTGTTGGAGCATCTTGGTCCTCACCAGACCCACGTCTGCAGTAGAGAGACTTCTGCCTTCCTACGGACGAAGGGAGCTGGGAGACACAGACGGAGGGGAGGCAAACTCCAGGCTCAGAGACACCCAGTAGGAAGGCCTGGGTTTCTCAGTGAAAGCTGAAGCCGAGAAAGTTGGGACATTAGGAAATCTGAGCAGAGTATTTGGTCACAGTTACCTTCCAGGTCCCAAGAGAAGTAAAATGCCTAAGAGAGAAGACATGGGACAAGGGCAAGACTAGAACATTCTTCTATCCTGGGATCCCAAATGGGTGTGATTAAAGGAAGATGGGTGTCGTGGAGGGAGAACGCATGAGACAAAAAATCCACAAACCCACCTGCAGGATTTTGTGAAATGTTGCACACGACTCCAGGATGCTATAGCCCCCGGGACTTCAGAGCCCAGGCTAAGCTCCTGTGCCGCCATGCTGTGCCGCCCAGCTGTCACAGGGCACCCATCCTGGCCCTTTCCCTCACTGGATCCTCCTCACATTTCTTGGCATCCACCCTGTACCAGAGTGTACACTTATTTGCCGTTATCCCAATCAGCATAAGCAAAGGCCAACTTGAGAGCAAAATGTTAGGGGTCATTGTGCCTTTCTATTAGAAAGAAACACCGAAATGACTTCTCCGAATCAATTTGGCTGTAATGTAAGTAACTACTATTTCCCATGTGCAAAAGCCCAACTAAGAGTCCACATCAAACCAAGTCTTTTTAATTTCAGAAGGTGTTTATTTCCCCTCGGAGGCCAAGCAATATCCTTTCATTTTGTTTAAGTACGTACACAGCAAGAAAAATAAGAAACTAAAGGCAACTTAAGAAACAGGCCTTTCTCCCATCTAAAATGTGGGTTGCATTCCTGGCTTGACATGTTATGTTCCCCAAGTGTGAAACAAGAACCTTGGGAGGTCGTTGTCCATTTGGTGGAAAGCCAGTATTCAGCAGGTTCTGCCGGAATGGGTAGACTCGCTGGGCGTGGTCTGTGGCACAGGGAAGAGACTGCGGCTTTGACCAATTGAAACCTTGCTTAAGCTCTGCGAGAGCAAGAAGTAAACACATGTGAAGATGGGGACCCTGAGGCGAGCCTCGTCACTTCCATGTTTAAATGATTAGCAGCCAGAGAGCAAGGAGGAAAAGGGTTGGGAGAAGGGCCAGTGCCCCCTCCTTCACCCCGCACGGAGGGACCTCGGGCACCCAACACGCAGCAGAGCCTCCAGGAAGCCACAGCCCCCCTTCCGGGCTCGGTCACCCTGTGGCGAGGTGGAGGGGCCCAGACACATTTGCACATCTGGTTCTGATGACTGAAAACCGGTCCGAGTTGGAGTGGGGTGAGTTTCCCAGAACAGCTGCCGGCCCCCGTTCCTCCCCAGAAGGGCTTCTCCTCCCACCGTGAGGAAGGGAAGCAGGCTTCTCCTCCTTAGCAAGTGTGTTCTCGATAACGTTGGCCACCAAATGAAAACGCAACTGTTCAAGAGATTAAGAACTGCTCACCGTGAAGAGGAGATTCTGTTAAAACAGAGTATTTCCTTTCTCACTTGGCTGGAGCCAACCATCATTTTGGAACCCATGACTCTAAGAAGGACAAGATGTCTCAGTCAGAGCGAGGGCCTGGCCACATGCTCACAGTGGGAGCTCTGCAGACTGGGCTAACCTCTCTGTGCCTGAGTCTTCTCACCTGTGATCCAGGGATAGGGTTGAGCTCAAACATTCTGAATTCTGGATAACAAATCACAAGCCTCAGGCTGCAAACTCCGTTCTCCATAAAGCATTTAGCATTAAGGCTGTCGGAGAAGGTGCTGGCATTCAAGGAGATGCAGAACAGAAAGGAGCCATGGCTGTTCACAGTCCAGATCCCTGTGTGCCAGGAGTGATGGCCATCCTTGCGTGTCCACTCGGCCAGGCTATCGCACCCAGTGACTTAATCAATCTCTGACCTAGGTGCTGCTGAGGAGATATTTTGTAGATGTGGTTAACATTGACAGTCAGTTGACTTTAAGTAAGGGAGTGATAATAGTGTGGGTGGGCCTTATCTAATCAGTTGAAGGCTTTAAGAGCAAAAACTGAGATTTCTCAGAGGAGAAATTCTGCCTCAAGACTGTAACATAGAAACCCTGCCTGGGGCCGGCCCGGTGGCGCAGCGGTTAAGTGCGCATGTTCCGCTCAGGCAGCCCGGGGTTTGCCAGCTCAGATCCCGGGTGTGGACATGGCACCGCTTGGCAAAGCCATGCTGTGGTAGGCGTCCCACATATAAAGTAGAGGAAGATGGGCATGGATGTTAGCTCAGAGCCAGTCTTCCTCAGCAAAAAGAGGAGAATTGGCGGCAGATGTTAGTTCAGGGCTAATCTTCCAAAAAAGAAAAAAGAAATCCTACTTGCATTTCCAGCCTAGCGGCCTTCCCTAGGTTTCAGACTTGCCAACCTCCACCCACAATTGCATGAACCGATTCCTTAAAATAAGTCTCTTTATGTAAGGGAAGTGGTCCTAGATCACGTTATTCTAAGAAATAGAGACAAGACTAGAGCCCAGACCTCCTTAGATTCGTACTTCCTTCCTGTCCTTGCCGCCAGGACTCACGGCTCTTCAGTTTACTCCACTACAACTGAAAAATGTATTTTAAAATGAACTTCACTTTCTGAAAGAATTTAGAGATCGCTCCAGCTGAGCAGCATTTTTCACTGCGACCCACAGAAACGAATGCATCTTATGCTGCAAACTCATCTACACACAGGCACACGAACGCGGGTAGCATGTAATGAAACCAAACTGTCCTGAAATGGTATTTTTCAGATGTACTACATCTGATCATTTCTGATGTGGGCTCGGTGAGTCAAGGAGTCAAAAGAAGAATTTCCTGGACTCTCAAGGTCTGGCAGGAGTGCTCTTTTATTCAGAGAATAGCATGGAGTAGCTTGGGGACAGGACCCACGGGCAGTGAGAGCTGCAATGTGTTGAGGGTTAGAGCTAAATTTATAAGGCATAGGTATGTGAGTTATTTCTTTATAAGACAAAGGAAAGATCATGAAAAAAATCATTAAAATGGTATCAGTGCTGGTGGGGTCTGGTTATTGGGTGGTCCTATAACTTTGGATAAGAATCAGATCGGATCGAGTCAGGAGGTCCTATGCTTCCCGGAGGACAGCAGAGATCAGCAGCGGGGCAGGACGCCTGGGGCTTCTCTCTGGGGCAGGGGCAGCCTCGATCCTCAGCAGTTTCTATTCTATTTCACTTCCTTTAAAAACATGCTAGTCCTATCCGTGCAGTCGCTTGTGTGAGCCATAATTCCCTGTTGCGGCGGATGCCCTGGTGCCCATGACACATCTCCTGGAGCCACCTCTGACCTGGGTTGCAGCTGGGGCAGAAAGTTCAGGGCAGACCCAGCTCCCTTCACTCCCTGTGGCCCGCAGGCTGTGCACAGCTGTCCACTTCGAACCCAGGGGCCTTGTGATGACCCCTTTGGCTCCCACACAACACGGCCTGGAAGTGTGGAGGAGTTAACACACCCCGGGACCGTGCTCAGCCAGTGGGGAGAGAAGTTGGTGGCGGGGTGGCCCAGCCTCCCACCCTTCAAGCAGACCGTTTGGAGCAGCATCGGCATCTGTATGCTTCTCAGGAGGACCCCTCCCTTGGAGAGTGGAGCCCCTTGCCCACAGCAGTGACCTTGATCATGCATCTTACATTAGCTCCTCCTCTTTTCCTGTGTCACCCTCCGCCCTCCTCACTACTGCCTCCTGGGATTGCCTCCCAAATCAGTTACCCACCCCAAGACTAGGCCTCAGGCTCTATTTTCAAGGAAGTCCAAACCAAGACCCACTGGCCCTCTTCCTGCAGGAAACTTCTAGAACCCCCTTCAGATGGTCTCCAAGAATTTGCTGGTGTCTCCGGGGATGACGGGAGGCCACATTGCCTGAGCTAAGTCTTCCCACTGCCGGACAAGACAGGAGGATGGAAGTGAGCCTAGGAGTATCCAGGCCTTTCCATGAGTCCAGCGCTGTGCTAGCGGTTTCTTTCACCCTCATTGTTAAAGAGTAGTTTCTTTTCTTAACAGTTAAAAACAGACACATTAGTTTTTACAACAGCTTTTCCAAGATAGTTACACACCATACAATTCACTCATTTCAAGTGTACAATTCAATGGTTTTTCATATTCGCAGAGCTGTGCAACCATCGCCCCAATCAATTTTAGAACATTTCCATCACCCAAAAAGAAATCCTGCACCCATTAACGGTAACCACCCATTGCCCTCCAACCACCATTACCAACCCCCGCCACCCCAGCCCTAGGCAGCCACTAATCTACTTTCTGTCTCTATGGATTTACCTCTTCTGGACATTTCATACAAATGGAATCACACAATATGTGGTCTTTTGTGACTAGCTTCTTTCACTTGGCACAATGGTCTCAAAGTTCATCCATGTTGTAGCATGTGTCAGTGCTCCATTCTTTTTTTATTACTGGATGATATTTCATTGTACGGATATGCCACATCTTGTTTACCCACTTCTCATTTGATGGACATTTTGGTTGTTTCAAAAAGTAGTTGCTGTTGGAAACCAAAATCAGCCTCAGAATTCTGTCTGAGCTTTGACCTCCTAGGTTAACCCATGACAAACATCCTCCTGCTCCGTTTGAAACCCCTTTAATGAGTGAGGCTCTTCTCCACGCTAACCACCCACAGTTGCTGATGTGGGGACATGGACTCTAGACCACGCCCCTCTCACCACACTGATCACGTTCCTCTGACAAATTCCCGTTTACCACAACCACCCTACAAGTGGGATGGTCAGCGTAGAATATCACAGCAAGTACTTAGCCTTTTAATTATTCATTTATATTATAATGACAAAATGACAAGCTGAATGGCAATCATCTAAGAGGCTCTGTCCAAAAGAGGGTACATCCAATTTTTGTTTTTTTAAGTATTAATATGCTCTGAGAAAACCAAGTAAGGGCCCCTCGACATTCCTCTGGACAAGTGGGAGGGCCCAGCTGCAATAACAATGCTGTCCACTCAGGAAGCCTTTGTGAAGTGGCTTGATAATGTTCTTTTCTCAGCTGTGTAAATGTGACCACATGATTACTTTCAGCTGAGGAAGGAGCTTGACAGGGACAGGCCTGCTACACAGGTGTCCAAGAGAATGAAAGGGATGCAGAGGGAGGGAAGGGGTAAAGCGGGCCCAGGGCTCTCTTGTACTCCTCCTCAGCATGGATCATTCTAGCTGCATTATCTTTGTGTCAGGAGTTTGTCTTCCCAGATCACAAAAGGGCTCCTCTTGTACAAGGGCCCATCTTCAACATGTCCCTGGTATTCCACAGAGCACCTGCCACCGCCCCTGCACACAAAGTATGTGCTCAGTAAATACTTTTGGAGAATAATAGATAGATGGCGGATGGATTGATGGTGGATGGGTGGATGGATGGATGGATGGATGGAGAGATGGACTGGTGGATGGATAGATGTATGGGTGGATGAATAGATTGATGGATGGATAGATGGATGGAGGGATGGATGGATGGATGGATAGATGAACAGATGGACTGGCGGATGGATGGATGGATGAATAGGTGGATGGATGGATGGATAGATGGATGGAGGGATGAAAGGAGGAAGGAAGAGAAGGAGGAATAGAAACACATGACCACAAACAGAATCTTCACCTTACTGGCTAATCAACAGCTTGTGCTGAGAAGCAGCTGGTCTAGTCCCGAATGTGGCCAGTTTCTGGAGGCTCACCCTGCTTTTTCCAACTGGTCAAGGAGTGTACCTTTTCCACATACCCGTATCTGTGTCAGGCCTCCTAGCAGCCTAGGGAAAACTGGGTTGCTTATTTTAACAATTCAGATAATGTGCATGGAAGGGTCTGTAACTACAAATCCCCATTTGGATGTGACTTTTGTGGGGCAGTGATACTGTTACTTCCTTAGTGCATTTGGGCACAGGGAGCTGGCAGGCATTCTCTCAGCCTGACAGCAATAGCTGCAGCCTGCCGTGGCCCTGCTCCTCAGTGCTCTGCAGAAGCTTAGGCAGAAAATTGAGCAGTAAAAAACATCAGATGGTTATAGGAGGCTTTAAAAAATAGGATCACCTTGGCCAAACACCTTTTTGCACAAAAAAGAAAACTGAGGATGAGAGAGGAGAGGTGACTTCTCCAAAGTCACATGAGTGGTTAATAACTGATGGAGCATTTGGACCCAGGTCACACGATTCCTACTTTCTTCCCCCCCAGGCTTCCTCTCTAACATCTCACTGAATCATTCCATATAGATCAGTATTCATCTCAAACTCACTGCCATTAACCTTTAATAACAACTTCGTGGCAATCCCAGCAGAGCACAAATTCTCTTCTGTTCCCTTTTTTGAGCTTTGGACTTAATGGTAGTATCTCTTACACTTTTTCAAATTCATTTCTTCCAGAAGGCCCTTTAGCTCCCCGTCTGGCCCAGTGGCTAATGAGTTTGAGATTTGCTGTGAGACTGGGAACCTTGGAGAGCCTCTGAGAAGCAAGTGACGTCTCTGATGACGCACGACCTCATCACAAGGCTTGGTGGGCTTAAAAAAACTCTTTCAAATCACTCAGATTATTTCCCCTGGTAGAGATCTGGCCCAAAATATCCAACAGACCATTCTCAGTGCACTTTTCAAAACTTAGATGCTGCCGGGAGAGTATCTTCTTGGGAAATGCGGCCACCATTACATAATAAAGGTTAGCATGTCCCTGTCATAGCAGATAAAACTGGCCCAGCATACTGGGGCGGGGGAGCGAATAAGAAGTCATCAGAATTTTACCCCACACTCAGCCCTGACACTAATACTTTTTGCTCCAAGAATGTCTCAAACCAGAGATGCACTTCAAAGTAAGCTTTGGGGTCTGGGAGTCAGAAGACCCTGGGTGATGGGGAAATTGCCAGTTCCCGACTGTGTGATGTTGGGTGAGTCACCTGACCTCACTGAGATTTAGGTTGTTCACCTGCGAAGCAGCAAGAGTGATAGTAACAGCTACGTCGCAGGTTGATATTACAAGCAGCAAAAGAATCATTTCCATCAAATTACTGCAAAAGAAAAAATTATTCGATGACAGTTGTTAAAGCAAGACTTGTAAGGAAGACTTTATTCAAGGGGCTCCATGGCAATAGGTGTGGGGACCACCTATTGGAGAAATTGGACTCCACTCTGCATACAAACAGGTAAGCAGGATTTTATAGCCAAGGGGCAGGATGGCAGTCAGCGGATGGAAAATTACTAAGACGAAACATAAAGAGTAAGAGGAGATTCTTGCTAAACTGACCAAACAGGATTCTCGCTGAAGGCAGACCAGGGTGATCAGACAGCACCCGGAGGACGGTGGAAGATGAGGAACCCAATCAGATATCAAACTAGGGAATTCTGGTTAAACTGACTTAGCAGGATTCTTGCTAAGAATTGGATGAAAATTGGACAGTGCAGAGACGAACACAAAAGCCCAAAGGTCTAAGCCTAGCTGAGAAGTTCAGAGGAGTCAGTAGAGTTCGGTCAAGGAGAGAGTCTTGGTCAACACAAATATTAAATGTCTTCCAAGTTGGTTGTTGGGAAGGCTGATAACAAAAGGTGAGTGAACCGAGAAACCAAGAACCCAACCCCTGTAGGAGCCAGCCCAACAGCCAGTTCCACCCTGCCTGGGTGCGATGGTACACACAGCAAAACCTTCCTTCCTTAGACCTCAGATGCCATAAAAATTCACTCAGCATTTGTTTTATGCTTTCAGATTTTGCATGTAAGGAAATAGTGGAGCAGAGACTAATGGGTCAAAATTGCACAGCAAACCAGCTGGGAGACACGTGGATCCTCCAGCCTTCCAGGTGTTTCCCCACCTGAACCACAGGAACTCAGGACGCCGCGTGATCTTTCCCGGGAGACCCCAGCTGGAGTCCCATGACTTCCCTGGGCTCAGGATTTTGTGTCACTTTTGACTCCAGGGCCCTCTGGACTGCAGGTATATTTAAAATACACTTCTTTTAAAAAGCAAGCTCCTGAACCCATTCATGTATGAAGGATGGCAAAAAGATTGACTCGATTTAACATATCAAAAAAACCGGAGCTTTCCCTTTTATTTTTTAGGCCACTTCAAATATGTCAGACCAAAAACACAAAGGTTTGCCAGAAGGCAGCAGAACAATGCAATTTCACCTTGTGAGCTTCTTTCTCACCATCTGTGCTCCCCAAACACTTCTCAGTTCAAACAGACATATGGGATGGAAGAATTGGCCCCAAAGAGAAAAAAAAGTGAGAGTCAGGCAAAAACAGGATGAGGGAAAATTAGATTTGCAGAGAAGAAATGAGCAGACCAGAGCTGCACACGTAGGGCTAGCTGTCAGCTCTCATAGGCCAGTTCATCAGCCGTGGGCACAGCCTCGCCAAGTGTGGGACCCGCGTGGCCCCGGGTGGTCGCTGCCCCCTCAGTGGGGATTGGACAGCGTCCTGCGCAGGTCAGGCGGGAATTTATCACTTCCACCCTCCCGTGCTTGGCCTCCAAGGCTTCACTCTGGGCTGCAATTAAACTTTTCAACTTGGAAGATAAACATCAGGGACCCAAAGGGATTGATTCAGAGGCTCTGCAGAGACAGCGAAGAGGTTGTCCTGGCAGCAGCTAAGAGAGGCCATGGGCTAGAGGAAAGGACCGTCAGAAGGGGGAGGTCTGCATGCCTCCCGCCACATCCAAGGCTGGCGCGGGGGTCTCCGCAGAGTTTGGGGAAACAGGGAGAGAGACAGGATGGGGGCTTCATGGAGAGAGGGAAGAGAGAGGAGAGATGTAAGAAAGGCAGGTACATAAAATGCAGGAGGCAGTGAAAGATGGGAGTGGGTGAGAAAGGAACCATTTGAGGTGCACAAGTAGAAGGAGGATTCTCTCAAGATTATGACATGCAAACCATGCAAACTTGCCTCCAATTCGCATTTCTTAAAATTAACAGCAGTTCCAGAAGCAGCCTAGGTTCTGAATACAGTTTTAAAGGGCGATGCACTTTTTTCAAACGTCTGAAGGGAGATCCTACATAACTGCCCATATAGCCCTCTGTCCCCTGGACTCCCCCAAAAATGCTCTGGCTCCCCTCCCCTCCAAAATTATTTCTGTATGTAAATGAGGCTGCCTTTTATATCTCTGTAGAATATTAATGTTTGTCCTACATCATTGATTTATTTTGGCCCTTCCAAAGTGCTGATGAGCTACTCTGGTGTGAGTTCTGCAGCTACTCCAGTTTCAAGCACAATTTGGAAAGTCAGCGTGAAGCCAGGGACGGCCAGAATCTGATCAAAGGAAGGAGAAGCATCATCGAGTAGAGGAACGTAAGGCCAGCCTATTGCCATCCTTGACGCATGAAAATGTAAAGTATATCCATTTCAGCCAGCAGCCCAAGCTCTAGTCACCTGTTCTTCTCAATAGTTCTATCCCCTAGAGATTATCTTGTGTTCCAAGGATTCTCTTACTTTTAATGTGCTTTATACCTTTAGCTGCAAATGTCGCTCCAAAGATGGGGCAGGATTAAATGATCGCTCAAGGTTTTCAAAGGGACTCCAGGAATTCTCGACTCCCAAAGCGGCCGACACCTGATCTTCCAAAGGCCTCTGCCCAGGCGCTGGCTTTGAGGACTGAAAGGGCATCTCCCGTGTGCCCACCGTTTTGCAGATCAGGAGATATTTACAAACTGGAATGCAGAGCCCCAATCTCAAGTCCCGTGAGATACACAAGTGCAAACGGCCAGTGAGCGACCAAGTGAAGACCAGATGGGGAGACTCTCGACTCTTATCTTGTGTTCACCCATCTCACTGCACGGCCCTCCTCCAGAGGACAGAGCTTCAGTGGCAACCTCCCAGAGGAACATCTTAAGCCAAAAATATCGCATCTTTGTTCTTGAGAAAAAATACACATTCTGGTCAGCAGAGTGAAGAAAACTCTGTCTTGGGGGTGGCTATAGGAAGCTGAGCATCAAGAAAGAAGCAGAAACTTGGAAAGTCTTAAGATTTGGAGGCCTAAGAACCCAGGACAGCAGGGATGTGAGTGAGACTGGAATCAGGATCAGTACGTGGAAAAGCTAGACCTCCCAAATCTTTGCAGCCGGAGGACCTCCCTATCCTGGACCTCCAAGATCTATACAGCCAGAGGACTGTCCCTCCCTACCCTGGACCTCGCAGATCTATGCACCCAGAGCACCATCCCTCCATACCCCGGGTCTCCCAGATCTATGCAGCCAGAGCACCATCCCTCCATACCCTGGACCTCGCAGATCTATGCGGCCAGGAGATCATCCCTTCCTAAGCTGAAAAAGAACTGCATCACGGTTTACTCTCTGGAGAGATTGAACCCCAGCGCCTTTGACCTCAGAGATGTCAAGAGTAGCTTAGTGGGGTGAGATGCCACACTGAGAAAAGGGAGATTGGGCAAAAGTCAGCATGTCCTTTTACCCCTTCTTGGGCTCCCAGACATTGGGACTCAAGCCTAAACCTGAACTCCAGGAGCTCTGATGTCCAAGAGCAGAAGATGGACATCACAGCTCAAGAAGAGAAAGATGGGAGTCGCCCTTCCTCGTTTTTCGTTCTACTTGGGTCAGCCCACAGCGGTGACGGTGGATCTTTTCACACCGTCTGCTGAATCCAATGCTACTCTCTTCCAGAAACACCCTCAGGGACAGGCCCAGAGACAATATTTCACCAGCAATCCGGGCATCCCTCAGCCCAGTCAAGCTGACTTATAAAATTAACTATCACACCAGCCATTCTTGCAATCAAGTACAGAGGTCGAAGGAAGTTATTTTCAGACAGTCACAGACTCCATTTTCCAGGATCCTCCACCAAAAAAGGAAGTACATTTTTTAAAAGAAGATTATATGAAGTCAAGGAAATAAAGGATCCAACGTGGGAAACAGTTAAGGGGAATCCCCCAGGTGGTATGAAGGGAAATCCTATGATGAGTGTAAAGGGAAGTGACAGAATTGCATTCTGGGGTCTTCCTGGAGGCCAGTACAGAAATTGTCCAGAAAAGGTATGTCTAAGATAAAAATGGAACTAGCGTGCTGGCTCTCACAGGTCTCTTCAAAGAGGAAGTGAATTAACAGTAAGAACACAGAAAATTAAGCAAATAAAAAAATGAGGCAATTATTAACTCTAGGAAAACAAAAACTCCACATGAGAAAGAAAACGTAATTATGGTCAGCTCTGTGGTTGAGCTGTGATTGATATTTACATGAATACTGAATGCTGATTTGACCAAACATTGTTATACAAATAAATCGGAAGGCTGGGGAGGAAGAGGAAGCGTGGGTGAGTATTGGGTGAGGGGTGGGGTCTCAAAACATCCCAAGCAGAGAAATCAAGAAATAGCAAAAGACACACGATATTTAGAAACACAGAGGTAAATACCATTAAGAAACATCTCCGAAGACATGGAAATGTTTGCCTCAGGGAAGGAGGAGTTAAAGGGAGGGGGAGGTAGCGGGTCAGGGGACCACTGTTTTCGATAGAAGGCTTTTAATACTGCTTGACTTTTTAAACGAGGGCCAGGTATTGCAGATACAGATTAAATTTTTTAAAACTCCATTACCATAACAACTTGGCCCGCCAATCCAGCTCTAACAAAGCGAGTTATACCCAGCGCGGCATGACGGCCTTGCCTCCGAGAAGCAGTTCATGGAGAAGAAATGTTACTTGCTGTCAAGTCCCACTCCTGAAAGATGTGACCTCTTTTTCAACCCTGAGGAAATGAAGCCACTAAATATAAGTCAAATCTGGTTACAGTCAAACGCCAAGTGAAGTGCAGCCAAAATATTTGTGAGCCCCAGGTAACGGCCTCCGTTACCCCAGCATCATTTGTTGTAACAGTGTTTTCGAGCACGAAGAACATTACGGTTCTTGCTTCCCCCGTGGGCTCCTATAGCATCCTACTGTCCTTCCCAAAGCCTTTCTCACGCTTCCTTGTGTTTTCTTTCTTCTTGGGATTTTTAAAGTCTTCGTTTCAAGGACTGACTCCACGAGGATAAAGACCATAGCTGATCGATTGTTTGGTCCCCTGTATCTAACACAGTGACTAATATCTGGAAAGCATGCAGGCAGCGTTGGAATAAATGAAGCAAGGAGGAAGGATTGAACGAATGGAAAAAGAAATGGTGACAGCAGCAGCCGGGGTTAATGCCGCATGCTGAAGGAGTGGGGCGATGAGGACCAAACAGAGGGGTCTGTTCGTGGTGCCAAATGCTGCAGAGCCCAAGTAATGAGAGCGGCCAACTTGTCTGCAGGGTTTGCCACGAGCCAGGCACGGTTCTAGGAGCCGCAGGTGTATCCGCGCAATTAACCCTCATGATAACCCACAGGGCAAGTTATCCCTATTCCCATTTTACCGAGATGTAATTGGCCCCAAATCACACAGTCAGCAAATGATGGTACATTCAGCCATTTGGACTTGTTAAGAAAGCTCCAGGGAAGAAGGGGTTTCTGGCAGAGAATGAGAGCTTGTAGGATGAGAACTACCTGGAGCTGGAGCCTTGGGGTTGGAGCTAGGCCCTCAGCTGTCCCGGATGAGGGCTGCCTTTGTCAGCCCGGATGCTGGGCTGGGTAGTGGAAGAGCCAGCTGATGGGACAGAACGCCCAGGCACACGTGGGTGTGGGCAGAGGGCGAAGCTGTGGGGTGCCCCTGGGCGAAACCACTCCAATGCCCTGGCCCTCTGGACGTCAGGGGAGGAGGGCAGGAAGACTGAGCAAGTGGAAACGAGAGCTGGTCCATGGAAGTTTCTGCAGAAACCCAAGGAAGCCCTGATTGGAGAGATAACAGGATGGAGGAGGTGCAATTGACAGGGAAACAGCTTGGGTCCTTCCACGACATCAGGGCACTCTGGGGCCCTTGACCTGGGATGGACTGATGACAAAAGTGGCTGCAGCTCTTAACCCCTCCCTGTATCCAGTTTTGCCAGCATCTCTCTGCAGCTCTGAGCACCAAGCATGTGGGAGGGCCCAGCCAAAGTTGGCAGAGCCGCCTCCCTGATGCCCAGCTGACCTCACATGGATGCGTGAGCCTAGAGGAGACTAAAGGACCAGCCAGCTTCCTCTGGACTCCTTGGGAGCTGTAACAATGCTTATTGTTCTAGCCTCCTGAGTTTTCAGGTGGTTTGTTACGTAGTTCTTACTAACTGATATGGGGATCACGTGAGACGTCAGGAAGGCAAGCATTGTGGGACAACCCAGAGCTTCCTCTCTTCCCTCTCTTTGGGGAACAGATGTGTAGGGCAACAGATGGGCCAGTTAGCTAGCAGAGGCTGTCAAATAAATAAGAAAAAGAAAAGCTACTGTTTAATGAGCACCTACTATGTGGAAGGCAACCTCATGAGCTGGGGGTGAGGGCTGGCAGTCATAGCTAGATGCTTATGCAATACATACTCTCCCTTTTTTGTTACCAACAGACCCTTATTTGGATTCTGTACCCAGCTTTAAAAGTGACATTTCCTAACCTCCCTTGCTGTTAGGGGTGGTCATGTGACACAATGCTGGTCAATGAGATGTGAGAGAGTAGGGCTCTGGGAAAGCTCTCTCAGAGGGAGGCTGACCCAGCTGGTGCATGCCTTTTGTTATTTGCTCTATTCATTCCTACTTCTTAGAAGGGCATTGAAAGGACTGGAGCTGTTGCAGCCATCTTCCCACCATGAGGGAAAAGCCAAGAAAATTGCAGAGACCTCGACCCTGACATCACCTAGTGTCTGAGCTAATACTACCAACTGCCTCATGCTACATGAGACAAAAAATAACTCTCTGATCATTCGCACACTGTACTTTATTTTTTTTTATGACATGAATTAAGCCTATTCCTAATTAATGCATATTATTCTGCCCATCTTATAGATCGGAAAACCAAGGTTCAGAGAAATTAAGAATTTGGCTAGGGTCACTAGTGTGGTAGGTTGTTGCATTAATTCTCCAGCAAATTCCACCTCCCAGAATCCACATCCTTATACAATCCACCCCACCCCCCATATTAACTCTGGGCTCGACCAGGTGACTTGCCTTGTACATCAGCAAATGTGATGCAAGCAAAGGCTTGATAAACCCCTGTGCACAGGGACTTCCCTTTTTGGAACAGTCCCTCCACCGCTTGAAGACACTTTGTCTAGTCTCCTTGAGGATGAGAGACCAGGTGGAAAACAGACCACACAGAGAGAGAGACCCAGCTTTCCAGATCCTTCCAGACATTCCTGCTGAGACCCCGGATATGCGAGTGAGGATGTGTGGGAGCAGCCAGCCCCAGTGCAACCACATACATGACCACTTGCAGAGACCAGCAGAAGGGCCTCCCATCTGAGCCCAGTCCACACTGTGGAATTCTGAACACACGCATGGCTGTCAGCTCAAGCCACGGGGAACTGGGGCAGCATATCTGCCAGATCTGGCTAGGAAATGACAAAAGCAGAATTTGAAGTTAGAGCTGTCTGACACCAAAGGCCAAGTTTTTAACCACTAAACGCCACCATCATTCTCTTGTTTTGCTCCCAGACATTCTTCCTCCTGGGCTTGAGGAAGATTTGCACTGCTCGCCTTGTATCCCATCCCTTGACCACACGGGTGCTATTCCTTTCTGCTCTAAGCTCTGGACTCTGTGTTGGCAGAGTCCTTGTCAAAAATCGAAACGTAAAAGCAGTTTGATGCTGACTGAAACTCCAGACCCAGCCCTGCTCTGGTCTCCATTTTCCTGGGCTCCAAAGTCTTCGACACTTGTGCAGAACTAAGTCCAGCTGGAAGTGCAGAGATGGAGCAATTCACAGAGAACATTTCATTCACCCTAATAACAAAACCTGGCTGCCCCCTCCACTCCCGGCCCCAGTTCCAGTTTAACCAGGAGCATTCTCCATTCAGGGCGTGCCCCTTCAGGGCTGAGGCTCCAAAATGCTTTGCAACCCTGGGTTAACTCTCCCGATACCGAGACTTGCATCTCATTCCTATACCTGGAACCCAACATGCCCCCAAGAAGACCTGGAGATATGTATGTTGCATTGAAGACCTTTTCCAAAAGGAACACTTCTGAAGGAGTCTGTTTGACAGCTACGTTCTTTGGTACCAGTTGGGTTTAGGCAGCCACGGAGCCCATGTGAGTGGTGAGGGGTTAATTAGAAGCAGCTGGTACCAGCTTCACCTGAAGCCCCTCAGTTCACATCCTGGCCCCTCATCTCCAGCAGGTTAGACCAGCTTCCTTAGGTGACATCCTCAGGGCAGTGTTCTGGCTTTGAAATCAATGTCGCCTTCATCACATCCTATTCATCAAAGACAGTCCGAGGCTAGCCCAGCTTCAAGGGGTGGGCAGAGAGACCCCACTTCTTGAGCTGCGAAGACCTTAGGGCCATATTCAATCTGCTACGCTAGATTGGGGGTTAATTTTTCCTGTCAAAGGTTATCTGTGCTGCAGAGCAGGACTGGTCTGTGTAAGAGGAAGGCTTAGTCACCCCCTCAGCGTCAGCCTGAAGAGAGTGACTAAGCCTGGCAGGAGAGGCTGGGCTCAGCGCAGACACACACAATGCAGGGGCAGGACAGCAAAGAGAAGGACGGGGGGTCAGACCTGCTCTGCAGAGGCACCTGAGAATGTGTTCATAGTGAGAATCACGGGGGGACCGTGAGGATGTGGGGGTGCTGGGGGAGTGAGAGGGTCGGACAAGCACGTACCCTGTGCCAGCAGCTTGACATATGTCATGTCCCTCTGTCTTCGCAACAACACATTATAATCCTAATAACAAACCCTCACATTGCACCTACTGCCTGCCAGGCTTTGTGCTGACTGCTGTATGCATAGTAAGTCAGCTAATGTCAGCAACAACCCTGAGATAGATACCAACGTTTGTCCTGTTTCACAGATAAAAGAAAACTGAGGCCCAGAGAGGTTAAGTAATGAGCCCAAGGTCACACAGTTACTAAGCGATGGAGTTAGGTTCAACCGCTACACAGATAAAAAAACTGAGGCTCAGAGAGATGAAATCTCTTGCTGAAGGACACAGAGCTGAACTAAGATTCACGCCTAACTCTGTCTGAGTCCCAAGTCTGGACTCTTTCCTTGAATACACTGCGTTTCCTCAGGGAAGGATTTGCTTCAAGAGAAAGATTATTCCAGACTTTTCCAGAAAGAGGAGACTGGATGCCATGGAGGAGGCAGATCAAGGCACTCGGACCTTTTTAGTGAAACAAATACCATTTGTTCAAAAACAGCTAAGAATAGACTGTGTGAAGTGGGTCCTGAAAAATATATAAGGGAAGGAAGAAAAGATGGTGTGTGCCTGGTACTGACACTGGTTTTCTTTTCTTTCTCTTTGGATATTAGATTTCTCATCAGGAGAGAGAAGGGACCGCTTCCTGCCGTCAGCAGATGCGGACATATTGCTGGGAAGCTGTGTGCAAACACAGGCAGTGTCCACGGGGCCTCCTGTGCAGGCCATTTTCCTGTCGCCCCTGAATTCCCAGTTGGCCCTTCTGGTCGAAAAGCAGCGCCAAGTCCCTTGAGGACCCAGAACAGAGGAAAGGGCCTGGTCCAGACACCCCCGCTCAGGAGGCCCCAAGCCACAGGCGGTGGTTGGCCTTCCCGTGACCCCAGGCCTCCTGGCGCCTTCCTTGAGGCGGCCTCTGCGGGTTCTAGAAAAAGCAGAGGGACAGGAGGGGTCTGGGTGGAGGGCCGCCACTCTGGAAGGTGCCGCTGGGGAGGCGGCTTGACCCCTAGTCACACTCAACACATGCTGACTAGAAAGGCAGAGAAAGCGGCCCGAGATCCTTCTGGGTCTGCGCTTGGAGAAGCGTCTCCTTAGGCTTTGTCAGTCTGCGCGCTATGTTCCAGAAAATTCCACGTGAGCCTGAGGGATGAACCCATTCCGGGATGGAGTCAAAAAGCACCAAGTGACTATAGAGATGAAGGACCCTGAGTCACTCGTTCCGAAGAAGGAACACTCCGGCTGATAGCTCTTTTTCAGGAAACATCTCTTTTACTGTTGCTGAGCGTGAGGTTCACCAAAGGGAAGGTGGGAGTAGAGACCACGGCGGGTAAGAACCGTTGCTAATGAGAAGATGTCAGGATGGTGTTAAAAACCGCCTGTGCGTGAATGGGTTTCTTCAGCGGGACAGCAGATGCCGCTGTTGAGGGCCGATGATTCCATTAGCATCTCCCCGCGCGTCTCTCTTCCCACCTGTCTTCAGGTCCCGGGGACACACAGCGGCCCCCTGGATGGACCAGTGGGAGGCAGGGGCAATCCTCCCATGCCTCCTCCTCGCTTAGCTCGCCACCATCCCTCCGAGCCACCTCCTTTCCTCGCTGTGGCTCCCCTGAACAGACATTTCTTCACCGTGTCCGGGCCTGTCTGCGCGCATCGTTCCTCTTCTGCAGCCTGAGTGCAGAGCCGTGAAATGCTCACACAAACGCAGGAAGAGCCTCCTGTCTGTCCCTCCCCTCCCCACCCCTCCTCTGCCTCTCCCACCTTTCTCACCTTTTCCCCATCACGCATCCTCGCCAGCGTCTGCCCTCCCTCCGGCCTTGGCTGGGTGGGCTCTTGGCTGCGTCTCACTCTGCCCTCCCTGGAGGTACAACCCCAAAGCTTCATAAATTTCAGGCCTCGGGGGAGGGAACAGGCCATGAGGCAGCCCCAGAGGCCTCCTGCCTTTCGTTTATGGGCTCTGTCCCAATCAACTTGTTGTTGTCTTTCTCCCCCTGAGTCCCATCCCACAAGAACATTCTCAGACCCCTTTAGCAGGTTGAATTTGGCACCTCGTGGGTCCCCTGGGACCTCGGCAAACACTCCCAGAGTGACCCCAGGGGGATTGAGTGGCTTTGAGCCCAAATTTGGAGATTCCTGGAGGAGTGGGGCCACAGAAGATACTGGATTCGATTCAATCTATCTTCCTAGAATCTCTCCAAACCCCCAGACATCTCTCAGAGTCCCCACAGTGTAACCAGAGGAGGTAGGCCCTCTTCACTTGCAAGGAGATGGAGGGAGCTCTGAGCCTGCAACGGCTGAAACACCCCTGCTGAACTTGAACTTGGTTATCAGGAATGAGTTTGCCACCAGGATTGTGATTTCGGAGGAGCTGGGAGTGACTCACATGATCAAAAGCAGACACACAGTGTGGACACTCGGCCCACTGTTTTCTACACAGCTTCAGCGTTTCCCCAGTGCACGTCAGAGGCTTCCAACAGTGCTTGTTGATTGAAGGAATGACCTTGTCCTCTCGCAAGGCTGCCACCATCCCACTGCCCACAGCAAAGGGGTCTGGAAGGTCCCTGCGGTCTTCTGTTCGTTTATTTTAAGTCCTTATGGTGGGTACTGACTCTGTTCGCTGTTCATATTTTATTGTAAAAAATATCCAGAACCTCCCTCCCGGAAAATCAATGCTGCTTTCCATGTTGGAGGAGCAGCACGATTTAAAACTCCCCAGAGCAGAGCAGGCGGAGTGATTCACTCCCTCTCTTCAGAGGCAAGTCTGACATGTGCTGTGCGCGTGTGCCCAGTGTAGACCGAGCGGCCGGGCTGGATTCTGAGAGGGGCCCGCTCAGAAGAAAATTGTTTATTTTTACCCTTTGCCAAAAATGGAAACTCACCCCAATGTTCCCTCATAAATAGCACAACCAGCAGGCCTTGCCATTTCGGAAGGCCGCTTCGGAGCATAAGATGCTCAGGCAGAGTTAGGCCACAGCGGGGTGACTGGGGTTTATAGAAATCAAATTAGACTCATTACCTAAGAATAAAAGAACACAGCCTTCTAAAAATACAGCAGCATTTCTTTCTGGCCAGGCCCCTATATTTGGATACTTGTAATTTTTTTAGGAAGCTGCGCCTCTTAAGAGATGTTCTTCAGCCCCGGTCACAAAGGACCCATTTCTCAGCGCAGTTTAAGACAGCTGATGGTCTCCAGTACAATTAAAGGAAGAGTTGAAGGAGGACACCACCCGAGAGTCGAAAAGACACAGAGCGTGGCGACTGAGAGGTCCGGGGGCGGCTCGGTGGGGTTATTTTTAAAGGCAGCTGGAGAGTTCGCAGCTGTGAGAAGTAGCCTTGAGAGTAAGATTCAGGCCTCAAAAGGAATCGACTTGGTAAATAGAATGATGCTTATTTTAACACTATTGTCCCAAGATACACGAGAAGTGACAGGAATAGATCCCAATGGCTCCCTTGGGAAGAGATAACTTGATTCATAATTGGGAAAACTGATCTAACTGAGATGAAGCTTTTTGCCCAACGTTGGGCAGCGAATGCGAGTCCTTGGTTCTGGCTTCTGATCACTGACTTGTCAGGCGTGAATTTCAACAGCTGGGTACGGACTGGCTCTCCCCTGAGCCCTCTGCCCATGGAAGTGATATTTGTGGGCAGAGAGGGCAAGAACGAAGAAGGGGACAACAGTAGCATCTGTTTCGACCCTGGTGGAAAGTATCTTAGGATGTTTCTCCCCCGCGACTGCTGAAATCTGTTCTGTTTCTTGGTTCACGGAGGTTCTCATCCTGAATTTCCCAAGACAGATCTTTTCTCCTCTGGACCAAATCTAGGCTTATGTCCCCAGGACAGGTTGAAATGCACCGCCCCCCCTCCCCCCCCCTCCTTGAGAGGTGTCCACATCTTAATGCCTGGCACCTGTCAATGTGACCTTCCTGGGGAAAAGGGTCCTTGCAGATGTGACGAAGTTGAGGATTTTGAGACGAGGAGATGATCTTGGATTTTCTGGGCGGGCCCTCAATGGCGTCACAAGTATCCTTACCAGACACTTACACAAGGAGGGAGCTCTGACACAGAAGAGGAGAAGGGGATGTGAAGGTGGAGGCAGAGACTGGAATGATGTGGCCATCAGCCAAAGAAAGGCTGCAGCCACCAGACGCTGGAAGAGATCCTCCCCTGGGGCCTCCACAGGGAGTGTGGCCCTGCTGACATCTTGATTTCAGACTCCTGGCCTCCGGAACGGTGAGAAGAGCAATTTCTGTTGTTTTAAGAAACCGAGTTTAGGTGATTTGTTACAGCAGCCACAGCAAACCAGGACAGTCCCCATCTCGGCTAAATTGAAGCCTCTAAACTCTGATTCCGTGGAAGCTTGCCTTCCTGTTCATCATTCTCTCAACAGGCACTGATGGAGCGCCTACCATGTGCTGACGATGTGCTAGTTGTGCAGATATCATGGTGAGCAAAGACATATGAACCCCATCTTCAGGCAGCTTACAGCAGGTCTTAGAGTCGGAGGGTAAGAACTTGAGTGTCTGTCCTCAAAATGGGGAAGCCAGGTGTTTTATGCAGAGGGGTGACCCAATCAGACTGAAGTTTCAAAGGGATCAGCCTGGCTGCTGTGTGGAGAGGAGGTGTGAGGGCTGAAGCCACTGACATGAAGCCAGCTAGGAGGCTTTTGAGAAGCCCAGGGAGAGATGGTGGTGGTTTGGACTCAGATGATGGCAGCTGAGATGGGGAGAAGTGGGTGGATTCCAAAGAGACTTAGGATGTAGGAGTTGGTAATGGATGAAAGGTGGTGTGGGGGAGAGGGTAGTATAAGGGATACATGCTAGGTTTCTCATTTGTACCGTGGGCAGGATGGCGATGCCAAGCCATTGGGAACTCTTGAGAAGGACCCGGGTTTGGGGAAAGAAGATAATTAGTGTTTTCGTTTAAAATGACCACACTTCTCAGTTTTCCTGGGACAATCCAAGTTATGCCTATTATCTCAAAGTCTTGTCTAGAATTTGTTGTTCCCCAAAATGCCCTGGTTTGGACCAATAAATTATATGGTCACCCTAGGTTAAGACTTGTGTGATCTGGAAGGCCTTTGAGACATCCAAGAGGTTTGGAGAATGGAGAATGCGGAGAGAGGGGCTGAGGAATGAACCTTTAGAATCCGAGGATTGGAAAAGAAAACCCAGCAGGACTGGCTGGAGAGGGGACAACCAGGAGAGCACGCATCTCGGACTAGCCAGAAATGTTACAGGAGACACATGCCCTCTCCTTGTTTTCTTGGAGAGATGTCCCTCAGAGTGGGGTCAGCCACATTTGGCTTTCTGGGCCATACGGCTTCTGTCACTACTCCTCAG
The DNA here is from genome assembly GCF_041296265.1 of Equus caballus. Lineage (NCBI taxonomy): Eukaryota > Metazoa > Chordata > Mammalia > Perissodactyla > Equidae > Equus > Equus caballus. Next base: position 35,971,236 of record NC_091709.1, read on the forward strand.
CTATGCTGTTGGAGTGTGACAGCAGCCTCAGACAATACTTAAATGATCGAGCTTGGCTGTGTTCCAATAAATCTCATTTACAGAAAGAGGCAGAGGGCCAGATTTTGCCCACAGGAAGTAGTTTGCTGACCCCTACTTTAGAATAGTGCTCTGAGCCTCTCTCCTTCTTACTTCTTCCGAGGGGAGGTGTTGGAACTGCTGCGTGTGTTTAACTGGAGAATTCAGGCCATCCCCTGTTTGGGGGGCCCAGGCGACTGCAGGGAGCTCCACGATGCTGGAAGTCACGTGGGACAGGCCATCCAGGGGAGGCCTAAGATTGTTCAGTGCTGCCGGTAACAGAGCCATGATCCAGCTCCATCGGGGTGAGGTGTTATCAGGCCCTGGATAAGAAAACTAACCAGGGGCTCCACCCTTAGGTTTATCAGAAATGACAGTGATGCTGTGACTCCATCCACATGATGCCTATGTCTTATCTCAATTGCTCCAAACTTGGGAGGCCACGCGCTGGCCAACCCCAACAATAAAGGAAGTGTCTGTTTTTTTAGTTCAACTGTCTTTGAGGTTGCGTCTCTTTGTGTTCAAGATTTATAACTCTTTTAGGCAACCTCAGAAATAGTGTAGCTATTGTGGAGTCTGGTACAATCTGTTTTCTCTTTTGATTAATGAAAAAATATGAAGGCCTTGTTGGTAAGTAATGCATATGATGCCTGCTGACGTCAGTAGGGGTTGGGAAGTGAAGTTGGGCAAGATGCGAATGGGGGCATGGCTTCTCTGCCTTTGGGATTCAACAGGGGGCCTGCGTTCACTCTTGCTTCCGCTTCAATTTCAGAGGCCTGCCCTCACTCAACACAGCATTGGGTTTGTACCAATTAACCAAGTATTACACATTCTTTATGATTATTATTAGAAAATATAGATGTGAAAAGAAGGAGGAAATAAAAACCACCTTTAATCCCCACCCAGAGATAGCGATTATTAATAGTTTGGTATGTATTTTTCCAGATGCGAAAATGAGATCATAATGTCCATGTTGTTTTGTAACCTACTTTTGGCATTAAAAATATAATAAATAACCTTCAATGTTCCAGAGCAGGAATGTGCACCATAATTCTTCGTAGTGACATGATTCATTTACCCAATCCTCTGTTGTTGGCCATTTAGGTTGTTTCCAAGTTTTCTCAGTAAAAACAATGCTACAGTGAACAAGCTTCTAACTAGTTGTGGGAGCACCTCCTTAATTATTTACTCCAGCTCAGTGCCAAGAGGACAATCATGACTCTAAAGACGTTTTTTGGAAAATCACACATTCCACATGCTTCTAACGGGACCTGACTTACAGTAAGTTTACCCAGAGGAAGAGCAGTTCAAGTCTGTATGGAGATGCTGAGCTCCCACAGTCCCTCAGACAGCTTCTATGGGCTAGGGGGTTAGAGCTGGAAGGATCCCCCAGCATCCAGAAGATCTCATTAGCATGAGTCCCTGCCCACTCCACGTCCCCCATCTCCCCTGGGAGGATGGGCCCTGTCAATATCAATGGAGACACCAACAAAATGCAAAGATGGGGAGACTAGAGGAACCCCAGTCATTTGGACGAACACGGCCAAGAACAGCCTATGTATTGGGGATGGGCCTCCCTGCATTGGGAGGAGCGGGTGACTCTGAAGCTTTCTCCTCTTTCCTGCTTCTTTCAACCTCTGCGTCATTAGGGCTTAGCAAGTTTCCCATAGGGGCTGGGAAAGACTTCTTGGGAGGCCCCCTCAGGTCTTCAGAACTAATAGGAGCAGGAAGAGAAGGGAGGGGCAGAAACCTGGTTCTAGGATTTAAGGAAGAAGGAAATAGACTCCAAAGTTTCCACCTGGATTACCAGCCCAAGTGGGAAGGTCAGGAAAGAGCTGGATTAGGTCAGAAGACCCGCAAAGAATGAGGAATGCACCTTTTGTTTCAATCTCCTCTATTAGTTTCTCAGGTGCATTGAGGGGCAGCAGGTGGGCCTCAGTCCCCACCGCAGACAGAGGGCTCCCTGAAAAGAGGTCAGCTCTCCAAATCGCCCCCTAAATCCCATGTCACCTAAGATGCTCCTGCAGTGGTTCTCAGCCCCACCGTGCGTCTGCATCACAGTGAGCAGATTTCAGACACAAATGCTTAGACCCTAGAGGTTCTGGTTGAATAGGTCCAGGATGGAGCCTCAGCCTTGGTGAGATTTCCAAAATGGTTAAAAACCACTGAGCGGTCTCTTTAGACCCACATCACGGCTACTTATGATTTGACAGCGAGAGTGTAAGGGAAGTCTAGGGGTTTTGGAATGGGCTGATCAATCCAAGGGGCTGGAGAACGGCAGGAACAATGAACAATGATGTGTCCCATTGTAAGGTGGCTAGCACACAGTCAGGACTTGATGGATGGCAGCTCAGCGTGTTAAGGAGCAGTTACTTGCGTGGCTGCAAGAGGAAAATAAAATAGACAATGGGAGAGCTGGCAGTGAGAGACTTAGGGAGAAAGTCAGTCTTTATTGCTCATGAAGACTGGCCTGAGAATCCTGGCAGCAAAAGAGAACTTGAACTATTTGTTTTGCTTGAACCAAAAGTAAAAGGCCAGTCTTAAATCTCAGCTCTGGGGTCCAGAATTCCTATTGGTACCAGTGTGCTGTGCAAATCATGTAAGGATTGAGTGGCCGTTTGCCTTTATCTTTCCTTCCTGGCCTGCTCTTAGACTGGGGGGCTGGGATCTGCTTTGTGTTAAAGATTATCTCCCTGGAGAGAGTGTAATCTGCTATTATTATGTCTTGTGGGTGGAGGCCCACTGCTTTCTCGGAGTCTAAATCTGAATCCTGCTCTCCCCACTGTTCCATTTTATAACAGCGATTGGGTAAAGGGGAGAAGGAAGGATTCCAAAGAGACCTAAAGCATTGAGTCTAAATTGAATAGGTGTTCCCTCCTGCACGTTTAGGATGATCTCTCTAACTTACAAGGAGGCTGACTCCATTCCAAGTGTGGCTCTTAGTCTGGTCTTCACAGGATGGCTTTCAAGGTCCCCTGAAAAGGTGAGTGTTGTATGAACGAGTCTGTGGCAATTGAAGCATTCTTTCTTCCTAAGATCACTTTACTACTTCAAGTTTCTGGTCTCTTGATTTTTTAATTGATCTTCACTTGGCACTTCAAGCTAGGAACACTTCTGCTGGAAGGTTCTTTGTCCACTGCCTCAGAAATTAATGACGTGTCAGGGAACTTTTAGGTGCACCCGGGGAGCTCCAATTAAAAGTGGCTGCTTTGTGGCCTTCTGCAAAACAATCATCCTTTGAATACGTGGCTGCTCGCTCCACCCAAATCTGTCTGCTTCGCAAGTTTGGGTTTCGTATATTAGAGTTTCTTAAAATAGGACTCACAGTTGAACCTCATTCAGGCTCTGAGATAAAGCCCTGAGCTGGGTCTGCAGGGAGCAGTGTGAGCGAGTTGGTGTGTAGTGATGACGGCCACAGCCTCACTCTGGGCTCTAAATCACAGCTGAAACCCCAGAGCTAAAAGCATCATTCCTCTCTGGCACTTTCCATTTAAAAGCCATGCTATATTTTTGTTTCCAATTATAGAAGGAGAAAAATAAAAGCATCTGGAACTCATTACTGTCCCTTTATTCCACACCATAACTTTAAGAAAGCAAAATAAGTTTTCTCTAAAATGCACAGGCAAAGAGAGGAAGCAATGCCTCCAGAACTGAGCCCTCATACCCCAGCCCTCAGTCCCTTGTGCGTCTCTGTGGCCACATTGCAAACACATGGAGTGTGGGGTTTATGACAACAACCTTGACAGCTCGTTGGCTCCTGCAGGTCGCTCAAGGGAGCCTGAGAGTCACGGGGCTTTTCAGAAAAAGCTTCTGGCTTCCTCTATCTGGCCACTCTTAATAAACGACACTTGACATCCTGCCCAAGAACCCAGGCCCACAAGGTCAGGGCTTCTCCCAAAACATCTGCATGGACTGCAAGAATCTTGGTTCCAGAAACCTGAGATTCCAGTGGATGTTATGAAGAAACCAGCTTGGAGAGAGGGCAAGCCTGTACCACCTTTAATGCCACATAGAAGGAGATTGACACACGCCTCTCAGTGGCCTCAGGACTCAAATCAAACTCTTTGGTATGCCACACAGGCCCTTCCTGGTCTGCTCCCTGCCACTATTCTCATTTTGTTGTCTCTTTTTCTCCCTGAGCACGTTGTCTTCTGCCAAATAATCATTTATTTCTCCAAACACACCATGAACATTCAGGTCTTTGTTCAAGTAGCCCTCCCACCTTCAGAGCCCTTCCTCAATCCACTCCCATGTCTAGTACATTTCTACCCATTCTTCATCAGCAAGTTCAAACAGTGCCTTCCTTCAAAATGCCCTCAGAAGAGTCATTGACCTCCAGTTATAAGCTAAGTGTGATTGCAGGCATTATGTCTACAGTAGACCAAAAGGCGAGGTCTTGTCCTTGAAGATCTTAGAGGGGAAATTCCATTCATGTTGGGTTATTTTTAGCCAGTGCCTAAGATGTGCCTGGCTCTGTGGCATCCTATTAATTTCCTATGGCTGCCTTAACAAATGATCACAGACTTAGTGACTTAGAACAACACAAATTGATTATCTTATAGTTCTCCAGGCTAGAAGCCCAACATGGCTCTTACTGAGCTAAAATCCAGGTGTTGGCAGGGCTGTGTGACTTTCTGGAAGGTTCAGGAGAGAACCCATGGGCTCGCCTTTTCCAGCTTCTAGAGGCCACAGGATTTCCTTAGCTTATGGCCCCTTCTTCCATCAATATAGCCGGCAATAGCAATGGAGTCCTTCTCGCATCAAATCATGTTGACTCTCTTCTGCCTCCCTTTTCTGCTTTTAAGGTCCTTTGTGATTTCATCGGGCCCATCCAGATCATCCAATATAATCTCTTTAGTCCAGCTGATTAGCAGCTAGAATTCCACCGGCAATTCTCCCTCACCTTAAAATGTAATATATTCATAGGTTCCAATTAGTATGTGGACACCTTAGCTCTAATGTGTACTGTAGGCGTTATTTTGGCTCCCACAGAAGATAACATGGGAAAGGGGATAGCATCACTTCCCTCAAGGAGACTTTTCTGCAAGCCTTCCTTACAAACACAGGCAAGATCAGCAACTCCCTTTATATTCCCATTATGCTTTCTGCACTTTATAAATGTCTCTTTTACAACATTTAACACACTTCAAGAAGTGTTTCCCAGATTTGGGACAAGTAATACTTGGTAATTTGCATTTTATTAATTATTCATTTTTTGTAATGTGAATTTGAAAAGCATAAGTGGCATATCCAATCTGTGATAGAATCTTTCTTTTTAAATTAAGTTGATTTAGCCTTTTGAAGAGTGAGACAAATAAAATATGAGTTAGCAGTAGATGTTGCATAGGCCACGGCAAAAAAAAAAATGTGACAGTGCTACTTGAATGTTTAATGTTTTCCAGAGAAACTCTGTTTCCTCAGGGCAGAGAGTTGTCCATTTTCTTGTTATTGTATCCCTGGATCCTGGCAAAGTTCCCAGCACAAAATAGGTGCTCAATAAATATTTGTGGAATTTACAAATGACTGATTAAATGACTAACCTCGGTGTTTCTGTCACCTCTTGAGGACAGGAACTGTGCTTATTAATTTTTATATTTCTGGAACCCAGCACCTGTGACACACAAGTGCTCAAATATTAACAAATGAATGAATAAAGTAGACTTGAGTTGTGGGCTTGAATGGTGGTTCAAATTTATACCTTGTAGATTAATTCCACATTATGGAAATGTAGCTAAAGTAATGATTGAACAATCCTCTCTACTGTTTTATTTTATCATAATGGGATTTTGCTCTAATGTGTACTCTAGGAAATATGATGAGGAAGCAAATATCGAAGATTAAATGTATCTGAGGCCCAGATTCTTGGCAGTGGATTAACAATTGAAAATTACACCAAGCACGGGAAGGTAGAAGCTGATATATACACAAGACTCCCAGCTGTTTCCCACTGATTCCTAGATCTTCTCAGTAACAGTGCTCTGATTTGGTGGATGTTTCCTGAATTACATGGTTCCTTAGCTCATTCATGCATTCAGCATTGTGGCAGGGCCATTGTGTGCAACACTAAGCAATGTGAAAGACACAAAGATGAATAAGACCCAGTTACTACCTTTGAAAGACTTACAGTTCAGTAGGGGCGGGATCCACACTTAAACTTATTATTTCCATGCAATTAAAAGAACTGTACTAGGAATGACAATAGGGATTGCAAGCATTGAAGATGAGTTTGTAGTTTGGGTTCAAACAACTTAATTAGATGCTAAAACAAAGAAAGCAAAAGCACATCAACTTTCTGAAAAGAATACAACAGAATCCAGAATTCTACAATGCAGACTTCATAATATCTATGGTTTAATAAAAAACTACTTGACATATGAAGAATCAAATGTTACCTATTCTCAAGAGAAAAGGCAATCAATAGAGACCAAACCCAGATGTTGAAATGAGCATCTCGGATTTCAAAGCAGCTTCTGAATTATATTCATTGACTTAAAGGAAAATATGCTTGCAATGAATTAAAAGATAGGAAATCTCAGCAGAGAAACAGGAACTATAAAAAGGAGCCAAATAGAAATTCTAGAATTGAAAACCACAATATTTGAAATTTAAAATTCACTCGATGTGCTTGAAAGGAAAATGGAGAGGACAGAGGAAAGAGCCAACAAACTTGAACATAGATCCATAGAAATTGTTCAATCTGAAAAACAAAAACAGAGAGAAAACAAAAGGCTGAGAAATTAACAGAACCTCAGGAGCCAGTTAAAAAACTATTCAAGGAGGGCCTGCCCAGTGGTGCAGTGGTTAAGTTTGCACATTCTGCTTCGGCGGCCTGGGTTTCACCGGTTTGGATCCCGGGTGTGGACATGGCACCACTTGGCAAGCCATGCTGTGGCAGGCATCCCACATATAAAGTAGAGGAAGACGGGCACGGATGTTAGCTCAGGGCCAGTCTTCCTCAGCAAAAAAGAGGAGGATTGGCGGCAGATGTTCACTCAGGGCTAATCTTCCTAAAAAAAAAAAAATTAAAGGTTTAATATATGTATAGTTGGAATCTCAGGAGATATGAAAAAGATTGGGACAGAGAAAACATTTCAATAAATAATGGATGAAATTTCCCCAAATTTGGTTAAAGACATAAATTTAGAGATTGAAAAGGCTCAGCAAACCCTAAACAGGCTAAATATGGATAGATATAAAGAGAACCATGTCTAGGTACCTCATAGGAAAATGTAAAAAATAAAGATAAAATCTTGAAAGTAGCCATAAGAAAATGATATTAATACAAGGGAACAAAGATTTGAATAATATCTGACTTATCAAAAATTCTGGAGGACAAAAGAAGTGGAACAACATCTTTAAAGCACTGAAAGAAAAGAAGACTTCCGATCCAGAATTCTTTATCCAGTGGAAATATTCTTTTAAAATGAGGGCAAAATAAAGATATTTTCAGATAAAATAAAAGTAAGAGAATGTATTTCCAGAGAACCATGCTACCAGAAATACTAAAAAGAAAATTTTGAGGTCAAGAGAAATGATACAAGATGGAAACTCAGATCCTTAAGAAGCAGTGAAGAATCAACAATGGTAAATATCTGTGGAAATATTATCAACTTGGTAAGCTGGGAACTATATTTCCCACAACCCTCTTCCCTATGTGAGTCCAGATTAAAGTTGAACAAAAGAGGAAAGTCCGCATTTCTGACATAATAAGGAAGCAGATGTCATTACTCTCTGAAGGCCTTTCTGCAGTCATATGTGGTGACTGAGAAAGAAAAAACCCTGGTTTGGTTTACAGATGGTTCTGTATGATATGCTGGTGCTAGGAATGGATAGCTGCAGCGTGATAATGCCCCCAAAGGACGGTGGTGAACGGTTCTCCCAGTTGGCAGGAACTCAAGCAGTGTACCTGACTGTTCATTTTGCCTGGAAGGAGAAATGTCCAGAGATACGTATCTATATTGATTCATGGGCAGTGGCTATGGTTTGGCCAGATGGTCAGGGACTTGGAAGAAACACAACTGGGAAATTAGTGACAAGATGATCTGGGGAAGAGGTATGTAGCTAGACCTTTCTGAATGGGCTCAGTGTGTAAGGATACTTGTGTGCCATGGGAATGCTTGCAAAAGAGCAGCCTTAGCAGAGGAGGATCTTAATAGCAAATGGACAAGATGACCCATTCTGTGGATTTCAGTCAGCCTCTTTGCCACCTACCCTTGTCTTTGCCTGACAGACTCATGGACCAAGTGGCTAGGGTAGCAGGGGTGAAGATTATGCATGGGCTCAGCAACCTGGGCTTCCACTTACCAAAGCTGATCCAGCTGCAGTCACTGCTGAGTATCCAGCCAGCCAACAGTGGAGACCAACAATGAACTCCTGATATGTTATCACCCCAGAGGAAGTCAGCAAGCCATGTGGTGGCATATTTATTGCACTGAATCACTTTCATTATGGCGGGGATAGCGTTTGGGTCTTATTGAAATAGACATTCTGTATATGGATTTGCCTTTCCTGTCTGCAGTGCTTCTGCCAAAACAATCATCTATAGACTCAGAGAGAGCTTTATTTAGTGTCATGGTTTTCCAAATAGCATTGCTTCTGAAAATAGAGCTCATTTTACAGCATATGAAGTGCAACAATGTACTCACGCTCATGGAATGCCCTGGTCTAACTGTCAAGCTAAAGCAGCAAGAATGATAGCATGATGGAATAGCCTTTTGAAGATTCAGTTGTAGTGCCAGCGTGCTGCCAACATTTATGGGACTCCAGGAGGTGATATATGCTCTAAATCAGTGTATGGTGCTGTTTCTCCCATAACTTGGATGTAGATGTCTGCGAACACAGGGATGGAAAAGGGTGTGGTTTCTCTTATTATTACCCTTGATGATCCACCAGCAAAGTTTTTCCTTCCCATTTCCTGATTTTGGGTTCTCATAGTCTTGAGGTCTTTGTTTCTATCAGAGGAAACAATGGTTCTGTTCAACTGGAAGTTGAGACTACCACCTGGCTACTTTGGGCTCTTCATGCCAATGGAGCAATGGGAAAAGAAGGGAGTCATTGTACAGGCTGGGGTGATTGATCCAGTGGAAACTAGATGGCTACTACACAATGAGGGCAGAGAGGAGTATGTCTGAAACACAGGACATCCTCTGGGGCATCACTTAGAACTCTCGTGTGCTATGATAAAAGTTAATAGAAAACTACAACCCCTCACTTCCTGCAGGACTGCTAATGGTACATAACCTTCAAGAATGATGGTTTGGTTGCCCCACCAGGCAGGAAACCATGACCACCCGAAGTGCTTGCTGGGAACAAAGAGAATATGGACTGGGTAGTAGAAGAAGTGAGTCATCAGCACCAACTGTGTCCACATGATCAGCTGAAGAAATGCGGACTGTAGTCATTATTAGCATTTTCAAGGGGGGACTCAGCTAGAAGAGAAATGAACATCATCCAAATACGGATAAAGTGAGACTTTGTATATCCTCTTTGGGGGAGAAGGTCAGCACGTTTTGTGTTGTGCAAGGACAGCTGTTCATCCTGTGAGGTGGAAGCAGTATTTTTCTATTGTCTTTATTTGGAAGTAATGGTTAAAAGAGGTGCGTGTAGATGCCAACTTGGTAGACTGTGCTGGATTGTTGTATTCACAACTTGGTTAAATTGGACATTTCACTTCCAGAATTCTCTTCTCTGTGTGGTTCTGGGTTAAAATTGGTCAAAAGGGGAATTTGAAAAAGATTTGGGAGGCAGAAGTGAAGCAACACAATCACTCTCTAAAGGACATCACGGTTAGAGGCAGAAATAGCAAACACAGGGATGCCCAGTGGATCCCAGCTTGTCCTTACTCTCTCCTGCTTCACGTCCAGCTCATCTTCCTGACTAGATCTCACGGACCAACAGTGGCCCCAGGCTTACAGGCAAACTCTTGGTGGCAGATGTACTCAGGCAGCCACTTCCCATGGACACCTCCAGAAGCTCCCCATTCATGGTCACCCTTCAGTGGCTGCATGGCCCAGGCCTCTCGGATTCCCCTGAAAGCTCCAGCTTGCCCACCATCCCAGTGCTTCAGCAAGACTGACTAGTGACTTCATTTCTTATTCTCTAACTCTCTTTCCCAGACCTTCACTTTCCTGGTTCCTCCCACCATTGTGTAAGGTCTAATTCCTGAAATAAATCCCTTATCTCATAACATTCATAGTGCTTCCACTTCCCTGGATATACTTTGGCTTACATCCCGAGGAGGAAAGGTTAAGTGGTGACTTGCACACTTGTGCTGAAAGTGTCCACCATCGGGATGCACATAATTTCCACACACTGGCCAGAGCGGAGCACATGGCCACACCTAACTTCAGATACGGTGGGGAAAGGCACTCCTTCCATGCACTGAAAAATAAACTGGAACCAGAATATTTGCAAATATACTACCACACATGACCGCCATAAGTAAATGATCAGTAGATATACGGTTATGCGATGGATGTACAGATGTGAGATTTTAAATATTTATGAAGATCAGTAAAAATCAATGAAGAGGAAAATAAACTTTTCCTCATCAACTCTCATGCACTAACCTTGAGTAAAATCATTTATAAGCTCGTCGTTAGACCTCAAAACCTCCCTATGAGTCAGTTTTCTTATTCTCGTTTTACAGAGTACAAATTCCATGGGATTAGGAGTCATGCCTTTTTTTAATGAATTTTATATTTTAGAGCATTTTGGGATTTACAGGAAAATTGAAAAGACAGTACAGAGTTTCCATATACTCCCCTGACACACACACATGTGCATGCGTGCACACACACAGGCACAATTTTCTCTATTATTGACATTTTACATTAGTTTGGTACATTTGTTACAATTAATGAATCAATATTGATACATTATTATTAAAGTAATAATAATTTTTAGCTAATGTCCTTTCTCTGTTCAAGCATCCAGTCCAGGGGGCTGGCCCCATGGTGTAGTGGTTGGGTTCAGCACACTCCGTTTTGGTGGCCTGGGTTCAAGGGTTCGGACCCCAGGCGTGGACCTACACCACTGGTCAGCCATGCTGTGGTGCATCCCACATATAAAGTAGAAGAGAATTGGCACAGATGTTGGCTCAGGGTTAATCTTCCTCAAGCAAAAAAGAGGAAGATTGGCAACAGATGTCAGCTCAGGGCAAATCTTCCTCAGGTAAAAAAAAAAAACAGAATCCCCTCCAGGATACCACACTATTTAGTCATCATGTCTTCTTATGCTCTGCTTGGCTAGGAAAGTTTCTCAGAGTTTTCCTTGGTTTTGAAGACATTGACAATTATAAGGAGTATCTGTCAGGTATCTGCAGGATGCCCCAGTATTGGAATTTGTCTGATGTTTTTCTCATACTAGACTGGAGTTATGGGTTTGGGGGGAGACTGTGCCTGGTTGTTTACTGATGAAACTCCACGGCTAGCACAGAGCTGCACACAGAAGATGTTCGATACATGTTTATTGAATAACTGGATGCCTACTAGTAAGAAAACGGGTTCAGGAAGGTTAAGAAATATGCAAGGGATACCCAGCAAGTCAGGAGCAAAACTAGGATCAGAACCCGGGACTCTGACTCCGAAACTCCTCCACTTTCCAATATATTCTATCAGCCTCGCAATAATGATAACGACAAATTCCAAATACTATCCCAGGTAACTTATGTACGTTCTTTCTAACTCTCTTAAAAACATTTCAAGAAATGTGTTATTATCCTATTTTTGTGCAGCTCAGTGGTACTTGGGAACTTCTCCAAGACTACACAAGAAAAAAGTGGCCTAAGGGGCAGCACATGGCTTGGTGGGTAAGTTCACGTGCTCCACTTCAGCAGCCGGGGGTTCACAGGTTCGGATCCCAGGTGAAGACCTAGCAACACTCTTTAGGCCACACTGTGGCAGCATCCCACATGAAACAGAGGAAGATTGGCACAGATGTTGGCTCAGCAACAACCTTTCTTAAGCAAAAAGAGGAAGATTGGTGACAGCTGTTAGCTCAGGGCCAATCTTCCTCACACACACACACACACAAAGTGGCCCAGGATTTGAACCTTCTCCAGCTGCTTTCAGAGTGCTGATCGTCCCGTTACCATCATAGTGACCTTTCAAAGATGGATTCTCCCTCTTTAAAACTCTCACTGCCACTGACACTACCCACTCTCCTGCCCATACCCCAAGCTCCAGGCACAGTGAGCACCTGGCAGATCTGGTAAAGGACACGCTACGTCCGGTGTCCTCGCATGTACTGTTGTCAAGCTCAGAGCGCCTTTCCTCGCCAGCCTCCACCCTCTCATGGGGAGAGGGATCTTATTTATCCTTCAGTTTCATCCTTCAACTCCAACCCCTAACTCTCTGAAACAAACCACCCTGATCCATCCAGACAGACTGCATGCTCCCCACTCTGTGAGCTCCGTGTTCACAGTGCATGCCTCTACCATTGCGCTCGCTGGTCATACCACAGTGACGCTGTTCATTTACAGCTCCCACTCTCTAACTAGACATTGAACTCCTCTGGGCAAGGATCCTGTCTCATTCATCTTTGTATCTGCCATACGTAACACAGTACCTGGCACATTACCAGTGTGAATGAATGAACAAATGCATATGGAAGGGTATAGAATAGTCTTCCATGCAGGGACATAAAACTCCTGAAAATGAACTGAATGCTGCCTCCACGCTCTCTTCTCCAAGGCCAGAGGCACGTGGCCAGTCTCGCCAGGAGTTTTCCATCTTGCTATTAAATACATCTTGGCTCCACGGCTGAGCGATGTCAGAAACCTGGGGGTGAACAATGGGCCTAATCTCAGTATCTAAGTCAGATAATGGGCTGGAAATCCAGCTGAGCCTCTTCTGTCATTCTGCAAAGAAAATACAAAAGTCTCCTCATAAACTACCTTAGAGACCAAGTATCTATTCCGTAAAGACATTTCATCAGCTATATATGAAAGCATCCGGTGTGTGGTTTAAAGCTCTCCCCCCACTTTTGCTGTCCCCGAACCATTCAAAGTGGAGTGGAAACCTGGCAGTTAACCAATTAACTTGATTGGAGTAAATAGCCAAATTAGATAATTAATGATCGTGTTTGCCAAATTTCCACTTCACTTCTATGCTGGGTAGATAGAGCCCTGAGGCTACAGATCCGTTTACAGGCACTTTGCCCAATTCTCCTGGGGAGTCCTCCTGTATCTTGAATCTCACATCTTCCGTTACCCCTTCTGGCTCTTCTCCTTCACTTTGGAAAACAGCTAGAGAATAAGGAAGCTCACAGCACGGGACACTTACCCTCACACTTGGTTCTAAAAGATGTCTGCTGGCCTCAAGTTTGGCAGGTCAACGCAGGCCGAGGTCGTGAATTTACATTTCCTCTCTGTGTCAGCATCCCAAAAATGGCTGCTCCGTTCGCCCTTTATCACAGGAACCAAGAGAAGGGGAGGTCCCTTCCTGCAGGCCATGCATTGAAGGTGACTTGTCGAAGAATTGATATCCTTCCTCTCCAGATTGTAACCTGCTGCCATTTTGCATGGCTAAGAGAAGCCACATCTATTTCTTCCCCAAGGCTTTCTTGGGCCACTTTTGGGTACATGGAAGATTAAGTGGCAAAGCATTTCTGGATTTAAAAAACATTTTGAGATTAAAACCTGGAGGTCCAAAAGAGGTGGTCTTTTGTAAGGAGGTAACAGGGCCTATGTGGAGGGGTTGGGGGTTTTTTCTTGTTTGTTTGTTTGTTTGTTTGTTGGTGAGGAAGATTTGCCCCTGAGCTAATATCTGTTGCCAATCTTCCTCTTTTTTCTTGAGGAAGATTGGCCCTGAGCCAACATCTGTGCCAATCTTCCTCTGTTTTGTATGTGGGATGCCACCACAGCATGGCTTGATGAGCAATGTGTAGGTCCTACCCAGGATCCAAACCACAAACCCCTAGGCACTGGAAGTGGAGCACACCAACTTAACCACTACGCCACCAGGCTGGCCCAGAGGGGTTGTTTCTGTGGTCGACAAGATAAGAGTGTAAAATGCACCGCACAGATTTTAATCAAAAGCTGAGAGGCTGGGGGATGGCAGTGGAGAGAAGAGCAGAGCTGCTATTAGCATAGCCAGTCCACACTGCAGCAATACTCAGTTACCGCTGTTAGAATACTTCGGAATTCTCACACCTTTCAAGAGGCACATTTTCAATTGTCACAGATTTACCGCACACGGCATCGGGCCCATGCTGGGACTTTACGCATTAAAAAAAAAATTAGTGAGCACCTGCTTCATGCTAAGTGTTGCTCCACAGAAATAACGATGAACAAGACGAATAACTTATAGTCTAGTTAACAGCCATTCTTCTCTGCTCATGCCTGCAAAGCCGGCATTAAACCCCATCGTGGTCATTCCTCCCCACTCCAAGGTCTGCAAACGAGATGGAGATGGTAGCATTAAAACGAGATGCAGGGGCCGGCCCGGGGGCGCAGCAGTTAAGTTCACACGTTCCACATCAGCAGCCGGGGGTTCACAGGTTCAGATCCCGGGTGCGGACATGGCACCACTTGGCAAGCCATGCTGTGCCAGGCATCCCACATATAAAGTAGAGAAAGATGGGCACGGATGTTAGCTTAGGGCCAGTCTTCCTCAGCAAAAAAAAAAGAGGAGGATTGGTGGCAGATGTTCACTCAGGGCTAATCTTCCTCAAAAAAGCAAAAACAAGAATGAACAAACAAACAAAAACTAAATGCAGGAGACAGAGGGACAGTTGCTGGGGGTTGGGGGGCAGAGAGGACAACTACAAAAGAGACGCACAGGGCAATTTTTAGGGGATGTCAGTATTCTGTGTGGGACTACAGTAGTGAGTATGTGACTCTGCATTTGTCAAATCCTGTAGAATTGTATCTCACAAAGAGTGAACTGTAATGTATGCAAATTAAAAAAAATCAACCGGGAGGTTGGGGAATGCCAGGATGAAATGCAGACTGTGACAAAAGGCTCTAACTGTATTACAAATGTGTGACATAATCTCAATAGCAGCGAGCAAACCAGTGCTCAGATATTGTTTTCTAAATACTGTTCTCTAATGAAAGAAAGCAGAGCCTTGGGGCAATGGCTGATTCTAGGCCTGAGACAGGGGAAATACAAGATGCGCCTGCAGCGTCTTATAACATCAAGAAAGTAAGGAAGTGCTCAGAAGACGAAAGGATGGAGACACATCAAAAGGATACAGAAGGGGCCTGCCCGGTGGCTCAGCAGTTAAGTTTGCATGTTCCACTTCGGCTGCCCAGGGTTCACCGGTTCGGATCCCGGGTGCGGACATGGCACCTCTTGTCAAGCCATGCTGTGGTAGGTGTTCCACATATAAAGTAGAGGAAGATGGGCACGGATGTGAGCTCAGGGCCAGTCTTCCTCAGCAAAAAGAGGAGGATTGGCAGCAGATGTTAGCTCAGGGCTAATCTTCCTCAAAAAAAAAAGGATACAGAAGCCAAACTGAAAGAGTGCCCAATGTCCCAGACTGCGACAATTTGAGCATCCGATAAATCAATAACGAACATAAAATAGACAACATGAAACTGAATTATAATCCAAAGTCTAAAATAATTATATGAGTCCATACTGATATAACTATATGATTGAGTAAATAAGTAAATAAAGGAGAGGAGACAAATCTTCCTTAAAGAAGAATTCCAAATAGGTAGATATCCCGCTTCAAGAGATGGAGCTTAATTCCACCTCCCACTGCTTGAATGTGGCCTGGACTTCATGACTCGCTTCCCGAGAGGAGACTACAGAAAGGGGAGGAGGGTAACTTTACAGCGGAGAAATCTTTCAAATACTACCGTGGCTAAGTGACCAAGGTTAACATCACCAAGAGTAAGACATTGATAGCAGTTACCCCCTGATAGGATGCGATTAGAAAGGCATTTTGTCTTCCAAAAAAAAACAACCCCAGTATAACCATATGAAAAACATCGGATAAACCCAACTAAGGGACATTCCATAAAATACGTAGCCAGTAATACTCAAAACTCACTGTCATCGAAAACAAAGGGAAGATTGAGAAACCATCACAGATCAGGGGAGCCAAAGGGGACGTGACAACTAACGCAATGTGGAAGCCTGGATTGGATCCTGAAACCAAAAAAAGGACATTAATGGAAAAAAAATCAGTGAAATCCAAATAAAGTCTGCGGTTTACTTGATAATAACATACTATTTTTTTATTTTTAGTGTTAAAATATGTAACACAGTAATATAAGATGTTAATATTGGGGAGGCTGTGTGAAGAGCAGATGGGAAGTCACTGTGCTATCTTTGCAAATTTTATGTAAATCTGAAATTTTTTCCAAGCAAAGTTTATTTTAGAAGAAATGCAGGGGCCAACCTCATGGCCGAGTGGTTTAAGTTCATGTGCTCGGCTTCAGCGGCCCCGGGTTCCATGGGTTCGGATCCTGGACGCAGACATGGCACTGCTCATCAGGCCATGCTGAGGTGGCATCCCACATGCCACAACTAGAAGGACTCACAACTAAAAATGTACAATTATGTATTAGGGGGCTTTGGGGAGAAAAATAAAAAATAAAATCTTTAAAAGAAGTGCAATTTGTCAAAACGCATAGAATGTACAACACAAAGCATGAACCCCAATGTGTCAGTTCAGGCTCGTCAGTTGTAACAAGTCTGTCACTCTGATGCGGGACGTCCATGGTGCAGGAGGTTGTGCATGTGGGGTGGGAGCGAGGGGGCATATGGGGACTCTACTTTCTGCTCAATTTTGCTATGACCTAAGACTGCTCTAAAAAATAATAAAGTCTATTAAAAAAATAAATGCAGACTTTTAGTTCTAGCTATGATGGAGTAACTTCTTAACAGGCCAATGCTCCCATAAGAAAAACAAAAAGAGCTGGATTAAAAGAAAAAAAAAGTTGTTTGAAGGCATAAAAGAGCTTTCAAGACTGCCAGGACTTGAGACAGCAGATCCCAGAGAGAAGGAAAGTACATTGAAGAAGCCTAGCTTTTTGCACAAAGCTTTTCCCCTTGGGGCATTTGCCAACCTTTGCGTGGGGCTGAAGAACCAGCAGAGCTAAATGGGATAAAATCTCACACAGTGAGAGAGACAAAAATTGGAGTTCATAGACACCAAAGCAGCCAGGTCTTGAGACGTCAAGATTCAGGAGAGGAAAACAGCGCCGATAGGAGAGCCCGACACTCAACATCAGTTTTTCTATTGAGGCATTTTCTTCTTAGCAGGCATGATGCTAAGAAGTCAAGCAGAAACAGCTGAAAAGAAGAGCAGAGTTTTCAGTGGTTTTGCAGTGCTGAGAAAGTAAAATTTGACTTTAAGACTCACCAAGGAGAAGGAGCCCTGAGAAATTTCCCGGTTCTCAGACCCAGCTTAACAAAACCCACAAATCAGGCTTGAGTTTCTCAGTCCCTGATTGGACTGACTTGATCTTCCTTTTGTTGTCTGCCAGAGTATAAGGTGACTCCTCTCAGGAAGTAGATAATATCATCCAGAGCTCTATAATTTATCACACAGAACATCCAACACTCCATCTAAAACTATCACGCATACCAAAAAACAGGACCGAGAGAACAGCTAGACAGTAGACCTACAGGTACCAGATATGGAAGTTATCTGGCACAGATTTTAAAATAATTGTGATTAATTTATACAAGATGGAGATTTTTACCAGAAACCTGGAATCTATTTTCTGAAAACAGAACGGAAATTATAAAACCAAAAGTTATAACAACGGAAATTAAAAACATTATATATGCATTTAATAGTAGATTGAACAGAGCTAAAGTGAGGATTCGTGAGCTGAAAGACAGGTCAGCAGAGAATATCCTGACCTTGCACAGAGAGCAAAAGGGATGAAAAATTAAAAAAAACAGCAGGAGACACATAGCAAGCAGTGAAAGAGCTAATGTGCAGGTAACTGGAACAACGTATGAAGAGATAATGGCTAGAGATTTTTCAAAATGAATTAAAGACATCAAACCACAGATTCAAAAAACACCACAAACTCTAAGCAGAACAGATAGAGGAAAATCACACCTTGGTACATCATATTAAACTGCTTTGAACCAAAGACAATGAGAAAAGTCTTTACAACTGCTCAGGAAAAATCTAGTACTTTCCAAGGAGCAAACGAAGACCGACATTTCAAAAATAAAGGAGACAGAAGATAATGGGATATTGCTAAGGACTGAATGTTTGTGCCCCTCCCAAATTCATATATTGAAGCCCTGATCGCCAATGTGACAGTATTAGGATGTGGGGTCTTTGGGGGTAATTAGGTCACGTGGGTAGAGTCCTCATGAATGGATTAGTGCCCTTATAAGAAGAGCTATGAGGGAGAGGATCTCTCTCTCCACCATGTGAGGACACAGCAAGAAGATGGTCGCCTGGAAGCCAGGAAGAGTCCTTACCAGGAACCAAATCGACCAGCCTCTTGATCTTGGACTTCCCAGCCTCAGAACTATGAGAAATAAATGTCTGTTGTTTAAGTCACCCAGTTTATGGTATTCTGTTTAGCATTCTGAGCAGACCAAGATAGACGTCATATTTAAAGTGCTAAAAGAAAATAAACGGCAACATAGAAATCTACACTCAGAAAAAATATCTCAAAAAAGTGAGAAAGAAATAAAGGGATTTTTCAGGTGGTGTTGCCAGCAGACTTGCATTAAGGAAATACTAAAGGGACTTCTTCTGGCAGATAGAACTATATGAAGGAATTAAGGGCAACGGAAAGGGTAAATTTATGGGTAAAACTAAATGTGCATTGACTGGACAAAATAGTAACAATGTGTTGTGTGACTTCTTGTATATGCATACAACAATAATACAAAAAGTAAGAGGGAAAATTGAGTCAAAGGATTTTAAGGCCCTAGCATTATCTGGGAAGTGGTAAAGGTATTAATGAATAAAAGATTGTTTCAAATGGCAGTTGTAATAATTAAGTTGACCACTAAAAGAATAGTAAAAAATGTATCTCTAGAAAGCTAATAGAGGGAAAATAGTAAAAAATAATCATTTTTTAAAAAGTATAAAATGAAGGGGGAAAAGGAAATTAAGATAGATGCAACAAATAGAGTATAATTAATAGGATAGTGGATAAAAACCCAAATATATTAGTAATCCATTCAATGTAAACCATTTAAATACTCCAGTTGAAAATCAGAGATTGGGCAGCCCTTCCGGACTGGTGGAATAAAGACCTCCAAAATTCCACCCCTCCATAAAAGCAAAGAGAACACTGGCAAAGATGGTCAGAACTCTGGAAATTAACCAAAGGCTTGCACTAATAGGAGCAACATTTATTGAAGAAAAGCAGCTGAATCTTATAAGGACGGTGAGATTTGCGGTGTTTTAATTTACCCTGTTCCCATCCCCCTCCTCTCTATGTGGTAGCCTTAAAAACCAGCAGCCTCACAACCACAATAGCTATGAAAAAACAGCCACTTAGCAGCCACTGGAAGGGGCAGAACCAGTTTGAAGTTCCCCCCCAAAAACCCATTCCCAGAGAATTGTCACTATCTGACCTTTCTGGCAGCCTCCTGGAAAAGCCCCATTCATAAGCCTTCTCTTCATTGACTCGACTCAGCTTGCTCAGTGGGCATTTGTCAAAAGCAGTCAGTGGCCGTTAATTAAGATCACAGCTGCCTCAGTTGGCACGGCTAGTTGAATCAAACAAGAGGCTGGCCAAAAGCAAAAAGGCAAAAGTGGGGAATGAGATGACCATAGGGCGCTTTGAAAAACATCAACGTCATGTTCATGGATCAGAAGACTTCATACTATCAGGAGGGCAATACTCCCCCAAACTGATGTACAGATTCAATGCAGTCCTATTAACATCCCAGCTGCCTTCTTATATTTACAGAAACTGACGAGATGATCCTACAATTCTTATGGAAATGCAAGGGACCCGGAACAGCCCAAGCACTTTCGAGAAAGAAGAACAAAGTTGGAGAACTCATACTTCTCAACTTCGAAACTTACAACAAAACAGTCTGTAGTGGCATAAGAATAGACAAAGAGATCAATGGAATAGAATTGAGAGTCCAGAAATAAATTCTCACTTTTACCGTCAATTTATTTTCAACAAGGGTTCGAGACGACTGAACAGGAAAATTCAATAATTGGTGCTGGGGCAACTTAATATCCACATGAAAACAAGTGAAGTTGGACTCAATCTTATATCCTAGTCAAATAACTCAAAATGGGTCATAGGCCTAAATGTAGGATCTAAAATTATAAAACTCTCAGAAGAAAACATAGGGGTAAATCTTCATGACCTTGAGTTAGGTGGTAATTTCTTACATGTGACACCAAAAACACAATCAATAAAAGAAAAAAAACCCAGATAAATCGGGCTTCATCAAAATCAAAAATGTTTCTGCTTCTAACAACACCATCAAGAAAAAGAAAAGACAACTCATAGAACGGGAGAAAATATTTGCAAGTCACACACCGGATAAGGGACTTATATTCAGAATTTATAAAGAACTTTTACAACTATAAAAAGACAAATATCCCAATTTAGTAATGAGCAAAGAATTTGAATAAATATTTCTGCAAAGAAAATACATCAACGACCAACCAGCACACGAAAAGATGCTCAATATTATTAGTCATCAGGGAAATGTAAATAAAAAACACAGTAAGATACCACTTCCCACCCACTCAGATGGCCAGAATCAAAATAGATCATAACAAGAGTGGGCAAGGATGTGGAGGATCTGGAACACTGTGCGTGGCTGGTGAGATTGTAAAATGGCGCAGTAATTTTGGAACACTGTTTGGCGGTTCCTCAAAATGTTAAACATAGAGTTACCATATGACCCAGTAGTTCCACTCCTACACATATATCCAAGAGAAATGAAAACATATGTTCAGACAAAAACTTGCACTTGACTCTTCCTAGTGTCATTTTTCATGATAGCCAAAAAGTGGATACAACCCGAATGTCCATCAATGGATGCATGAATAAACAAATGTGATCTATCCATCCTCCGGAATATGATTTGACAATGAAAAGAATGGAGTACTGATGGTGAGCCTCAAAAACGTTATGTTAAGTGAAAGAAGCCAGTCACAAAATACCACATATTGTGTGATTCCATTTATATGAAATGTCCAGAACACGCAAATCCATTGAGACGGAAAATAAATCAGTGGTTCCCAGGCATGGAAGGTGGGGGTTTTGAGTGACTGTTAATGGATATGGGGTTTCTTTTTGAGTAATAAAAATGATCTAAAGTTAGATGGTTGTGATGGTTGCAAAACTCTATGAATATACTGAAAAACACTGAATTTTACATTTTAAAATGGTGAATTTTATGGCATGTGAATTATGTTTCAATGAAGACGTTCTTTAAAAACAGCAAAATTCTAAAGTTTATATGGAAATGCAGAGTGACAAAAAAGCCAAGACACTTTTGAAGAAGAAATTAGACTATTATTTTTGTCGTCTCTGCTCTTTTATAGTCATGTTTCCTTCGGTGTATCCAAATGTTCACATTCTTGCTTTTCCCTATGTCTTATGGCACTTCAGACTTTCCTTCTGGGTTCATTTCTTTTCTTCCTGAGTGATAGTCTTTAAAGTTACTAATGCACGTCTGTCTGGTAAGCTATATCAAGCCAGCTCTATAATTCTAGGTTTACGATGGTTTCTTTCAGTATTTTAAAGACATTTTCTCAATGTTGTCTTGCGTCTGTTGCTGATTCTGAGACGTTAGCTATCAATCTAATTGTCATTCCTTTATAAGTAATCCATCATTTCTCATTTAAAATCTTCTCCTTGTCTTGGTGTTCTACCAAATACAAGGTACATTTTCTTTATCCTGCGTGGGCTACGATGAGCTTACAGAATCTGATAATTCATGTCTTTCATCATTTGGGGGAAATTCGAAGCCATTATTTCTTCCAATATTGCATCTCTGTCATTCTCTCTGGCCTCTCCTTTTGATTAAGCCCATGTAAGACCGTTTTGATCTGCCTCCCACATCTCTTAGTTTATCTTTCTTATTTTCATCCTGTGCTTCTGTCTGCTGAATTCTTAGTAATTTCTCGATATCTATCTTCAGCTGCCTAATTTGCTGTTTAACCCCACCATTCGAGTTCCTAAGCCCAATTATTATATTGTTCTATATCCAGAATTTTATTAATCTTCCCGGTCCTTTGTGATAATGTCTTGTCCCTTAGTTTTACTTTCAATCCCTTTTAAAATTTCTTGAAATATATAAAATACATACTTTATATTTTTCCTTGCTGATTTCAATATCTGCAATATGTATCCCCATGTGGTCCTACAGAGAATGAATTCCGGTTTCAGACCCCAAATTAGGAAGCCTCGAGTCTTTTATCTTTCTTTTCCCCTGAATTCAGAGTCAAAGCCAGCAGAGCCAGGAACCTGCACCTTCTACCTCTGCGACACAAGCTTCCTTCTTGGGTGCCCGCTGTTGGGGAGAGTGGCTTTCTTTGGGGGGGTTCTCAGGCTTGGTGGGGACAGGTGGTCTCTGATTCCCCCGGAACTCAGATCATCCGTTATGTCCTCCCACTTGCACAGCCACATTCACACACCCACAAGCACACACACACGCCCACACACACGTCTACACTCTAGTCTACCAGGAGCCTGCAGATGATCCAGGGCAACTGCCGGCTACAGCACTGACTTGTCCTTCTGCATTCATGTCTGACCTTGAAGGTTTCCTCTCATTTACTGCCAGGTCACCCATGCGTTAATTTTTCTTCTCTTTTACTCAGTGTTTTTAGGTGCTCCGTCCTGAGAGATTCTCTGCAAACATCAAGATCAACAATTTTCTGAAAAACGAAGTGCAGGCTGAAGGCTTCCTAGTTCATAAATGAGGACCAACAGCACACTGTCAGGTCGAATGACTGTCTTGGTTGGTTCAGGCTGCTCTAACAAAGCACCTTAGACTGGGTAGTTTATAAACAACAGAAATGTATTTGTCACATTCTGGAGGCTGGAGTCTGAAATCAGGGTCCTGGTAAGGACCCTCCTCCAGGTTGCAGACTGTCAGCTTCTCATTGTATCCTCGCATGGTGGCAGAGAGCAAAGAGTGGAAGCAAGATCTCTCATGACTCTTTTAAGGGCACTAATCCCATTCATGGACGCTCCACCCTCATGACCTAATTACCTCCCAAAGGCCCTGCCTCCTAAGACCATCACACTGGTGGGTAGGGTTTCAACATATAAATTTCGGGGGGACACAAGCTTTCAGTCCCTAACGATGACTTTAACAAGTTCAGACAGTGTAACTTACCAATGGGTAGAGAGTAAGTAAACCCAAGAAAGAGCATTAGGGGGTGGGGGAGGGAGTGTTCCTGTATAGCTGGATATACAGAGTGCCATCGAGGGAATTAGGATTGAAATCCGCATCTCCCATTTCCAACTTTGGTCCTTGGCCTAGGCCTTCTGACAGCTCTTTCTTCAGAGAACAAAAGTAGGATACTGTACACAAGAGATCCAACAACAGAGCTGACCACACCAACAGCCTATTGAACAGGGATGTGTTTCAGAGAAATCCAGAACTGGCTTATCAATGTAAGGAATTCAGACATTTCTACATTCAGCAATGCAAGCCACATGCATTTGGGAAATTAATCAGACATGTCCCTTCCTCAAGGAACTTCATGCACCGGACTCATCTAGGCCAGTTGTTTGCTTCCAGACATGTGAACCTACAGTGAAAACACGGTGTGATCCCCCTTGGGGTGGTTTCAGAAGTGAAGCTAAGGTGGAACTCTGCTTCTACTGGGGTCAGAGCCTCTTTCATCTACAGAGCAAGGCAGAAGCCAGCCTAAAGCCTCTGGTGCCGGATGCCATCATGCCCCTTTCATTTCTCAATGTTTCTCTCTGCTTCACATCCTGCTCTCCAGTCACAGCTGACCCTCCTTTGCCCTTTCCCTCATCAAACCTCAGAGTCCCTCTCTCACAACCCTCTTCTCCATGACCACGTTAATACATTTGATTACGTCAAATTTTTCACTGTCGCAGAAATGCTGCAATAAATATTCTTGTGCTCATGTGCAACTTTCTCCAGGAAAAATACCAAAGAGTGGAATTGGTGGGTCATAGGGTATGCACATTGTCCCCTTTCCTAGATGTCACCAAAGGGCTCTCCAAAGTGGTTTACCGATTGCACTACTAACCGCAGGGTATGGGCGAGTCCTGGCGCTCCATATCTTTACCAATAGTTGGCATTATGAGATTTTAATTCTCAAAGACCTTCTTTCTACAAACCAATCCAATGAACTCCTCCATCTGACTCGCTGATGGGTAGTGAGTAACATACTTGTGTCATTCTGAGCTCTTCCAGACATTGGATCTTGGAGCAGGGGTTCGCAACTTGCCCTGAAGAGTGAGCTGAGGGCCATCGATTCCTCCCAGTGGCTGATTGGAAGGCGGTCTTTCTCTAACTCACGCTGAGTGAGAGCACAGGCCAGTTAGAAGAAAAAGGGGGGCTGAGGCTCTGAGAGCCCGGTCAGTGCCAGCCACCCACACTGCTTACCAGTATGGGTCTTAGAGATGAGGTTGGCATCGCACTGACCCTTGAGCCAGTGAAGCCAGGCTGCCTGCTGCCTTTGGCATGTCTCCTAATAAAAGAGAGGCCAGGATAATGGGAATCTCAGGTCCTGGGGCCAAAGGTGGAGAGACATCTGGCCCTTTGATGACAGATGGTAGTCCAGAGGAGGCCACGCAAAGAGGGGGCATGAAAAGAGAAATGACGGAAATGTGGATCCTACTAGATCTCTGTGTCTGGATCTGAAACAAGTGCTTGTCTGTCATTCTTCTGTCAGTGTCCAGAGGCGGCGAAGGTAGCAGAGTGATTAAGAGTGCCCTCTCGGAGGTAGGTAATCTGGGGGTCTTCTACTTACAGGCTCAAGATGTTAGGTACATTACTTAACCTCTCCCTGCCTCAGCTTCCTTTTCCGTAAAATGAGAATGTTCCTACATATTCATAAGGTTGCCATAAAAAGAAATGAGATAATATCAGTAAAATGCTTAGCAAGGCTCTGGTGCATAGTAAGGACTCAGTAAATGTTAGTTGTTATTCTTATCACCATGATTATTGATATATAATACATACATATATTTTATATATGTTTGTATATATAGTAGATATGTATACATGTAACCTATGACCAGCTCCATTGGAGCAAGATGCAATATCAGGACTGGCAGCTGGGTTTCATCTTGTGTATCGATCGATTCTGATTGGTTGGTAATGGCTGCCTGTTGAGAAGGATTCCAAGGTCACCCTTGGACTCATGGAAAAGAGCAGTAGACGGTGATCAACGGGCAATGTCTGCCATGGCTCAAGAAGGGGAGCGATAGCAGACACGCCACGTACTCCCCCCACCCTGTGGTCTGCACAGGATGCAATGTCAAAATAGCCACTTCAGAAAGCCCCCAAGACTGTAACTGCCATATGAGACTGTCCGGGATTCCACCAGCTTCTCAGCCTGGGTCCAGAGAGTCTGTCATATCTGACAGTGCCCTCCAAACACAATTTGCCTGCTTTCACTCCTTCTCCCAGTACATCTCGAGGCTGGATATTTTCAAAGGCATCATTGGGAAAAGCTAAGAAACTGGGATTTCATGCCCATCCTGAGGGCTTAAAAGAGGAGATGACAAATAAAATGTCCAAATGCTGTCTTCTTACTCACTTATAATTCTGCCACCAGGATGAATAGAAAATGCCGGATCCAGGTGACATTGGTTCCTCTTTAGGAAATAGAACATTTGAAATCTTTTCTCAATCTCTGTTCTCTCATTGACTGTGAAAAGGTCACCAGCGACATCCCAATTACCGCACTTAATGGTTTCCAATCTGTCCTCATTCAACCTGACTCCCATGGCATTTGACACATACCCACCCTTTCTGGTGACTGCCTCCCCCTCAGACTTACACAGCTCTTCCCTCTCTCCTGCATCCTAGTCCCATAGACCATTTGGATGCCCCACTTTCACTTTCAACTCAATATGCATAAAAGCAAACTCGTCCCCACCCCCATAACAGGTTGGGCTCCCTCTGCCCATGGATGCCTTTGTTTCTATTCACGGCACACCGTTCCCTCTCTCATCTGGGCATAAAACCTCAGCTCCTCTCGGTTCCTCCCTCTCCTTGTGCCTCACAGCCAGCCTCTTGATCCCAGCCATTCTGCCTCTTCATGCCACTCCTGGGCCACCCACAAGCGACCCACTAGTTCAGGCACTTCCTGCATTAGCTTGGGACCAGCTCCTACCAGCCTTTCTCCTACAGTCTCTTCTCTCAGGAAATCCACCCCACACTCGAGTCATAGATTAATCTCCTCCATATGCTGCTTAAGGCATTTTCTGAAATTTTCCATTGTTCCCATCGTTCAAAGTAAACACCACAGTCCTTTGCTTGTCAGTCAGTGGACTTTTCATTTGGCCCCCATTTAACTTGGTCAGTTCAGACGGGTCTATTGGCCATGCCCTGGACTTTTTTATTTGAGGGGATCACATCTCCCCCAGATCTGGTTTCCATTGGTGGAAACTCCTCCTGGAAGAAGAGTGACATCTCTCCTTGGTTGGTTTGGGAGAAGGAACAGAGCATCATATCTAGCACCTTTCTCTTCCTTCCTCTTGGGAGCCAGGCTCCCCACTGGGTGGATCCAGGCCTACATTTTCAGAGGCAGCCCCTCCCACAGGGAGGTTTGCGGGGCATCCCGGGCTGCCTGAGAGGGTATTAGGAAGCCAGGCCCCTTACATGTCAGTACGACCCACACCCTCCAATACCAGATTTTTCAGTTATAAAAGTGATATTTGGTTTTGCCTCCCATCTGTCTTATTCCTTTTTCATACATTTCAATTAGTGTAGAGCTTAGGGGAAAGAGGAGTTCTTCATCTGGTCTCTTTGACCCCAACAATGCCGTAACTTCCCTGCCTCTGGGGCTTTGCTCCTTCATCCCCCACCCCCCACCCAGGAACACTTACTTTCTCTGTCTGTCTGTCTGTCTAGTTCCCGACCTCCTTCAGGACCCTCCCAAAGTACCACATCACCGTGAAGCCTCTCCAGGCCCCTGGATCTCCCCTCCCTCTGTACTCAGGCTTCCTGGTACACCTGCTGCTTAGCAATCGTGCACTGCCGTGTGATAGTCCTGGAAACCTCAACTTGCCTTCTGGTGGAAATTCTCACCTGTTTATGTTCTGCCTCCCACGTAAGTTATACCTGGGGGCAGGCACGTTCCCTTCTGGCTTGTTATCAATCTTACCTTCCGTAACACCTGCACAGGGTCCTGTGCAAGGAAAGCTCTGGGTAGCTGGGGTGTTTAACTGAGCCACTGATGGCACACAGGTGGCTTCCCGTCTCCCTGTCTCAGCCCCAGAGATCCAAGCTGTGGCTTCAAGGCAACACTAGCATGGTCCTTTTAACTTCCGATACTTTGTGGCCTGGGACAGCAACTCCACCCAAAATCTGGCAAAATGATCACATGATTTAGGAGATTTTTAGAGACTCTTTTCTCTGACCACACATTTATTCTGTCGCAAATAATTTTGTCTTGAATAATGAGAAAAATGCAGTATAGCAAGTACATAACGCAGGTGTGTGAGCTTCACCTCTCCCACGCACCTGTGGGCTCCTTCAGACCAGGCCTCATGTTCTTTGGACCTCCCCGCGGTGTTGTGTAAAGCCAGGCACTCAGGGAACACTTGCTAGCTTGATCTTTTCTTAATAATAGGAGCCATCTCCAAACTCTGACATCAGGGTCATATTTGTTCTTCGTTTATGTAATATAGCATTTAGTTACTTGAGGTTAAACTTTAAGCCTTGTTGCAGACAATGAAGAAAGAAGAGAATGATGCATATAAAACCAGCAGGATATGTGTGTGCGTGAAAGAGTGAAAGAAACAGAGAAAGAGACAGAGATTGCTGAAGGGCGCCCTTAATAGGCATTTTGCAACTCTGTAAGCCTCCAGGAGCCCTGAATGGGTAGATATACCTCTTTGATTCTAAGCAATGGTTTGTGAGATAAACCGTACGTTCCTGTCTGGTGCCCTGGTTCTCAGAGAACCCATTCTAACCAAGAACAAAGGTTTTGGGAAAAGTAGTTTCATGCACACTGCAGCATAATGATTGACAGGCTGACTATTAGCCTGAGTTGGCCTCATCTGGCCTTTTTTAAGGGCAATACCGTATTCGTAACGTAACATTCGAATGCTAAAGCCCTGGCAGGTCCTGCAAAGGAGACAGTGCAGCTGGCAGCCTGACACGGGAGGCACTGGGAGGGGAAGGCTTGGCTTCTGCGCATTAACACGTTTGACATTTGGTATCTAAAGGGAACAGCTAATAAATAACCCGCCAATGATGACACTCTGTAATGACAGCTTTTATTACCAGCCAGTTAATCCTCTACGCCAGCTCTGTCCTTTCAGCCATCTGCTGTTGCATCCTTATTTACTTATTTTTATTTTCCTGGGGCTTGAACTTGGAACGTTTATCTCCTGCCAGTGTCATAGTTTGAAGCTGACTCAAGGGCTGGGGCCGTGGCTGGTTGTAGGTGACTCAGGAGCAAAGTCGGCAGAAAAGGGGAGTGGACCAAGATTTCAGCAAGGGGTTCACCTCATGAAGCCAGCTGGTCATCTTGGGACCAGAGGACTAGGCGACACTCACCTCTTGATTACTACTTCGTTTCAGAGCCAATGTGTATAGTTTGTGCCTCAACTGAATCTGACACACATTTATTGAGTTTCTCCTATGTGCCCCCATAATAGGATATGTTCTGGGGACACAAAAATAAGACTATTTTAGATGCATTCCATCCCTTCGAGGCCAAAGCTGACAGGTCAGCAGAGGAGGCCCTCACGTAATAAATCTCAATACTGGGATATGAGTTGTAATAGGAATAAACTTAGAGTGCTGTGAGGTCAGAGCTGAGGGGGGACTTCCTTCTCGGAGGGTTGGAGGAGGAAGCTGCCCAGAACTGTGAAGGGTCTGAGGTTTTACCTTATTTGCAAGCTAACAAGCTAGCTGGTGTTACGGACTGAACGTTTGTGCCCCCGTCCAAATTCATATGTGGAGGCCCTAACTCCCCATGTGATGGTATTTGGAGGTGGGGCCTTTGAGAGGTAATTAGGTTGAGATGAGGTCATGCGAGTGGGGCCCTTATGATGGGATTAGTGCCCAAATCATAAGAAGAAGAGATCAGAGCTCACTCTCTCCGTCCTGAGAGCAGACAGCAAGAAGGCGGCCATCCACAATCCTGGAAAACAGCTCTCTCCAGAACCAGTTTTGCTGGCACCCTGATCTCGGACTTCCCTGCCTCCAGAACTGTAAGAAATAAGCGTCTGCTATTTAAGCTACTCAGTCTGGGCTATTTTGTTACAGTAGCCAGAGCTGTAAGACTAAGACGGCCAGCCACAGTTTCATGGATGCTGGCAGAAGACATAAGACTCCTGGGTCAGAGACAAAGGACTTTATTACTCACAGCAATAGCAGTAGCCAGAGTGTCAGCTTTTGTGCAGTTTCCCCAAGCCCAGTCCCCACAGAGTGACACAAAAAAAGGCCAAGTAACCCCTGGACACACAGAGAGTTGCATTACAAGAGAGGAACCCTGAGCTTAGGGAGCCCAAATCTTTTATAGTGAGCAGTAAACATACCTGTCCTTTGTTCCAGAAGAAGACATTCACTCTGTCTTCCAAGACTGTTTTTTAGACCAAAATCCTTGAAAAGAGAGTCTGGAACAAAGATAGGAGGGCCTCCATTCATAGATGTCAGGAACTATGCAAGAATTCTCCCATTGAGAACTGGCTCCCAACAGAGGCCATCAAACCAAGGAATGTCAGTTCCTCATCAAAGGATTTGATAAAGCCCAGGACACATTCAAAGAAGGAAGCAGAAATTTTCTAAAAGTTGCATTTCTCTTAGGTTGGGCTATCTATGGGATCTCCTTAAAATACAATCCACAGTGGTACTTCCTGGATAAACTCCTTCAGCTGGAACCTCATGGGACGGTTGAAGGAGCCGTGGAAATGCAGGCTATGTGCAGGAAGCCACGTGGCTCAATGTGTAGATGCATCAGAAGTCAGACGGGCAGAAGCATTCAAGGCCCTTCGCTATCCGGTCATAGCCCAACTCCCCAGCCTGTGTCTGCCAGCTCCCTGCCTCATGCATTATACTCCAAGGGCTTCTGGCCGCCATGGTCTTGCTTCCACACCTTGCTATTTCTCCCACCCTTTTACCTTTTATCATGCAGTCCTCCTCATCTTTCCCACCCCAAAACTCAGTTCACTTGACTCACTCCTCATCCCTTAGGACCTGGCTCAAATACTGTCACCTGCAGGCAGCCCTCCTAGGTCACCTTAGGCTGGCTGAGGCGCCCTTCTCCTTGCTTCCTGGCACCCTCCATGTCCACTTCTCTCACTGCCCTTCCACAACGTTCTTACTTACCTGTGTGGATTTTTTCTCCCCACTGGACTCTGGGGTCCCTAGAGCAATGTCTTTTCCTCTTTGTGCTCCCCTCATAGCCCCCAGCACCGAGCAGTTCCCCACCCCTCACTAAACGAATGAGTCTCACTCTCTCTTCCACCCTATCCTTGACATCACAGGACTGGGGACACAAAGGTCTGAAGATCCATTAGCAAATGTGAAGATTCCAGGACAGCTCAACCACATGCCACAGGAAACTCAACTATTTTCAAGTAGCCCCCAACGGGTCATGAGGCAACGAAATTTAGTTCTTTTTTCCCACTGCTTTTTCACTATACCCCCGTTCTCCCTCCCCTGAAATGCAGTCAGCAGCTGCAACGTTATCTTCTCTCTCTGTCTCTCTCTCTCTCTTTCCATCTCTCTTTTTATTTCCTTCCTCCCTGCTTGTGGCAGGATCATGCCAGGTGCAGGCAACAGCATTGCATAACCCTCCTGGTGGGTTAAAGGTGCCACCCACCTCTGTTCTACAGAGAAAAAAAATGATAAATGGAAGATGCCCAATTATTGGTGGTTCCAAATCTTTGTTTTCATTTTGAGAGTTGGCGATGAGCATTGGTGCCAGACACCCCTGAGAATCTGGTGAAACATAAATCTTCTCCCCCCAAAATTTCTTTGCCCACCTGCTCACAAAATTTTGCAGACAACTGTGGGGATTGACAGAAGCCCATAGTCTCCAAGTTTTAAAAAAAACAAACCAATACTAAACAAGGCCCCTAAACTATGTCTCTTCATTACTTTCATTTTCCTAGGTCCTGAGCTTCCGAAGTGATGGAACACAACTTCTCAGAAAAAGGCTCAGGTCCCGGAGTTCTTTGTAAAGCGAACCAACCACAGGATATGACAAAGGCCGTGGAGGAGCCGACGGCGTGTGACCATTTGATAACTGTGGCCTCCCCGCATGGGGCTGATAAATTGGCAGAGAAGCCATGAAAATCGTTTTCAATAATCTTTAGACCTATGAAAGCTCAACTTGACCTAGAAATTCTGCGTTTGTTAGTTCTACCTCCTCCTGCTCCTGGCCACTTTGAGGTCCTTCTACTACCGCAAGTCTGATTGAACTGGCAAAATGGAGTCTTATTTATCATCGGCGTTCAGCCATGGGCCCCTGTTTAGCCCACGGACTGTGCCCTTTGAAGGCGGGAACCATATCCGGTTCGTGTCTGCATCCCCAGACCCAACGTACAATAAGAGCTCAACAAATAAATGCCTGATAAGTGAATAAATGAGTGAAAGGACGTTTACAGTCTAAAGTTTATGATAAATTGCTCATACCCCACAATGTCTTTGCCCTCCAAAGGTGCAAAAACTTACTTCATCCCACAACACAAAATCCATCTCAAGTTTTCAACATAAAATTGATGACACCTTTTTTTTACCCTATGCTCCTTCTCCCTCAATCTAAGGGGGGGCACAAGTGCTTGGGGACCAGAGCAGACTGAAATCCATCAGAGGGAAGTGGCACCATCAACCATGGTTGTTATGGACTGAATGTGTACCCCTAAAATATGTTGAATCCTAACCCCCAGGTGGTGGTAATAGGAGGCGGGGCCTTTGGGAGGTGATTACGTCATGAGGATGGAGCCTTCATGATGGGGTTAGAGCCCTCATAAAAGAGACCCCGGATATCTCCTTTGTCTCCACCAAGTAAGGTTATAGTGAGAAGACTGCCCTCTGGGAACCAGGAAGCAGATTCTTACTAGACACCAAATCTGCTGGCACCTTGATCTTCCAGAACTGTGAGAAGCAAATTTCTGTTGTTTACAAGCCAGTCTGCAGTATTCGTTCCAGCAGCCTGAATGGACTGAGACAACGGTACTATTGAACCTAGTTTGTATTTTGCTTTCTGGGTTCTCTTGATTCCTGGACATAGGACCACTCCACGCCCCCAAACTCACTGGTCCTGTGAGTCCCCCAGGGCCCAACAGTCAGCCCCAGAACTGGATGAGCCGTCCCAAATCTGCCCTGCGGGTGCCTTATGTAACCTGCATGCCTCAGATGTTGGTCATCAGTCTGAGATGTGCACGCAGTCATAGTGACCCTCACAGCAAACCCTCCACCTGGCTGCAGGATGGCAGCCCCCCCCCCAACCCTGCCCTGTGGTCTCCTGGGGGTGTCTCATCACTGCTCAGGAACAATTCCACTCACGACTCCCCCTGGTCTCCACATCAAGCTTCCTTCAATCTGCCCTGCCCCAGAACTTGCCCTATTTTACTAGAGGGCCCTGGACTCCCAGGGGTCTGAAGCCAGGCAAGGAGTAGAGAAAGGACAGAGACCAGGCCCTTCCCCAGCTCTGTCACCTGGCTGTGCCACAGTCTCATGTGGTCTTTCATGGTCTCATCTCCCTCAGCCTCTTGCTCTGGTCCCACCCTCTAAGAGATGTCGAGCCATCCATTAGCATGGAGTAGGGGACACGGAGAAATGCTAACCCTTCACCTCCACACTTCCACCACTCTCCCATCTCCCCTCCTTCCCCATCTCAGGTGCCTCCAAACTCCTCCTTCCTGGCCTGATCCAAACCTGCAAGTTCCATTGAAGAACCCACTCCCAGGAGCAGCCCCTTGCTTGGGAGGAAGCAGCCGTCACCTGTCAGCCCACCTGAGCAGCCACAGGCCTTCCCCACTCACAGTTTCCAGGGCTATGCGCAGCCGGGAGGCAGATGACTGAATCCCGCTTCTAGGTGGACCCCCCCCCCCACCCATGTCTTGTCTACCTGATTAAGTCAGATTAAATCAACATCAAAGGCCACCTGTGGGCATACGAGAAAATAAGAGGGGCCCCATTTCCCTTTCATGATAATGAAAAGTGAGGGAAGGCAGCAAAGCTTCTACGCCCAGAATCGGTCTAGATTTGTATTTTGTTTTGTTTTATTTTACCACGAACTGAACTGATCCCTGCTCTGCCCTGTGAGCCGCCACCAGGGCAGTCAGCACAGTTAGGGGAGAGGGCACGAGAGGGCCAGGCCTGGGGCTCTCTGTGCTGGCCTGGTCTCCCAGAGCCTGAAGAGTTCACGGGCAAAGCTCTGTGTTAGTCGGTATTTCCAGCCACTGCAGATTAGAATCAGAAATCCACAGCTAGAGCCCACACCAGCGATGGAAATAGGAGCTTGGGCCCAAAGAGAAATTATCTCATTCCATTTTACCAAAGTTCAAGCAATTTGTTCTTGGCCTGATAGATAAATGGTAGATGATAGGTAAATGATAATAATAATAAAGGCAGATAGAAGATAGATATAGATAATGGATAGATACATAGTTGATAGATTTAGATAGGTGATAGATAGATATAGATGATAGAGATAGATTGAGATAGATAGACAGATGATAGATATAGATGAGAGATAGACATAGATAGATAGATAGATAGATAGATAGATAGATAGACATACATGATAGATAGATGATAGAGATAGAGGGAGAGAGAGATAGATGATAGATAGATGATAAATAGATGACAGATATAGATTGGTAGAGAGGTAGGTAGATAAATAGATGATTGACAGATATAGATAGATCAACATCCAAGCAAGCTGAATCCATAAGGAGATCTGGAATCACATAAGTAACTTCAAGAGAATAAATCTGTAGAAAGAAATGGTCTCTGTTTCCTTTTGCACTCAATCAGTAGCCATTCTCTCTCTCTAAGAAATGTATTTTATGTAAGAGGGCCACTGCTTTCCACCGAAACCTGTTAAACTTCCTTTTCTCGAGACAGCAGATTTGTCACCACTTCGGTTTTATTTTATTTTTCTGATGCTTTAGCAAGTGCATCCGCAAATGACCAAGAAAGATTCCATGACGATTTTGGCATTAAATTCCAAAATGGTTTCTTGACGTCGGCTCTCTTGATATTTGGGGCCGGAGACCTAATTGTGCCGGCTGTCCTGTGCATTGTGGAATGTTGAGCACCATTCTTCGCTGCCACCCACTAGATGCCACTAGCACCCCCTTGCCAGATGCCACAACCAAATATGTCTCCGGACATTGTGAAATGTCCCCTGGGAGGCAAAGTCGCCCCCAGTTGGGAACACTGTGCTGAAACAATAAGGCCGTGGAGACGGGGAACCTCAGTCACCCACAGTGAAGTGTGGACATAGTGTTTACAAACTCTCTGGGAGTTAGAGGAGCCACACCTGTGCCTTTGCTGCACATCCGGGTACCTGTGTAGGACATGGGCAGACAACCATTGTGTTTGTAAGTCCCTCTGTGCGGCCCGAATAAAGGAATCAAGAAGAGAAGAGCTTCCAGGAGAAGAGAAAAGTGAAATTTACTTGTGCATCCAAAATGGTCAATGGAGACTAGCTCTCCACTCACATCAACGCTGCAGACTTGTTTTCTAGCGTGAGGCGAAGAGGGAGCCCTCAGAGCTCTCCCAGCCCTGCCCCTGTGCTCTGTTGCTCCCCCTCCCCAAAGTGACAGCAAGACTTCAGGGACACATGAATGTCTAAGGATAAATCCTTCTACATCGAAAGTACTTGATTTGTCTCCCACATCCAGAATTTGAAGGAAGCAGGGCGCACTCTTTCAACAACCATCGACATCAGCGCCTTGTCCAGAAGTGGATGCAAAATGGGTTCTTGATAAGGACAGGAAGGTAACAATCAATGCGAAAACGCTGGCGTCCTGCCAGCAGGAGCAGAAGCATCGGCTCCTTTTCTGCGCATGCTCTAGTCTTGCTCGCGGGAACTGCTGGTCCCTCCATCCCACGTGGCTCAGTCTGTCTCTGGCAGGGACGCATTTGGCCGCCTGGTGAAGCCTACAGACCTATCCTCAGAAAAATGTCTTAAAATTCATTAAATAAGCCACACAAAGTCACAAAGGGAACCAACGATATTGAAGGACGATTGTCAAAAAGATTATAATCCGTGGCATAGTTACGTCCTTGTTTCTTTATTAATGCATTAACTAACAAGGTCAGGGGCGGGTCTAATAATTACAGTACTTTCAGATTGGTGGTGAGCACAGAGGCTATTTCAGGATGTCTGCCTTAACTGTTATGTGATACAAAGTCCGTCTGTGATTTCTATGGGTTTTAAAGTTGCAGGCATTATTAATACTACTGGCCTATGTGTGTCATGAAAAGAAATGTGCAATTTCAGTTAGAGGATAGTTAAAATAAAAATGCAAGTTCTCAGATCAAGTTCACCGACCTCCTGAATTAAAAGGCCGGTGGATGCCAGTGGATTCTATGCCCTGGTGCAGGAGCTCTGCCTCCCTCCCTTAGGGACTGTCTGGTGTCCCAAGCTGGCCACTCAGACGTCCCCTCCTTGTGAACCTACTGAGGTTTTCAGGGATGGGTACTTAACCCAAACCAGATCCATCAGGGTCCTTTCTGGAACTTTTCTGGCAAAATACTCACGGAAGATCCTCTCTGTGCACAGGGGATACTGTGGGTATATTTATTTATTTTTAAATATGGACTTGGTGTCCCAGAGAAGTCTGGAGAAATGGAATAAGGAAAAGGGGCTTTAAAATTCTAATACATCCATGATGGTTCATTTGGTGTGCCAAGTTGCCGTGGGGTGCCCAGATATTTGTCAAATATTATTCTGGGCTTGTCTGTGAGGGTGTTTCTGGATGACATTGACGTTTAAAGCAATGGAGTGGGTAAAGAAGACTGCCCCCCGCCCCAATGTGGGTGGGCCTCATCCAATCAGCTGAAGGCCTGAAAGGAAAAAATGCTGAGCGAGGGAGAATGCGTTCTCTCTGCCTGACTGTCTGGGGCATGTGTCTTCTGTGCCTTCAGACTTGGACTTGGACTAAAACTACACTGTCAGCTCTCCGGGGTCTCCAGCTCGCTCACTGCAGATCTCAGGACTTCTCAGCCTCCGTAACCACATAAGCCAACTCCTTACAATAAATCATATGCATATGTATTATGTGTATATTGTATATTCTATTGGTTCTGTTTCTCTGCAAAACCCTAATACACCCCATCTAAGCCTAAAGTCCGTGATGCAAATGTTGTACTTGTTCAAAGTGTGGTGTGTGCAGACAAAACAGGCTGCAGTTTCCACTTCCCAGAGTAGAGACCTATCTTTTACGCTTGTATAATATCTTAATCCCAGGGCAGTAGGAGTTTTTTTTAAAAAAAAGACTCATTGAGAAGAACGGAGCCCACCCTGTGGACTGTATTAACAGGCTTACCAAGTGGCCACGACGTAATCCTCTAAACTGAGGCTCACCTGCCAAGTGGTTCTGGGGTTAGGTTCCAACCCCTCCCACTGTGGGGCTGGAAAATGCCTCAGTGAGAAGTAGCGGAGGGACCTGACTGCCCTGGTTCTAGAAGATTCCTTGCTTCTTTCATCCTCTCCTTTTGACTCCCTGATCCCTGGAGGGGTCTCAGCCTCCCAGGGAGGGGCCGTGGAGCTGAGGTTTCATGAGAATCGGTGTCTCGTTTGCAGGGAGCCAAGGCTGGGAGCCCAGGTGAGGAGGAAGAGCAAGGCCAGAAGCAGGCATCTCAAACTGCAGTGTAGAGTCAGGGGCTGAAGTTTCGGGGAGGCTGGAGCGAAGGCTCAAGGGTCAAGAGCAAATGGGAGGGGGCCCGGTGAAATCCTGGGATGAGGCTGCTGCCTGGGGTGTCATCTATGATTCCAGCAGAGCACAGCAGGTGGGAGGGTGGCTGGGGTTGAAGAGCCAGGCACTGGGCGCACTTCAAATGGGGCGTGGGCATCACCTAATGCCCTTACTGGAGCCAGTTCAGGATCCAACCTTTTCTTCTCTCGGGGTTGACACGCCAATAGCAGAAATGCTTCATCTCCCTACTGGTAATAGATCCAAATTCAGACTCCCAGGCGTGGGCTGTTCACCTGCTGTGTTCCTGCAGCTCCATCGAGCTGGGTGCTCTCATTTGCAACTACACAGCTCTATGCACACAAGTGTGACCACCCCAGAGAGCATTTGGCTGTGGCTTCATCTCTGTCTAAAACATAACCCTGGAAGATTAAAATAAAATAAAACATTGCAAACTCTGACTTAGTCACCCATCACTGCATTTTCATTTTGTGAGTGAAAAACAAGTTGCAAAACAGGAGTTAAGACAGGAAAGTCCTAATTTAAGGATGTACGCTAACATGACAATCTAAAAAAACGACCTGCTCCAGCTTTCTGTTAAAATCCAGGATTAGCTTCTCTTCGCTGCATTAGACTTTGGGGGAAGTGTGAGCCCAGGATAGCTTTTGGAAAAAAGAAATTTCTAAGGCAAGCACTCTCTTTCACAATATCTGTCCTCGTTATTTCAAAAAACACGTTGCCCTATGGTGGTTCCTTATGTCACGCTATCAAATTTATGCCCATAGCTATAGCTCTCTGAGGCTTTGTTACCTATTCCTACCCACCCACGTGTGGTCGACATTTACACAGTTGCTGTCCATCTCCAGGACTCCCATGATGCATAGATTTGAATCTTCTATCAGTCAGTTCCAGCCACTGCCAAACAGATAATAAGCCCAAGGACCCAAGAAGAAAGGTTTTAAAATGGCTTCAATATTTCTGCTTCGCTTGTAGCATCTGGGAAAAGGTCTCAGGATCCCTAGGGCAGAAACCACATATTTTGGGCAACTTCACGCAAACGAGATAATCAGATTAGAAATATTTAGATCACTTCTGTCAAAACTGTCTGCCTGGTCTCTGATTCGAGCACAGCAGAGGTCAGTTTCCTTGTAATCACCTCCCTTTTCATGCTGAGGTGGGGAGATGCGTTTCAAAGACTCACTGGAGCTTCTTGAGTGAAGGAAAAGCATTCTAGGGGGTGGAGTCCAGCCGCGGAGCTGTCTTCTGCACCAGCACCTCGTGCTTGGCCCAAACCAGACCTCAGTTGTTTTTAGTCTCTTGTTATGCTTCTAATTCCACAGAAACTGCTATTTTGTTTGGCTTTCATACCATTACTCATGCAGTGTAATGTATCCGTGCAGCCACATGTCCAAGAAAGTGAGGTAGAAGAGATTAAAAACAGATCTGTCTAGTGAACAGGTGTCGAGCATTATCTAATAGCAAACTAAATATAAAAGGAGAGACTAATTGGAGTTCTGGCGTCTCTCTTGCTGTTGGCTTCGCAGCTCTTTAACTCTTGAAATTGTTCCTCAAACCAAAGACCAGAACTCAACGAAAATGGGAGGCAGGGGTTCCACAATCTCATGGGGGGGCGGGGGGGGGGGGGGGGCGGTGCGCGCGCGCCTGCGCGCCTGCAAGGGTGTGCTCATGAATATTTATAAGGGAAGGAAGAGGGTCAGGGAGGGGGTTGGTATTGCTTGACAATGCCAAACAATGAGAAACATTGATGAGAAGTCGCTTGTTCTAGTTAAAAAAATCCAGTCTTCTACAAACGTGCTCCTCAAAGTGTGGTCCTCAGACCAGCCGCACGAGCGTGCCCTGGGGGCTTGTTAGAAATACGGTCTTGACCCCATTCCAGAGGGACTGAATCAGAACCTGCACTTTCACACCTGATTGCCAGTTGATACATATGCCCGTTAAGTTCCAGAAGCACCCTTCCAGGCCTTGAAGGAGGATGGATTGGCATTTGCAGCGGGATGGGGATGGGCTAAGGCTGAAGGAGGTGTTTCCTGGAGGGGCAGATTTGGGTGGGATGCTTGGCAGTTGCCAAAGGCAAGGGTCAGCTAACTTTTTCTGTAAATGTCCAGACATTGAATAGTTGACTTTTGCGGGCAATCCCATCTCTGTCACAACCAGTCAGCTTGTACCGCTCTAGCGCTGCAGCCATCGACATTATGGAAACAAATGGGCATGGCTGTAACCAACAAGACTTTATTTACAAGAAGAGATGCTAGGCCTAGTTTGGTTCATGGGAAGTAGTTTGCTGACCTCTTGTCTAAGGGAACAAGCACATCTTCATACAGTGTGGAATATTCCAGACCAATTGTGATGATGCCAAGACTGTCAGTCTCACTAGTTTCTGAACCCAGCTCTGTCAATGAGGCAGAATACTTTAAATCAGGGCTTTCTCATTGAAAATGAGGGACATATGATCTAGCTGTGTTCCTCAAGAATGTTTCTTATTGTAAAAGATGCTAATAACTCAGCTTATTGCATAGGCTGCTTGCAACACTCCTAATTATCTCCTGCGATGACCCTCAGTAGGTAGGAGAAACAGAGAACGAAGAATTCGTAAACCCCACAGAGCTCACCAGAGATTGTACATGTTTTTATTCAGCTGTAAACTACAGAGCCGGGCTTGGCGTCCTCTCCTTATTTTTGCATTTCATAGCCAGCCCTATCTGCTGCCCATAACAACCCCATCGGGGCGTCCGCCAACCTGGGCCTCGCACTGACGCTTCTTTCTCAGTCTGCCGAATGGGGATCTGGATCATAGAAAGTTGTGGAGGAGGAGAACAATCACCAGACAAGACTGACAGCCAGAGGCCCTGCAATGCTGGGTCAGCAGGAACCATTGCCAGAGGTTGCACTGCACAGACCGGCTCAGGATATGCAAAGGGCACACAAATACTCCTGGGCCCCTTTAGCTTTCGTGACCTCAGAGCAACCCTTGGTAAAATCCTGTTATCTTGGTTTGGGTTCCCCCAGGAGTAGATCCTGAGACAGAGATTCTAATGTGGGCAGTTCATTTGGGAGGTGATCCCAGAGAACCCAGTAGGAGAGTGGGGAAGTAAGATAAAGAAGGGTAGGAAGCCACTACACTCTGTATGATCAAGCCAGTTACTACTGTGGCCAAGAGGAGCTGGATCCTGTCCCCAGGACCCCTGGGGAACCCTGGGAGTCAGTGGAGAACCTGCCTCAGAATTATCCCACCTGAAGGGCAAGGGGGCTGGTCTATCTCCATACCAACCCCATCAGGCATTGGTTGAAGGATCCTGCCAGATGGTGAGGAGGAAGAGAATATTAATTCCTTAGAACATCCTTCCAGCCAGTCCCACATGTAAATAGAGCAGGCCCCAGTGGCAGGAGGAAGCCCTCAGACAGAGTCATAGGGGCTGGCCAGATGGAAATTGGGCTGGCATGCAGAGAAATGGTGAGTACCAAGGGGTGATACCAGCAGTATCTGTCGTGTCATCATAGAACACAGCCTCTACATTCACCCCCTCTGAACATATAACTGGGCACAGACTTATAATAAAAGACACGGAGGAAATCTGTGTCAACGTGGGCTGCATTCAGTTGCAAATAAGTGAAAACATGACTAAATAGTGGTTTAAATATATTGGAAGTTTTGTTTTCTCATGTAACAAGAAATTCAGAGGTGAGCTGACCAGGTCCAACATGGCAGCCCCCAAAATGCCATCAGAGATGCAGCCTCCTCTGTCCTGCCATCAGCCATCTTCACTCTGTGGCTTTGATCCTCATGTTGGCCAACTAAAGGCTGAAAGATGGCACCTCCACCCTCAGCAGCCTGTCCATGGTCTAGGCAAGAATCAGGAAAGGAACAAACGTCCAAGATTCATCCAGCTGGGTGAGTCCCATTTAAAATTTCCCGGAAGTCCCACCCATCATGCATCTCATAGGTCAGAGGACTCTTATCTGCAAAGGAGACTGGGAGATGGAGATTAAATTTTAAATTGGGCAATTTACTGCGCTAAACAAAATTGAGGTTCTGTTGGTAAAGAAATAGAGAACAGATGTTGGATAGGAAATTAACAGTTTCAGCCACAAAATGTTTCCCTCAGCACACATACTTTGATGTTGACATACTATCAACATGAGCAAAAAACTTATGCATCCTAGAAAACATTTGAAAACTACAGAAGTTTGGGACCGAGGATAAAAAGAAGGAAACTTAATCTAAGCAAGACAGAATTTCTTTAGGGCAGATAGCTAATTAGGACAAGCTCTGTCATTGCAAATGTCACACCATTTGTTGGTCATTTGAATGGTTTATTTTGCAAATTTGGCCCAGCGTTTGAATAAAGGTGGCTAGTTTTGCGAAATGGGGTGTGTTGAGTCCAAGTTGATGAAAGAGAAACAAGAATGACATTTGTCTAATAATGGTGTTGGGTTTTAAAGTCGACAGGTGTGACTCATGGTTAAACTGATTAACCTTGCATATTTTGCTTCTCTTCCTCCCAAAACTCTGTAAAGTAAAGGAAAATGTGAAATTGTCAGCCCACAAGGACAAAAAGTATAGCTTGGGGGCCCAGATAGATTACAAAGTAGATGGAGATGGCGTAAGTGATTAGTAGAGGCTAAGAAGCTCCAAAAGGAAATACAGAGAAGTGAGCCAATCCCCGTGCCATGGAGCCGTTGAAAAGGTCAAGAAATGGAGACACCAAGGACAGAGAAAGTGAACTAGGCCTCCAGGCTGAAAGAAGAGGACAGTTTAAAGTGCACACAGGGCAGTTGAATTTCTATTTTCCCCACCCTCATCTCCTAGACCTAAGACAGGAAATTTGTTCTCTAGGGAAATTGAACTAAAGAGGCTCTCAACTCAAGGAACTAAACAAACAGGAGGCAAATAGGGAATCGAGTGAAAGTCTATTTGCAAAATGGTGGAATCCTTGTACCCTGCCCCCACTCATCCTCAGAACTCTGGAAGGCATTACACTTTTCTCTTGAGATTCTGAAGAGCCCCAGAATAAAGACTTTTGGATGTGGACACTTTAAGATCCCCAATTGAAAAGGCTGCCTCACTGTCCCCTGACTCTACAGTGGAACCTGCGTATCAAAAAGCCCCTCCTAACACAGAGAACTTCCATTCAGCTCTGCGATCCCTCACTCAAACACAAATAGAAAGCTGAGTATTGACTGATATTTCATGAAAGCCTTCAACATTAAAGACAAACA
This sequence comes from Equus caballus, assembly GCF_041296265.1. Taxonomy (NCBI): domain Eukaryota; kingdom Metazoa; phylum Chordata; class Mammalia; order Perissodactyla; family Equidae; genus Equus; species Equus caballus. The sequence continues at coordinate 36,013,498 of NC_091709.1, forward strand.
CCAAAACAAAAAACTAGGGATAAAGAAACCCTGAGCTCTAAAGACATTGTTCGAAGCAGAATAATATATTAAAAAACAAAAACAAAAAAACTTCAATGGGAAAAAATTCTTCAGAAAGATGAGAAGATTTGGAATTCACGAAACAAGCGCAAGATGCTATGTGAAATAATCAGAGAATAGAAAAGAGCTCTTGGAAAACTTTTTAATTGTGATAAAACACACACAGCATAAAATTCACCATCTTAACCATTTCTAAGTGTGCAGCTCATTGGCATTAAGTACAGTCACACTGTTGTGCAACCATCACCACCCTCCATCTCCAGAACTCTTCATTTTTCAAAACTGAACTGTCCTCATTAAACAATAACTCCCCATTCTCCTCTCCCTCCAGCCCCCGGCCCCCACCATTCTACTTTCTGCATCTACAAATTTGACTACTCTAGGTGCCTCATATAAGTGAAATCATATAATATTTGTCCTTTTGTTTCTGGTTTATTTCACTTAGCATAATGCCCTCAAGGTTCATGCATGTTGTGGCATGTGTCAGAATTTTCTCCTTTTTCGAGGCTGAGTGATATTCCCTCATGTGTATATAGCACAATTTGCTTATCCATTCCTCCATCGGTGGGCCCTCAGGTTGCTTCCACCTCTTGGGTATCATGAATAAGGCTGCTATAAACATGGGTGTACAAGTATCTCTTCAAAATTCTGCTTTCAATTCTTGTGGGTATATAACTAGAAGCTGAATTTCTGGATCATACGATAATTCTATTTTTAATTTTTTGAGGGACCTCCATTCTGTTTTCTTGGAAAATTTTTAAGATAATAAAAAGTTTTAAAAGTACCCTCAAAACGAAGGTGAAAGACAACATTAAGAAACTCAGAAAGTAGAACAAAGAGATTGGAAATATAAGAGAGAAAAGAGGGAAAAAAATTAGATGATCGATCCAAGAGGTCTAAAAGCCTACTAGGAAAAGCTTCAGAAAGAAGAAATAGAGAAAATAAAGAGGAAAAAAATGTTATTAAAAAAACAATTCACAGTACTAAGTGAGAGAAACCATCTGAAAAGGCTACATACAGTATGATTCCAACTATATAACATTCCTGAAAAGGAAAAACTATGGAGACAGTAAAAAGTTCAGTGGTTGCCAGAGGTTGGGAAAGGGGAGGGTTGAATAGGTGGGACACAGAAGATTTTTAGGTCAATGGACATACTCTCTATGATACCATAATGATGGATAAATGTCATTATACATCTGTCCAGCCCATAAAATGTACAAGGCCAAGAGTGAGCTGTAATGTAAACTCTAGACCTTGGGTGATTATGATGTGTCAATGTAGGTTCATCAGTTGTAACAAATGTACCATGCTGGTGAGGAATGTTGATAATGAGGGAGGCTATGCATGTGTAGAGGTAGGGAGTATGTGAGAAATCTCTGTACCTTCCCCTCAACTTTGCTGTGAATCTTAAACTGCTCTAAAAAAATAAAGTCTTAATAATAATAAATAAAAAACAGTACAGGATATTTTCCCCAAAATTTAGGGAAATTAGTTTCCGAATTGAGAGGGCTCACTGAGTACTTAGTACATGTCATCATGAAATTTAAGACTCCAGAGATGAAGAAAAGATATTAAAGTTTTTAGAGAGTGAGGGGGGAAGCAGATTACATACTAAGGGGTGAACTTAGAATGTCACGTTGCTTCTAAATATCATCCCTGGAAGCTAGAAAACAAGAGAGTGATACCTTTAAAATTCCACATAAAAATGCTTTTTGACCTAGCAATCTATACCTAACTAAACTATCAATCAAGTGTGAAGGTGGAACAAAAACATTTCACAACAGCAAGGATTGGAAATTTTACCTTGCAGCACTATTTTTGAAGAAACTGGAAGATGTTTTTCTACTAAACCAAAGAATGAACTAAGAACTAGGAAGGTCTGGGCCCACTCCACAGATATCGATCCAGGGAGAGGCACAAGAAAGGCTCAGGAAGCAAGCAAGGGGCAGGACAAGATCAACCATCCAGCTGAAGGTGTAGAGGCCTAGGAAGGAGGTCAGCAAGAAGAGAAAATGAAACAAATAAATTACAGGATGTGTTTGCACATTTGTAAAATAATGAATTGTTGATCAGGAAATTAGAGGGGTTTATGGAATATGAAGCAAACAAAAAAATGAAGCAATTATTAACTCTAGGGAAAAATAACTCCAAAAGGTTGTACAAGAAAGGAAATAGAGATGTGTGTAATTACTACACTGAAAGAGTTATAACTTAGATGTAATTTAAAACAACAACAATCCTAAAGTAGAACTTTCAACAATGCAGAACTGGAGTTGATAGATAAATGACACAATCTTCCATGCGCTGGATGGCCAGTTCTGGGAGGCATTCCATATACTCTTCAAAAGTCCTAGTAGGATTGAGGATCCTTGCCTATCTCAGTGACTTCACCAATACACCTTCCTACTGGCTTGTCCTTCTCTGTCTCATTCCCCGTGCTCCATCACTCCTGGTTTCTGAGATCACATCTCAAATAAACTGCCTGCATTGAAAACAAACTCCGCTTTCTTCTTCTTCCCCCACCCCCTACTTAAATCCACTCTGCAGAGCTAGTTTTTGCCCTGCTATTTGAATGAAATCTAGAGCAAGTCCTCTGATTTGTATGCGTATAAGGTGGTCTTTATTAAATAGTTTAAAAGTTCCCTGGTCATCTGAAACAAAAAAAAATATCTCTTTTTAGTAATGAAAATCTCCTGACCTACCTAATGGTATGAATTTCAGTTAAATCTAAAGCTATGCCCCTCAGACTATTTGGGTCTATAGCAAGATGGCTGCCTCAGGAGGTGAGCAGCCCAGTCACATGTTTCATCTCTCTGCTCTCAGCTTGCTAAGCCAGGGTTCTGGCCCTTCAGAGGGGACAGAGGGAAGTAGGGAGAGGTAAGGGAGGCAAGAAAGGCCTTGTTTGATGAGTGCTGTCATGAGATGGCAAATCTGTTTCTGATCTGGGTGTGTGTTTAAAGATGCTGCCTTCTCTTGTGGGATACTTTTGGGAGGGTTTTGGAGATACCCCGACCCCAACAATTCTTGAGGATTTCTCAATTGTAATTCTCTTGACAGAGGCAAATGCCTTTTGCTGGCTGGACACCTATTGTTTCCCTTTCAGCTCCTGGGAATCCAGTGGTCTATCCCCCTCTTGGGGTCACCATGCCCCTCCAGGCTGGCCTCTTGGACATAAGGTGACCTCTCTCATGTGGGCCATCTGGCCCAGGAGACATTGCCCTTCAACCTTTGCTCTGACAAACTGGGAAGGCATTCCCAAGGCTGCCGCCTCTTCTGTCCGCATCCTCAGAGCCACAGGAATGCAGCTTTATATTTTCCAGGACTGAGTCAGACAGCACCCACTAAGTTCCCTCAAGCTCTTGGCAACTTGTATCAGGCTCTGAGGGGACCACCTGAAGCCTCTTTCCCTGGGCTGGAAGGGACGGAAAAGTATCTCTCACCTCTTCTGTGTTGGTGTGGGGGTGAGTGGGAGGAGTGTTGGTGTTAGGATTCTCAGCATTCTGACACTCTCTCCAAAAATATTCATCTAATCTGCAACTCACTAGTCTTCTACAGCCTTTCTTATAGGCTGCAGCTGAGTGGTCAGCTAAGAGAAGAATCCAGTTATTGGAGTCTCCATTGCAAGACCTGCTCAGGTAGCCTCATGCCTCACTTTGAAATGTGGGAATCAGTAGCATCTATTGTCTTGGAGATTCAGCCTAAATCAAAAGGAAGAAAAAAAGGGTCCCATTTTAACACCCTATTACACATAATATGCAACTTGGCTCAGCGGTAAACAACGTTTTTGTGGTCCTCATCGTGCAAACACTGAAGACTGATTTAACCAAAAATGATGATGGGACCACAGTGGGAGATGGGGAGCAGAGTGAGAGAGTCACAGCTTCATCCACCGAGTGTGTCAGTCAAGGCTCCTAGTTGCAAACAACAGACTCAACACTGGTTTGCTAAAGCAGGAAATGAGGTTGTCAATGCACATAGTGTTTCAGAATCTCCAGAAACAATATCTAACACACTACAGGCTGCCTGGTGGATGCCCCTCTCTCTCCAGTGCCTGGTATCCACACTGCAGCCAGCACAGCACACCACTGATCCTGGGACCGTGCATCAGAGGCCCTGCCCCTTCAGCCTCACAAAACCCAGACCCTACACCACTGTGGGTTCCAGAAGTCTCCCTCCCCTGCAGGCTCCTTTCCTCATGTGCTCACTTCGGAATCAAAACTCAAGCAGGTGCATCTGATTGATGAAGTCTAAATTACATTCCCGCACCCCAGCTGTAAGGCAGGCTGAGAATGCAATTTTTAGAGCTTCTATCTTAAGAATACAGGAAATGACCAGAAGACGAAGAGTGTTCAAAAAATACCAAGACACTACAAATAACAAATATCTACTTCCAGAAGTCAACAGATGATGACGAAAACTGATAAATCCAAAAATTGCAGCTAAGCACCTTATCTAGAAAAATGATGGTAAATACCACAAGAAACAGCTCAAGAGTTGAAAGTTCTGGAAAGAAGGATGGAAGGTAGAGGGTAGTAGGTTAAGGGACAGCTATTTTTTCATATAAGTCGTTGGGAAATGTTCATTTTTTTACACCCTGTGTATGTGATACTCTGATAAACACAAAACTGTGACAGAGGTCACAATTCATAAGCCTCAGACTTTAAAGGTGATGCATCTCAGATACCCCAGTACAGCTGGCCTGGTGGAGCAGCTTGCAGGGGATGTTTGTCATGCTGCCAAATAGTGTGTTTTCTGCTAATCTGCCCACAGCTGTCTACTCTGGAGGGAGGTGCTGCATTTCTTGCTAACAGTTCAATATTGGCCTAAGCAGGGAAACAGATGGACTGTTGCTGGATTTTTCGGTTGTTTTTTAATTTTTTTTGGCTTATCCACCATAAATATGATGAGCATATTGGAGTTTCAAGGAAAATTATAATACCAAGTTCACCAAACATTTCTCAATGCAGGATATTGCATTTTATAAGCTATCATTTCAAAAACAGACCAGAAGAACCCACTGTGCCTCTTTGCCTCATGTGCCCAGGGCCAGCTTCACAGGCACGTGACCCTGCAGAAGGACCCCATGCTTGGTTTAATACTCTGCTATTGCTGTCTCAAAATTCTTAATAATTTTAGAGCAAGGAGCCCCCACATTTTCATTTGGCACTGCGTCCAGCAAACTCTACAGCTGGTCCTGCATGTACCTTAAAGTCCAGGACAAAATTCAAGGCTTAAACAAAGAAAACACATTAGTTGAGGTTTTAGTATATTTCTCATCTCCCTCTCCCTCTCTCTCCTTGCCAGATATTCTTAATCTGGGGTCTCCTGAAATTGCCCACAAACTTTTCTGTGGATATGCATTTTTCTGGAAAGTTCTCCTTAGCTTTTATCAGGTTCTCAAAAGTTCTGTGATCCCCAAAAGTCTAAGAACTGCCAATTTACATGAGCTTTGACCTTCTAGTTCCTTTTTAACAACTCAGCATGAGAGCGTATTTTTATTCTAAGTCACCTCTAAATTTTGTTGGTAGTGGGTGGCTCGTAAATTATGACTACATCTTGTGTTGATTCTGTGGGCTGAACCATGTGCTTGCATTTCTCATCACCAGGCCTCCCTTCCAGTGGAGGAGACAAGGCAAGCTTCCCTTGTTTAAAATGGTTGGAAATGGCACAGCTGCTAGTCAGATTCTCTTTTTAGGCAAAAACATAGGCGCCTAAAAGCAAGCTCTTGCTTTGGCTCTCCGTCTAGAAGGAGCCATTTTATTTACGTAAGGCAGTTCATCTAAAGGAAAATTCATTTGATACAGTGTGACTTTAAGAGTTACTTGCCTTTAATGGAATCCTCTAGATAATAATAAACTCAGAAAAAATAGAATCAAAGCATGTTAAAACTGGATGGGTTCCTGGAGAAGGATGGGAACTGCTCACGCAAAAAGCTTAGCATATGTTAAAGCATTTTAGGGACAATTTGCCAAAGTTTATTTAGCCTTGTGATTTTGACAACTTAAATGGACCCTTTGAGATCTTTATTCCTCAAACACACAGGCTCACTTGCTTAATTGACAGAGACGCAGAAGAGCAGGGGGCTGAGTCTTAGCTCCAGTATCTTGCCTAGGATTCTAGAGTTAGCAAAGGGCCAAACTATTATATTTGATTATATTATATTATATAGTATTATATCATATTTGATCTTCTCAATTCTCTTTGAGGTAAGTAACATCATCCCCATTGTTCAGGTAAAGAAATCAAAACTCCAAGAAGTTGCATAACGTGCCCAAGGCCATGGAACAGGGAATGGTGTCGTTGGCTCCTAATCAAGTCTCCTTCCACTGTTCTTCCAGCCTCAGGAGACACTCGTGGCAGTGACACGTCTCCAACATCTCTATTGGGAGGTGCTGGCACCCACTTCTTAGCTGTGTGACCTTAGGCAGGTCGCTTAACCTCTCCATGTCTCAGTTTCTTCAAGCTTACAATGGGAGTAATAATGCTATCCAACTCATAGAGTTGAGGTGAGAATTAAATGAGTTGTTATTTTTTTTCAACATCTTTTGAAAAGTCCTAGCTCATAGTAAACATCATGGTGTTGGCTCTTTTTATTAGTAACGCTATGGTAATTATCCTTATACCTTACCAATATTGGAAATTATTTTCAAATAGCTTCAATAGTTTGGAGACAAAAACAGGAGACAAAAGAGAAGCATCTTGGTGCTGTTCTGATTTGCACACTTGAATATCTACAGAGGGTGAACTCTTCTTCTTTGTTAGCCATTTGTATTTATCTGGTGAGTTGCCTCGCTGTGTCCTCACACGTTTTTGGCGCAGAGCTAAGAAGAGCTTTGGGCTGACGTTGCTCATCAGGTGGAATCGACGTATTTTAACGTGTGTTGCCCTTTCCTCCATCTGTACGTTGAACAGCGATGCTATGATGTCATGAGCACAAAGGTCCCTGGAAAATTAATTTCACTGTTGACTTGGAACAAAGTTTGGGGAGCAGGGATGTTTTCTCTGATAACTCAGAGAGTTAACAGTTTCACGGCTGTTGGGGAGAAGACGAACAATATGACTCACTCATTTTTAATAGAGGCATCAAGAGTGGATCGACTGATCTCTTTAAAGATGACTTTGAAATTCACATGCAATCTGCTGCCTTTTCTTCGTCCGGCGGATCAGCAGCCCACACAAGGCAACCAACAGGCAGGATTTTTAATTGGAGAAATGAAGGAGGTGGGAATGTTACACCAAATCAAACCTCTCTCTTCTTTGTCTCTCTCGGTTTCAATTAGGAAATTATCTCCACCCTCTGCCAGCTGGATTCTTTAACCGACACCTCAGACACTATCTCCTAATGACAGGATCCGTTTTGGGGGATGGCTACCACTTCCTATGACCCTGTTTACAAGTTGCCCAAGAGGCAGGTACACACAGCACCCTCCCGACCACCTTTGAGCCGTGCTCTGAAGGAGACCCCGCAGGTAACCCATGACGGAAGCCTTAGGAGAGAATCTATTTTGCACGAAGGATTCAAAACTTCTCTTTGTGAGTTTCCTGTTTCAGTTGCTGACCATTTGGCCAGTCTTCATGACAATGCAAGCTGCAATGGCAAAGAGTAGAAGAAAAGAAAGATGACCAGAATACTATGCACAAAGAGCATAGCCCTGACTATATGATTTATTCCCTTCTGCTTTTAGAGAGTCACTTTAAATTTTTCAGAGACTAAATATCTGATAAGACCCAAGATTCCATTTTCTCTCCTCGCAGGCCTCTTTATCTTGATACCCATGAAGAGACTCCCCAGGCTGCACACCATCCCTCCCCCACACTCTGATTGTAGCGTAGCAGATGTATTTGGGGAACTATTTGGTAAATAAGAAGTCTTTGGTAAGAGAGAAGGTCTAAAATTAACAATGCCTTTTAACCAGAGGCTGAGTATGGGCTGATTGCCCTACTTGTGAAATAAACCTGCTGGAGGGAGGCAGGACAGAGGCAAGTCAAGTCGGAGAGGAAAGGCTGACCTCAAGGTGACCTGGTGTGTGTTTTGTTGGAGGAGCCAGATGACTTCCCCTTATATAAAGCTGTTATTCAGATTACTGGAAGAGGCTTGATAAGTGTCAAATGCAGAGCAATCAGGAGGCCTGACTTTAATGTGTCCTGAAAATGCAGCCATGCCTTCATCCTTCGCCTTCCCAGGGTAGGCAGGAACACACAGCAGCAGCTCACTGCTGCCTTCCTGTCCCCGAATGCCCCAGACTTTGCCTTCTCAGCTGCGAGGCCCTAAATTTTATCCATCCATAAAGGACGCTGTTCAAGAAAGAGCTGGAGAAGTCAGACTCTCGCACCCGCACCTCCAGGATTGCTGAGGGCCAAGTTGGGAAGAGGGGGTGCTGGTCTTGGTTCAGAGGCACCACGGCCTAGGTGGGTGTGCAGCTGCCTGAGGACACCAGGCAGGAAGCCTTCCAGTATTGGACACCAGCGACTCTCCCAGAGACCCAGTTCTTCTCTGGACCCCATTTTCCGAGTTGATCAAGGTCTCCAAGTTTTCACCTGTCAAGTTGCTCAAGAAGATGAAGTCAGCTGACCTACTGTGTTGGCAGGGGCTGGGGACAGACACTTTCAAACATTGCTGCCGGCAGTGTGAATTGGAGCCCTCTCTAAGGGGGGCAAGTCAGCAATATCCATCCAAACGGAAAAATGCCCATGCCCTTTGGTAGAGCCACCCCACGTCTAGGATTTTATTCTGTGGAAATCTCACACAGACACCAAATGCAGTGTTCCTAGGATAGCCACTGTAGTGTCGCACCGACTAGACAGAGATTGGAAATGACCCAAATGCCATCACTAAGTGACTGGTGAATAAATGATGATACATACATAAAAAGGAAATTAATCCATTAAAAACAAGAATCAGCACTATATTCTGATACAGAATTAGCTCCACAATAATGTAAAGAAAGTGTGTAATATTGTGTATAACATGCTATTATTTGTACAAAGTGTGCATATGTGTATATATATGCTTGTGTATGCACAGAATTACTCTGGAAGTATCCCCAAGAAACCAGTTAACTCCAGTTCCTTCGAGGGAGGGGAAGAATCTGGTGGCTGGAAGACAGGAGAGGAGAGCGTCTCTTTGCATTATATACCCTTTTCTACCTTTCAAGTGTGGACCATATTCAAGTGTTGATTTTTTTTTTAACTAATGAAAAAAAATTAGCTATAAAAAGCATTATGACTATTACCAGGAACTCTTCTAATCTTCTTGAGGTCAGAAGTCTAAAATCAGTCTCATTAGGCTAAAGTCAAGGTGTTGGCAGAACTGGCTCTTTCTGGAATCTCTAGGGGACAATCTAGTTCTCACTTTCTCCAGCTTCAAGAGGCTGCCTCCATTCCTTGGCTTGTGGGCACATCACTCTGAGCTCTGTTTCCATAGTCACATCTCCCCTCTGACGCTGAGTCTCCTGACCCCTCTTAAGGGACCCTCCTGATTAAATTTGGCCACCTGGCTAATCCAGGATAATTCAGATTCTGAGGATTGGGATGTGGACATCTTCGGGGACATTATTCAGCCTACTCCAGGGAATGTGGGAAGAAACATTCTGTTTCCTCTTTCTCTAGGAAAGAGGACTGAACACTGGTGAGCCGCTGCCAGCCACCAGCCACGGCTCCCCAGCGGGAGGAATCACTGCATTAAAGGACGTGCTCGCTTGCACCCTCAGGTGCCTGTGCTCTGGACCCTGCACTCCTCCACTTTTCTTCTCCAAGGAGCACAACAATCAGATCCATCTGTAAGGCCTGAATCCTCCCACCCCCAGGACGGGACATTCTAGGCTCCACCACATGCCCCTGGGCATTCACTCAGAGCCCCACATCTGGGCAGTGGGTGAGGCCTTTCCTACACAGTACTTTGGGTTCAGTCCATTGGCGTTTCTGACAATGCCAGACCCAGTGACCAGAACCTCGGAGTGCCAGAGAGTGAGGATTTAGACAAGGTTGCAAGGGTCTCAGTGGGGGAGTTTTAAGGCCATGCTTCCCAACCTTTTGTGTGTGTGTGTGTGTGTGTGTGTGAGGAAGATTGGTGCTGAGCTAACATCTGTTGCCAATCCTCCTCTTTTTGCTTGAGGAAGACTAACATCTGTGCCAACCTTCCTCTACTTCATATATGGGACACCACCACAGCATGGCTTGATGAGTGGTGTGTAGGTCCGCACTTGGGATCTGAACCTGCAAACCCTGGGCCACCAAAGCAGAGCACATGACTTTAACCACTATGTAACCAGGCCAGCCCCCCAACCTTTTTTTAAATATAAAAGCTTGACCAGTGACCCCTTTATTATTTTTCTTCCATGAGCTCTGGGGTTTTAAAAGCTTTTTGTCTTCTAAGCAATTTACATTTACTAAGTAGCAGCCCATGTGTTCTAACCACAGACTAAGGCATAATTTCCATTAAGCTTTCTAAAATACTGACCAGAAGTACATAACTCCCCCCCGCATTACCATATCTAGGAATGAAAGTCATGACAGTCCAAGGAGTCTGGGTTGGGAAACCTGGATACAGACACAATAGGAGAGACAACAGCAATATTAGTGATGATGCAAAGAGCACTTGGCCAAGAGTCAGGATGCCAGCATCTGGTCCCTGCTCTGCCACTCCTAGCTGTACAAAGCAGGGAAGTCACTTACCTGCTCATGACCTCGGTCTCCTCGTCCAAAAATCACAGGCCCCTCCCAGAACATCTGATTTAATTGACCCAGAGTGGGATTCAGGCCTCGGTATTTTTTAAGGGTCCCCAGATGATTCTGATGTGAAGCCAGGGTGGACGGATCTAGCCATCCCAGAGAACACCCCAGGCCTGTGTTTTGTAGCTGAGTCCGGGATGCCGAGGGGGAACACCTGGGACTCTGCTAGAGGGAGGGAAGCTGGGGAAGGCAGGTGGGGCGGTCCAGGGGAGGGAAGCAGGTCAAGCAATGCCTAGAGCCTATAAACATTGACTCCCAAGGGGCTCAGGCCACCTGGTGAGGCCAAGCGGAAGAGCTCTTGGCAGTCTGACATCGCTCATCAAGTCAGCAACAGCCAGAGCCTAATGTGATCTGAAAACCTCTGAAAGAGATATTGAAAATCAGGGTCACAGCCCAGGCCAGTCAGCAGTCTGCCACCCGGGCTTGCCCCACTGTCCCTCCCACCCTGCCCGGGCAGCATCTTCCCCTTGCGCTCGCCTTGTCTGAGCTGAATCATTTTTGCACCAAAATTTATGGAGGCAGCTTTGTGGGGCAACATTTGGAAGATATCTCTGGCTCTATCCTGGCTGTTAAAATCCTTCCCCACTACCCGTTCCTGAACAGGAAAGATGGTGGCTCCCTAGCAAGGCCGATTTCCCAGACAATGGGACCCTGGTGGGCCAGGAGGCAAGGGATAGAGTTGTGAGGTGTGTGGTAGGTTGGGCCATGGGATGATGTCTTCTGGGGAACAGTCTAGGACTTAAAGGAAGCCAGGGTAGGGCAGAATATGTCGCCCTAATTGAGACTGTATGACAAGTTGGCATCCATCTTGAGGGAACTCTAGAGGGAAAGCAGAAGCACACTGAGTTGAGGTGTCTTCTTTTTGCGGGGTCATAAATAAACTGCTGCCTTCCTTCTTTGCCCTGTTTCTCATGTCCTTTGTCCTACAGAGGATAGGGAAGAAACTCCCAGCTTATTCTGATTAGCCATTAGTCACCTGCTTCTCTGGCATGTGATGATTTGTTGAATGATTAGAGTGACCTAAATATTTGAACCAAAAATTGAGAGGACACAGTTTAGTATAAGTTGTTTGGATAGTAGATTTTCCCATTATTTGTAACTCTACATAAGCAAAGAGCAAGACAGAATACTGAAATTCAGACAAAAAAATGTGACAAAAAATATAAGATTCTAAGATGAATTTCCAAGACTTTGTGGTCCCATCACCATAAAAATGCATTGTGAGGGTGACAGCAAAAATGGTGGACTAAGGATGTGTGAAACTCCTCTCTTCCATAAAAACAGTGAAAACACAGGCAAAAATAGTTAGAATCAAATTTTTCAGAAATGTAGAAATTAACCAAAGTCCTATAGCAATCCAAGGTGCACTTATTCAAGAAAAGTGGCTGAATCTTTTCATTTCATTTGTAAGAACAAAGAGCCTTGTGGCATTTTAACTTCTTCTAGTCCCACCCCACCCCCACTCTCAGATCTGTAATACTCTTGAAAACCAACAGCCCATAATCACAATGAAAACCAGCAGCCTGGCAGCCTCCTGAGGAGGTAGAACAGGGTTGGAGCTCCTTCAAAGCTCCATTTCCAGAGAACTATCATTATTTGACCAGTCTGGGGCTACCTGGGAGTCCCCACTAACAAGGCTGTCTTTATTTGACGTGACTCAGAGCTCTCCAAGTACAAACAGACTTTTCCTCAAATGACATTTGTTGAAAACAGTCAGAGACATTTGTTTAGCAGCACGGCTGCCTGAGACAGTGGATAACAGTGGGGGCAAACAATAGACCAATGAAAAAACCTTAAAAGGAAAAACTGAGTGACAGGTTGTTCACAAGGGAGGTTTGAAGAGCTCTGACATTTTCCTGGGAATCTAGAAAGCCACACATGTGCACAGCACTATGGGCATTCCCAGAGCTGTGTCCTACTCAGGAAAGACCTGAGAAGGCCTTAAGCTCTCAGCTCTGACCTTGAGGTTCTGTGTAAGCAGGAAGTAAAAGCTAAGGCAAAGTTGTGACTTACTTGTCCAAGTGTTGAAGGTGTGCCCCTACTACACACACACAGCCCTGCACAAAGATTGGGAGATTTATTGGTTCTAGGCATATAAGGAACCTCTGTCCATATTAGCATACCATTAAGCTAAATGAGAAGAGACTTCACAGCCACCCATGACAAAAAGTAAAGACTTTATGGAATTAATTCATAAAAGTCACTAAACAAACAGCAACAAAACAACAGCAACAAACCTTGGAGAGGGGCAAGAATCTGACTCCCAGAGTTGCCACATTATATTATTTAAAAGGTCCAGTGTGACCTATGACCTACCTATTCAACTCATAGGTATATATTTAAGGGAAATAAAAACATATGTTCACTCAAACACATGTACACAAATGTTCGTAGCAGCCTACTCATAAAAGCCAAAAAAAATGGAAACAACCTAGATGTCTGTCAATGGATGAATGGATAAATAAAATGTGGTAGCTAAATGCTATAAAATATTACTTGGCAATAAAAAAGAATGGAGTACTGAGACATGCTACAACATGGATTAACCTTGAAAATGTTTTGCTAAGCAAAAGAAACCAGTCACAAAATATCACATATTATATAATTCCCTTTGTATTAAATATCTAGAATAGGCAAATCCATAGACAGAAAGTAGATTGGTGGTTGCCTTGGCTGGGGTTTCTTTTTTGAACAAGTGACAAGAATGTTCTAAAATCTATTGTGGTGATGGTTTCACAACTTTGTGAATGTAGTCAAAACCATTGAATTATATACTTTAAATGGGTAAATTGTATAATATGTGAATTATATCTCAATAAAGCTGTTACCAAAAGAAGAAATGGTGGCCTTAAAAATTTGCCCTTCCTCCCTCTTTCTCTGCAGAGTTATTAGACAGGGAGCAGAGATTAGAAAAATCATCAGGAACTTGGAAATCATCATTTTATCTTGTCCAGCTTTTAACATATGCAGTAAGATTGTTACTATTTGAAAACAGAATGTAGCCACAAAGGGGCAATTGTCTAAGCTCCCTTAACCTTCATATCCTAGGCAAACAAACAATAGCCCAGTTTACAAAAAAGCAACAGGTTTCTTTAAATAGGTCAGAGTTTAATTGCTTGCATGGATAAATTCTTTGTTTTCTAAATACAGGCGTGAGTCAATGACTTCAATGGGTTCAGCTCAGTTCAGTGAGCGCTACAATTCTTTGCTGTGCAAATGATGTATTTAGAGAGGAACTGGGTTTCTGAATTTTTCTCAGCAGTTGTTTTTAACCAAGGGTCTTGCATATCAATTGTTCTGTAGTCTTCAGGGTGGTGGTGGGGGAGAGAAATAAAAGAAACAAATTACTTGTATCTTGTAACCAGTAGGAAATTAACTGTTTCGGGGCTTGCGATTTTGTTGATGGAAAAAAATTGCTCTGTGCAGTGATATTATGATCACAATGACCAGTGATGGAGAAGGAATTTCAGGTATCCTGGCTTGTTTTAAGCTTTGGCACAGAGAATAACGTATAGAGCAGCCACATAGTTGGTTCTGGTCAGAATCACTCAGGTTTCTTCTCTCTAATTGCTTGACCTTGGCCATTGGTTCTGTGCTGCTTCTTATTTTGCTATTGTGTGCACACGTAATCATCTTGCTGGGAATTGTAACTCAGCTCATCTAATTTTGCAAGGCGGGGACCCTGATTAGCTCACTGGACTGCAGGCACAAACGGAAGAGGCTGGAATTCGGAAAGATCCCTCTTTGCCCCACTTCGTCCTCCCCCCTCCCCCGCCCAACGCCCACCCACCCCCACCCCCGTGGCCTGTTCTGCCTCCCCCTTGCCCCTGGCTATGGCCAGTTGATCCAAGGAGGGAGACACTGCACTCAAACTGGGCCAGATTTAAAAGAGACACCAAGTCAAGGATATTCTGCAAAATACTTGACCAGCATTCCTCAAAACCATCAAAACAAAGAAGGTCTGAAAAACTCACAGTCTAGAGGAGCCTAAGAAGACATTATCACTAAACGTAACGTGGTGCCCTGGATGAGATCCTGAGACAGAAAAATGATATTGGGTAAAAACTAAGGAAATCTGAATAAACTATGGAGTTTAGTTAGCAATAAGGCATCAATATTCAGTTCCTTGATTGTGACAAATACATCACAGTAGTGTTAACAATAGGGCAAACAAGTGTGAGACTGCTTTCTGATACTCTTGCAACTTTTCAGTAAATCTGAAACTATTCTAAAATTAAAACGATTAAAAATAAATATAGAGACCAAAGGTGGTTGGAGCTGAATGTTTTGGTGCCACCCTAGGAGGCAGCCCATATGACTCTGCTGCTGAGGTCCCTGGAGTAGCCTTAATTCCTGCCCAGCCTTACAATCTTTCTCTGATCCCATGCTCTCTCAATTTCCTTCCCGTGATCTTATGTGTCGAAGTGACCCAGGGATGAATTCTGTTGCTTGCCACCAAAAGATCTTACCATCAAGTTGTGCTTCCGAGTCCTCAGGAAAGAAGTAGTGCCAACTTTCAATTTATGAGGCAACGGTTGGGCCATAACACTAATCATGTTCTACGACTTTCACGCCCCTCCTAATCAAACGTTTTACTAGTTTGACGAGGAGCGTGTTTTAGCTCTTCCTCTTTCTCATAGCATGAGATCTCTACAAGGTTCTTTACAGAGATGGTGCCCATGCCCGTGGCAGACATTGCTAATGGGTCACAACACTCGTTTCCTGAGCATGAATGCAGAGTAGTAGATGCTGGTGATGTCCCACCCAGATCCCCTTTATCAGCAAGTACATTCGTCCATCCGCCAGGTGCTATGAATGTCAGGCGTTAGAGGCTCAGAGCTGCCTTTATCTCCAGAGAATTGACCTCAGCAAAATGAGAGGTGCCTCACCTAAGGCATTCTATACCAACAACTGCCTAATAAGGGGCTACAAAAGTCCAGCCCTCTTGCCTCAAGGTGGGACCAACTCTGAGGTGTGATTCATGCTCCAGGGCCCCCATGAGATCAGGCTGAAGCTAGGCTACAGCTGAGACCACATCCTTGTGTAGTTCCTTCCCTACCCTATCTGGCTTCCTTCACTCCCTTTCTCCAGAGAGTCTTCCCTCAAGAAACCCAGGGCATCTGAATACCTGTCTCAGATTCTGCTTCAGGGAACCCAACCTAAGACATGTGATGCAGAGTCCTTCTCCATGTAGTGGACTTGCAGCCACTACCAATATATGAGTTGACACGTGAGGTGAAACCTATTTGACATCTCTACTGGGAATAATACCAACAAATAGGAGAATTATACCAGCACAAAAGAAAACATCAACCAGAAGCTAGAAGCCTAGATGACCTGCCAGTTTAACCATGAGCCTATGCAAAGGAGAGTGTACAGCCTGGAGGGTCGACAGCCTGTGACTTCTTTGCTGAGACATGGGATTTAGGGATGGTTTGGAGACTTGTCCATCCAAATTTCTTCTTCCTCAGTTCACCACTCATGACAAGTTTTTCTACAGAAAGGATGTCTGCAGGACAAATGGGACAAGGTGAAGTTAAAGAGATTCAGTCCTTACTCCAAGAAGCTGTCATGTCTAACAGCGGGGGCATGTCTCCCTCTCTTTGGCTGGTGCTCCAGTTAAGGGGCGGGTGCATTGTCTTAACATTCCTACAGCTGGCCCCAGGGAACCATTTGCAGTGGGGTATCTTTATTACTAAATATAACCTTGCTTTTTTCCATGCCATTGTTTAGTGTCAGCTGAGTTTTACAAGAAAAGGAGTGTATTGGGTAGGAAATGGGTAAGACCACTGAAACAGAAACCCAAAATAACAGTGGCAAAAATTAAATCAAAATCTGCCTATCTCTCATGTAAAAGACCAGATTGGTATGGCCACTCAATAAACTATTATAGCGTAGATCTTGAGGGGATGCAAACTCTTAGTACCTCGTTGATTTGTCATCCCTAGAGTGTCATTCTCGTCTACTGATGGTCCAACAGGGTTCTAAATTTCAGCCACCTGGAAGTGATGAGAAAAGGCAGTGGAGTGGGGATCTACCCCTTCCTTTTAAGAGCACGATCTGGATCATGCATCCCTTTGGCTCACTTTCCATTAACCACAGCTAGATGCACAGCCACAGCTAGCTACATGGGAGGCTGTGGGACGGATGGCTTCATCTGGAGCCATGAGCCCAGCTAAAACTCAAGTGTTCTGTTACTGTGAGAGAAAGGAGAATGGATACTGGGGGACAGCTAGTGGGGAAATAAGATGCCAGGAATACAGGTAATGACGTGAGAGGAAGGACACGTCCATCTCAGGGAAACTGGGCTGACCTAAAGGTCTCAAACGCTCCAATTCAGCGTCTCTGGTAGATCTCATTACTGTTCACCAAATTCTATCTTCCTCTTGTGGTGTCCCTCCCGCCACCATCAACTTGCTTTGGCCAAAGAAATGTGGGTGAAGTGATATATGTCACTTTCAGGCAAAAGCTTTAAAGGCCAGCACGTGGTTCTTGCTCTCTCTCTTCCCTCTGCCATGAGACCAGTGACGTTCTAGACAGAGGCTGCTCCATCAGCCTCTGAACTCAGATGATGTGAGCAGAGCCCCAGCTGCCCTGAGATGGGCTTGTACCATGAGTGAGAAATAAAAATTGATGTTGCCACAAGCCACTGAGGTTGCCAGGTTGACAGCGTGTTACAGCAGCATAGCCCAACTTAGCCTGACAGATTCAGTGCCCGTGTCCTCCCACCAGTGGATGTCCAGTGGACTCTTCATGCAAAAGGTACAGCCCATTGACTTAAGGATAATAGTACTATTAGCTGCCTTTTATTGAACACTTACAATGGGCTAAGCCCTAATATCGTAATCATCATTAAATTTCGCTTGGGGCTGATAATCAATTTACAGATGGCTCCTAATGCTTTCACTGTATATATCATCACTTAAATGCACACAGCTCACTGCTATTTGAAACCACTCTACCTGATGAATCCTTTTATAAAACAAGAATCTTTGGGGAATAAGCCCTGCCCCTAAATGTGTTGTCTAAGTTCAGCTTTCCACAAATGGCAAAACTGTAAAATTAGATTCCTAATAGTCAGGAAAAATGATACTATTAATGATTTTATTGTTAATGTACTACTTCATTAAATGGACAGCTAGGATACTTTGTTTTATTGCAAGTAGGGGAAGAACCAAGTAAAAGTGGTTAAAATGATAAGAAGGTTCTCAACTGATTCAATCAAAAGCAAAAACTCAGGGAGTCTCCAGGGTTGGTTCATTGGCTCTATGATGTCCTTAAAGACCCAGATGCCTTCCATCTTTCTCCTCTTCCATCCTTAGAACATCAATGATGTCCCCTCTCATAGTCACAAAGAGGCTGCCACAGCACTAAGTGCCATATCCACATTTGACAAAAGAAGAGGGGAAAGGTACAAACTTCCAGTTATACAATAAACAAGTCATGGGGATATAATGTAAACATGGCGACCATAGTTAACAATACTGTATTGTATATTTGAAAGTTGCTGAAAGAGTAGATCTTAAAAGTTTTCATCACATGAAAAAAAATTGCAACTACGTGTGGTGACGGATGTTAACTAGACCTATCATCATGACCATTTTGCAATATATACTTATATCAAATAATTATGTTTTACACCTAAAACTAATATGTTGTATGTCAATTGTATCTCAATTAAAAAATTTTTTAAAAGAAGAAGGGAAAAAGACAGTGTCTTCTCACTCCTCTCTTTTTCCTGAGGCAGGAAAGCCATTTCCCGATGTGACAGAGTAGATCCCCACCTGTGCCACACGGGCACTTTGCCCATGCCTAGCCACAGGTAAGAGACAGCACAAGGTTCTGGGACTTTCAACCCCCGTTGTGGGAATCTGCATGGCTAGATTAGTCAGCAGAGGATAGGTTATGCTGCAGTAACAACCACGCCCGGGTCTCAATGGCTTAATACAACTCACATATGTTTCACACCCTCATCCCAACGTCCATGAAGTCTCTCAGGGATGCAAGGGCACCGCCTGTAATGGGAGGCCTCCTTGTCCCTGCAGCAGGGGAAGAGGCAGTGGGGGAAGACGCCGGCTCTTCTCTACTTCAACCTGGAAGTAATTTATGTTACTTCCAACTACTTTATTCACACCTTGTCCCACGAGCCTGCCTTGCTGCCAGCGAGCTGGAAAGGGTGCAGGACCAGAGAATCCCATCTCTGCAGTACTGGCTTTTCCCCTAATCACCACTCCCTCCGTTACTCCTTACCCTTTCCCCAGTCAACCCCAATATGGCCCCCACGACAGCCTTGTTCTTTCGGCCCATGTTGCCGCTCCCTTCCTCAGCTGTGAGTGCGTCCCAAGTCCTTCCCGCATCTTAATGAATGCACCATGTCCAGTGACTCCTCTTAAGTCAGACGTATTCTTTTCTCTGCCGGTTGTTGCTGTGGAGGAGGAGGGGTGAGTCTCAGGGGCTGTGGGTAGAGGAATAAGGACCCCAGGAGATTCCCACTTCAAGCCACAGTTTGCTTCTTCCCAAAATGTCTAAATAATCATTCCAACCTCACACTGTGAGGATTAGTTTCCTGAAAAAGATCTCTCTTAGCTCCGCATAAGAGAGGCAGTTTCCTCCTGTTGGTGGAATGTTGACTTCAAAGTTCAGTTGTGTAAAAAAAAAATCCTATGTGTGCCCTGGAAAGAAATTTTAGCAAAATATTAATAGCGTTCATACCTATGCACTGGGATTATGAGCAATTTTTATTTTCTTCTTAAAGTATAAATGTAACCCTTTCATAATAGGGATGAGGGAAGCACTTTTCCAAAGAAGCCAAGATTTTTAACTTTGCTTTTAGGGTGACCACGAAACGTTCATTCCTACCACAAATATCAAGTATTATAATTTTCAGGGACTATTTTGCTGGTGGCGAGGCAGGAGCCAGAGGAAGGGGGGAGGATATTTTACCTGAACTTAAAGTTGAAACCATCTATGCCATTTTCGGTTCCCGGAAACAATCTTCCAGCCCACCTGAAAAAAATCTTCAGAGCCTAGCTAATACTGAGAAGTTTTGACAGGAAATAAAATTCCAATCCTTCTCACTCAGAAACGTTGAGAAGAGGGAGGCTTTGATAATATCCTGGCCACAAGGAAGACACAAGAAAGAAACCAGAGTGGGAGCAGGACGCAGCTGCGTTCTGCCCTCTGGTTTCGTCGTCACTGTTTGCCTTCCTCAGCAAGGAGCTAAAAATGTGGCCCACATTTTAGTAGTTCGAGTGGCCTCATTTTTAGCTCCTTTCTTTTTCTTTTACCTTTTTCTTTTTCTTTTTCTTTTTTTTTTTTTTTGAGCAAGATTAGCCCTGAGCTAACATCTGCCACCAATCCCCCCTGTTTTTGCTGAGGAAGACTGGCCCCGTAGCTCCTTTCTTTAAAGAGAAATTTCTAAATATTTAACCAGCTTCTGTCAAGTCTCCCAGAAGTGGGCCATGAATGAGACTTTTCTAGAAAGAACCATTTGGAAGAACTGCCCTGTCAAGCCATTTCCATGCCACACAGAAGGCTCAAAGATTTCCTGTGTTTATGGGGATTGTAGTGGCTGCTGGGAAAACAAACCACAAATAAAGGAATCCAGGGAGGGGGCGTGTAAATGGACTGTGCAGTAACAGTTCACTGAGAAAAAAAGTCATAGGACATAAATATATTTCTTCACCTGAATTAGTCTGTACTAAAAAAAAACGTTTCTCATGACTGCAGCACAGCCAAATGTCTGTCTACTCCTCATTTGTGACATAGTTACTCCGTGAGCAAAACCCTTCCTCTGAGTGTGACTTCTTGTCCATCTTCTGAATATAGACAGTATTCAGCCAGTCAATCATTAGCCATTTTATTCAACAAGTATTATTGAGACCCACTACGCGGCTGGCCCTGTGCTGGGCTTATATAAAAGAATGTCACCATCCCTGCCTTCAAGAAGCTCATAGTGCTGGGGGCTATAATAGATGGATAGGCCAGTTCTAAGAGAGTTCTTCCAATAAAAGTGTGAGCGGAGTCCTAAGAAATGAGTGAACTATAGGTTCATTTGCTTATCTATCTTCCCAAGATACTGTGGTATTGGTGGAACAATCTAGAGAACCTAGAAATAGATCCACACAAATATGACCCACAGATTTTTTTAGAAAGGTGCAAAAGCAATTCAATGGAAGAAGGATGGACTTTTCAACAAATGGTGCTGGAGCCACTGGACATCCACAGGCAAAAAAAAAAACTATGCATAAACCTCACACCTCCTACAAAAAAGAAATCAAAATAGATCATAAACCAAAATGAAAAACATAAAACTTTAAAATTTTTAGGAGAAAGTCTTTGCGATCTTGGGTTAGGCAAAGCGTTCTTAGGTAGGACACCAAAAATGATAAAATTTTTAAATTGAACTTCATCAAAATTAAAAACTTTTTTTCTGTGAAAAACTCTGCTATGAGAATGAAAAGACAAGATTCGTATTTGAAAATCAGGTACCTGACGGAGGGGACTTCTATCTAGAATATATCAAGAAAACAACCCCATTAAAAAAAAAAGTCAAAAAGCTTAAACAGACACTTCACCAAAAAGTAACATACAAAAAGCACATGAACAGGTGTTCATCACTAGTCCTTAGGCAAATGCAAATTAAGACGTCCCTGAGATACCACTGCACATTCATTAGAAAAGCTAAAATTACAAATCTGACGATAGCAAGTGCTAGTGAGGACGCAGAGAAAGCAGAACACCTACACATTTCTTACAAAGGTAAGCATCAACTTACCATATGACCGTGACCCAGCAAACCCACTCCTAGGTGTTTACCCAAAAGAAATGTTAGCATATGTCCACTCCAAGATTTGTACGCAGATGTTCATTCACAGTTTTATTCATAAAGGACAAAAACTAGAAACAATGCAAATGTCCATCACCAGGTAAGTAGGTAAACAGACTACAGTATATTCACACAATGGATCCGAGCAGCAATAACAAGAAACACACTACTGATTCCGGCAACGACATGGAAGATCTTTGGAGATCGTATTATTTCTCAAAAGCGTTATACCAAGTTAAAAAAGTCAGACACTGGATACTACATACTGTATGATTCCCCTCATTTAAAATTCTAGAAAAGGAAAAACCACAGTGAGAAAAGAAAGGACAGCAGTTGCCAGGGGCCAGAGATGAGGAGGAGATTGATTGCAAAAGTACATGAGGGAATTTTGGCAGATGATGGAAATGTTCTATATTGTAATTGTAATGGCAGTCACATGACTGTATCCATTTGTCAAAACTCATCAAATTGGACACTAACTTTATTTTCCACTAATTTTATTGTATGTAGACTATACCTCAACAAAGCTGATTGTTAAAAAAAATCAATTGAAGATATAAACTCATACGTAAAGCCAAGAAATTTTGGAAAGGCACAATGATGGAAGGATTTGTTCTAAGAGACATCAAACTATCCCATAAGGTTGTCATAACTTTCAAAGTGTGCTATTGGCACAGCAACAGACAAACAGATCAATTGGCATGAAATAGAGTCCAAAACCAGATCAGCGTACATATTTAGTAAATAATTTAGGCAGCAATTTAAATGAATGGGGAAGGAATGAACTATTGAGCAAGTGGAGTTGCAA
Organism: Equus caballus; assembly: GCF_041296265.1. Classification (NCBI taxonomy): domain Eukaryota; kingdom Metazoa; phylum Chordata; class Mammalia; order Perissodactyla; family Equidae; genus Equus; species Equus caballus. The sequence continues at coordinate 36,035,925 of NC_091709.1, forward strand.
TCTGGATTCCATTTGGAAAAGGAATCAAGTTAGCTCCATAATTCACACCATTCTCAAAAAATAAAATCTTAATTGGTTAATTGATCATTGCCCCAGTTGTGAAGGCTCACTCCATTGCTTTCATTATGCTGTTAAATGCTTAGGAGACCACTTAACACGTTATGGTGGGGTCTTACTGTAAATGAAAAGAGCTCTACAGGACACTGATTGTTGTCACTTCTGCCTTCTAATGGGACGTGGCATCATTCATCACAGTGGGAAAGTAGATATTTAAATTGTTCCTTTCCACTTACACAGACAAAGGACAGAGAAATGGCAAAGTCCCTACCAGCTCTTCTGAGATACTAGAGGGTGAAACCCAAAGCAGAAAGATGACGGCAGAGCGCCTTAGTGTTCCTCGGTGTCCAGTGCAGGGAGCGAACAGCTAAAATTCTGTCTGCGTAATAAGAGGAATTTTGCAGAAGTCTCTTCAAGGAGCAGAAGATGCAATGACACAAGAGGAGGCTGCAGCTTGGAAGGAGGAGACCAGGGAAGAATTCTTGGTGGCAGTCTAGTCAAAGGACTTCCAAAGACAAGGAGGGCTGATGGCTGATACTGAGTGTTAAGCTGTCGGTGTCCTCAGTGTGAATGCCCCCTCTGTCATATCAAGCTCTCAGTAAAGACTTCTCACACCTCAACATCTTGGGTGGGTTGTCTGGGGAAAACACCAGCATGGAGGAGAAGCTTTTCTTCCCTATTCCTGAGATTTCTTTTCAGGAGGTAGGACATCCACTAGCACAAGGCTTGGGCCTCTCTCTGCCCCTCAGTCACTCCTCTATCATTTGTTGGGAAGATTTCCCATGGTTTCTATTGAGAAACTCATTACTGTGCCTCTGGGACATACTCTCCTTCCCTCTTTTCTTGTCATCAGTCACTTCAGAATTCAGGTACGGAGAAGAGGGTGTGACTTATTGAGCTCCGCAAACCCCAGCAAGGGACTCCAAGTAAAGTAAAAGCTCCAAGAGTCACCCAAGTGAACAGTCCACCAAGAGAAGTTTCCTTGTGGGAACATTCCAGAACACACCGCTTTGGAAATCTTCCTTCTCTTTGATTGTCTTTGACTTTTGTTCTAACTCCTTCACTTTGTCACCAGGGTCCTGGCAGACCCTTTCCAGAACCTTCTCTCTCTGTAAATGACCTTCAGAATTTACAGGGCAGCATCTGGAACTGTGCAAAGAGATGCCAGCAGCGTAGTCAGAGCTGGAGCCGGGGCCGAGAGGGGGACAACTGAGGGAAACAAGCAGAAAGTGCCTTTCTCTGAGATTTCCCCCCAAAACATGTGCTGCTTTGGCTCCAAAGGACAGAAATTTTTTTGTTTGGTTTTCTCCCCCCTCTGGCCAGAAGAAAAAGAGATGAGTCGCTTTTGACCCAAAAAAGTCAGTCAGTCATGGAGGATGGCTGACTCCAGTCCAAACAAAGATTATGGGAAACGCTCCATTCAGAGCAAGCACAAAACTTTTCCCAGTAACTCTAGCCAACACCAATTGCTTACCCCTCACTTTGGCGCTCTGCCCTTAACCAATGCAAGTCTTGGAATCACTGAATCCTTGGATCATTGAGCCCACTCGCCTCTACGTACCCTTCCCATTTGACACATGAGAAACAGACTTGAAAGGTGACATCTCTTACCCACTTGGTAAGCAGTGACACAATCCAGACTGGAGACTCAAACTCCCAAATCCAAGTCTATACCCTTCCCATGGCTCGAGAGTTATTTGAAGGCCCCAGGCACCATCTCCCCTGGAGGAGGATGAGTTCCTTGGTGACAAAGAGCTAGTGTTTTGCAGGGAGAAGAGGAGAGGACCAACATTTGAAAAGAACCCTCTATGTTCCCATCTCTGGGCTAGGGACAGGACTAGAGTAGAGGACTTTGGGCATGTCTTCCCAGCCTCCAGCAAGCCACTTTGTTGGATGGCATTGCTGTGAGCTGAACTATGTACCACAAAATTTCCTCTATTGAAGCCCTAACCTCCGGTACCTCCGAATGTGACTGTACAGTCATTCCTTGCTTAACGATGGGGATACGTTCTGAGAAATGCATCATTAGTCTATTTCGTCGTTGTGGGAACATCATAGAGCGTACTTACACAACCTCGATAGTAGAGCCTACGACACACCCAGGCTATATGGTACTACTCTCATAGGACCACTGTCGTATATGTGGTCTGTCATTGGCTGAAACATCTATAGGATACATGACTACATTTGGAGACAGGGTCTTTAAAGACATGATTAAATTAAAATAAGACTGTTGAGGTGGGTCCTAATCCATCCAACTGATGTCCCTGTAAGAAGAGGCGATTAAGACACAGACCCACAGAGGGAAGACCATGTGAGGACCTGGGAAGAAGAAGGCCATCCACAAGCCAAGGAGAGGGCTTCAGAAGATACCAAATCTGCTGACATCTTGATCTCAAACTTCCAGCCTCCAGAATTGCGAGATGAGTTTCTGTGGTTTAATCCATGCCAACCGTGGTACTTTGTTAGGTAGCTGGAGCTGACAAATACACGCGTCTACTCTCTGTCCCATCTACACTTCTAGCCTAGGACCCTGCCCCTCGGGCCATTGCTTACTGCGCCACACAGACTCTATGTCAAGAGCTGGGACTAAGAGAGCAGCACTGGGAGCAGAAGCTTATTCGTGGAGACTTTGAGATGAAGACACCCCTGCTGCTGAGATCCCCAGAACAGCCTGGGTCCTACCCTCCCTGCGTGAATTCTGGGAGAGACTCCAACACCTTTCTAACACCCAACTGCATGTCTGGGTTAAACTTGTCTGAGGTGGGTTTTGTTACTTGCAACCCAAAGGACTTTAACCACAACATTTACATGTGTTAGCCCACGTAGTTTAACTTCTCCACTTGGTATTACTGCCCCTTCTTACAGACAAAAGACCTGAGATTCGACGACATTAAGCAGCCAGTCCAAGCTCACAAGGGGGTGGAACTAGAATTACACTCATGCTCTTTTTGCTCTCCACACTGTCCTCAATGCTACATCTTTTTGGTGTCCCCCTGCAGTACTCAGCTAGGAGTCAGGCATAGCAAGTGCTCGATAAAAGCTTGTCAAATCGAATTGAACACATGGACCTATGTTCCCTTTATAGACTGAAACACAGACAAATATCTGGCATGTTCCAGCAGTTGGAGCCAAATGGAAATAAAACTAACGTCAGAAATTCATTCATCTTTCCACCCTTCTTCTCCATTCAGACCTAATGAGGTCAGAGATTGTAACCCGGGCTTCCAGTGGAACTCTCTGGTTCACTCAGTAACACCAAGACACAGTTTTGGCCCCATTAACCTCACAAATCCTCTCTAACTCTTCCCATATGTGTGATGTTTATTTAACCCATGGACCAGGGCAGCTAGTTCACTGGCAGAACTTCATCTTCTCCAAGAAGAAAGATCTGAACCCTGAGTCTCTCTGACTTCCTCTCCCTCCCCTTCCCCCATCTGTCTTGTATCCAAAGGATAAAAACCACCCTTTGTTTGGGGTGGTAAACTTGCCTTACCCACGGCTTAGGAAGTTAGTGATAGGAGTCAGGAAGCTAGGAAAAAGATGAAGAATGGGCTCAGCTGGCAAGAGGCTTCTGGGTATTTTTCTCTTCTTTATAAAAATAAAATTGCTTTTCCCCTCTCACTTTGGAAAGCCCCCAAAGTAAACCCAAGATCACTTCCATGGCAGTCATTAAACTTCCCAGGCTGACCAAGACTCGGAAGTTTGCTGGCAGAGAGGAGGACAATTGACACCGCGCTGCCATCTTGTATTTCAACATGGTTGCCTGAAGTTTGGGGAGGGGGATCCCAGCTTCTCACCGCAGTCTTGCAGAGCAATTCGTTTTTCTCTGACATTTTACAGACAAGAAGGAAGAGTCTGAGTGTCGTGGTCTTTTTCCCCACCAGGCAACGCTCGATACATAGCCCTACAGATATGCTGTGTCCTGCTGTCTCCCACACACTAAAACAGGATTGCCAAGAGAAGAAAGACACAGCATTAATGCAATCAAAATGCTGAGCAGGGTCTCATTGACCATGCCTCTGTTTCTATTTTACGTAAACCATAATTATGTTTTAGAGGTGAAGTCAACAGGGAAAAAACACACCTTGCAGGTCAGAACTCCAAAATTAGAGCCACACAAATTTCTGTGACTATTTACAAAGCAATCTTTATGCGAAGTTTTCACTGAAACCTCTCAACTACTCTGCGAGGTTTCATTTAAGCTTTCAACCACCTCATTTCACGGAGGAGGAAACTGAGGCTCAGGGACAGCTGCCTCCTGACAGAAAGGAGCAAGGCAGAAACAGAAGCTCCAGCATCTGCCTTTGGTCTCAACATTCTTTCCCTTGTGTTAATGCCCAGCCTGTGAGCCCATCGACAGCATGGGTCCCACCGGCCCCAACATTTGAATCTAACTGAGCCTTGATTCTTGCCCCCATTTCTTTTTGCCAAAATTAAAATATCTGCACAGGGTTTTTTCCTAGTTATAAAATACATACTTGAAAAAAAATTCCTTTTGAACAATACGGTTGTTCTGTAGCAACCCAGCCTCCTCTCCCTATGCCAAATCCCTAAACACAAGCAGTTCTCTTTGAAGAGACACATAGCCGGAACCACCAGGTTCCACTGCCCGTGTTGACCAGCGGGGATCCAGACCAGTCACCCTCCTGTGATGGTCCCCACCACCAGGATCCTGAGCCCCAGCCACATGCTGCAGGACCTCATGCCTCTCCTGTCCCCTGTTATTTCTCAGAGCTCCCCAGAGGGTTCGCATACAGGCTGCCCCCCAGGACCTGCAGGGCAGCGCCCATCTTCCCTCTCCAGCTCTAGCTCCCCTGGCTGGTATCCAGAGGAGCCCTCACGGCTTCTGGAAGGAGTCCCACTTCTCATAAAGTCTTCTTTCTCTCTAACCATCCAGACTCCCCTGGCCGAGCCACTCTGGCACAGCCCCTGAACACAGTGGAGAAAGCCTGATAGAGTTATGAGCCCTTGGAGATGGCAAAGAAGGGGAAAGGAAGATTTTAAACAGACTCCTCCAAGGCTGTCTGTTAAGAGGTAACGAAGAAGTTTCAGTGAGTCTTTCTCTCACCTTCGTGAAGACAGCCTTGAGAAAAAATGTTCCAGAGTAATTGCTGTGGCTCCAGAATGTACCAGTTCAGTTCACAGCATCTCTCTCTCTCAGTCTCTCCAGCTGTCATCCAGCTGTAGGATCGTCTCTTTGGGGTTAATTCAGGCTGCAAATTTCCATTCTCTCTCTGTCTCTCTCTGTCTCTCTCTGTCTCTCTCTCTCTGTCTCTCTCTCTCTCGCTCGCTCTCTCGCTCTCTCGCTCTCTCGCTCTCTCGCTTTCTCTTCCTTTCTCCCACACTCCCTCTCTTCAAGTTGTAACCCCCAATCCTTAGCTCACTAAGTACCACTGCCCCTTAAGAAACAACTCCCCTTAAGGACCTTATGCAGGAGTCTGGGAAGCTCAAAACATGACCTTTAACCTCTCAGTCCCCAAATGGAGCTTCTGTTTATCTCTTCCTGAACTCAGCGTTTAAAAGCGTAAACCCAGAGAAAAGCTGTCTCTTCCTTTATGATTTGTCAGCAATTGAAAAACATGAAGTCATCAAACAAAAATAGAAACTTGATATTTGAAGGCAACCCAAAAAGTTAGCTGTTGACACCAAACGACTGCCTTTTCCCAGGCTCCGTTTACTGAAGGCAGGAGACTGTCCGAATGGGCAGAAGGGATTAGTGACTCGAAGCATTTTCCCGTTTATGGTCCATGATAGAAAATTGCCTCTTACATTTATCAGCTACTACAGGCCTTTCTTTGGTCTTAAATAGCAACTAAAATAAAAGTTCGTTTTTCTAATAGGACTCTTCCTCCCACACTGTCGTCAGGATAGTTTAAAAGAATTGGGGGAATGTACTGTGCGTGTACTTGGTCAGCATTATATTTCATACTTAAAATAGCTCGGAGAACTTAAAATAATTGCAACGGAGATATCTACAGCTAAGTAAAGAAAGATCTTTGAAACCTAGCACTTGTCTGTCTCTGCTCTAGCAGAATGGGTGCACACTTGTCCTTCGGCTTCCGCACACCCACTGCCAGGAATAGCCCTTCTTTTCTCCCTTTCTTAATGAACTTGACCTCTCTCCTACCACACTGACTTCGAGTTTGGGACCTCTCCAGGGAAGAGAAATATGTGAGTTTTACAGTGTACCTTTCAGGGAACTCAAAATTGTTGTCTTTACAGTTTTGAATTTACCCATTTCCTTCTAACCCAAAACATCTTCCTAAGTGGGTGGAAATAAAAATTATTTTTTTAGGGACGCTGAGAATTACCGTGAAATTCTTGCAAGCTGCATTGCTGGCAGGCTGGCGGTGCCAAGATCTCCCATGGGTGGGCGGGAGACCTGCAGTCTCCCCTCTCTGTTCCTACGCTGTTGGCTCATCCATGGAGCATCTACTATATGCTCGTATCTGCTCTACACAGAGGAGAATGAAAGAAAGAAAGTCACCCTTAGGGCCTCTCCAGCAGGAGGAGAGGAGGTGTCCCCATTACCCTATGTGAATGGTGACCCCCACCACAACCACCACCACCAGGGTTGTGCACTGATGGCCAGGAATGAAGGTCAGAGGGAAGGAAAGCTCTAGACGCCTCCATGTTTGGTGAATGGAATTTCCCCCCTAGCTTTTCCACCATATGGGTGGCGGACAGGTACGCGGGAGGCATGCATGGTTTTGAGCTGTAGGATTGTCTCTCTGGGGTTAATTCAGGCTGCAAATTTTCATTCATGCTCCCCACTTGCCCCCCTTGGGGCCCTCTCGCAACTGCAGCTGGAATTCCCAGGATTCTTTATTAAAATATTTTCCCAGACTTCCCTTCCAACAGCCGTTGTTATCTCTGACAGCAGGCTGGCCTCTGTCTCCCTCAGGCTGGACAGGATCAGGCCCAAAACACCCTCCAGTTTCAGAGCGGCCTCCTGGCTGATGGCAGCTGAGGGAGGGTGAGGGCGCGAGGGAGAGAACCACTCACCCCACTAGGCCCTCCTGCAAGTTCTGTGCTCCCTCTGCCTTTAGTTTGTGAAAATCCAGAAGGCAGGCAGGCAGGCTTGTCTGATTCACCTGGAACACTTCTAGTAGCTTCTCTCTGGAAGAACCCATTCAGGAACCACAACTTCCAAATTGCCTGACGCTTGTCTGCTGGTTCCTAAAAATCAGTTTTCCTGGAAAATGTCAAAAAATTGGAAATAGTTTTCATCGATAGCATACGGAAATTTTTTAAATAGCATTTCAAAAGCAAAAGGAAATCCCTATAAAAGGGAACTACCTTATAACTTTAAATGGTTTTTCACACCCTTACCCTGTCTCATCCTGACAGCGGTGCAGTTCAAGGGGCAGGTTCCAGAATTTTCTCTAAGTTTTGTAACGTTGTTACAAAAAAGAAAATGCAAAGATAGAGAGGTTAAGCAACGTGCTCAGGGTTAATGTGTTGGGGCCAAAACTATAACCTGTGTCTCCTCTTCTGGCCTTATTGTGTGTTCATTCTGCAGTTGAATCATAAACAGAGCCCAGAGTTAACGGATCTCAGATAACCCCCCACCGGAAGTCATGCATTCCAGATTCATTCATTATACATGCCCCAAGATTTCATTAGAAGATGTTCACCACCACATTGTTTATCACACACAAATTCTGGAAGTGACCTCATACCTAATGCCAGGAGTTTGGTTAAATGAACTATTCAACACTGTAAGATATTATATAGTCACTAAAACAAGGTTGCAGAAGTATACTCGTTGACATGGAAAACTGTTCATAATGTAACAATAATAATTATTCTTATAGCTATCATTTTCATAATTATCTGTATAAATAAAATGCATAGGAAATAGGGTGGAAAGATATATACTAAAATGTTAATAGTGGTTATTTATACTTGTTTGGATTACAGATGATTTTATTGTCTTCATTTCAGGTGTCTGCATCTTCTAATTTTTCTACAGTAAAAGTGCATTTCTTGACTACTTTGCAATGGATTGGATGTTGCATCCTCCCAAAATTCACATGTTGAAATCCTACTTCGCAATGTGAAGGCGTTTGGAGGTGGAGCCTTTGGAAGGTGATTAGGTCGGGAGGGTGGAGCCCTCATGAATGGGATTAGTGCCCTCATAAAAGGGACTCCAGAGAGCTCTCTCGTCCTCTCTCTACCACATGAGGATACGATGAGAAAACCCCTGTCTGCAATCTGGAAGAAGGTCCTCACCCAAACCCGACCATGATGTCCTCCAGCCTCCGGAAGTGCGGGAAACAAATTTCTGTGTATAAGTCACCCAGCCCATGGTGTTTTGTTATAGCAGATCAAACAGACTAAGACACACTTCTTAAAATTCTTAAATCATTTCATCAGGAAACCTCATCTGGTTAAAGAATAAACATGTGTGTTTACACCTGAAGTAAGTATATTTGATGCTATAAAAGGACAGCTTTTTCCAGGTATTTTATCTTATAATTAACTTGCTATGTATGTGAACTCAGTTTACTTCTTTTAGGATAACAATAAACATATTTCATAAGCGTATTGATGTCCATTTTGAGTGAATTTCCTTTTTTTTTTTGATGAGGAAGTTTGGCCCTGAGCTAACAACATGTTGCCAATCTTCCTCTATTTCCTTGAAGAAGATTGGCCCTGAGCTAACATCTGTGCCAGTCTTCCTCTGTTTCGCATGTGGGATGCTGCCACAGCATGGCTTGATGAGTGATGCGTAGGTCTGCACCCAGGATCCGAACCCATGAACCCTGGGCCACTAAAGCAGAGTGCCTGAACTTAACCACCAGGACTGATCATAAACCACAAACATCATTTTCATGTTTACTATGTTGGGATTTCTTTCTCCAGAAACCTCATGTATTACTACTGCTCAGACGTAAATCATAATTACTATACTCTTTACTGGACAAAGTCACAGAACACCGACTGGGGCCACCCCAAGTCATGCTCCCTCAGAGACGACCAAGACCTCAAGGTCCTTTTCATTCATTTCTGTTTGATTTCCTGTCAAATTTCCCCGAGTTTCTGTTCAAACCCTCCCACGTTTCTCCATTCCCCACTTTCTCTCCCACCTGCCCAAATCTCATCAGATAACCCAGAATCTTTATCACTGAGGCTAGTGGTTTTCAAACTCTGTTAGTTGAGGACATCTTTGTTCCAGAGACTTCTTACTGTGAGGCACAAAACGTAGGGTGACACACATGCTGGCTTGCCTGGGATGGTTTATGTCTGTCGTCCTGGCTTAATTATTAAATATCCCTCTCTTACTCTCTAATATGCCCTGGTTTGGACAATAAATTTTATAGTCTCACAAACGATGAGAAGAACACTGAAGATGGGAGCTATTCTGGTTGGGAACTACCCCTTGCCCTTTCTTCTGCATCTTGGCTCATGCTAATCCTTCCCCCATTTAGTGACCGAAATTATTGCTCTTTCCTGTGAGAATTCTGGCTCTCCTTCCTCGTTGGATGATCATCCAGTGACGCTCAGACTGGTGGTCTGTGTGTGTTTTAAGTATGCTTTTAACTCTTCACAAAATAGTTCAATTCAAATCCTCATTTTAGGGCCAGAGAAAACAAATGTGAATAAGATTTATCCTTACAGAGAAAAAACATGGCGAGAACCAGCCTCCTCATGCACTGATGGCTTCACCCCACACCGGTTCTCATCAGCCACGTCAGCAACACATTCGCCCAGGTTTCCCTTCAGAGTGGAGAGAGACAGACAACAGGGGTTGCCTTGGAAACGCTGCCCAGTGGGCTGGCATCACAGGACTTTGCTCACCCTGCTCTAGGGCTGACATCCACCCTGAACAATTTAAGTTCTGGTTGGTTCTGGCCTTGCTGAGGGGACACAGTGATGGGGGAAGAGACAGGAGAACAAGAGAAAGTAAAATGACAACAACAGGGCATGTCTTTTTCATCGAAACAACTCAAGCGATGACAAATCACAAGGGCATTTTAAAAGTTAATATTCTTGATGAAATGTTGGTGACCAGAGATGCTGTGAAAGTGTTCACGTGCCCGCGTGTTCATTCTATTCAGAATTCCATGAGCTGATTCAAGAATACCTTCAAGACGTGCCACCTGCCAGCCACCTACAACTGTTAACTAGGCAGCAGCCGCAAAGGTGGGTGGTGCTTTCCATTCGAAGCCTCTTTTGTGGTCCTGGTTCTCCAAAGGCAGAACGCTGCTGTCAACGTCCATCAGATGGCAGATGCTCTGTGTCGTCCCTCTGTCAGCTACCGAGCAAGTTTTCCATGTCAAATCAATGCTTAATTAAAACACTGCTTTTGCGAGATCAATTAAGTGAGGAAACTCACAGATCATTCTAGTCTAACCTCCTCACCATATAGATGAGAAACTGAGGCTGGGAGATGGGAAGCAAAGGACGTGAATTGCTCGGCTAGTTAGAAACACAGCAGGACCCAGACCTCGGGCTCCGGGCTTCCCAGTCTGGTCTGACCTCCCAGCACCACCTCTTCGCCTCGACTACATTCTGTGGAGTAAAATAATTTAATGCGTGCGCATAAAGAAAAAAAAAAACCTCTTCTGTTTCAGCGAATGGAAATCTGACTTAAAATGGAATTGTCTGAATTTACCTGAAGGTTTTGGGAAGTGTTTCAATCTGAATAAAATGCTTTTGATGCCTCCTCCCATTAAGAGATAATAGTGCTCCTTAATCTCTCCAAAGGAATAAATAGCGTTAATACAGGCCACGATTCCTGGGGAAACTTGTCAGACAGATTAGCAAGGGGGTCAGAAATGCGCTTATTCAGGAAGGCTGACGCGTCTCACCCGGCAATTTCCCACAAAGCTGGCAAACAGCATCAAGGACTCAGAAAGGATTGCGGGAGGGGACTTAGTAATGAGCCTGAGTCACGGAAACATAAGAAAATGACTGAAAGAGAAAACATAATTACCTTCCCAGTGTGAAATGTAAATCTCTTGCGGAAAATGCTCCGTGGGAGTGTAGGTGTGGACAGTTCCAGGATTGAATACTGAGTGACCTAAGCTGTTGGTGATCTGGTGGGGAGCCAGTGGGGAGAGGCCTTGACCATTATTTCAATTAAGGAGCTTGGTTGCAAGAGCGGGAGCCACGTACCTGTGAGAAGGGGGCTCCTGTAGCTCCTCAGTCGGCCTCTGTGGCTGGGAACAGGCTGGATGTGATGAATGTTTATGTGGTGAGATGCGGCCCCTTGTGGTCTGGTTAAGAAAAAAATCCAACTCAAAGCTGGAGAGTAAAACTAACCTACTTTACAGGTGTCAAAAGGAGGCACCGTAAAGAACTACTACGGCATTCAGAGAAATGAACAATCGTGACAAAACAAATGAGCACACGAAAGGGGTGTTTTATTCACAGTCTTCTAAACCAGTGCCTCTCAGATTTGAACGTGCATGGGGACCACCAGGGGTCCTGCTGAACTTGGGTTCTGCTTCACAGCAGGCGGGGGCGTGGCCTGACTGTCTGCATTTCTAAGGAGCTCCCCGGCGGCGATGCCCACCCTGTGAGTCGCCAGGGGCTCAAGGGGAGGCCCCTGCCCTTGGAGGGGCCAGGGCTGCTGCATCAGATCCCTTCGCTCCAGGGACCACAGGCCCCTGGAAGCATCCCCAGGGCTCACAATTCCTTCGCACACCCAAACACTGAGGGACCTGGGTAACCACTTTTCTTTTGCTTCGAGCTCGAGGGCCTCTACCCCAGCTCTGAGCTTATCCTTTTCCCACCAGGAGGGTGTCCTGAGAAGGCAGCGCCCAGCTCCCTGACACCTTCCTGTCCTATCAGAGATCTTCTGAGCAGAGGAAGCAGCTATTCCCAGTTGCCATGGACTGTGCCCTGTGGAGTTCCAGGTGAGCAGAACTCATGGTTTTCTTTCCTGGCTTTGCTGATCACTGAAAGCAGCGGGATGTCCCCAAGCCGTTTACCTCCAAATCTCCCCTAGTGAAGTGCACACTTGAACATGACTCACGATGTCTATCTTCTAAGCCTCTCACCCACACCAACAGTACGTTGTAATTTCATTGTACTTCCACATCTTGTTTCAAGTGGCAGAGCTGCATTTACACACACACACACACACACACACACACACACACAAATGCACACCCCAATTCCAAGAATTCATTGTATTTGGTTAGGAAAAAAATGCTTGATACAAAGTATTTTTAACTTGATGTGGGAGGAGAAAGACGGAATAGATAAGACAGTAGAATGATCACAGGTGGATAATTACACATGTAAATGAGGTCAATTTGGTAAATTCCCCTTGAATTCCTATTTACATGGTTAACACTGAATTCTAAACCCACACCAACACTACATTTTGGAGTAGGTTCTTTTTAGTCTTATATGCCAATTCTGAAATATTAAAAGCAATTCTCAGCATAAAAGTGTTTCTCAGCTGAGATTATTTTCAGATTTTTCCATTTACCATCGTAACTGCACAAAGCAGACGGGGGAGGGGGGGGAAATTGTCTCATTTAACGAGTGTTAATTGCTTCCAACACACAAGGTTCCACAACATGTTGGGCCTCTGGGAAAAAAACATCCTAGTCTTGCAGGAAAAGTTCCCACAAAACTCCATTACAAAACCAAATGAGGCAAGAACATCCCGAAATGATTTAGGAACGACGAAGTGGGATGAATTACTGCTGACTGAGAAATCAGCAAGGGCTTCCCAGAGGAAGCGGCCTTCCGGCAGGAGCTTGAAGGACAAGTAAGAACTGTATCCATAGAAAAAGGGCAGGTGTGAGACACAGAGAGCGTTCTCGTTGGTAAAAGCTCTGAGTGCCAGACAGGAAAAGTGAGAGATGGCGTTGGGAGGCCACATGGGGCCAGATTGAGAGCCTGGAGTCTGGAATTAAGAGAAGTGCATTCTGCATGCTTGGGGTGAGGCTGAACGTGGGAAGATTCATTTGACAGTGGTGCGTTCCTGGGATCAGGGGTAGGGAATTAAAGCATGAAGACAAACTAAACAACAATTCAGGCAAGAGATAATGAAGCCAATGGGAGAAATGGGCGGGAGGGGAGTAAGCGGCTTTGGGAAAGAAGAGGGGAACTGGCCATCCATTGGAGGCGGGGCAGGCATGGTGACTCTAGGGTATCGGACCCAGGGCACCAGAAGGAAGACAAGGTCACTGAGAACTCAGGAAGCACAGGAAGTGGGCAGGGCTATGCAGGGCCTTGAGGGCAAACAAGAGCTCTGGTTGGAGCACATGTGCTCCATGCACTTGGAGGGCATTGGGGTGGTCTCTGCAGGTCATGGGGATTCAGCAGCTGGGCCCGGGGGAAGCAGTTCAGGTCTGTGGGAATTAGAGACTCAGGGATGGTCATCAATGCCATGGCAGGTGGGGGTATCCAAGAGAGACTATGGAGGGAGACAACGGCCAGGGCAGAACCAAGGGATGCAGGAGAAAGGAGCGCGACCAGAAAGGGCAGCAAGGGAGGTGTTGGGCAAGAGGGTGGGTCAGATGCCACTGAAGACAGAGCATGAGGGGGCATTTGTTTTTGGTTTGATAAAAATTTCCAAATGTACACAAAAGTAGAGATATACATAATGAAGACCTGTGCCCATTCAATGAGGATCAGCAATGATCAAGGATGCTGGCCATGCAATCCTTCTTGCCATGTGGTTACTTCCCTGAAATATTTCACAGCAAATCCCAAGCCTCATGGTATTTTGCCGCTGTGTATTTCATCATGCATCACTGAGAAACATGGACAACTGAGAAGAGAATTTTAAAAAGGAGGATGATTTTAAATCGTTGGAAGTGTCAGGGATTTCAGACAGATGGTAACACTTGGTAGGAGCTCATCGGTGGCCTGCAAGGAGCAGTTTCAGTAAAATGCCCAGAGTGGACAACGAAAAGGAGAGATCTGAAGTCATGAGTGGGTAGGCACGAGTTGGTTCTAAGTGGGATGGCAGTTTAGCAAGGTAGCTGGGCCAGGAAAGGATGTGTCACCAAGAAGAGACCTGAGCTTGCTTGTAGGGTGAGATTAAAGAATCCATTGGGTGGGGCTGGCCCCAGTGGCCTACTGGTTAAGTTCAGCACACTCCACTTCAGCAGCCTGGGTTCAGTTCCCAGGCGCAGACCTACACCACTTGTCTCTCAGTGGCCATGCTGTGACGGTGGCTCACATACAAAAAGAGGAAGATTGGCAACAGATGTTAGCTCAGGGCAAATCTTCCTCAGCAAAAAAAAGAAAAAGAATCCATAAAGCGGACAATGGCTGGAGAGGTGAGAAAATAGACATGTGAGGCGGCAGTATTCATTCAGTCCATTGAATATTAAATGAGCACATCCTATGCGGCTGCACTCCCTTTAGCACAGGCCATAAGAAGGATAAAATCTCCCAACTGCACAGAGACGATAATCCAGTGGAGACAGACAATAAACTAACAAACAAATGTCAAGTATAACGTCCCATGTGATAAGCACAAGAAAGTAAGATAAATGTCGCAAAGGAGGTAGTGGAGGGGAGATCCAAGATGCAGCAGAGGTGAGAGCTTGAAACAGAGGCCAGCCAGCGCCTCTGGGCAGAGGGGAAAGGCTGGGAGATGAGGCAGCAGAGAATCTCAAGGTTGGGAGAAGGGGAGTGGAGAGAACTCACACCCAATAGGCTCCATCAGCTTCATCGTACAGAAAGAAAAGGGGAAGGTCATGATCTCTAACCCCTTCTAGATACTAAGAGTGCTAAGATTATAATGACTGATCCGATTTCCCTTTGCATATTTTACTGCTAAGAACAAGAGACAACACAACCCCAGCTCCGAGCAGAGCGACAAGGCAGCAACGCGGAGGAAAGCACTGGGTGAGTTCATGCGCCGAGGTGGACTTCAGACCGTTTACCTTCTCTGAGTCTCAGTGTCTGCACCTACAAAACGGGAGTCATGAGCCCTGTGTCAGAGGCTTCCGTGAGCATGGGGTGAGATGACGTATGTGGAGCTCCAAGCATGGTGCTCGGCACATAGTAAATGATGGTTAAACGCCATCTGAGAACAGAAAAGTCGTCCCTGGGGTAGCAGCCACAACAGTCAAAACAGCTCTCTGTCCCCCTCAAGGAAAACTTTTTGAAAACTTCACATTTCTCTTCAAAATGGTTATACGCTCTTATATTTGGTTTGGAAAATGTTATCAAACACACATCCAATATTTTCAAAATTTCTGTGATTCTCAGGAAGCCTCCAAAATCACCAGCCCGCAGCTCCTGCTAACAGCAGACGGTGGTTAATGGAGAGGGATGTGAAGGCTGTCACGTCACGAAAAGGACCAAATTAGTCCATTGCCTCAAGTCTGCAGAGTCGGCTCGTGGATTCTCATTTCCCTCCTTCGAATCATTTCTCGCTTCCTTTCACTGCCGAGAGCTATGAGGTTGAACGTGCCCTTGAGGGGTACGGTGGCCATCTCCCTGCCTCAGAGGTAGACAGAGGATATCTAGAAACCACGGTGCCAATTGGTGAGGAGAAAAAAGTTACAGAGATAATTGGTCAAGCTAGCAGAGGTCAACAGGGGCTGATGAATGAAATGAGGCCAGTTCTATTTGAAATCACACTGGGGCCAAGAAAACCGACCGCAGCACCTCCCTTCCTCAGAGCCCCTCCCTCCGCGCTCTCTGCCTTCTAGTTTACTGTCACAACTAGACAAGCGTAAACACTCGGAGACTACGATGAGAGAGCTTGGCCTTGACTGCGCTGGCACCATCGTGATCAGCTGCCTAGATCACAGAACTCTACGAACAGGACTCAGCCCTCATTAAACAAGATTAACGATCAGTACCCAGAACACGTCTGTTAGATCAAAGAATACATTACCTTTCCTCAGTTCAAAAGTGATCGCGAATGAACTTTCTCTGCTCGTTCACAGGCACACAACTGCCAGTTATTTATCTTATTCAGGAAGAACAAAAAAGTTGTATCCAACATTGATTCCTTTTTTAAATCTTAAGTCATTTGCTTGCAGATATTTTGCTTTTTCTCCAGGAGAGATGAATGCGGCCTTAGAATGTGGCTTTAATTGCTCGTCTTAAGATACGGCATTTAATTTTAGATTAAACGAAAAGATGCTAGGACTTGGTCTTTTGGGTGTTGAAAAGAGAAAGAATTTTCTCTCTTTTAACCTTTAAGTCAAACACTATGGAGGGAGATTCAGAGTCTACAGTAATGTGCTGGGAAACCAGCTCTCTGGGGGGAACCGTCCTAATTTTTCAGCACTTGCTGATTGCTCTGGCGTAAATACTCCTGACCATGGCCAATGTGAAGCTACCAATGGCTTAACAACCAGCTCACAAAATTCCTGAAAACTTAACAATCGGCTCTCAGCTCCTGCCCACCCTGGAGACAGACAAAGAGGTAACTGGTTTAAGATTTCTTCCCTGCCTTGTCCCTTATTTGACCAGCAAACTCAGTCTTTAAGCCACCAAACAGTGTGAATTTCATACCATATGACAATTAAACAGGTTTTAGAATAGGTGTTTAATCCCAGGTAGTCATTAAAAGTCAGGTTTAAAAGTGCATTTAATGATGCAGAAATATGCGTATTAAATATTTTGAGTGAAAACAATATTTCCAGTGCAATTCCAAATTTGCACATAAAATGACTACAAGGATATACCCCCAAAAGTAATTATCTCCTAGTTGCAAGATTATGTGTGAATTTTATTTTCTTTGTGATAATTCATTTTTCAAATTTTCTACAATGTTCATATATTATATCTGTAATTGGAGAAAGAAACGAATCCAATAGTGTTAACATTTATAAAAGAAAAAAAATAGTGTTTCACTATGAAGTTGAATTGACTAACAAGACAAGAAATACTAAGCGTTGAAGAGGGTGTGGAGAAAAGGGAGCCCTCATCCACTGCTGTGGGAATGCAAACTGGTGCAGCCACTATGGAAAGCAGTATGGAGAGTTCTCAAAAAATTAGTGTAAATACTATATGACCCAGCTATCCCACTACTGGGTATTTATCCAAAGAACTTGAAATCAACAATTCAAAGAGACTTATGTACCCCTATGTTCATTGCAGCATTATTCACAATAGCCAAGATGTGCAAGTAACCCAAGTGCCCACTGACTGATGAATAGATAAAGAAGATATGGTATACATATACATATATCTATATAAACAATGGAATACTACTCAGCCATAAAAAAGACAAAATCTTCCCATTTGCAACAATATGGATAGTCCTTGCGGGTATTATGTTAAGCAAAATAAGCCAGACAGAGCAAGACAAACACGGTATGATTTCACTCATATGTGGAAGATGGATAAAGAGCTGGCCTGGTGGCGTAGTGGTTAAGTTTGTGCGCTCTGCTTCAGCAGCCCAGGGTTCACAGGTTCAGATCCTGGGCGTGAACCTACACACTGCTTATCAAGCCATGCTGTGGCAGGCATCCCACATATAAAATAGAGGAAGATGGGCACAGATGTTAGCTCAGGGCCAATCTTCCTCAGAAAAAGCGGAGGACTGGCAACGGTTGTTAGCTCAGGGCTAACCTTCCTCACCAAAAAAAAAAAAAAGGAAAGGAAGAAAAAGAACAGATTAGTGGTTACCAGAAGGCAAGGGGGTGGGGGGAGGGAGAAAGGGGTGAAAGGGCACATATGTATGACGACAAATAAAAACTAGATTATTGGTGGTGAGCACGATGCAGTCTATACAGAAACTGATATATAATAACATACACTTGAAATTACACAATGTTATAAACCAATATGACCTCAATAAAATAAGTTTTTTAAAAAAAATATGGTGTTTCAGATTTTTGCTTTTACATCCATAGAATCTTACGGGTACACTGGCTAGAAGATGGAATCACATGAACTCTGTTTAAACGTGGCTAAATCTTCATCATTTATTTTTGTGATGCTTTACTGTTTCCAAAGTACTGTCACAAGCATTATCTAATTTGATTATCTGTGGTGCAAGGAAAGCAGGTTATTATACGCTCCTTTTACAGATGAGGAAACAGAGGCTCGAAATGATTAAACGATTTGCCCAAGGTCACACGGCTAATAAAGCAGTGAAACCGGGACTCGGACCCAGGATTTCTGCCACCTGAGATCTTCCCTCAGAAACATGTTGGGGGAAGCTTCGCTCACAGCTCCTCGTTCAAGTGCCCACTGAACACCCAGACCCAATGCTGCAAGGAGGCACACTCCTGGTTTTGCCCATTTTAGACGCCGTGAGCTTGACTAGAATCACCCAGATGGGGTGCACTCCGTCCAGGCATCGATGCTACACAGAACGATGCCTGCAGTGGGCTCTCCAGCTTGGAAATTTATGAACGTGACAGGAGACTTTGCTGAGAACGACAGAACCCACACTCTGGGATGAAAACCTTATACAATGGGATGAAAACCTTATACAACATCCTACACATACGTGTTTACAATAATCTGTAACAGCCAAGGGATAGGTTCTGCTATCAGTTTCCACAGCTTCTCCCTAAAGAAGGGGGAGGGTATCTTTTACAGGGATGGCCGAAGGAACAATTTCTGGGTGGATCCTGTCTGAAGCCTCTTTGTTTGGTCCTGTGGGATCTGGGCTAGAATGTCCAATGTTTCTGCTTCAGGACCCTCATTCCTGCTCACAGGCAATGCTTTACCAGAGCTTGGTAACCAGCAACAACCACACCTTGTGTTTTCAGTTATAAGGAATAGAAACAAGAACTCACGGCCTCAGAACTTGTAGGTTTTAGTATGGGCATATACGGGGCAAGTTACAAAAATAGCATTCTGATGAGACCTCAAGCAAAGCCAGAAAAGCCAGGCCACCAGGCTTCAGGGAGACAGGCCCTCTCCTTATGCCAGCATCACAGTGCAGCACAGAGAGGATGAAGCAGTCCCACCCGGATCCCTTGGGGTGGGCAGTTTGGGAGCCCCAGGGCTCTCTCTCCCACAGCAGTGGCAAGGCCACTCCTTCAGTGACATCTCAGGCAGAGGCCAAAGATGAGAACGTTGCCTTATTAAACACGACTGTGTCCTGAGATTGCTTCCAGACGCTTCAGTGAAGAACAATGATACAAATGCGTGTGAGCTTTCCATCCACACCCCAGGGGTGGATAGGTAACTTCATCTGAAGGAGCCTAACTGGAAACACGACTCCTGGGATGGCGACTTGGCACTGAAAAGGCTCTCAGAGGCCCGCACTACACTAGAGGCGGCCAGCAGGCACTTGAGCTATGCTCACCTCCTGCCCCACTCTTCATGGTGACGTGAGTAGTCTTCGAAACCTGTGGATTGGCTAGACATCCTGCCCCAGTACGAACAGGACAGAAGGAATCAAGGAGCCAAACTCCCTCTTTAGAATGGTCCTAAAAATGATCTTTGGGGTACTCCGTTACCTGCACAACCAGAAAGTGAGCTGAATCTTGCTGTGAAAATGCTCTCCCGTCTGTTCTGAACGGACTTTCATGAGAGGAGCCACTAAGCACCTGAGAGGACGGACACCTGGGACTTCAGCGCGCTGACTGAGCAGGACTGTCTCGTTGCCGCAGGTGTTGACGCGTGCTTTCACTCTCGCATGTTCTACCTGGAAGCGAGTCTGAGAGAGGAGACCTAGAGGGCTCACTAATTTCTCACTAGAGGCTGTTGCCACTCGGTCAGAAAGAACTCAATAATCGTAAATGATCCAGTCAATTTAACTTAGGACCTTTTCTTATAATACCTTTAAGTATTCTCAGAAATAATTAGGAAACTTCTGAGCAGAAACTGAGTTGAGTTACTCATACATAGTGAGGACTAATACTAAGTGGCCTCATCTATACCCAAAAATAGAAAGGGGCCTGGGGAAATTTGGGGTTACCTTCATATTCCTGAGCAGCCTACCACAGAAGCATGCCCAGCAAATGCGTGGAAGTCATGACCCCAAGATTTCTGAGCTCGGTTAAATACAATTCAGTTTCGTAAAAATCAATCTTAAAGCACTTTGTTTTAATGTTTATTCTCTTCCTGATTTTAAACAATAACACGGGCTGACTGTAAGTCTTACATTATAGAAAACTGGAAAAATGAAAATTCCCCCAGAATCCCACCCTCAGAGATGACTACTACTCTCTGTTGTAAACATCTCTCCAGATCTTTTTGGCATGTAGTAGTAAATAAAGAGGATCACGTGGGACTCTACTACTAGAACACACGCTATCCTGCTCTTGTGCAAGTTTTCAAATAGTTCTGACAAATAATTCAGCTGACCAGTTCTCCAGAGAACTTTATGCATTAGTTTTCAGAGATGATTCAACCAGACAGTGGGTAGAAAAACCTCTTAAGATTTTCTTACCATTCAATATTAAGTATTTCCCAAGGTATCAAAGGTGAAATAAAGTTTAAAAACTAAGAAACGAAGAATAGTGAACTGCATACAGAGGAGAAAACAGTTCAGAAAATCATCACAGTTTTTTATCAAAATAAAATCTCCTAAATTCCAATTTCAGCAAGTATCATAAAATGGCTTTAAAATTTGAATTTGAGAAACAATCATCTCCTTAGCATGAATTATATCCTCTAAGGTAACTCTATAATCTTTCTCATTTGATCAATATGAGAGAACACAATGTACATGGCCGTTTAGAATTCCTTCAATTCTAAGTGAAGTGAAGTGATAACAAGAATTGTTACATATGAAAGAATTGTCCATCGGTGGGAGCATCCAGAACAGGAGACTTGGAGCAGATTTTAGCTTTTGCAACTGTTAAACGACAATTTTGATTCAACCTCCCACAGCTGCGCTTGTAATGCTGTCAAAACATCTTCCATCTATTGAATTGAAAAAATATAAAAAAATACACATATGATTAAAATCATGATTAAATATGACTAAAATATACAGAATTAATAAAATTTCTGAATGTTATGCATTACACATAGATGTTCAGTGTTTATTTAATGAAATTATTAAGAGGTACAAACTAAGTTTTATTTAAATAAGACATAATTTTATTGATGCTACTTCTCAACCTGTAATCTAGGGCTCTTTGTACATTCATCACTGTCTTGACCATCTGGCCATCAGATGATGTTAACATTCAAAATAAGGCTGTTTATCCCACGAGAACTGAACCAAATGAGATACTGATCTGATTCAAAAATATATTTCTAGTTTAATAGTTTAGAATATATACTGTTTTGATTTTGGTATGAAACGTCTTACTGTTTTTTTTGATAAAGCTTTAGCTTAAGTTGTAGTTTGGTTCCCAAACATTCAACTTTACTAACGAGTGAAATAAAATAATCACTCTATGACTGTGACAGTGCCAAGACCAAGACAGACGCCGCTCTGAGGACTGCTTGTGAGGGATCACCTGTTCACCAACGGCAAGCTGTTCACACACAGACATAGACAGTGCAGAACAAAATTACCTGCTTTAGAGATTTTTCTATTTCAACTCTGCTTTCAAGATTAAAAAGCTCTTTATCTTCTGATACAATTTGCTTTTCAGAGGACCCTAAAATATAACTGTAGTACAGCACAATTAAAATATGAAAAGGGAACAAATATTAAATTTATGTTAGTTAATAACATTAAAGCTCTAAATATATTACACTATATATTAGTACCAAGTAAACACAAAACAACTCTTTTTGTTAAGAGCACCCTACGTAGGAAGCTGTGTCACAGAAAGTTATGCTTTTATCCACAACAGCTTTGTCCACACAGTCCTACCTATTTCCCAATATTGTAAGAATTTCATTAGGGGAAGACACTCGCTCTTTAGTAAGCTGTGTGGCAAAAAATTAACCCTCATAGTTCAAAATTCTATTTTAAAGTTTAAAAAAACCCTGAAGAAACCACCGCTTTCCTGCTTTATATGCTTTTTGGGAGCACGTGCACTTTCAAAGTTGACTTTTTTGTGGAGTCAACTCTTGATTACCCATATCTGGGCAACTTCAACAGTTATCCTCCAAGTTATGTGTTGCTCGACTCTCTGAGGTTATGAGATGTGGTTTAGAAAATATTGAATAGTGGAAAAACTGGCCCAGCAACTGGAGGAAAACAAGCCCAGCACTGGTAAACAAATAAAATTAAACAGTAAGGAGGAAGGTGCCAGCATTTCTCAAAAGAATACTTGATTCACTTGCATTTCTTTAGAAGTCTTTTATCACATGTAGCAACTTCAGTATGTCACTTCTGTCAAATAAGACCAGTTTTTTCTCGGAAACCCTACTGATTATAATATTTCTGAAAAACAGCAGAGAAGGCAAAATTGCGGAAAGTAATTAACGTCCTGTTTAGAAAAGAAAAATGAGATGAGGTGGAAAAATTAAATGGCATTGAGTAATTTATAAAACTATACATAAACATTACAGGGGGATCCACTTCTAAAACCAACCACTTCTAAAATTCTCCCCCAAGAGTTAACTTTTACCCTAAATTCAACTGTTCAGGGAACAACAGCTTCACTATTATGATCTCTTGTGACTAAACCTGCCACACGTTTTCTTTACAGCTATGTACCACTTTGGAAAGTTCTGGACCACCCCTACAGGACTGAGATTTCATGTCCTTTATTACTATCCCTCACTTAATTTTCACAAATCTTGGTAAAATTCTCATGGTGACTAAGGGAGCTTCTGTTTGGGCCTGGGTCTGTCGAAACAGATCTTATCTCTCCAGGCAGACCCACACGCTTTACAACAGGGAGCAGTACTTGTTATAGTATTCCTTCATGGAGGGGCTGTAAAAAGTTTACAGAGTTTTAAAATTTTGATCTAAACCTGTTTAGTTTCAAAGAAGGTGGCAAACAGCAGTTATTTATCAAAGAATAGAGGAGAAATGATAATTATAATAAAAATACTACTGTTATAAATTTCTTAAAGAGAAAATCTAAGAAACTCAACAGAAGTGACAAAATATCTCAAGTTATGAAAGCGTAGGCACTTTCTTTTCTCGTTAAATTGTTCTTTCCTGATATATAAAGTTCCTCAGACATCTTTAAATTCTTAAGAGTTACACTTTTCCAGGACAAGTGAAAATACATTGAGGTCAACTGATTTCTTTAATTTTGTGTTTCCTATAAAAAAAAGGCTAATGAATTGGAAGGCCATTAAGAAATCTGAAATTCTTTAACTGACGTGTGTCACCAGCCCCTAATTCACCTTGTTTCCTAACACTTACTTTTTAGAAAGCTTGAAGAGTGAAGGCTCTTCCTTGCATCTCTCAAAAAAGCAGACAATTATTTACTAGACTCAAGGAAATAGACTCTGTATTTCTCTTTTTCCAGAACACCAAAGGGACTTGTTTCCTAACCAGTTTTGAAATTCCTATTTCTTCATGATATTCTAGGAGGCTAAAAACGGGGCGGGGGGGGGGGGGGTGGAATAAAATGGACAGTATATGTTGATCCACACAATTGCTTTAAAAAAATCCTATTAAACTCAATTTGAATTTTAAGGACTGAACATATTTTTACTCTGAAAAATGTTCTCAGTGTTTTCTCCTTACAATTTAGAATTTTTGACTTTTCCAATACCAAATATATCAAGCCAAGCCAAAAAAAATCACTGGCTTTACTACCTGAAATTGTCTCTTGGAAATGTATTTTAACCAAATAGTGTTGATTTAGTTCTGACGTTTTCATACCAATTTCCCTGCAAACAAATTTCTGAGAAATCAGTTAAGAGGTAATCATTCATATTTCAAACTTACCTTTCAATGGCTTCAACACGGAGGCAAAACAAGTCCCTCTTGTAATCCAGATTTGTGGGTGTGCATCTGTATATGTAGCCCAGGTTGAGGGAGCATCCTGTGCAGTACAGCGTCTCCAGGATGCTGCAATGAAGAAATGCCATGGCCTCAGAAAAGAAAGTAGCAACAGGTTATAACACAAATCCCACTGTTAAAATCCATAAACACTGAATACCTAAATGGCTAAACTATGTTATTCCTACTCTACTAAGTCACATGTATGAAGGAAAAAAATGATAGTAAAATGTTTATATTAGAAATGTAGACAGTCACCTCTAGGCCACACTGCCTTAAGCACCTAGTGACAAGGGACATGTACAAAAGCGACAAGAAAAGAGGATACTGATGTGGTGTTTTCCTAGAATGTAAATGCCTCTATCTAGTATTAAGAAAATTATCTAAAATTTGGAAATAAGACAAAAAGATTCTACATGCCCTTTTAATGTCATATTGTCCAACGAGCCCACCAAGGGATCATTAACACTCTGGGGCAGGGGCAGCAAATTTTTTCTGTAACGATCCAGAGAACAAATATTTTAGGTTTGCAGGCCATTTGGTGTCTGTTTCAACAACTCGCCTCACCAATGGAACACAGAAGCAGCCACAGACAATACATAACCAAAGAGGCACTGTCTGTGTTCCAATTAAAATGTATGACAAAAACAGGAGCCCGGCCCATGGGCATAGCTTGCCCTAGTGGAGGTTAGCCCTGTTTGCTTACCACTCACTGTGGATTAGAGCCCAGATGCTCTAAAGTCACATGATGATTTATAGAAAAAAGATTGCTAAGTGACAGACAATTTTAGTCTGGTAGAGATGCAAATGTTTTCTGCTGGTAGAAAAGATAACCCCAAAGGTCGAGGTTTTATTGTCCTATAGGACATTAACTAGATTTGCCCTATAGATTTGCCCTTCTCTAAACCAGCTTTGCCGTGTTCTGGTTCCCCTGTTAATGAGCTAAATAAATCTTTGACATGTGCTCAGTACGTATTTGTTAGCTGCCTTTTTAAAAAATTATACTTTACCACTAAACTCTTCTATCAACTATAGATGTGTTCTACATAAGCAATTCACAAATATTTTACTTAATGATCTAGTTTCTCCACATAATTGCTCCTTCATTCCAGTTACTTCTCAACTCGGGCCCTGGGTATTTGAATATACTCTCCCCCCGGCCGACTCCTGACTCCTTCAAATCTTAGAATCCACTGTCTCCCAGATGCCTTGTCAAACTGACCCATCCAAATTTACCAATCTATAAATATCCATACTAAAAGTAAGGTCCTGGGGCCGGCCCGGTGGTGCAGCAGTTAAGTGCACACGTTCTATTTCGTGGGCCTGGGGTTTGCCGGATCCCGGGTGCGGACATGGCACCGCTCATCAAGCCATGCTGTGGCAGGAGTCCCACATACAAAGTCGAGGAAGATGGGCACGGATGCTCGCTCAGGGTCAGTCTTCCTCAGCAAAAAGAAGAGGATTGGCAGCAGATGTTAGCTCAGGGCTAATCTTCCTCAAAAATTAATTAATTAATTTTTTTTAAAAAAGTTAAAAAAATAAACAAATAAAAGTAAGGTCCCAACACAGAGCAAGGTAATGATAACTGGGGATTTAAACCTAGTAATAATCACAAATTGTGTAATATACACAACAAAAGATAGCTATTATTTCAAAGGAATTGTAATTCCTATTGGTATGTGAGCCACTTGTAATAACTAAATAGTTATTCCTGTTATCAAGCAAAATAGAGCCAACCATGACTCAAACAACACACTATAGATTGCACTATTGTTTAGCTATAGATAGTGAGACATTTTTAACCACTGCAGCAACATACAGAACAAAGAACAAAACGGATCATCGCCTGATAAATTATAAGTTCTCACTGGTGCTATAATTAGCTGGACAACATGCCACGGATCAGATACTAAGCTTCTATGGGATTTTATATAAGAAATATAAAAGCATCTAAGTACACCCCAAGAGTGAACCCTATCTACACCACCAACTGTGAACAGGAAAGTCTCCATATTACGTATCGAACTTCATAATCATTTCGAGGCTGCCACACACAATTACCAACTTCTAACACAGGTGTCATCAGCCAAGAAATGATACTTAGATAAACCTAAAATGCAAAACACACCGATCATGGATAAGACTGTTTTATCCTGAATTATCAAAATCAAATTCCACACCAGCAAAGAGCACACACAAACCCACTCACACTTCTAAAGCGATCTCGAGGAGCAACGCAGAGCAGCGACTACTGCTGCAGCGCCTTACTACTTGCACAGCCGGCAGGGATGCGGCCCGAATTCACGCTTATCACGGAACTATACTGAGAAAGCAGTGCCAGAAATCAGAAAGTGATCTTAGACACAGAAGGAGCTAGCTGGAAGAACCTCAAACTGACAGGATGAAAATGAACGGAGGAAACAGCACTGATGCCTTTATAGCATTTTTCTAACGCCCACAAGTGCTCTTGGTGCTCAGCTGCAGCCTTGCTCAGGCAGCTATTCAGTAGGACAGGCTTATCAAAAAACTCACAAGCATCCTAAAGCTTAAGGTAGTTCCAAAAGTGGGGAACTGTGACCTAGTGAAATTCAAGACAATGCAGGGTGGCATAAATGATGGGGTCAAGTGATACAGATCAACAAGACTACATACCACGGGCTCAGAATGAGAGATCAATTCCCTTTTCAATTCTCTGTCAATCCTGATTATAAAAAGAAGAAAGCCTCAGTTTGCTGCTAGACAGTCTTTAACAAGAATCTCACAGCTGCTGATCTTTTAACAGTGAGAGAACAGACCTGAGGCTCAGAACCAGCCAGGCAAGGGTACCTCAGCTAGAATTTAATAACATTTGTTTTCATTATAACCATCCTTTGTTACCTGCTAGCAAAAGCAAGTGATATATTTATGGCAGTAACATAAAAATTCCTTTTTAATTAAATTTAAATAAAAAGTCCTAGTCAATTTAACGAAAAATATGAAATACATGATAGCACAGCTGGTACACTGATTTGGCAAAAATGGTGAAGGTGACATCGAAATGATTAGAGTTGGGAAGTAGAGAAGAAAGAACACGTTGTAAGAAGCAAGGAGAGACACAAGCATCATCCTAGCTCTTCCTACTAAATAGTCTGTGGCCTTAGAAAAATTCTAACCTCCCTATGCCTTCTTTTCTCCATCTACAAAATAAGAAGTGATTTGGGCTGGGTTTTCCAAATTTTAATCACCGGCATGCCAGTAGCACAAGTTCTGTCACATCCACATACTATCTCTTCTGTTATGAATTTAATTCTCCTTAAATAAACTTTTTTTTTTAAAGATTTTTTTATTTTTTTTTTCCTTTTTCTTCCCAAAGCACCCCCGTACATGGTTGTATATTCTTCGCTGTGGGTCCTTCTAGTTGTGGTATGTGGGACGCTGCCTCAGCGTGGTTTGATGAGCAGTGCCATGTCTGCGCCCAGGATTCGAACCAACGAAACACTGGGCCGCCTGCAGCGGAGAGCGCGGACTTAACCACTCAGCCACGGGGCCAGCCCCTTAAATAATTTTTTAATGGAAATATACTTTATTTGAATAGGACACTCTAGCATTACTATAAATGAAAAACCAGTATTTTTAAATACACATTGAAAACATACATGATTATTCATTTCTGTTTAATTGCTTGTGTACCATCTAAAGTTAGTCCACGTACATCAGTGAGACACGTTTCGGGCAACAACTACACACGGCAGAGCTTCCCATTCAGTTTGCTGAGGGTGCCTCTTGCGCCAGAGGGGCATGAGGAGTGCCTTCCACTCTCGGAGTGGGAGCACATGGCCTGGGATTGCTGCAGGCCTGTGCTGCTGCTTCCGGCCCCAGGCGGCCTTGTCTCTACCTTGATAGGCCATATGGATGTGTGTCCGTGTGATATCGGCACTTTCTGTGGGTGCCACGACATGAAAAAGGTGGGTAGCACTGGTCTGAGGCACCCTTTGGCTCTGAGATTTTATGATAGGTATTTTCCTTTTTTATTTTTAGTTTTGATTTTCTTCAGCACCAAGCCTAAAAGACCCCAAAGGGGAGGGTGAGAATGTGCCTTTAGAAATTTAGAAACTGTTCCATCTTGATACCTAAAGGAGACCACCTTACTCAAGAATTGATATATTAGAATGACTGATTCTTTTACTGGTTACCGTGAACAAAAGTTCTCTCCCAAGTAATCTTACTGGTAATAATCTTTTTAAAGATTTTTATTTGAAAAATAAGCATCTTCTCTAATATACATACATACTCACAAAGACACAGCCTTACTCACCAACCATTTTCGTTTTTACGTTTGGATAGTATCTGTTCCTTATCCACAGAAACATTAGAGGAAACACCTAGAGAGAAGAAAGTAACAATAATTTATTAACGTGGCTTGTTATAATACACATGCAGACATTTAGAGAACTTCTAAGTCAACTTTTACTTTAGAACTCAGACGGCCAGAAAAAATAAGAGCTCAGTCACATACACACAACGGCGGTTCAAAACTAAATGTATAGGGGTCTTCAGGAAAAAGATGGCAGAATAAGAGCCATTTCCTTCCCTTTCCAGAAAACCACTGACACTCAAAAAATTAATAAAATTAGAGGAGAAAATTCAGTCAACAGTAAAACTTGTAACAATTAGAACCTCAAATCAGACTGCCAGGAATGCCTGCCGGGTACAGTAGAAGTGGGATTAAAACCAAGGAAGATGCTGAAAGCCAATGCATACATCTCCAGATCTCAAACACAGGGCTCATTTTTGTAAAAGTAATTGATATGGTCCTTAGGAATCCGGCCAAAAATCTTTTACTTCGACCATGACTTCGGGATCACGCAGCTGGACTCCAGAAGCAGCAGGAATTGTTCCTGGGGGATCCAGGTCCAAGCACACCAAAAGAGGATGGAGGGAAAGGAAGAAGGGACAGCAGACCTAAAATGGCCAAAACAGACTGGATTTCCCCTCCTCTGCAGTCCACCTTAACTCAGTCAATCCGGCCTCCTTCCACCCAGGTGCTCAGAGCCCCCTCCATTCTTTGCCCCCTCATCCTGCTCCCCCACATCCACTTCACTGATAAGTGCTGTCAATCCTGTCTCACAACTCTCAGCCCAGCCCCACAACCACCGCCACCAATCATGCCTGGACCACTGCACGGGCTCCAGAACGACCTCCCCACTTCCATGCTTACTCTTAACTTCCATGCTTTCTCCAAAGAAAAGTCTGGGTCAAATCACTCCCCTGTTTAAACGCCTCACTCACTAGAATAGATTGCGATCCACAGGACAGTCTCCAAGGCCCTGAATTTTCTGGCTCCCTCCTTCCTCCCTAAGTCTCATCTTTATCCTACTCTTCGGCCACACTAGCCTCAAAGCCTCTGTACTAGCTGATCCCTGTGCCTGGAAAACGCAAAGAGCATGACCCCAGAATTGTACATGCAGCCAAGTTGACACTCATGTATAAAGACAACAGAATGACATTTTCAAGCACTCAAACTTGAAGTTTTCTTGGGGATGGGGAGACCATGGATGATGATTACAAATAAACAACCTGGAAATGAAAAAGATATTAATGAGCCTTCTTATATTAAGAGTTCTGGGGGAGCTGGCCTGGTGGCGCAGTAGCTAAGTTCACGTACTCCACTTCAGTAGCCTGGGGTTCCCAGGTTCGGATCCCAGGTGTGGACTTGGCATCACTCATCAAGCCATGCTGTGGCATCCCACATAAAATAGAGGAAGACTGGCACAGATGTTAGCTCAGTGACAATCTTTCTCAAGCAAAAAAGAGGATTGGCAACAGATGTTAGCTCAGGGCCAATCTTCGTCATGGAAGGAAAAGTCCCAGAGTTGAGAAATAAATTCATATAAACGTTATATTATGGCTCAATGACCATGCTATGGCTACAGAACAGAACGTAAATGTTATAAAGCTTGACAAAGTCAAAATAATTAAACAAATTGGGTCAGGAGGGAATGAAAATTAACGCAAGTTCATTTCTTTATCTTTTATGGGGGGTTGGTTAAACTGAATTGTCAAAAGCTGATAGTTTTTAAATTTAAAGACTGCTGGTATAGAAAAACTAAATAACAGAATAGTGTTTTTATATATAAAACAAGAGCTCATGTGGCAAAAGATAGAAAAGAAGCTGTAAAAACAGAAAATACAAGTAAATTGAAAGATTTAACACCAAACATATTATTTCTTTAAAAGCTGTAAACAAGATAAACTCACCTACTAAAAGAGCTTCTCCTACTGTATCAAAAATCTCAACCCAATTACATGCTGTTCCAACGGTGCCAACACTGGAACCAACCCAGAGCTCTATCGATAGGGGCAGATGGGGAGGACGAACAGCATCTCCATTAAAGAAAGTGCTTAAGTGGCACTTGCTTATGTATTCCAAGCACATAACACATTTTAACTAATTTAATCAGCCTAACGGCCCCATGTATGATCCCCTTTTTACAGAAGAGGAAACTGAGGCACAGAGAGGCTAAGTCGCTTGCCCAAGGAGACACAGCTCATAAGTGATGGGCCAGGATTCAAATCCGAGCGGTAGAGGTCCTCCACCACCACACTATATTGCCTCTCAACAAGGGTACACAAAGCAGCTGCTAAATACGTGAAGTATACTATCTACATACACTAATATGGGAAAATATCCAGAATATACGTGTGGAATAAAAAAATTAAGGATGCTTAACAGTGTAAATATATAATCAAATATCCAGAATATACGTGTGGAATAAAAAAATTAAGGATGCTTAACAGTGTAAATATATAATCTCAAGTGTTTTTTAAAAATTTACATGTTTAAATATGCTCACATGTGCATGGAGTGTATCTGGAAATATAAATAGCAATAAGGCATGTTGAGCTCTGGGGCTATGAGAGTGGCAGGTCAGGGGGCTACGTCCTTTTTACTTATACCCTTCTGTTTGATTTTAATAAGTACAAAAGGTTAACCCCAATGAATCATTATGGGAAACGTATGTTCTCAGGCTTATGTCTAACAACTGAAGGGACTCAGCAATTATTGTTAATGAACTGATGCACTTTTGGGGAAAACATCAAGCTCAAAAAGTTCCAGGTAACTGGTGGACACTGCTCCTTTCTTCCCCATATCATATGCCAGGAAGGCAAATAGTCCACAACCATCAATAAATTGGTGGTGAATTTCTGCCACCAAAATATTTACAGAATTGAAACGGAGCATAAACTTCATCTTGAAAACCACAAGTCCAAAAAGAATAACCATTTTTACACCAATTCAGGAAAAATACATGTGAACCACCCTGCTAAATAAATACTACGAAAGCAACAATACAAGGGAAGAGTGGGAAAAAATACAGGTAAATAGTAGACTCAAGATGAGAAGCTAGAATTCCAGCCTTCTTGACTCTTTTATTATCTCCTCTTTCCTTTCTAATTTTGATGGGGTTGTTGGTGCTTTTATTGCAAGTTTCTTTCTCTTTAAAATTTTTTGGATAGCATTGTATTCCATCAACTCTAACACTTCAGACTGTAAAGGCCTCCATTGTTACAATTAATAAGACTTGAAAAGTCAATGCTGACATCCTCCTGCAGGAAGCAGGCAGTTGAAAAGCTTACTCTCCTAAATAAACTACTAAAAATAATACGTATTTGCCAATTAACAGCCCGCTAATTTCTAAAAGGAGTAATACAAAGTGGCTGCGTCCCAAATGCTTACAACCTGGTTGGTCATTTTTTTCTGAGTAATGCTCACAAGGATGCTGATCTATCCGCTGCTCTTCTGGTATGGTCCTCCCCTTTTCCTGGGACAGCTCAGCCTCGCAGATTTTTCTGCTTTTAAGGACCCTGAGCTGGCAGCCCCAAAGAACCACTGCCCGCCCCGCCCACCCCTGCCTCTCCCCGAGGCCCTGGGAAGAAGGCGGCCCAAGCCCCGCGGCCGGAACTGACAGCGCAGCAGGATGCAGTTGGTGTCCTCCTGGCTCGTCACCCAGCTCAGCGAGTCGCCCAGCGGCCGCCGGCAGCCCGAGCACAGAAACACCAGCGGCCTGTCGTCCTCCTCGGCCGGCTCCGCCTTCTCCTCGCGCCGCGAGCTCTCGGCGCCGGCCACCGACGCGTCCCCGCTCACGGAGCTCCACATGCTCGCCCACTTCTGCAGCAGCTGGTGGCGGCTCGAGTCTTCCGAGAGCCGCTTGCTCAACAGCGAAGAGCCATTCCACTTGCCCTTGGCGCCGCACGCACAGCTAGCAGAGGAGCATCCTTCGAAACAGCCAGACGACCAAGCCGCCGCCATTACGTACAAATCGCCCGCGCCGCGGAGCGTCACGGGAAAAACGCTCTTGCGCACGCGCGGGGCGGAGTGGGGGGGTGGTGGATGCCGAGAAGGGGCTGGGGCGTAAGGGGCGGAGCCTGGGGAACGACGGACGGTGAACTACCCGCTAGCGCGCATGCTCGCCGTCGGGCTGAGCCCGGCCGGGTGGTCTCTGCGCCTGCGTCAGGTTTTGTATCCCTAGACGACCGAATGTGTAGAAGATAAGGGGTTGGAGCTAATTGGGGAGGGGAGTTCAGCCCCACGTAGGAGGGGAGGCCTCTTTGAGAAGTTAGGCGCCCCAAACGAAATTACCAGCCCCTCACCGAGACTTTCACATGGTTGCTAAAGCGAATATGTCCCACACACACCACCCAGAGATACAGGAGTTGGGGCACACTCCTTTTTATGGCCTCGTCCCTACTGGAGATGCTACAACCCCTCAAACTTCGGCGTGCCCAAGAATCACCTGGGAGCTGGTTAAAACACAGATTGCTGGACCCCACCTTCACAGATCCGGTTCATCGGGTCGGGTGGGCCCGAGAATTTGCCTTTCTAGCAAGCTCCTAGGTGATGCCAACGCTGTCCGTATTGGCAGCTCCACTTTTGATGGCCACTGCTCTAGTTCGTCTGCCTAATTCTCTCAAGGTGGAGAAAGCTGGGGTTGTTGGGGCGCCACCCTGTCCCCCGTTCGTTTTGTGCATTGTTAGCGCTCGAACAAGACCTTGGAAAAGGTTCTAGATCACTCAGGCTAGCGCTGCAAGGAAAAAGCTGGAGAAGCGCGTGTGGGCAGCATCAATGTTCCTGGAAAGCTCCTGCTGTCTGGATCCGGGAGCCATTCGCCCCTTGCACGGAGTGAGCATCCCTTCTGGTGGCGAGGACAGACTTCCTCTCCTGCCCCAGAAAGCCAGCCTCTGACTTTAAAGCACCAGAGATTAGGGTGGGAAAGGCTGGTGGGGGATGGACCAGCTGTGTCCCAGACAACCTGGCAGCACATCTGGGAAGAAATGTATCCCCAAGGACCTAGGTCTGCTCTTAGGTCCCCACCGGTGTGCGCTGAGTCACTGCCCAGTTTGCTTGGTCAGATAAACAATTTACACAAAATTTACATCCAATTTTAGTGCCTCTGGCCACTAGAAAAAAGCAAAAGCTTTGGAGTCAGGAGCTTTGACCTGACCTACCCCTCCACGAGGTAGTAGGTAAGGAAACTATTTGCCTTCTCTGAGTCTAATTCTTAACGGATTAAATGGGTCAGTACCGTGTGGGGGTTGTTATGAGGATCATGTGATAGAATATGCATGAAAATACTTTAGCTTACTGTGCCCGTGTTAATTACCCTTCAACTAGAAGAAAGTGCTGCAAATATTTTAGGTTTTTCTTTCACGCTTAGAATTGCCTTCCCTCCTTCTGCTGCTTTTGTGGAGGCAAGCCTTGCCTCCCTGGACTGCTGTTTTCGAGCACAATATCTCTGTACAATGTTGATACAACCCACACCTGTTCTTTAAGTAAGTGGGTAGTAAGCTTGGAATTCAAAGGATGATCTCTTTGCCTCAGACTTTGGGTTTCTATTGGCAGCACTTAAATTTTGTGGTGGGATGTCCCAGTAGAGAAGGGATGCAAAGCAGGGCTGCCTGATGACCTTCAGCGGTCCTAAGTGCTTTTGCCTTGGTGGGCCCATTACTCCATAAAAAATAATAACAATAAAAATTCTATTTTACAACTGTATTGCTATAAAGGTGAATATATAAATATTATATAGTAAAACATTTCTTTAACCTAAAAGTTCATTTTTTTCTTCTGATTTTAAAAGAAATGGAAACATTTTCATGGGGCCCTGAAAATTTCATGGACCCTGGGCGCTGTGCCTAATAGAAAAGTCAATCCCAATGCAAAATGAACTCCTCTATAGTCACAAGTATATTTCTATTATGAATATAAAATATTTAGATGCTCACAAAATCACATTTTGTGTGCAGACAAAATGAGATGCTTGAGTAAAACGACCTTGGACTGAGTGGTTGTGTTTACTTCCTGAACAACCATTCCCACTCTTCCTCTTAGTTATACAACTTGGAGATTTAGATAAGGTTAAATTCAACCCGAATCCCTCTACTACCATCACCACCAATTCAAGGAAGGGGTCCCCAGAGGTTTAACCCAATCAGGATAACCCATCTCTCTTCCACAGGGATTGGTGCAGGGAGGGCTCCTACCCCAGGCTTAAGGAAATCAGCTCACAATGCTCCCCTAGCATTAGGAATTGGCTTGGGATAACAACTCGACCTAAGTTGTTGGATTTCATCCAGTCAGAGTAAATCTCAAGACTCTCATTCTGTGGTTGAGGGAAGAGAAGTCCTCTTTGTTTCCTGGGTATGAACCAGGAAGCACACACCCGGGTTGCTTCAGGCAGCCATCTTGAAAACATGGAGGGAGGCAGAACTGAGAGAATCACAGAGAAGTTGAGCACCTGAGCCTTGGGCTTCTTCAGTTATAAGAGCCAATGGATTCTTTTTATTATGAAAGCCAGTTTGAACTGTTTTGTTTTGTTTGTTTTTACTAGCAATTAAAAGTGTACGTAGCAGTCTCTTGCAGTATGTTAAAATTGAGGTTTTGACAAGACTCCAAGATGAGGTAAAAATGACATATCAAAGTGTGTGTGAGATCTTCAGAGTAGATATTGGAGAACTAATTCCTTTCTGCCCTTAAACCTTCTCCCACATTTTGGGAATATTAAAGACTGGAGAAAATGGTGACCAAGATGACTTGATAATGATTTCTTTGGAGACGGGCTCAATTGTGAATTCTCATCCTCTTCCCCAGTAGAGAAGGTGGAGGGGATCTGCCCTCTTGCCTCAGTCTGGCTGAGAGGAGACTTCAGAGAACGATTCGCAGAACCTGTGTGTTCCCACGTGTTTGCAGACACAGTGGCTAGCAGGAGAATCAGGCTGTTGAGCTGTTTTGGTGGCACAACAAAGGTGAGGCAGATAGACTGTCATCTAGATATGAACTTTGCTGGCAGGAAGGTCTCCTAGAATCTTAAATTCTGCCCAAGAAAATAACTGGAAGGATAAAGATTCTCCAGCCGTGAGTGTCCAAGTGTGAAAGGGACCCTAGAGAATCAGGGCTGAAGGGAGCGGCCAGCCCTCAGGGAGACTTTCCTGGGTCATGGGTGTGCAGCTGGGGTTGGGGTACAGGGAATTTCTGAGGGCCTGGGAGAGAGAGTTGGTTCTAAACGTGTGAGGCCAGAGGGTGAAAAACCAGGTTATGATAGAACCAATTCAAGTGAAAACTGTCCTGTCCCCTTTGTCCCCCATCTCAGCCCAGGAATAGAACTAGCAGGGAGCAGGTGAGTTGAGAAAGAGCAGAGCCAGCCAC
Organism: Equus caballus; assembly: GCF_041296265.1. NCBI lineage: Eukaryota > Metazoa > Chordata > Mammalia > Perissodactyla > Equidae > Equus > Equus caballus. The sequence goes on from NC_091709.1 coordinate 36,071,384, forward strand.
ACACCCTTCCGCCACCAGAGGCGCTGGCCTACCTATGTGTCCTTCTTGGGGGAGGAGGACATCAGTTCTTATCCTAGCATGAAGATTGCGGTGTTGATCCTGTCTTGGACTGGATACTATCATACCATCGCTGAGACTCTGTTTGTGACTCAAGTGGCTGCGAAATTGTCTCCTCCCTAAGAGGATACATTCAAATTCCAGTAATATGGGGAGGATTTCTTTGCAAAGTGTCAAATGAGAAAGGAGTCAAGAGCATGTAGGAGAGAACCTTGAAGGATAGCCCAGGAACCCAGGTTAATGGAGCTGACATCCACCCCTCCTCAACCCCCAGGGATGCAGGGAGGGAGAAGTTACTAGAACCTGGAAGGAAAGAGAGTTGCGAAGAGCAGGCCACCTTGAGAGGATTGCCCTTCCATCAAGCGAATCAGCCAGCTGAGGTGACCTCACAGGGAGGGAGATGGAAGATTAAAGTCCTTGACCTTGTTCGCATCCCTCCCTCCCATTTCCTGCTGGAGCTCCCCATTGCCACATCCAGCTGGAATCCAGAGGGCACAGAGCATGTTGATGTGATTGATACGAGTCAGGTTGGCGGGTGGATCTAGAGGGGCGAAGAGAAGGACCCCCCCACACAGACTGCCTGGTCTTCGTCCAGGGCCCCCAGGAAGCCCATCCTCACTGAAGAAGTTCTAAGGGTGTAGTAGAAAGCAAAATTCTAAATAAGCTTCCATTTTGATTCTGTGCTTCAATCCTTCTCGCTCAACGTGCTTGTTACTCAGACTACCTGCTTCAACCCTCATTTCTGGCTGGGTTCAAAAGCCTTGGGGTAATTAACAAACAAATGCTAGTCTGACTTCATATCAATGGCTAGCACTAGTAGAAAGAGAGAGAGAGCCAAAGCAAGAAAATATAAGTAGGAGAAGGAAGGAACAGGAAAAAGGGGAGAAGAAACGGATGAGACCTTGACAATTTTGCTGGAAGCATTTATGGTTTTTTAAAACTGTGCTCGCAATTGGGGAAAATCGAAATTAATAGCTACTGATTACAGGCATGGACTAGATTTTAACTGCATGCGCTTCCTTACACCTACACATAAGAATGACAATGAGGTGTGATTACAGGTCGCTGGAGTCGGCCAGCTGGCCCCTTGGATATTTAGAGAGGGTGGGTTACAGCTGCATGTGAGCACCATTTGGTCCAGCTCTTCTTGGTATGTCTGGGAGCAAATGGGACCATGGCTGTCTTCCCCGACCAGCTGGCACCAAGAGAATGCCATGCTGGGCACTCAGCCCCCAGGGACCTTCTGCCACAATTGGAGCCCTATTTTGGGGGATAAAATGTGCTGTGGAAAAGTATGGTTAGATATTTATATCTGTGTTCCAGGGGTGAAACAATAACTACAGGAATATGCTTCACCTTCTTAAAATCCTCAGAGGCAGGATGTGCTTTAAATAGTTCTCTCTCCCTCTCCTGTTTAATGTGTGGAATCACGATTTTCCGGTCTTTAACAGAGATGTTTAATTCTCATGCAAGTTAAAAAAGAATAAGAAGAACATGTGATTTTCAGCAAAATCATAATATATTTGAGCTGGGAAAGAATCATAGAGATGCTTAATCCACACGTCTCACTCTACAAATAGAAGAGCTGAGATCCGGGGTGGTTCCAAAGTCATGGATGTAGTTAGGCATCTGGGCATCTGTCCAGCACCGTTTCCCTCTTCTTGGGAAAAGAGCTCCAACAATGTGGCTGTGGTGGGGCTTCCCATCTCAAAGGTCTTCCCCCACTCTCGCCCCATCCTGTAGGTAGGCTCTGCCCCGGTTCTGATCAGACCGCCACCTTCCTGGCCACAGAGATTGGTTCTAGGGGAGCAGGTTACAGAACTAGAGCCAGTCTGAGTCCATCCCTGGAGCTTTTCATGCCAAAGCTTGGAGGGCGGGTCGTCTGCTCACCTTTCCTCTTGATTCATGATCCTCAAGCTGCCATCAGCCTGTCCCCAGCTACGTGGAACAGTCTGGCATGACACAGATCCTCGGAGGGAAGCACGATGCGAGGTGGAGATGGAGAGTAACAGTGGCATCCCACTTCCCATTGCCCTCCCTCCAGTTCTGTGAGCGCCCCTCACAGCATGTTCCTATTACACCCCACTGGTGTTTAAGCTACTTAGAATTGGGTTTCTGTCACTTATGACCAAGAGTCCTGACTAATACACAGATTCCAGTCTAGACCCTAGGTCTCTGGACCCCAGTACAGTGGTCACACCACTACACCAAATTGTTGAAATGTCACACCACACATTTGCTAGTACTTTGTAGTTCTCAAAATAGTCTTTCAAGGGGGCTAACTCTGGAGAATTACGATATCATTTAGGGGAAGATTATCTTTCCAGTATAAAATTCTTAAGTCAGCCCCTCACTTTCTTTCCACATACTCCTTTGTGTCCTCTAGTTCTTTCCATCTTTCTGGATATCACCAGAAGAAGGTCTCAATTAGGGAGTCATAATTTTTGACACCTGTACCAAACACTTATGTATCTCCCTTTTAACTAAGAGTTTGACTAAACTCAACACAGACTTCTGAATCTGGAATAATTCTAGAGAGGCTTTAAATATCAAAGACACCAATTATGTTTCCTTAGAGAGATTTGAGGAAATGTTGCACCATAGTAGAAGGACTGAAAGCTAAAGTTGCAGAAAATTCACAGAAAAAAAGAATAAAATAACTAAGAAATATAAAAGGTGGGGGGAAATGATAAGAGGTCTAAGCAGTCAGTCCAGGAGGTCCAACATCCGACTAAGAAGTGGTTCAAATAACAGAAAAGACAAAATAAAGGAGAAGAAATAATCAAAGAAATAATACATTATAATTTCTCAGAGCTAAAAGCTATGACTCTTCAGATGGAAAGGATATACCAACTGCCCAGCACAGGGAATGAAATAGTCCCAGATCAAGACTTAGCATGGTAAAACAGCAGAACTCCAGCCTTCAGAGAAGAGTCCAAAGTTTCAAAGAAGAGGAAAAAAGAATCAGAATGACATTAGACTTTTCATCAACAAGTCAACTTCAGAAGCTGGAAAGTTCAAAATTCAGATGGTAAATAATTTTCAGACTAGAATTATATACCCACTCAAATTGTGACCCATGTACGATGGGCCTTTTTAGACACAGCTGAACTCGGAAGATGTACCTTTAACACATTTAAAATTTATTTAAAATTTATTTAAAATTTACTGCAATAAAAAATGTGAGATTCGAGGTCACAGTAAAAAAAAGCAAAGATTTAAGGTGTGAAAAGAGTCTACCACACTTATTTTTAAGCTTCATTGAAAACCAGTAGCTCTCCTATCGGCTTGATAAAATCCAGAAGTTTGACAGCATAATCTGTTGTATAGACTATTGTGCAGGAAAACGGGTGGTTTCACACATTACTGTTAGGAATGTAAGATGTTATAACCTCTATGGAAAGGAATTTGGCAATCTCGGACACAATTGCATATGTATGTATCCTTTGACACAGAATTCTCAATTTCAGGAATCGATTCCAAAAGTATACTGGCAAAAATATGATCAAAACGTGAACACGAGGCATTGCAGCGCCATTTGCAATAGCAAAGACTGAAAACAACCCAAACATCTGCCAACTGGGAACTGGATGAATAAGTTGCAGTCCATCCACATAATGGCAGCATTAGGCATCTGTGCAAAGTAGGGAGAGATATCTTTACATGCCATGGAGAGATGGCAGAATAAATTGTTTCACAAAAAAAGCAAAGTTAAAAAATTTATTAGAATTGCAATTGCACTTCTAAAAGCGGGGAGAAGGAAAGACTGAATATACATACATATTTACTTATATTTTTAAAAATTGAAAGATAAACCAAAAACTTTTCTAAAAGCTGCTTACGTGAGAGAAAGTAACAGGAAAAGAGGAGAGGAACAGAAGCTAGAGTTCTACAAGTAACGGTTATTTTGTATATTTGACTTTGGTATCATGTAAATGATTTTAACATAAATAGAAAACAAACTAATTTTTTAAAAAAACAATCTCTCAATATTGAAATACTTAATATAGTGGGTGGCATAACTCCATAGAGAAGAATTATTTCAAGTGACTTTAAAACATGAATTTTACTATATATATCTTGTAGGACATAGTCTGAGGACAGAAAAAAACCTGCCTCCCCTCAGAAAAGATTTTAAATTGTTTTCCGTAATCGTTGTTCTTGTTGTTGATATTGATAGTGTTATTCTGAGACTCTTTGTCTTTATATTGTATATTGAATAATTATGTCAGTATTGTTGGGAACAGGATTTTAAGTTTTGGATAACAGAGATACAGCTAAGGAAGATAAGGTTAAGTAAAAACTCTGTGGTTGTGCTTTTGAATTGGAAGTATCAATATGAACTCACAGTGTTTTTATCTTAAAAAAGAAATATTTCCTAGCTCTCTACATTGAATAGGCCTCAACATTGTAACCAACACAGTAGCAATAAGCACCCTGAGCACCCAGATTATGGTCACTAAATATCATTTCCTACTGAAAGAAACCAGGATTCCTTGGAGAAATGGCTGAATCCAAGGTCTGGGGTGAGAACTATGCAAAATGAGCCTGGAACATCTCATCACTCCAGAAAGCAAGGAAGTTATAAAATACAAAACAAGCTACTAATGTAACCAACATGAAGAGGCCTTCACTGTCCAAATATGAGGTAATTTACATATCAGTAAAGATAATAGGTGTAATGAGTTGGAACATGTCAATAGGTTTAAATGCATGAGTTCATAATGATTAAAAAATAAGCTTTCCTTGTTTACTGTTAGAGGATGGTAGAAAACCCAATCATTATTTTTATTTTTTTTTTAAAGATTTTACTTATTTTTTTTTCCTTTTTCTCCCCAAAGCCCCCCAGTACATAGTTGTATATTCTTCATTGTGGGTCCTTCTAGTTGTGGCATGTGGGATGCCACCTCAGCGTGGCTTGATGAGCAGTGCCATGTCTGCACCCAGGATTCAAACCAACAAAACACTGGGCCGTCTGCAGCGGAGCGCGCGAACTTAACCACTCAGCCATGGGGCCCGCCCCCCCCCCAATCATTATTTTGAAAACTGCACACAAAAAAGTAAATCAACATTTATGTCTACTTGATATGAACTGTCCTTCAGGTAACCAAATAGTTTATAAAGGAGGGTTTTGATTTTTTTTTCCTGTTAGAAGGATAGTGGCTAATAAGTGAAGAAGGAATGATAGAGTAAGATCAGCATTTTACAATGCTAAATGTACTGAAGGACCTCAGCAGTGGTCAGCACTGGCTAGTAGTCTCACTCAAAAATAGAGACAAGCGGACATTGTGTGCCTCTGGAGGGAAGAACAGCACCCCACCTCTGAGGTCTTCTTGCCAAAAAAACTGAACCTAAATCTGATCCAGCCTCTAGATCTAAGTTCATTTTCCAGGAAATACAGGGAATGGGGAACATGACTAACACCACCGCAGGATCCAATTGGCAAACTCTTCGGGACAAATAACCCATTTCCTCAACAAATAAATTGCAAGGTCAAATAAAAGAGCGTAGGAGGAGGAAACCTATAAATTTAACAATTTTCCAGGGTCCTATCAACCAATTGCAACACATGCACTTTATTTGTTCCTGATTTGAGCAAATTAATTATAAGAGAAATTATGAGACAAGTGGAAAACTTGAGCATTGACTAGATATTTGATGCAATTAAATAATTATTGTTAACTTTTAGGTGGGATGGTAATATTATGGTTTTATATTTTTTTTATTTAGTTATTTTCTTTTCCTTTTTCTCCCCAAAGCCCCCCAGTACATAGTTGTATATTCTTTGTTGTGGGTTCTTCTAGTTGTGGCATGTGGGTCGCTGCCTCAGCGTGGTTTGATGAGCAGTGCCATGTCCGCGCCCAGGATTCGAACCAACGAAACACTGGGCCATCTGCAGCGGAGCACGCGAACTTAACCACTCGGCCACAGGGCCAGCCCCTATGGTTTTATTTTTTAAAAAAAGAATCCTCCTTCAGAGATACATACTGAAATGTTTACAGGTGAAATGATAAACTTAGAATTTGCCTCACAGTGGTCCAGAATGGGGGGAGTGGATGAAGGAACAGATGAAACTAAGTTAGCTACGACTTGGTCATTGTTGAAGTTGAGTGATGGTTACGTGGAGTTTCATTATGCTATTCTTGCTGCTTTTGCAAATGTTTGAAATTGTCTATGATAAAAATTTATTTTTTTACAAAAATCATGCAAATTTTGCCTTTACTGTGTTATATACCTCTGCTTATTTCAATATGAAAATGTGACTTCTATGCCAAAAATCTTTGACAAAGATGAACACTCCAGAGAGAAGTGCTGTGTTTATTTTTAGGATTTGAATACCCACATCACGACATCGTTTGCCCCTGTGATAGACTGACTAATAACTCCCCAAAATAGCCACATCCTAACCCCCGGCACCTGTGACTATTTCTTTATTTGGCAAAAGGGACTTTGCAGAAGTGATTAAGTTAAGGATTTTGAGATGGGGAGATTATCCTGGAGTACCTGGGAGGGCCCAATGTCATCACAAGCATCTTCATAAGAAGTAGGAAGAGAGGGATTCAACTGCTGAAGAAAAAGGCGAGGTGACAACAGACTCAAGGCGGAAAAAAGGCAATGAGATGCAGAACCACAAACCAAAGAGGGGGACAGCCTCCACAAGGTGGAAAAGGCAAGGAAACGGATCCTCCCTGGGGCCTCCAGAAGGAACCAGCCCCAGCAACACCTTGATACTAGCCCCCTAAGACTCATTTCGAACTTCTCGCCTCCATAGTGGTGAAATAATAAATCTGTGTTGTTTTAAGCCACCAAATCTGTGGTAATTTGTTACGGCAGCCATGGGACACTAGTACAACCCACATCCCAGGGGTACTGGGCAGAGCACGAAGGCTGCCCCACCTGGCTGTATGCCAGCTTTGTGCTTGGATAATGGGGTTCCCAACACCTGAGGCACAATATTGTGAGAATCACATAAAGCGCCTAGCACAGTGGCCAGCTCAGGCCACTGATCAACAAATGTTTGTTCCGCTCTCTAGATCTCTCCCTTTTACCCTCCCCCCTGTACTCAGCTGTAGTCGTAATGATAGCCAACAAGTGTGCACATTCACTGTAAAAGAAAACACTCTAGAAAACTCAACTTCACCTTCATGCTTTGGGTTATAAATTAAAGTGGGGAGAAAAACAATGCCAACAGTCAAGCCTGTTGACCGTCGAGGTATTTGTTAAAATAAATGTCATTATTACCTCAGAGTGTTGACCTTCACAGGGGTATTAGTTCTTACTAATGTCAAAAGGGGAATTTTTTTTTAAATCTGCTTTTCTGCCATGGCACTTTCATGGGCATTTTAAAGTCCAGATTATTATCAGACCAAGAAATTTATTTTGGCAATCAGTATTTTGTCAGGTAGAAGTCAAAATTCCAAACAAATGGAATTAAATTATGTTCAACTGGAAAATGTAACAAGGAAGGAAGGAAGAAAAGAAGGAAGGAAAGAAGGTGTGATGGTTAATTTTATGTGTTGACTTGGCTGGATCACAGGATGCCCAGATATCTGTTTAAACACTATTTCTGGGGATGTCTATGGGGGTATTTCTAGAAGAGATCAGCATTCAAATCAGTGGACTGAGTAAAGCAGATGACTTCCCCAAAGTGGGTGGGCATCATCCAATTCATTGAGGGCCTGAGTAGAACAAAAAGATTGAATTCGCCCTCTGCCTGACTTCTCGAGCTGAGACGTTGATATTTTCCTGTCTGATTCTCACACCTTCAAACTACGTGAATGGCTTTCCTGGGTCTCCAGCTTGCAGACAGCAGATTGCTGGACTTCTTGGCCTCCATAATTGCATGACCCAGTTCCTTATACTAAGTCTCATTTTATATATAATGTGTATGAATATATGTACGTATGTATGTATATCTGCTGCCCTAAGCTCAAGCCAATAAAATATATATATATCCTCCTATTGGCTCTGTTTCTCTGGAAAACCCTGAATAATACGGAAGGAAAGGAAGAAAAAGGTAAATTTATCTATAATATTTCAATTTTAAACAGGTTGCATAAAGATGAGAAAATCCTCCCCTAAACCACAACCAACCTCCTAATTTCACTCCATAGATTTAATTACACGAATTTGATGACCTTTAGGAACATCTATGAACTTCTGAAACCTGCACTTGAGTAACGGCCCCCCAGAATCTTTGTGTTATATCTTAAGAGTTAGGGTCAATGTTTATTCCACATCCCAGCCCCACTTCTCGGGAGGCGGGCCACAGGAAAGAGATGAAGTTCCACATCATCTGACAGGTGGGGCTGGTGATATCCTTGGTGCACTCAAGCAGAACTCAACCATACCTTCCAGATGCACTGTACTCAGGAAGGATAATTCCTTAAATTTGAAGTGTAAGGCCAGCCTAGTGGTTAAGTTCAGCGTGCTCCACTTTGGCAGCCCAGATTCAGTTCCCAGGTGCGGACCTATACCACTCATCCATGGCCATGCTGTGGTGGCGCCCCACATACAAAATAGAGGAAGATTGGCGCAGGTGTTAGCTCAGGGCAACTCTTGAACTGAAATGTACATTCCCACAATCTACAGATAAATTCCTTTAGGAAGAGGCAATTGACTTGAGGGGTTTTTTGGGGGGAAATTACACTTTTCTAAACAGTATTTATTTTGTTTGCACGTCAGGTAAAATTTACTTACAGCGAAAGTTATGTCTCTCTTGTCTGCACCAATCTGTGACATTTCCTCAGGTTTTCTTTAACTTTCATGACCTTGACCCTTTTGAAGAATACTGGTCATTTATTTTGTTAAATGTCCCTCGATTTGGCTTTTCCTGGTGTTTTATCACAATTAGATTGAGCTTATGCATTTTAGAAGGAAGGCTTCTGAGGTGACTGCCCTTCTCAGTGGGTACATGATGTCACGGTGCCTCATTACTGATGATGTTAACCTTGACCACTTGTTTAAGATGGCGTCTGCTGGGTTTCTTCATTGTAAGGTTACTGTTTTCCTCTGAGTAACTAAAAAACAACTTAGCGGAGATGCTTTTTAAACTATGCAAATATTGTTAAGATTAAGTCATCTGTCCAGGGCCACACTGCTGGTCAGAGGCAGAGCCAGGATTTGAAGTAGGCAGTCGCTCCAGAATCCGTGCTCGTGTCCCCCATGCTCTACCTCCCCAGTGACACATACAGCAATATCTGGAAGTACACAGGTATGTGCAGAGTGTGTGGCGTGTCTTTGCAAGCGGGCCTTTTAACCCTTCACTTTGGAAACCTAAGAGCTCATTCTTCCCTTGCTAATCAACTGAACGGCCTCAGTTCAGTTCAAGGGGAGCAGTCCCCGCAGAATGCCTCAGGCACAGCAGCCTGGGTGCACAGGATCAAATCCAGCAGAGGGCCTTAAGTTATCTGGGTTGGCTGTCTACACTATCAATGCCCAGCTTTACTCCCGCCGGTTAGACCTGAATCAAGAACACTAGAAAGTTAGTATATTGGAGGGGAAGGGCCCATAATTCTGTGTATTTTGACTTCCCTAACTAATTCTCAAAGGCTAAATTCTAGGGTTCCTCTCACATTTAGTCCTGCTCATTACAAATATTTGGAATGTTTCTCTTGATAGGATCTGTGGATCTTAGAAGAGTGGGTGTATCACTTGGAGTCAGGCCATACAGAAACCCAGAAGAATCCTCGTCACACTTGTCGTCATCCAAGCGCTGAGTGAGCCCTGGGGCCCAATTTCCCAAGAGCTCAATCCATTTGGGATGTTGGCCTGGGCAAACAGCCTCTTCAGTCGGAACAAATGCACCAACTGGTTGGTTCTTGGGGGCTTAGATAAAACCTGGGAGGTGTGCTCAATTGGGGCAGGGGTGTTCTTTTCGTTTAATTAATTGACTATGTGTACTTGAGAGAGGTTACAAGTTCAGGGCCAACATCACTCAACTTCTGCCCTCAGATGTTGAACCTAAGCCAGTGACTTGCCGGTTGCTTAATAGCATCAAGTATTGCCTTAATGTAAGTCAAGGGCACCACCAGCCTTTCGTTTTGGTTTTATTAACTCTTTAGGTATTTACGACCCAAAGGGGTTGTCCTTTCCAGCCCTGTCTGGCATCTTGTCTTTCAAGGGGCCCCAGGTATGTGTTTCCTGTCCTTGGCAGAGGGACAAATCTAGAGCTGTGCTAGACGCATGGTCTCCCGCCCTGCAGCTCTGTTTGTTTTGGAGTTTCTTCAAGGAGGGGCGGGATGGAGAGCTCTGCTTGCATAGTGAAGCTGTCAGGCCCACCCCCGACCTTTCTCCCAGTCCACGGCTCTGATAAGTGGGCAGGCCTTGAGCCTGGAGACCCACAGACACACTGGATGGTTTTACAGAAATCAGTGAGGCCGTCTCCTCGTAGGGCTCCGAGGAGCTCCAGGTGCGCTGCAGACATGGCCAACCAGACCAACACCTCCGCCCCATTCTACAGCTACGAATATTACCTGGACTACCTGGACCTCATTCCCGTGGATGAGAGGAAGCTGAAAGCCAACAAGCGTAAGTCCTCAACTGGGGAAGCCACTAGGCAGAGGCTGGGGGTTGTTGGCTCAGACGACTCTTTCTCCATTCACTTATTAACTCCAACAGATGTCCCGGGTAAGCGGGAACGTGACCCCGCACTCAGAGATAACAGTGAACGGGGGCAAAATAGCTTCTGTTATCTTCTGTCATGAGTTCGGAATGAACCTCCTAAGAAACTAAGACATTTTGGGAGCAGAATATGCTTTTAAGATAGCTTTCTTGATAGAATTTGATTTATCTGGAGTTCCAATAAGCTAGATGAGTTTCTTCAAATTGTAGATTTTGAGTTTTCTGTTGTCTGGAGGCAGATCTGGGAGAGAGTTATTTTGCCCCTTCTCTAAGATGTATGATTTACTAATTTCTATTAAAATACCAACAGATGTTTCTCCTTCATGGTCTTGGAAAGGACAATAAGAATGAGTTAATATCCTTTTGCCCATCTTCCTTCCAGTCTTTATCTCTTGAGTAACTTGGCACTTTGTGATCAGTCTTCTCTGATTATCCCACCTACTCAGTCAAGAGAACAAGTTAGCTGAAGAAAGGAGCATGGAAAACAAAAATAAAGTCTTAGCCCTGGGAACCCACCCTCTGCCCTTCCCGAAGTCTCTGGTTCCTTGGGTCTTTCACTACAATCGCATGATACAGCTGTTAAAAAGTAAATGCAGGGGCCAGCCTGGTGGTGTAGTGGTTACATTTGTGTGCTCCGCTTTGGCACCCCAGGTTTGCAGGTTCAGATCCCAGGCACGGACCTGAACACCACTCATCAAGCCATGTTGTTGTGGTGCCCCACACACAAAATAAGGTAAGATTGGCACAGATGTTAGCTCAGGGACAATCTTCCTCACCAAAAAAAAGGTAAATGCAGTCTCTAAAAGGAACGGGATGCTTTTTTTTTTTAAAGATTGGCCCTTAGCTAACATCTGTTGCCAATCTTTTTTCTTCCTTCTTCTTCTCCCCAAAGCCCCCCAGTACATAGTTGTATATTCTAGTTGTAGGTCCTTCTGACTGTGCTGTGTGGGATGCCGCCTCAGCATGGCTTGATGAGTGGTGCTAGGTCTGCGCCTAGGATCCGAACCAGCGAAACCCTGGGCTGCCAAAGTGGAGCGCACGAACTTAACCACTCGGCCACAGGGCAGGCCCCAGAATGCTTTTTGTATGAAAAAAAAGAGTCTGTTACACACCAGCTCAAAACTGAAATCCATTCGGATGTCACTATTTAATAAAAAGAGGCAGGTCCCTGGCAGAGCCCTAGTCATCTGGAATGTCTTGTTGGGAAGGGTTCCTGTTTCCAGTTTCATTTATAAGTTCTGGAAGTCAAGTACAGGTACCCATCCTTGTGTACTGAGGACTTACTATGTCCCAGCAATGGACTAAAACTTTTGGGGGGGACGATAGGTTTGATGTGTGTTTTCTGATGTAAAGAATAGAATTATGAAATTATCATGCAGATTTTTGCGCGTCACTCACCATAAGGAGGACATATAGGAATAGGGAGAAAGTGCAGAGTTGAAATAAAAGCCCACTCATATATTATCAAAAGTTCAGAACTTTAGGATACATATAGATCTGGACAAAATGTGGGTTTGCATTCAGGAAAGTCTTTTTTTGATTAACAAGAATTAAATAAAATTCTGGGTCAGCTTCAGACACTCCCATCCTTTCGTGTGACAGACATCTCCCTCCGTCGCCACGTGGGCTTCAGATCTTCTCCCCCTGCTTTGGGTCAGGGAGCTGCTTGCGCTTTTAGAATCTTAGAAGCCACAACCTCAACCTTCGGCCCCCCTCATCCACAAATAACTTCCATTTCTGGGAAAACTGTGTGATAATCCTGTAAGTTACGTTTGAGGTTTGAAAAGATGTTCCTTCTTGCAAACATGAACTAGAGTTGGAAATTTACAGCCTGGTGAGTGTAGAAATGAGGTCCAATACTAAACGAAGCTCCTCCCCAAACTCCCAAACCCAAGAAAGACCATCTCAGTGACGAAACTGTCGCCAGGGAGAGGCCAGTCGCTGGGCACCCCCGACACCATAGATATCAGGGGCTTTTCATACCCACAGGGAGAGGCCAGTTGCTGGGTCCCCGCTAGGAAGAATAAATATCTATTTGTATTTTCATAGAAATTATTTAAGTTATACATTTTAGGGGATGGACAAAATAATTCTCTCCAAATCTGCATACAGACAATGGAAAACACAAAATCTACAATTTGAAGAAATCCACTAAGCTTATTGGAATCTCAAACGAATAGATTAAACTACCAAGAAATCTATCTTAAAAGAATATTCTGTTTCACAAGTGTCTTAGTATTTTAGGAGTTAATTCCAAATTTATTACAGAGGTTATTATATACCATTTTATACACAAACCTTAGATATCAGGAGGTCTTTGATGTCCACAGAGAGAGGTGCTCCTTCTGGCCGCCTCTATTCCTGTTTGTATCCCAGGCTTTACGTCTTGTCTGAATTTAATTTCTGTTTTCTCTGAAGAAGAAGTTTGGTGCTGCCAAAAATCCCTCCCCCTACCAGGCTGTTTACACCCTGAATACACAGTTGTCTGTTTTTTTCTGGGGGACCAGCTGGGAGGCGATGCAGAAGCCGGGCACCTGGGCTCCTGAGCCAGGAGGCGGGAATTCACACCTGAGCTCTGCCAATGACTAGCTGTGTGACTTTGACCAAATAAGTTACTCAGACCAGGCCAGATTCAGGAGGAAGAAATTAGAACCCATCTTGCAATGGGAGAAGTGTTAAAAATTCAAGGCAGTCTTTAATTCCCCATAAATGAGAAAATGTGGCATACAGCAACACGAGCTTCACAGGAAAATGAAATGGGAGGAGTAGCTAGGGAGAGCTGAGACCCAAGGAAGGATTGAAACCGTGACTAGGGTCGTTGGTGAAGGCCCTCCCAAGGCAACCTGGGGGGAGGCCAGAGATCAAACCTTGAGGATGTTTTGAGAAGGAGCCTTCCAGGCAGCAGAGGCACCGAGGGCAGAGGATCTGAGCTAGGGGGATGCCTGGTGTATTCCAGGAACGACAGAGATTGCAATGACTATTTCCTTATATTTTTGGAAATTACTTGGAAATACCTTTTTGTCTCCTAAAATGGAAACCACTTTATTCTTTCCTAAGCCAATACAACCCATTGACCAACAAGAAAAAAATCAATAGAAATATGGGCAAAGGATATGGAAACAGTAACAGAAAACTCAAATGGCCAGTGAATATGAGAAAATGCTCAGCTTCACAAGTAATCAGAGAAAGGCACTGGGACGCAACAACGAGATACCATTTCACACCCATCTGATTTGCAAACATGAAAAGATTGATATTCAAAATGTTGGGTAGGAAGTAGAGAAATTAGGACTGTCATATGCTGCTGATGGGATAAAAATTGGGTTCAATATTTTGGAGAATGACTTGGCAATGACCAGAAGAGTTACAGTTGCATAATTCAGATCTGCCTCCCAGGCTTCCACCTCGAGCAATGCTTGCACACGTCCACAAGGACACTTGTATTTCGATGTTCTCTGCAGCACTGTTTGTGATAGTCAGAAATTGGAAACGACAATCCATCAATCCATCAACAGGAGATGGACAAATTGTTGTTGTATTATTATAACCAATAATATTCAGTGGTTGCAATCCATGAACCAGATCTGCATGTGTCAATATGAATAAATTGCTAAAGAAGAATGAAGGTAAGAAGCCAGAGACAAAACTATACATCCAGTGGAATCAACTTATGTTAATTATTAATGATCATATTGATTATCATTACATCTGGTTAAACGGTAAATGAATTTATTATAATTAACTATATAATTAATTTGTAAACACAAAATACTTATGCTATATTGTTAATGGAGATGTGCGCATGGAAATATAATAGCATGCATCAATTTCAGGATTGTGGTTTTTCCCTGGAGGGGGGCCATGGGACAGGAGAGGGTTCCAACCCTATCTATAATATTTCAATTCTGCTTTTTTAAAAAAGGATCTGAAGCAAATATGACAACATGTTTGATGGATGCATAGGTTTTATCATATTTTGCTGTATATTTTTCTATATGTGTCTGGAACATTTCATAATTCAACGTTTTGATGTATTTTTTAAAAGTTGATATACCCTTTAGTAAAAGATTCAGACATAAATTACTTAAAAGAAATCGGTGTTACCATTTCAGTGCTTAGCCAACTAGGATTTTTCTGCATGCCTAAACCCATACGTGCATAGGTGCACACTCATGTGCGTGCACGTACACACAAACCTACATGCCCACACACAAGTGGACTGCTACCCTGTGTGCTGTTTGTAATAACTCCTGCCCGGCCCTCCTCAGGGGAAACTCAGAACTTCCCTGAGTCTCCTCCCTCCGCCCTGGGCCTGTCTGTGACTGTATTAGGCAGGACCCAGTGGGTGGGCAAGTGGCCATCCTCTCCAACAGAGGCATGAACTCAGCTGGGGAGGACAAGGACCCTGAGCTTGCTGGAAGTTGGGTTATCAGATGGTGAGAACAACTCTGTGCTCTGGGTGGTTTGATAAAAATTTAAACGTTTAGTTCATTTTGACAAAGACTCTCTTTTTTTTTTCCTACTGTGGGAAAATATACACAACATGAGATTTACCATTTTAAATGTACAGTTCAACAACCTTAAGTACATTCACATTGTCGTGTAACCATCACCACCATCCGTCTCCAGAACGTTTTCATTTTCCCAAACTGAAACTCTGTCCCCATTAAATACTAACTCCCCGTCCCCACCTCCCACGAACCCCTGGCACCGCCATTCTGCTTTCTGTCTCTCTGAAGTCGACTATTCTGGCTACCTGCTGTGCCCTGAGTGTTTGTGTCCCCCCCAAGATTCGTATGTTGGAACTCTAATCCCCAGTATGATGGTATTTGGAGGAGGGGCCTTTGGAAGGTGATTAGGGTTAGATGAGGTCATGAAAGTGGGGTCCTCGTGATGAGATTGGTGTTCTCATAAGAGACACAATACAGCTTGCTCTCTTTCTCTCCCTCCTCCATGTGAGGACATAACCAGAAAGAGCGGTCTCACCAGGAACCCAGTCCACCAGCACTTGATCTTGGACTTCTCAGGCCCCAGAACTCTGAGAAATAAATTTCTCTTATTTAAGCCACACAGTGTATGTATTTTGTTATAGCAGCCCCAACTGAGAGTCCCTCATATGAGTGAAATCATACACTATTTATCCTTTTGCAACTGGCTTATTTCACTTAGCATCGTGTCTTCAAGGTGACAAAGGCCCTCTTGAGGCAGGCCATTTTACCAGTTTACAGAGCCGTGAGGCAGGAAGAAATATATTTTAAACAATAAATTGTTTGCAGGTAGCCACTACGAGAAATATAACCTCGAGAACAACGGTCTCCTGACACCAAAAACATAAACAAGAGGAGATTCATTATAGCAACTGGCTTATACCGTTAGGGGGCCAGGAAGTCCCACCGTCCGCCATCTGCAAGCTGGAGGCCCGGGAAAGCTGGCGGTGTAATTCAATTTGAGCCCAATGGCCTGAGAAATAGGGGGCCACTGGTTTAAATCCTGGAGTCTGAAGGCCCGAGTACCAGGAGCTCCAATGTCTGAGGGTAGACAAAGATGGATGTCATAGTTAAAGAAGAGAGGGCAAGAATTCACCTTTTCCTTGGCTTGTTGTTCCATCCTGCCCCCAATGGATTAGCTGATGCCCACCCTCAGTGGTGAGGGCGCATCTGCTTTACTCTGTCTGCTGAATCCAATGCTAATCTCTTCCAGAAACACCCTCACAGACATGGCAGAAATAGTGTTTCACCAGCTGCCCGGGCATCCCTTAGCCCAATCAACTTGACTCATAAAATTAACCATCACAGTGGTGTAAACCAAAAAACTTGGTCATCAGTTGAGGACTAGGAGTGGTGGCGGAGGGGACATCGGAGCCCCTGAGGCAGGAGCAACAGCCATAGCAGGCTATGCAGAGAGTGGTCACAAGAGTGATGAATGTGTGCACAGGTGAACTGGCGCGGGAGTCCAGCGTGGGGCGTCTGCTTGTTATTTTGTCATGATGCCGTCATGTTGCCCCCCAGGGCATCTCCTGTCTAGAGGAGTTCCTCATCCACCAGCATCTCCCCCTTTTCGCTGCCTTGCTCAGTCCTGTATAAGGACACATGGAGCTGCAGCCCCGCTGCCTTCTTGGACCATCAGCTAAGGACTCTCCACCTGTGGTTGCCAAACTTCTCAAAGGCATGGCCACTTTCGCCCTCTGCTTTCCCAGTCACGGCTTCCCCGAAATTAGGCTTCTGCATTCACCGCGGGATGAAAACGCCTCTTCAGAAAACAGCAACCTGCATGCTCACCTCCTTCTTCCCCCTTGTTTCTGTGTCTCTCCACCTTCACTTCCATCTCTCTCAACCTCTTTCTTCTTCCCCTTTGCACTCTCCTTAGGCCAACCAACTTGCTAGGTTTGCCCAGGACTGTCCCATGGATGCATCTTCAGGAACTCAGGCCTATCGGATGGTCACCCTAATTCTCCTCTTCTTCCTCAAGGCCCACAGACATAGGACCAGGGCTGCCACTAACACATATCATAGAGAAAATTAGAAAAGCATTACTCCTCTGCACACACAGCTAATCACAACCCATTCAAGTGGGTCCCTTGAGCAGTGCGCGACCTGTGCAATTCTTTACAGCCTCACTGTATAAGAGTGACGCCAGGCACAACCACATGCCATTTGCTCATTTCCATGTCCCTGCCCTCCCCAGAAGGCCTAAGCTCCCTTTTTCCTCATGGTAGTCCCTCTGAAATTTGGCACTGTGAAGTTTGTTTTTCATTTTTCCTGATGAGAGCCGCTTCCACACCACACCAGAAACACACCATACATACCTTGTCCTACCTTCTGGCCTTTGCTCAGGTTTAATTCAACCATCCAAATTCTGTACTATCCATTATGGGCCAGATGTTGCCCTGGGACCCAGAGGTACAAAAGCAAAAAGACTAAATCCATGTCCTTGATTTTTTTCAAGAACTATTTTATTTTTTTACCATTATTATCTGTTTTATGATGAAGTATTTCCAAGTAGATTACAGGCATCATGACATTCCTCCACAAACTTTCTTAACAAATAAGAACATACCAGTCCATCGAAATATTTCAATACCCATTTCTTAGTATCGTCTACCTCCCAGTCTATATTCAACTTTCCCCCATTTCCCCAAAACGTGCTTATGAGCTACTTTGTCCAACCCACGTTGGTGTGCAGCATATGGTGATGTCCCTGAAGCCTCTTTGATTCTAGAAAGGGCCCTTTTTGTGGTAGATGACACTGACTTAAGGAAGAGATCAAGCAGGTTCCTCTGTCATATCCTCAACTGTCCAGTCAGGTGGCAGATACTGACCATTAATAAACTGTTGTTCGATTAACGGGGCTATGCTGGAGATTGCAGAAGTTGCCAGCAGAGCACAGAGAAGGACGCTCCTGGGGAGAAGAAAGAGGCAAGGAAGTCTTCACGAGGAAGATTCGGTTAAGCTGAGCCCAAAGAATTGACGGGACCCTGCCTGCTACACGGCAGGCTAGCACAGGGCAGAGAACGTGCTACTCCTGCGCATAAAGGGGGTGCTTCCGGGAAGGGGCACACGGAGCGTGTTTTGGGGAACAGTGACAGAGGCTGTGCTCCAGGCCACCCCAGGGCCAGATTCTTGCAGGCTGGCCTCAGAGGATTCCTGGAAGCAGTGGGGAGTCATTTCAAATTGTAAGCAAGGAAGAAACAAGGTCCAATTTGCTTGCTGAAAATATCCCTCTGGTGAATACATACATTTGAGAGTCGGGAGGGTATCGGTGACATCTGGGCGCAGATCATTCAGGCTGCTATAGCAAACTACCACAGATTGGGAGGCTCATAAACAAAAGAAATGTATTTCTCATGGTTCTGCAGGCTGAGAAGTGCCAAGATGAAGGCACCAGCACAGCCGTGTTTGGGAGAACGGCCTCTTCCTGGTTCATAGCTGGCACCTTCTCGCTGTGTCTTCACATAGCACAAGAGGCAGGGGACTCTCTCTGGCCTCTTTTTATCAGGGCAGTCACCCCATTCGTGAAGGCTCCATCCTTATGACCTCATCACCTCCCAAGGCCCCACCTCCTAATACCATCATATTGGGGGTTAGGATTTAACATGAATTTTGGGGGGGACACAAACTTTCAGACCACAGCACAGCCCAAGCTAATTATTACACCGGGGGTCTCTCCCTCAGCCCTGGGGCACCACACAGCCTTTACTTCTATCTTTTATCCAGTTAATAATTCTTCATATTTAACTTCCCTGTTTGATCTACTGTGTGGTTTCTATCTCCTGATCGGGCCCAGACCACTATCATGTCCTTCCAGTCTTTTTTCTCTGTATTTGCATAAACGTGCGGAACTGCAGCATTGGAAAGAGCGAGTTCACAGATCAGAAAGGCCCTTTCGTTTTTCTCCACCTGCTCCTGCAGACCTACTTAGTGGTGTGGCTCTTTGCCTGCCCCTGGGTAGCACTTTGAGCAGGCCCCGTGCTCATTCGTAAATCTCACAAACAGCCTGCCAGTCACTTTAGTGACCAAAGCAAATGTCTAATCCTATAAAATGTTAAAATTATTTCAAAACAAACCACCTTCGAACTTCACTCGAAGTTAGAACATCCTCTTTGCCTAGCGTGGGGGGCAGGGGTGCTTCTCTTTTCCCTGCTCTGCCAGCTCCTTTCTCCCTAGCCACCTGTCCCATCCTGGTTTGTGACACAACTTCATTGGAGCACGAGGGAAGGAAAGAGGTGAGGGGCAGGAAGGACGGTGCTTGGCTGGCCCCGGTCTGGGCAGGTGTGTCCTCTGCTGGGGAGAGCGAGTCCAGCTGGCTCCTTCTATTCTGGTGGGGAGCTTTGCAAGGTACCCCACTGGAGCGTATCCTCTCTCCTGCTGGCCTCATAGGACAGCCCCCAGCACCATGTTCTCAGAGGCCAGCCCTCACACGGGCTGGCTCAGTTGGAGGCCCACGTCCCCTCCAGGCCGTGCTTGTGCGCACGGTCCTTTTAGGCCAGGTCCAGGCTGGCTCGACTGAGCCTGTACCCTCCCCTGATGCCCTCGGCTGGGCCTTTGACAACACACAGCGTTGCCCCCCAACAGCAGGGTGGCAGCCCCCTCTACTCTGCTGACAGTGACGGCGGGGTCTCTCACTCTCCAGCACATGTCAGACTCCAATCCACTGTGTCCCACCGACTGCAAGGGACACATACAGAGTTCCCTGAGCGGCCCCATTGACTAGAGAGGAGGCACCGACTATCCACTTTACACCGTGAGGGGCGTGGGGGACTCTGCACACTGCTGTCTCAAGAAAATTCTTTAGAGTTAAGCATCACCAAACTAGACTTTAAGTAGTCCACATCTGTCTTAGTCTACTCGGCTGCTGTAACAAACTATCATAGACCCGGGGGCTTAAACAGACATTTATTTCTCACAGTTCTGGAGGCTGGAAATCCAAGATCAAGGCAGCAGCAGATTGGCTGTCTGGTGAGGGCCCTCTCCCTGGCTTGTAGATGGCTGCCTTCTCTCTGTGTGTTCACATAGCCTTTCATCGGTGCATGAAAGTAGGTGGGGAGAGAGAGAGAGTGTGTGTCTTCCTCTTCTTATTAGGGCACTAATTCCGTTATGTGAGTTTCACCTTCAAGATTTCTTCTCAACCTAATTACCTCCCATGGGCCCCACCTCCAAATAGCATCACACTGGGCATTAGGGCTTCCACACACAAATCTGGGGGAAGACACAGACATCCGATCCATAGCAGCCCCTTGGTCTTAGATTTCAGCCAAAGCAAACAGAGAGAGTCCATTACAAACGTCCTGA
The DNA here is from genome assembly GCF_041296265.1 of Equus caballus. Lineage (NCBI taxonomy): Eukaryota > Metazoa > Chordata > Mammalia > Perissodactyla > Equidae > Equus > Equus caballus. The sequence continues at coordinate 36,091,852 of NC_091709.1, forward strand.
CTCCTATATATGTTTCAAATAGGACCTGGCTGTATATCCTGTTTTGTACTCTGCTTTTTGACTTCACAATGTTTTATTTTCCCACGTCATTAAATATTCTTTTCAACAACTTTGTGAATAGCTGCATGGTGTTCTAGAAATTAGTGTCTTTGAACACAAAGAATGTTTCCAGGATTTTGCTATTATAAGCAGAGGCCTTAGGAAAAGAACTTCCACTGCTGTGTGTCTAGTCAAGATGTCTTGCCTATTTTTGTCCTTAGTATTTAAATTCAAATAAGTTTACCCCCCAAAAATTTAAAAATGCATAAATGGAAATCTCCACTATCCACACTCTGTGCGACCATTACCACTGTGTCACTGTTGTTTTCTTCGATGATCAGCAAAAGGCAGTGGCAGGCGGCCTCAGGGATGCTCTGTTACATGGCTCCGAAGGTGGGGTAAGGTGAGCTCCTGTCCAGGTGGGGATGGAGCGAGGTCAGACCACAGACAGCGGGTGTCCTGCATTGCTGCCAAATGCGACCTTCTCTCAGGTCGCCAGTTCCTTTGGGTTGGGTCTCCTCCCCAGTCACAGGAGTCAGGAAGCAGCACGCCCTAGTTCTCAGCAGTGTTTCTGCACATCAAAGACAGAAGGATGCTGGGAATGATGCTCTGTGAGCCGGGAATGCTTTAGGGAGAGATGAAGTGGCAAAGCTCTCGCTCAGATCTTCTCACTGGTGGGTCATCTGGGGCGGCTGGCTGAAATGTCTCAGGCCAGCCTGGGTTCAACTCTCAGGCCGAGTAGAGAAGGAGATAAAATAGAAAAATACCCAGGGCTCATGTGTTAACTTAACAAGCAGGAAGGATATTAAGATTTTTGTGTTCATGCCCGTACCCTGGAATGTATTCCATCATGGCTGGGCAGATAATTGGAAACATCTAGGGATTTATATAAATTTTTATGGAGCATTCAGTGCTGAGTGGAAGGCTGTGGGATGCCCTTTCCCAGGGACAGCTTGAAATCTGGTGTGATTTAGTTACAAGGACTCCACAAGGATTTTTACCATTGTGATTTTCAGACGTGGCTTCTGATTATTTCCTGGAAAGGTTCAGAATCTCCCTAACACTGTCAGAAAGGTGGAAAATGCAAATCTGTTTCCTGAGGCCCTGCCTGAACTGACTGTCTGTTTGATCTCCTCTCTGTCCTCTTTTCAGAGGCTGAGTTTAGGAGAAAACCAGTCCCATATTCCAACCTTACAGTGCAGTACAGATTATTCTAATCTCTTGGGTCTCCAGACACTGCTCTGGGAGCAGCAAGATGGACTGATTCCCCGTGGGGAGTGCCAGGCTTTCATGCTGTATTAATTATGTCTCGGGTCAATACATCTTCTGCCTTCAATTATGGGTTAGGAAGAATGTGTCAGAGCCCACATTGACTTCCGCTGATGTGCCGCCTCTGGCAGCTTCGATTATAAGAAGTCTGTCCATCTGTTGCCCCAACAGCTGGGAGAGGAAGAACAGAAACACACAACTAACCAATCTCTCTGAACACAACACAGAGAAGTCAGTGAAAAGATTGAACAAAAGCTCTACACACAACTCTTTCCTCTCATTCAGAGTAATCAATTTCAGGTTACAACTTCAACCCTGACCTCTAACTCTTCACAAACAGTCAGTCCCATGGGCATGACATAAACAGTGAAAGCGATTTCTAAACACAGATAGGAGAATGTTTACCTTGGAACAAATTCCCCACGAAAACAGCCCCACGGGAAGGCGCTACACTTGAATGATTCCATTATTGCTGAAAAACTGCTTGGCACTGTTCTTTTGGAGCTGACTTTGGTGACAATAGCACATCCTAGGAAACATACATGGTGATAAATTGATGTATTTTTTTAAAGTTTTGTTTTTTTAGTTTTAAAAATTGATGTCATAATAGTTTACAACATTGTGAAATTTCAGTTGTACATTATTGTCTGTCAGTCACCCTATATATGTGCCCCTTTACCCTTTATGCCCACCCCCTAACCCCCTTCCCCTCTGGTAATCACTAATCTGTTCTCTTTGTCCATGTATTTGCTTATAAGTGATGTATACTCTTTGAGGGTAGATTTGCTTTTGGGAAATAGTTAAGAATCACCCAGAAACCAGTTGAGTGAATGAAATGGATGATTAAGGTAATTGATACCACCTGGGTGTCAAAAATAAAATATGATCTCATAAAGGAGCAAAATTGGTGTGTGTGTGTGTGTGTGTATGTGTGTCCTTGAAGGGAATTCCAAAAGAAGAATTCGTAAATGTTTATGAATGTTCGATAAATGTTTGGTCAATGTGCCTATTTTAGGAAAATTCATATGACTCTATGGTAGAGGGAGGGTGATTATTTTGAAGGTCAGCATTCATTTGGATTTTCAAGTTTTGGTATATTCATTTAATGGCAGTTCTTTTTACTGATTCAATAAAGAAAATTGGTTACAATTAGCAGAGTACCAGATGAACTAGAAGTTGATTTCTCTCTCATGGCCAAGTCTGCAGGACGGGTGGGGGGTCCTCTCCATGAAATCCTCAGGAACCAGCTTCATTCCAGCTCATTCTCTGCCATCTCTGGGACATGTCCCTCATTCTCTAGGCCTCGCTCTAGCCATCACACCCATGTTCTGGGCAGCAAAATGGAGGAAGGGAATAAAAAGAGACACAAGGTACTAGAACTCTAGCAGTCTCTGCAGGAAGACTCCTAGAAGTTGTCCTGTAGGCTCCACTCACATCTCACTGGCCAGAATCTTGTCACATGGCCATATCTAGCTGAAAGGGAAGCTGGGAAATGTAGTCTTTATTCCAGGCAGCCATGTACCCAGCTAAAGGCAGGAGTTCTATCACTAAGGAAGTGGCTGAGAGGGAACATTAGGATTGACAACTAGCAGTCTATGCCACAACTACCTTTACTCATATCTTACATTTCAGTGAGCTTAAAGGACGCAGTGATATCACTTGGCACTAAACCCTCTTAACAGAAATGATAATTTTAGTTCTATTTATATATCATTTCACATCCATTAAATGAGGAACTGTGCCATGTGCATTGTATATACATATTATTTTATTTAATCCACTTAACAGCCTATATGATTATCCCCATTTAACAGATGTGGAAACAGATTTAGAGGTGTGAAAATCCCAGATTGGGGGCTGGCCCTGTGGCCAAGTGGTTAAGTGCGTGTGCTCCGCTGCTGGCTGCCCAGTGTTTCGTTGGTTCGAATCCTGGGCATGGACATGGCACTGCTCATCAAACCACGCTGAGGCAGCATCTCACACACCACAACTAGAAGGACCCACAACGAGGAATATACGACTATGTACCGGGGGGCTTTGGGGAGAAAAAGGAAAAAAATAAAATCTTTAAAAAAAAAAAAAACAAAAAACCCAGATTGCCTGAGATCACATGGCTAGAAAATGGCCTAGTCAGAATTTGAACTCAAAACTTCCCCTAGGCACCTCCAGATCCTAGGCCCTTCCCGCTGCCATTGCTCCCCAAAAGGGAAGACTCTTGGAGTCAATCTTCTGCTAGGACTCTGAGACTCAAATATTAGCAGCATTTGGAGGAATGCTAAAACTGGGGTTTATCGGTTCTCACTCAGCAAAACTGAGGTGCCTCCTATGAGTAGGGAGTATTCCGATTGGAGTAGTTTGTCAATTCCAAGGTAGGTTGAGAAAACCACCCCTGCCCGGCCCCCCGACGTGAAGTGCAGCCCAACCAGTCCATCCAGAGCCTTCTTTTGTCAATCCACTGTGGATGCCCAATTTCCTTCATTCTGCCGGTGTGGACTTGGAAAGGAAGGAAGGACGGAGGGAGGAAAAAGGGGAGGGAAGGGGAAAGAAGGAAATGAGAGAGGGAAGGAGCAGGAAGGGAGGGGGAGTTATCTATGGCTGGACCGGTTTCATTGCCCAGCCTGGTGCTCCTCTTTGTAAAGACAAGCCCTCGGATGTTTAAATATTTCCGTCCGACACTGGGGAATGACAGCTCTTGCCCTTGGAACAAAATGTTCTCTCCAAGCACTTAGGCTGAACCTTCAGTGGGAAGAGGAAAAAGAAGCCTATTTTCTTGGCTGCCTTTTTCAACAGAACATGATGAAAGAGAATTTCGCACAGGAAATGGCTAGTGGCGATTGATCGCGTTTTTGGTCTACAAAATACAAACTTCCCTTCTCTGTAGACACTGTGTTCTGTGGAAGCTGTCATCTCATTCCCTGCTTGTATCTGAGGATAATGATCACAGGCTGCAGCAGACAAGTGTGAGCCCGGGAGAAGGGGAGGGGATGTCTCAACTGCTAAATTTTTAAAGATTTTATTTTTCCTTTTTCTCCCCAAAGCCCCCCAGTACATAGTTGTGTATTTTTAGTTGTGGGTCCTTCTAGCTGTGGCATGTGGGACGCCACCTCAGCATGGCCTGATGAGCAGTGCCATGTCTGTGCCCAGGATTCGAACCGGCGAAACCCTGGGCCGCCTAAGTGGAGTGCGCGAACTCAACCACTCGGCCACGGGGCCGGCCCCTTAACTGCTAAATTTTTGAAGCCATCACCGTAGAGGCCCTTACACAACTCATCTAGGCACTCAAGACCTCAGGCCCTGCGTTAGATTTATGAAGGAAAACAAGCATTAGTGTCTGAAGAAATCTCAAACACCCTTACAGAATAAAATTCCAAACCAAATTTTCTGAGAGCATATATACCATCATCCTCAGAGGGTCGTAAAATAAATCGTGACTCTGCGATGAAGTTGGGCTGACGCAGGTGTTGTAGAATAATGAACAGTGAGTGAGCAAGGGATGCTGAGAACGTCAGAAGCTTCTTTTAAACGTTTTTAGTCTTAGGACAGACAGTAACAACCTCCTTTCCTGCTTCCCAGGAGCCCATATGTCCCTTAAAGAGTTCAGTGCTCTAGGGCGCCACCATCCGTTTCTCAGCTCAGGGACAGGAAGGAGAGAGGATGTGAGAGCCAGCCTGGGGGTCTTTGTAGGCCTGGCCCCTCTGGAGGGTCAATGCCGAGTTGCTGATGGCGCCTTACAGGGTAGTAGGAGCTCTGATTCCTTTTGCAAGTTCTGCATCTTTTCCCTCTATCCTGTTTTTGATGCTGTCAGGGTCCAAGATCAACTCTGACAAGTCTTCAGTTTCTCCCTCTACCCTTCTTGGGTCATAGAGGGTAGAGGTGACACCCTTTACTCAAATACCATTATTTACCCCCAGGGCCTCCACCTCCATCTCTCTGTAGATGACTCACAAATCTTGAAGATCCTTTGTATACATGCATGCATGCATTCATTCATTCATTCGTTTACCCATTCATAAACATCTTTTTGTTTGAACAGAACACAACAGAAGGCAGGGTAGGGTGAGAGCAAAACGTGCTGCAGGAGTTCAGAGGAGGAGGTTGGGGGAGGAGAGTGCAGGCAAGGGCATCCAGGATTTCTGGAGTGCGGGGTTGACTCCCTCTGCATCTTAACAGCCCCTAGCAGATCCTGGCTCGTGTAGGTGCTTACTAAATACCTGTGGGATTACCATCCTTCAGGAGCCCCCTTTGGTCACATGTGTAGGTGTCCAGCGTATCCCGGTTTGGGGCATCTTGTCCCACAGTCATGAGCACCTCTGGGAGGAGATACTGGCAGACACTAATTATGTGCCTGGTGCTCTGTGCCCATAGCCATGGACAATCACCAAGAAAAACAACCGCATTGCAGCAGGTCCCTAGCAACTTGCCGAATGTTCCTGAACTGGTGCTCTGGAGAAAGGCACCTCCTGACCTGCCAGGTTCTACCCAGGGCCCAGAAGAGTCTAGGCATGTTTCCTGGTTTCCCGAGGCACCTTCAGCCTCTGGCTGCAAATACAGCCATAGTGGTGGCTGCAAAGTGCTTTTCCATCCGGTCGTTTGCCCCCAGCTGGGCCTGTCCACCTGAAGGAGAAGGAGCCGCTCTTTCTGCCACACCGAGCAGGCTGCAGTTGCTGGAGTTCGTTAACAGCTCCGCAGCCAGAAGGGCCTCGCCTTCCATGGGGAGCACTCAAATGCTGTCATCTAGCGGACATCCTCCTGTGTCTCTAATTCTTGGGGTCTCTGAAGCTGCCCCTCATGGGGCTGGTCACCAAAGGCCCCGAAGCCATCTCAGGGGAGAGGTGGCCATCCTGTGACACGAAGCTGCCCACAGCCCTTTCTCCTCCCTCCCAGGGAGTAAGAGAGGGCGGGCAGCAGCAGGAGCAGGTGCAAAAGTAAGTTCGTAGGGCGCCACCGAAGTCCGTGTACTGTTTTCCCTCAGCCATCACCCTAACTGACCCAGCAGCCAGTTGCCCTGATAGAAAGCCACTTCCCTGCTGCCCTGGTCCTTCCCAAGTTTCCTATTAATGGAAACAGCTTCTCAATGGTCACAGCTGAGAGGCTGGAGGAAGAGGGAACAGGTAGGGAACAGGTATACTCAGAAGCCTATTTCCACAGTGCTCGGGGCCCTTATTTCCCTGCTGTGGGCTTCGGGGACATCACACTGACGCTGAGATGCAGCTCTCCCTCCTGCAGATTCCATCGTCATCGTCTTCTGGGTGAGCCTGGCGGCCTTCGTGGTGCTTCTCTTCCTCATCCTGCTCTACATGTCCTGGTCGGGCTCCCCGCAGATGAGGTAAGTGAGGAGGGTGGGGATGGAGATCACTCACGTGGTTAAATAGTGAGGAACTGTGTGTCCACACAGCGGAATATTATTCAGCCATAAAAAGGAACAAAGCACTGATTCATGCCAACACATGGATGAACCTCAACAGCATGGTGCTGGGTGAAAGAAGCTAGACACAGAAGACCCTACACTGTGTGATTCCATTGATAAGAAATGTCTGGAACAGGCCAATCTCTAGAGACAGAAAGCAGATGAGAGGTTGCTACCGGGTGCTGGATTTCTTTCCCAGAGGATAAAAATATTCTAAGATAGATTGTGGTGATGGTTGCACAGTTCTGTGACTATATTGAAGAGCAGTGAATTTTTATACTTCAAATGGGCGAACTTCATTGTATGTAAAGTATCTCAATTAAGCTGTTAAAAAAAGTACAGTTGAAAGGACCCCATGTGTCAGTTAAGTCTTGCTAAATACCTCACCAGGAAAATGGGAGCCTAATTTAGTCATCTATGGCCACCATCTGGTATTGAGTGCCTACTGAGTGCCTTAGTGGTTAAATTGGATGTAAAATCTAGGAGCTCCGAGTGGTAATTAGAGCCTAGCTCGTTATATGTTAACTCTCTTGTGCTGGACAACTGGCCCACCGCATCCAATTTTCCTTTCTAGCTTAATCTGCCCCCATAGCTGTCCTAAAGACTGTTCTTACAAGGGACCCTATGTCACCTCTCTCCCTGCCATAGCTGACGGGACCAGGGCTGGGCAACTGACCCAATGAGGGCCTGTCCGGGGCTGGCCAATGTCCCTTGAAACATGTGACCTGGCCTCAGATGGCAGTGAAGCGTCCAGGAAGAAGACCGGGGCTGGACGCCATCGTGGAGCAAGAAGTCTAGGGCAGAGGAAACCACGAGTCAGCATAGGAGCTGGTAGCAGAGAGAGATGAGCAGGGCTATTTTGAGAGAGGAAAGGATGAGGAGCCTTGAAGACCTTGAAAGAACCAGAGAGGACAGCCCGTCCACCGACGGGGTCCCACTGCAGGTTCCCGTGAGGACCTGTGTGTCCGCGCATGTGCAGACACACTTGGATGGGCCTGTTTCTTCTACCCCTCCCCCACCTACCCTGCCCGTAGTGTCCCATCCAGCAGGTCGACCCTCCCCAGGTCATTTCTGGTTCCCTTTGCACACATGTGAGGCAGGGACCAGCTTTGGAGCAACGAAGAAATCTACTTTTTCCTTTCAGCTTTCAGAACTGACATTGAATTTAAGCAGGTTTTTTACCTCCAAGAGATACCTGGGGGATAAACTAATGAAATCGTCTTTCTTTTCTACTCTTCTGAGGTGACTTGGAACAAGGGACAGTTTGCAAGGATGGTCAGTTGTCCTCCTGGGGGAAAGTTGCTTAGTCCTGTGAGCACACAGGTGGCCATGGCTGAGGGGTCTTGCATGTTTTCTGGGCAAGAATTTCACAGGGCAACTTGATGACGTTGTTCGTCCTGACTGGCCTCCTGGCGCCCTAGAGAAAATGCTCTCCAGGCACTCTGTAAAGACTGTGGAATGCTCAGGGTAGCCAGATGGATCCCTGGTAGAACTTAGGAAAGAGAATGCTGAGTTCCGTGCTAAAAAAGAAAAAGGTTATGCTAGCATCGTCTGGAAGGGGGCTGAGCTCCCTCGGGCTCCCTTCCTGGCTGCTTCATTCACGTTAGAATGATAAGCACATGAACACTAGTTCTCCAGCTTAGACAGCTGTCACTACCCTGCCTCATTTCATCCTGATGAGACCTATGAGGCAATTATCATCCCATTTCATTGATGAAACTGAAGGCAGGCAGGACGTGGAGGGCTGGGCTCATGCCAGGGGGCTGTGTCCTCTGCCCCCCGCACCTCGAGTGCAGATGAGTCCATCCAGAGAGGAGGGATTTCCAGCTAAGATCCAAGTTGGCTGGATACGTGGATACCAGATGAGCCACTCGCAAACGCGTGGATGCAGGGAAGGTCCATCTGCCCCCCATCCCCCACCCCCCAACTGTAAGTGGACACACGAGGGAGAAGTGACCTCGGGGGGAAAGACCTCAGGTCTAGGTCACCATCAACACTTCCTCTTTTCTTCCATTTCTCCACAATGGTGACCTCTGCAAGCCGGGCTGCCCCTCCCCGTGGCCCTGCTCCCCTGGCAGAGGTGCTGGCGCTCTGTGGCTCCGTCCCTATGGGCTTTGGAGGCAGGAGGGAGCCACAGGGAAGCCCCCAGGAGGGGCGGTTCTCTGCTGGCTTTGATGCCTGCCTTCTTCCATCTGCTCTGTCCACAGGGACAACACCCAGCACCACCCAACATGTCCCTGGAGTCACAGCCTCAACCTCCCCTTCTGTGTCCGGAGGCACCCACCGCACCACAGGGACCCTCGGGGGACCCCGCAGGCTCCACCGAGCTCGGCTGAGGAACCAGGCAGCAGAGCATCCGGCCGCGATCAGCAGCCGCAGGGAGAGAGCCCCTCTGCCTTGTCCCCCACAGCCCCCCAGGCCCACTGTGCCCTCCTCTGGGAACTGACCCCTGATGGGGACCCCCACCGCGTCAGCTGATGTCAGGAATGAGTCCAGCGAGCCTCCCCCTGGAGACTGAACCTCCGGACTGTAGAACCGACACCAGCAAACCACAGCCATTGCCGAGGGAACCAGGGAACTCAGACCAACCTGGACACGCACATGCGTTCAGAAAGCCCGTTCACACGTAGCAGGAAGCACAACCGGGTCAACAGTGACTCTGCCAGGAGGCAGACAACATGCATTTATCCAAGGATGGCAACGCCTAACCACCCAGCATGGGAAAGTAGTCTCTGATATTGCTCATTTTATTTAGTGCACTTAAACTTGCTTATTTACTGCTTATGTTTGCTTTGGGAAGGGCAGAAAAATAAATATGTATGAACTAAATTTAAAAAATACTCACTTGCTAATCTTTACCGTGCCACTTTTCAGCTTCAACTCTTATTGCTGTACTATTTTACCGACCTTGATTTCACTGGGTTGATCTGGACCTTTTTGAGGACACCCAGGGAAGGCCTGTGTGGTTTCCATCCATCCCCACGGACGGACGTCCACTCACAGAGACGGGGCAGTGTGTGCCTGGCCAGGCCAGCTCACTGCGGTCAGGGACGCTAGTCCCACTTCCCACCTTCCCGAGGCTCTTCAAAGACACAGCGTCTTCCCCGGAGGGGGCAGCCAGCCCGGCCAGCAGGGCCTACACCAAAGGGAGAGAATGCGCCTCCGTGTTACCCCAGAACACCTTTAAGCCGGCAGGAAGGGTCCCCCCCTGGATGTGACTTTATGGGACCTCTGATCTGAGACCCCCGAAGGATCTGGTCCTCTAGTGCCCAGCAGCCTGCTCCTGGCAGGGACACAGCACCACACTACAAAGCCCCTAAAAGCCACCCTACCTAGGGAAAAAGAGTCCGCCACAGTGAGGGCCGGGCACGGTCTAGAAGGGCAGACAGGGGAGGGAGACCGATGAGCTCAGGAGATGCGGAAAAGGGGTGACAAAGGAACAGCCGGCCTTTCCAACCTGAACCTGCGTAGGATTCCGACTTCGGAATGTTCTCAAAGACCAGTGTTGGGGTTTGGGGAGGGGATAGGGAGGTAGACAACGGGCCCTATTTGTGGTGAGTGGACTAGATGTGAACAAGCATTACTCTTGTCATGGTTAAAATCTTGTCATTAAAAAACCAGAGAGGAGTCTAAAGAACTCTGGAGATGTATAAAAGTGTAAATGTTTAAGCTGAAACCAAGCCATTCTCAGTGCTGCGTATGTTATAGGGGCAAAGCAGCAGCCAGCTCCCAGGGGACACATGGACCGCTGCTGTGAGGACGGCTGAGCAGACCCCTGGGCCCCAAGATGTGCGGAGGGGCATGGGAATGCGTGCAGCTTTAAGGAACAGGCTAGAATTTTATCTGTGAAACCCATGAAATTTCATATTCGACGTTTGTCAGCTACAATACCAATTAATACGGAAATCTTAAAAGTCAAGCCCTGACCTCTAAATGCAGGTCTCTATGGAATAACACCACACTGCTAACATCGACTAAGCAAGACACAAAACCTAACAAAAATAGACATTTATTAACAAGAAGTTATAAAACTCAAAATCTCCTCTTTGAAACACAGCTTTGAAAAATACAGGTTGCCTTTCCAAAGCAGAGGTCAAATCAATTTTATACTTTAAGGATTTAGTGTAAAACATCCTTTTATTTACTAAAATAATTAACAAATACTGGCAGGAATTTATCTATTTGAAATGTTATACAAAGCTTTGTAAGGACTTGTTAAAGAAAGAAACTTTTAACATCTCCCTTCATGCTCTTCTATCTGATACAGTTTTTGACATTCCAGCTTTGGTACCCATGAGCCCTCAGGCGCGGAGATGCGCCACCTCAACCTGCGGTGCCTCCTCTGCAGAATGACAAAGCCCTGAGAGGAAGGGTCTTCCCCAACTCAACACTGGGTGGGCTTGTGGCCCCAAAGGACCCCACGCCCACTTTAACTCTGACCCTGTCCCACACACAGTCCCTGGAGCTTAAAATTATCGGTCAACAAAATACAGTCAACTTTTCTTGTCAGGAAACTGAGTCAATATACGGAACTTGTCACTTTGCATGTTTTCCATGGAAACCCTTGATCAACTGAACTTCTAGAACCCAGTGCTGGAGGCGCAGGACGGCAGGGACTCAAGAGTCTGGGGCAGCGGCAGCGATGTCCTTGCAGAGCATGACGATGGCATCCTCGTTACCACCTGGTGCACCCTCTGAGGCGTCGGAGATCATCCGGACGTGGGCTAAGAGGGTGTCCGGCTGCTGGGCCCCCAGCCAGACGTCCTTAACGTACAGAGACACCAGGAAGGCTGCGGCGGCTGAGGAAGAGCGACAACAAGGCCATGAGGACACAGATCTCCTCAGCGGAGAAACAAGCCACCCCACCCCACAGTGGGGCTGCACTGAGCACCCAAACACACTGCACCACATGCTCGTGGCAACCCGAGTTGAGCATGGGGATGAAACAAATGAATCTGGCCTCCGCTTAACTTTCGTGTTAATATTTTTTGTTCATCTTAAAGTTTATCTATTTGATGAATGTGTGTGGAAGGTAGAGACAGTTACAACAAGCCAAGCGCCTTCCAGGTTCTGACCATCCCCGCCGAGAACCAGCAGTGAAGCGGGAGCAGGGCTTCGTGGAATCACCCATGCCACATCCTCAGCGGCCCGGCAAGGAGAAGGGACTCGATTCCCTGACTGCAGCCACATGAGAGACAGGTCACCCCCGGCCACCAGGACAGCTCACCTGCCCCGGCTGCTGGCCATCCCCCCGGCTCCCCTTACGTCCCTCAGTGAAAGGAACAACTCTCCCAGATGGCGGAGGCCATGCACACAGTCACAGCCTCCCTATGTTCTCTTACAGCCTTTCAAAGCCTCTGCTACTCACTCATTTGTGCAGTCAAACCTTTATTAAGCACCAGCTGAATGCCAAGCACATAAACGGTGTGTATGTTTGTGTGCTTGTGTGTATATATGCATATACACACACGTGTACAACACATCTGGCTACAACGTGAAACCATTCTTCACTTGGGTAATGGTGGAAACTTAGGAGAGCCACTGGTCTGCAGGGTGGGACAGGCCCCAGAGGGACACGGGATCCTGAGGCGGCCCCTTTTCTTTACTGCAGACACGATCGTCATCAAAGGCTTGACTTGAAAGCAAAGGAAGAGACGTGCTCTCCCTTCACATTCAGGCGCAATGGCAAACTCTCTGGGATCCCAGAGTCGTGGTTAAAAGGCTACGTACGCACTCAATCTAAAGGACTGACAGGCTCTAAAGCTCAGAAGCTGCTCCACCCGCAAGCCCACTCACGCATTTCTTCCGCCTCTGACCCACAAACCAGCATTACCTCGCGTGGCTTCATCCTCCTCACTCAGGGAAGAGAGGCAGAGGGTCGCAACCGCTGGGTGGAAGGGGCTTCCCGCTGGGCCCCGGGCCGCCACCAGCTGCAGCATGACTGTGTTGAACAAGCAGGCCACCTGCTGCTCCGGCCCCGCCAGCCTCTCGGCACTGCAGAGCCGGCTGTACAGCTTAAATATGCCACTCCTCACGGCGCTGTCCTTAAGAAGGTCGGCCACGACCACCAGCTGTGGCAAAATATGGCTCTTCAGCCAGCCAAGGAGTCTGGAAGCCTCTGTCCTGCTGAGAGGGTGCTCAGCCACTGACCGCAGCACCCAGCTGACCACTAGGGAGGCGGTGGCGTGCACAGGGTCTGGTGCATCGCTCTGGGGGGTGGGCCGGTCCTCAGGCTCTTGAGCGGCTTCAGGGTTCGGGAACACTGGCCCCCAGTGGGTCAGTATGGACCTCAGGAGGCCCTTGCACGTCTCCAAGCTGGACATGTCCAGCTCGGGGTCGGCTGCCTCCTCTGCCTCCCCAAGCCTCTTCTTCCGGCCCCGTGGGCCCTTGGCTCGAGCTGGCGTGACGGGCTTGTTCTTATCCTTGAGCATTTCTGTTATCCACACAGTGAGGAAAAAGGCAGTGAGACCGAGTCCCTCCTCCCCACGCGGATCCAGGCAGCGCAACAGCAGGGAGGGCATGGGGGCAGCTCACAGGCACTGGGCGCTCGGCGCTGCTCCAACAGGACACGCGCCTGTGCCTGGAGCACAGCGAGCACTCACTGTGACTGGGGCTGTCACTGCTGCTGTTAGAATGAATCAGTTTAACCCTCACCACAACCAAAGCCCCTCCCACTGTCCACGGAGGAGCCCCTGACAGCGGCCGAGCTGGAACTCAGAGCCAGGTCTCCCCAACTCCCTCTCTAGCACATGAAGATGGACAGGCCCTGTTTCTAAGCCTCATCAGCCTTGGAAATGCCGCTCTCAGAGGGAAAGACGCTGGGGGCTCTGGGTGGAACTGAGGCCCCAGGGAACACGAGACAGAGGCCTGGGTCCTGACACTCACTCAGCAGCTCCTTGACTTGGTATTTCTCAACGGCCGCTCTCAGGGCCTCCTGGAGCTGGACGTCTCGCTCGATGAGGCTCCATTTGTGCATGAGGATGAGGACATCCCTGGTGGACAGCACGGTCTCGTTCACGGTGAAGCGGTTCATGTCCTTGAAGGCCTGCAGGACAGTGGCCCTGTACCTCAGCACAGAGCCCAGCGCCTCGAAGAAGCTGGTCAGCTGGGCGGAGGCCAAGGCGGGCCTGTGGGGAGCCAACGTCACAGAGTGAACAAAAGCTTCCTCCTCGTCCTGCAGCCCAGGACTGGGGTGGCTGCCGGTCAACACCACATACCCAGAGGTGCAAACAGTCCATCCAAGGCCCGGGTTTCACTTCACAGCAGACATGGAGCGCGGGCCCCCAGCACATACGACAGGAAAAAGCAAGCAAATCCAGGGGAGGCAAAAAGGGGAGCGGAATCTGACCTCCATCCCGGAGACAGAGAAATCTCCTGGAAACCAGGGCTAACCGGGAGAGCAAGGCAGAGAGAGCCCAGGGTTAGGGTGCCAGCCCCCTCAGGAAGCAACTCAGGACCCCACTTCTCCACCTCACGAACACTCAGACGTGAGTGAAGAGGCCCAGGAAAGCCCCGGGACAGCATCGCCACCCACTGCCCAACACGCCAGTGGTCACTGGGGGAACAGGTCCCTCTGAACCCCAGGAATTTAAAACTCAGTACCATCTACCCCACACACTTTTATAATTACAATCTTGATCTCAAATAGCAATCAGTTCTCAGAGACCAATGTGCCTTTCAACAAGCCCAAAACAAGAACCGTGGCTATCCAGCGTGGATTTACAATTTACTTCAGAACACCGTAAAACCAAATGCCCTGCTCTTTACCAAGAAAGTTTTCATTCTGAGCTTACTATCCACTTGCTATTGATCTTCTGGTTCCAATTAGCATATTTCTGTTCCCACATCAGAAATATGAGTGCACACAGTATATTTTCTCTAACACAAGGGAATCTGAGAATTCAGCTCTCTTAAGGAAATCAAGAGCATTATTCCAAGGGGTCAGAGGAAAATACTGAAATTTCCAAGAAAATTCATGGACGAGTAAGTGTGCAGGCTAACGAAGGCAAAGGAAGCCTAAGCACCCTCACTCTCTTAGGTTAAGGTCATGGAAATACGTTCTTTCTACAAGACATCGCTTAGAGAGCTTGAATCAAAACACCAAGATAGATGCTCTACCTGCTAAAAACGGTCCGGGACGGCATATTTCAGGTTCTCAGAGTATGTTAAGCTCTCAAGGTCTTGAAAGAAGCCTCATAAAGTTGAAGTGGAAAAGAGGAAGCAGCTAAGATAGGTTTCCTGATGTCACCCACAACTGACAGCAGCCCTCTGGCCTAGTTCACACCAGACCATGGCCCAAAGCCCACTTGCAGAACTGTGACCAAGGGCAACACTGAGAGGTGACGTCCACAAGTGGTCGACACCAGGGTCACGGTGGCGGGCGAGGGTCTTACCTCAGGTGCTTCGTGAGCACAATGAAAACATAAAGGAATTCATTGACCAACTGCAGGGCGAGCAGCTTCGGGGGCTCCTGGGGCCCAGCCTTGCAAGGAGGCTGGCTCTCCCGCTCCACTCCTTTGTCCCCCAGGTTGGTCACCCACAGGGTGTGCAGCAAGGAGATTATGTTGGAGAGCAGCTGGGTCTCCAGAAACCTGAAACCAAAGGGGGAATGCTCTCTCTGTCACATTCTCTCCTTTCACTGGCATCTTCTGGAAGGGGTGGGAGAGGACCACGGAACAGACTACGATGGTGGTGGTAGCACCAGGCAGTGGCTTGGCAGGCTCTTCCCCTCCCCTAACAATTGTCTGCTCATCCCCCCACTGCAGCCCCCAAACAGGCCAGTATCCAAGTAAAACTGGGTGCCTGTTCCACAGATGCAGCTTCAACAGAGGGCAGGCCCCGCTCTCCCTCCTAACCGGACCACCACCCTAAGCCCCCACCAGAGAAAGTGCTGGAGCCGCTGCAGTAGGAAAGAAGAGCTGTCCCACCCACGAGAACAACTCGACTTCTAAGACATCAATAGCCAGGAACTGGTAATTAGCCAATTATGCCTTTTAGAAATCTGAAACAGTCTTGCAGCTAATGTCCAAAGACAGCCTAGGTTTAGGCTATTACTTTATTTTAGAGAAATTTCTAAAAATACGCTTTAAAAATGCACAGGAGCCTAGATTTCCCTGGGCTTATGACAGTAGTTAGTTCTCTGAAAGACAGAGCCCTCCCCCCAAGTGCCGTCCACGGAGACAAGGTCCTTGTCTTTTCAGACAGCCTCAACCTTGGGATTATGAGGAATCAGAGCAGATCACACTGTGGACGGCACTGCGTCCTCCCCACACCTCCCCAGATTCACATGGGGAAGCCCAACCCCCAGTGGGACTGCATCTGGAGGTGGGGCCTCTGGGAAGAATGAGGTTTAGATGAGGTCGTGAGGACAGAGCCCTCGTGGTGGGACTAGTGTCCCGATAGGGAGGGGAAAAGCCACCGGAGCTCTCTCTGTGTCCCTGCACGTGCGCACATGCGAGAAGGCGGCGTCTGTAAGCAGGAAGATGGCTCTCACCAGAACCCGACCATGCTGCCCCTCATCTCAGACTTCCGGCCTCCAGAACCGTGAGAAAACGAGCTCCTGCTGTCTGAGCCACCCCGGCTGTGGTCCGCTGGTACGGCAGCCTGAGACAACGAGGCCAACACCCACTCCTGCCCCTCGACACGACTCCAGCGCTGCCCTTCACAACGCGCTTCAGCACCTTGACCCTGGGCAGACCGTGGAGCGCTGGGTCCCACCGACGCCCGAGGGACCCAGCAAGCGTTCCCGAACCTGGAGGCCTCTTGTTTCTCCCCTAGGGAGGGCTGCAGGCACAAAGCCTCAGGCAGACGCTGCCACTCCAGGGGAGGAGCCTGCACTGTGCAGAACACACAGAAAGGGCGGCTGGAGGGGCCTCCGCAGCTGGCGCTGTCATTCCATGCAGACAAGACACGCCAAAGGAAGATTAAAGTGAAATGCCATTTTGGCATCACCAGAAGGTGGCTTCCTAGGCACAGGTGGCATTAGAGGACACTGTCGGGCAGCATGGACTCTGCTGGACATTTCTCGTCGACATGAAAGCTAGCAGGAGACATCAGTGTCTCTGACCCGCCCTCTTTCCACCTGACACACACCTCTCGCGCACGAGGTGCTTACTTGCTCTCAAGGATGTGTAAAATCCATGTCAAAAGGCTATAGTCCCGTAGGAACTCATAGGCAGACTTGGCATCCCGGGCAGCATTCTGTAGAATTTCCAGAATCCAATTCTGAAAACCCAAAACAAAAAGTTACTTTTCAGTGGGAAAACCTAACTTATAATCAAAGGAACAACTGAAAAAATGCAACAGTATGTTACAATTCCAGGTGACGGTTGCATGTGAAGTTTGCTTTGCTGCCTTTCTAAGAGTAAAGGCTGTGTAGGAACTTGCCCTTCCCCACAAGAGACAGAGGACGCAGACCTCCACAGCAATTGCCGGGCCCCAGGGGGACGCCCACTTCCATCATAAGGAACCAACCCACAAGCAAAGACGCAGCATGGAAAGCACATGGCCCAGACATGTGGCAGCCTGAGCTGGAGAGAACGTGGACCCACTCCCAGCTCAGCCAGGAACTGCTGGCGGCCCCTTTGGTCCAGTTTTCCCACCTGGGAAAGGCAGACATAAAGACAGAACTGCCACTTCAACTGTGATTGGGTGCTTTCAAATTCTCACAGGCCATCAAAAATAAAACACCAGCATACTCAAATTCAGTTTATTCAAACGTGTTTCTTAATCCCGACTCACTCCTATTCACCCGCATTTTACATGGTATCAGAAATGAAAGCTGACCAGGCTAGGCAGTAATCAAAATACCAAACGCTGGGGGCTGCCTTGTGCCTGAGTGGTTAAGCTCACGCTCCACTTTGGCAGCCTAGGGTTTCACCAGTTCAGATCCTGGGTGTGGACCTAGCACCGCTCCTCAGGCCACGCTGAGGTGGTGTTCCACATACTACAACCAGAAGGACCTACAGCTAGAATATACAACTATGTCCTGGGGGCTTTGGGGAGAAGAAGAAGAAAAAAAAAGATTGGCTGTAGATGTTAACTCAGGTGCCAATCTTTAAAAAAAAGAAAAGTACCTAAAGGCTCCCCCTAGTCACTTCTTCCAACTCTAATGGCCTTTGGACGCGCACGCAGGAGCACTGGCCCAGGGAAGGAGCTGACGTGCAGGCTCCCCACCAGCGGCGAGGCCGCAGCTCCAGTTTCAACTCCCGACTCCCGACTCCCAGCTGGGTTCGAGGACCTACAGCTTCTGCGCGTTAAATGAAATTCTGGGGGCTCGAGAGTGTCTGAGGCAAAGGCCCTCAGTCACTGAGGGGGTAACTGGTTTCTAGTTGTTAGCCAGCCCCACAGGCTCAGGATGACAGATTAGCCCCTCCCTCTCCACAGGCCTTCTCATCAGCCACGGCACAGTAGGGGGCCACAACGAAACGCATTCATCAGAGGACAAATGGCAGTGAGAGTCAGCAACGCAGCCTGCACCCCGCGCAGGCCACATGGAAGGCACCCATGGATCTCATCTGCCCTCAGAGAAAGCGAGGGTCACGTCAGATTAGTAGGTCGCTCATGTCCAGGCTGGGATTAGAATTCACATGGACTCGACTTCAGAATAAAACCTTACGAAACAGCCCTTTCCGTCTCCCACAGCCATGCAGGCCGCCTACCTGGGCCACTTCGTCACACAGTGGGCTGCTGAAGAAGGACAGGATGATGTGGAAGACCCCTCGCCGGGCGCAGAGCTCATAGCAGTATTTGTCTCGAATCCCCTGCCGAAGAATTCCAAACAGCCACTCCTGTTCCGTTTTTTGCTGTAACCCAAGTGAACAGGAAACTTGTTAATGAAGTTTAAGCCTTTTACCTGACAACTCTTCAAACACCACTATTCTCAAGTCGAGGCAAGACTACGGCACAGCAGCCCTGACCTCCCGTCTGATTATATTAAAAACCGTCGATAGCACCCTTGACTGCTTTCTTCAGGTCCGGAATAAAGGACCAAGTCAAGTTTAAACACTGCACTGTGCGGATGCAGGCAGGTGTTCTATAAAAACACGTTTAATATTTAACCCAGGGGCCGGCCCAGCAGCACAGCGGTTAAGTGCACACGTTCCGCTTCAGTGGCCCGGGGTTCGCCAGTTTGGATCCCGGGTGAGGACATGGTACCCCTTGGCAAGCCATGCTGTGGCAGGCGTCCCACGTATAAAGTAGAGGAAGATGGGCACGGATGTTAGCTCAGGGCCAGTCTTCGTCAGCAAAAAGAGGAGGATGGGCAGCAGTTAGCTCAGGGCTAATCTTCCTCAAAAAAAAAAATTTAACCCAGTGATTCACCGAGAAAATATAATGAGAATGCCATCCAACTGAGACCTCTGAAGCAGAGGTTTCCAGGCTGAAGAACTACCTAAGAATTAACACGTGGAATGAAAGGCATTTCTGCACACGAGCCAGTGTGCACGTCTACTTTTCCTGACCTTCTCGCTCTCACATTGCTTGTGCAATTGTGCTGGCTGTGCAGCCAACAGCATTAGTAGGAAAAGATCAGACCGACAGCAGAGGCCAAGGAACCCAATTCCGGAGTCTCTCCGGGACCGAGGACTTGAGAAGCACTACCTCGAAGTCAGAGCTGAAGAAGAACTGGAAGAAGCCGGGGACTTTGCTCATGTTCAGGTACTCGTGTGACAGCAGGAACTTGTTGATCTTCAAGTACATGTGCTCCTCTGGGAACAGAGGCAGACAGTCACTCACAACCAGCACCAACAGGACACCCCATGGTCTAATGGAGTCAGGGGTGAGGATGTGGGGGATGAGACATAAACTGATGCCCCTGGGGAGCTTTCGTATAAGCCAGGTGAGTAGTTCTCGAATTAGAACGCGGTAAGACACCTGAGTTGCACACTGCATACAGGCTTTCTCTCATGGTTCCGAAACCACTGCAGGAGGTCGAGTCTTCCAGAGACGTCGCCCCTCCCTGCTTATCAGCCTGCAGCATAAGCTCCAATCAGCTGGTGGGCAGCGCGGGTCACACACAGCACAGGGCTAACCCCCACAGCCACCGGCTTCTCACCGAGGGGAACCGCCATGGCAAAGGGGGCTCAGACGCGCCCTGGCTCACGTGGCTCTGGAACGCAGACACCTCCTCCCCTCTGCCTCACCATCGTGTCACGACCTCCAGTCTGTCCACACTGGCTGCAGCCTGAGCGCCCCCTCCACTGCTGCTGCCCAGCACCCTTCACCCCGACACCAGGTCTGACGGGGGACAAAGCTCATCTAGGTGGCACAGACAGGATGGGAGGCCAAAACCAATCACCATGGCCTCTGCTAGGATGTCTTCTCAGGATCGTCTTTTTCTTTAGAGTCTACAAATGCCTAATTACTTCCTTTCCTCCCATTATTTCTAAAAATGATCTAGGAGCAGATGAAAATCAGATCTGAATTCTAACAGCAACTCGACAAGAGACTAACTGTGGGGCCTTGGACAAGCTATTTAATCTTGGGGGCCTTCAGGTGGGGTGCTGTTTCCTCCTCTGAAAATGACCACATTACACTCAAAGAACTCTGTGGTCCTCGATGGTTCCAACATTCTATAATTTTCCACTAATAAAAATTTTTTAAAAAACCGACCTTATGAGGGACTAACTTCTGCACACACTACCTCAGCAGTGGTGCCCCGCTGCGAGCAACCGAAAGGAGCCGTGTTACAGTATGGGAGGGACCTGCACAGTGACGCACAGGCCAAACAACTTCTAACTAAGGACCCCCCGAGCTGCGGTGACTGTGACTTCTGAGCGCGGACCCGCAGCTGCCTCTGAGTCAGGCACCCCTAAGTGCTCTCCTGTGCAGGAGCGATGCCCCCTCGCAGAAGCCCGCGAGCTGGGGCCATGATTTGCTTTTACCGTAGCTCTATGCCCCTCCAAGCAAACACAAACACATATTTCTTCCTCCACCACGCACACTGTTCTGCACCTTGCTTTTTCACTTAATTTCTCTAGACTTCATCCCCTAAGGGCCCATAAAGAGCTTCCTCACAACCATCGTTCATTGACTGTCCCCCCCGGGGAGGACCCTGACACGTCCATCCTCATGCATGTGACGGATTACACCTACAGGAGGAACACCGACAAGTGGACCTGCTCGGCTCCAATACTTCAGCCTCACCACACCCCGAGTCTACCAGCGGTACCTGGTTTCAAAATCTGCAGGGCTGCTTTGGCGATGAAGAGAGTCAAGGTAAAGGTGAGCCTCATGTTCTGAGTTCGGATCCCGTTCCGGACTACGTCCAACAGGTACAGTAGCTTAAACCAGGAAAAAGAAAAAGACGGAGGAGCAGTTTCAGAACAACTGTGACCGGCCTTGTCTCATGCAGCCTAACTACAGCTCTGCACGGTAGCCTCTCCTCGCATCCCAGGGGCCACCAAAGATGACGCTCACAACACCTACATCCTTGCTTGCTCATCTCAGAAGTGCCTCTCGCTTTTTCTTGAGGAGCCAGGCATGTGCCCAAGGGCAGGGAGAACCCCGGCTCCACGGCCTGACCATCCAGTCTCCTCTCGTTCCTATCACCCAGGGCACAGGCTGCTGAGGCTCAGAGTGTCGCAAAGAACAGCCACCTTAACTACCGAGTTTAGACCAAAAACAGAGTCGACAGAAATTAAACCGCTCTGACCACCCACCACACAACAGAGTGTTTATAAGGGGACACCTCTCTCAAATTCCTGGGGGAGGGGACCAGAGGTAGCCTCCAGCGTCATTCCCCAAGAGGGAACAGACAGTTATTCTTTATCAGAGGTCCCTGGCAACAGGCTTCCGTGTTCGTCAGGAAGCCTTCTAGCAGGCAGGTGGGCAGCCCGCTCTCCCAAGCCCTCCGCCCACTCTCAGCCCCACTCACCTGGGACTGCTCGCGGAACCGTGCCCCCTCCACGTGCGAGTAGTAGGCCGCCAGGACAGAGTAGGCCGCGGCTCGCATCTGCGGGTCATAGCTGCTCAGGGCCGCCACGGTCAGGCCCAGAGCATTCGAATCCAAGAATTTTCGACAATCCACTACAAATTCTACAAGAAATAAAACACAGCATTGAACACAACACACACACACTATGATCCACAATGCCTGTGCAACATGGCAAATTAAATTTCCCTTTGCATTTTGCCAATATCAGCTATGTGTGCTAGATACAAGAAATGCAAGTCTCTCTCCAGCTCCCCTTGTCTTCTGCTGAAGTTGGATTAAAGACTATCTTCCCTTCAGTGACAATAATTACCTTGCCCTCAGCTTCTAAGATGCTTGCAAATCCTAGCCAGGATAATTTCATTACTGCTCACAAAAACCCAACGAGCCAGAGAAGAATGAAAGTGCCATTCAGACCTGAGACACGAGATGCCGGGGGCCCAGAGAACATAAGTGGGGCGTCAGCAGAGAAAATTGGCTCCCCATTTCTACCTCATTCAGCCTGCTGCCTCTGAGCTCTTGCCTATGAGCACTGCTAAAGAAAGTACGTAAGGCCATGAAGCTGGGAGTTTCAGACAGCACAAACCAGTCTGACCTGGCCCACCAATTCACAAAGGATTCACCGACATCCATTCTGCAACCCTAGTTCTTTCTTCAAACAACACAGTCTCACAGAAGAGCAGCTCACCAAGCTTGAGTAAAAGCTAGAGTCTAGGGGCCAGCCTGGTGGTCCACGGTTCGCAGGTTCAGATCCTGGGTGCAGAGCTATGCGCTGCTCATCAAGCCATGCTGTGGTGGCATCCCACATACAAAATAGAGGAAGACTGCCACATATGTCAGCTCAGGGAAAATCTTCCTTAAGCAAAAAGAGGAAGACTGGCAGCAGGTGTTAGCTCAGGGCCAGTCTGCCTCATCAAAAAAAAAAAAAGAAAAAAAGCTAGAGTCTACAGAATCTGCTGGCTGACGTTCATTTGTCACCTGGGAGGTCTTGAGAAACTCACCATCACTCCAGGAGAGGATACGACAGAGACAGAAGGTCAGATAATGACAGGACACACCTGACCACATCTTAAAGGTCTTGATTATCACTAATAAAATTCAGAACACTTCAAATCCTCTTCAATAAAAACCCAGGCTTTTTTTACAAGATATATACTGTCAAGAAAAACCTCAGAATAGAGATAAGTCATCTTGTTTAAAAAAGATTAAGTATGGTTTGGTCGTGACAATCACCCAAAAAGATGTTCTTTAGAATGAGTGACTGGTGACTGAGTTAAATTAGGAACCAAACACCAACCAACTGACATTACTACCCCAAAGGAGTAATCTTGGAATATGCTATCAAGGAAAGATACACCACTGATAATATTTTTTTAAAGATTTTATTTTTTTTTTCCTTTCTCTCCCCAAAGCCCACTGGTACAGAGTTATATATTCTTTGTTGTGGGTCCTTCCAGTTGTGGCATGCGGGACGCCGCCTCAGCGTGGTCTGATGAGCAGTGCCATGTCTGCGCCCAGCATTCGAACCAACGAAACACTGGGCTGCCTGCAGCGGAGCGCGCGAACCCAACCACTCAGCCACGGGGCCAGCCCCTCACCACTGATAATATATTTAAAAAGTCAAACTCTTTTTTCCGCTACTCTCCCCAAAGTTAGACTTTTAAAAGGATAATGTTGGCAATTTAAAAACTAAAAATAACAAGAAAAATTATAATAAATCAGTTACTTCTCCTTAATCCAAACAGCTCTCATAGCCAAGTAAGTCTCCAAATGGATGGCTGTCCAAAAGTGCAGAAATCACTTCAAACTGTAAAGTTTCCTCCTCCCCCTCAGAAGCTGCAGAGCTCCTTGGAGCTTCCACTGGCATCCTACCCAAGGGTGGACCGACGGAGGTGGGGCTGCTTGTATACAGCTGCCCTCCTTTGTTTTGTTCAGCTTTCACACCCTATCAAAGAATAACCAGGATTTCCACTTCCGGCCAAGAGAGTGATAGGAACCAGATTTACCTGTCCACCTGAAGCAACTGGAAAACCAGACTCAAGAAATGAAATAAGGATTTTCAAGACATGGGACATGAGGCAACAAAGGACAGTGATCCCTGAGAGATGGGAAACAAACAAGGTGAAGCTTTGACCACCCAGCTCACAGCCTGGAGAGCTTCTAGGTCATGGCACAGGGAAGGCAAACCTAAGCGGAGACTGGAGGACTCTGAGCTGAGGAGACGGAGCAGGAGGCCTGGGGGGCCAAGGTGGCCACAGTTCCACAGCAAAGTCCTGGAGAAGACAGGCCCCTGAGAGAGCCCCATCTTCAGATGAGGGCCCATCCACAAGTGCGTGCGAGGAAACCACCTGAGGGTGGGAGCAACCACCCGAAAGATGGGAGGAGACAACCCCAGTCTCGCACCGGGTTGGAAATTGTTCCTGTTTCCACAGCCGGGGGCAAATCCTCGCAGTTCATAGGGTTAGATGGAGTGCTCAGAAAGACTCCACCTCAGCTGAGGGGCAGAGTACAACCCAGACTAAACGTTGCTCTGGTCCCACCTAACAGAGCTTAAAAGCAAGGCTGGAAGGATTAAACTGCTTCCAAGTAACTCAAACGTGCCCTAGAACGAAGCTCAGGAACGTTCACGGGAATACAAAAACATCCAGCACCAAACAAGATAAAATTCACGTTTGGCTTCCAATAAAAAATCACCAAGCATTCAAACAAGCAAGAACACAGCCCATTATGAAGAGAAAACTCCACCATTCGAAAATGACCCAGCTATGACAAAGATAACAGAACAAGCAAAGACATTAAAACAGTTATTGTAACTGTATTCTACAGGTTCAAGAAGCTAGATCAAAGATTAGTGTGTTAAATAGAAATATGGAAGATATAAAAACCGAAACCAAGCTTCTAGAGATGACAATTGAAATGCCTGAGGTGAAAAATGCACGGGGTGGGATTATCAGAAGATTAGACATCGCAGAAAAAAAGATCAGTGAACTTGAAGATAGCAATAGAAACTACCCACATTGAAACACAGAGAGAAAATAATTTAAAAACATGAACAGAGCATGACTGAGCTGTGGGACAATTTTGAGCAGGTTAACTTATGTGTATGTGGAGTCCCTAATAATATTTGAAGAAATAATGGACAAAATTTTTCCAAATTTGACAAAAACTATAAATCTACAGAGCCAAGAAGCTCAATGAACACCCAGAGCACAAGAAATTTAAAGAAAATCACACCAAAGCACAACATAATCAAATTGCTTGAAACCAGCAATTAAAAAAAAAATCTTAGAAGTAGCCATATAACATACAGAGGAACAAAGATAAGAATGATGGTACATTTTGTGTTTGAAATTATACAATCCAGAATCAGGGAAGCAACATCTTTAAAGTACAGAAAGAAAAAAACCTGTCAACCCAGAATTTTATAACCCATGAAAATCTTTCAAAAGTTAAGCCTTTTGGGGCTGGCCCCGTGGCCAAGTGGTTAAGTTCACGTGCTGCACTGCAGGCGGCCCAGTGTTTCATTGGTTCGAATCCTGGGCGCGGACACGGCACTGCTCATCAAACCATGCTGAGGCAGTGTCCCACATGCCACAACTAGAAGGACCCACAACGAAGAACATACAACTATGTACCGGGGGGCTTTGGGGAGAAAAAGGGGAAAAAAATAAAATCTTTAAAAAAAAAAAAAAGTTAAGCCTTTTTTCCATAAAAAAGCTGAAAGAATTGATCACCAGCAGACTTGAACTACAAGAATTCTTAAAGGAAGTATTTCAGGCAGAAGGAAAATGATAGAAGATGGAAATCTGGTTCTACACAAAGGAATGAAGAGAATCAGAAATGATAACTATAGAGTAAATATAAAATCTCTTTAAAAGATAACTGACACTTTGAAGCAAAAGCAACAACATACTGTGGCTTTACAGTATGTAAAGTGCTTCTCTTCTCCATGAAGTGGCATAACCTCACTTGTCGGCAGACTGCAATAAATTGAAGATGAATACTATAAATCCTAGAGCAAGACACACACACACACACACACACATTCTAGCTAAAGGCCAACAAAAAAAAAATAAAACAGAATCAGATCAATAATCACATTAAACGTAAATGGTGTATACATTCCAATTAAAAGGCAGAGATGGTCAGATTGAATTTAAAAAAGCAAAACTCAAATACATCTGTTTACAGGAAACCACTTTTAATATCAAGATGCAGATTAAAAGTAAAAGGATGGAAAAAGAATAATCAGAAGACTCTTGGGCTCCAAAAGCTTATGCACTAAATTTTCTCATTTCTAACAAGTGACTATTTTTGGTAGGAGGAGGGAAAATACCCAATAGCTGAAAAAAATAAATCAAACTATAAAATTATATTGTTTTGGAAAAGATGAGATGTGTTTAAGATACACCTGCCTACCTACATAAAAAATACACATAAATGGAATACATTTGGGAAAGAGAGCAGTTTAAACATTTAACATTATGCTCACTAAAAATAGCTAGTATTCACTTGGCTGGGACATTTTTAGTAATCACTGACATTCTCTAAGACAAATGGATTTTCCACGCATCTAGGAGGAAAAGTTAGTTTCATGTTCTGTGGTCATCTCTGTTAGTCTATGAAGTCTCGGCTTTGTAACACTTACAGAAAAGAGCTGCCCTTGGGTGTTAAAAATCTAATAGGCTATTAAAAAATAGTTGTAACTGAAATTCTCTCTTTTTCAAGAACTTCAGAAATAGCAATTTGGACTTCTGATAACAGATCTTCAGGTCAAAATGGCTTAACCAAGACAATTATCAAGGATTAAAATAAAAAGCACCCCGTGTTTTACAGGCTCTAGTAGCAGTGCAACTGTGCTGTCGAGACCTCTCCCTCACACCTCCTCTTACACAATCTGCTCAAATGCGGCCTGGCAGGTACGGCTCATCACAGCAAGGAGGCCACAGAGCCCGTGCTCCCGCAGTCTGATGACGAGGCTCAGAGAACCATCTCCCTGTTCTGTGGCATATGTGAATTATGAGCTGAAGATTTCAGCCCAGTTCTATAGAGGACAAGAATTTGCTGTGGGAAAAGCATTTGTCACTGCCCTTGCTACAGCCTTGGCTGGCCCTGGATCTCAGCCAAGGACTCAAAGGGAAGCAATAAGGTTAAGAAAACAGGTTCCCATTTTCAGCAAAAAGCTGAAATGGAGCAGTGAGACTATAGTTTCTCTGAGGACTGGCAGCCACACATAAAAACTAACCACATGCCAATTTAGGATTGCCAAACGTTGAGCAACACTTGGACTCAGGTGCCACTGCAGGAAGCAAAAACACACTGTTGAGAACTTCTGCTACACACAGTATGGATGAATCTAAAAATATAACGTGGGCTATATGGAGCTTGACACAAAAGAGTACACAGTGTCTAATGCCATTTACACAGACTTCAAACACAGGACACTGGCCCCTACATAAGAGGGGGAAAGGCTTCAGGAGCTGTGGATTATGTTCTGTTCCTTCATTTGGCTGGTGGTTTCACCAAAATTCAAGCCATACACAGGTGATTTGTGCACGTTTGTATATATTACAGTTCTATAAAAGTTTATTTAAAACATCATTCATGCTGACTTCTCCACAAGGGCAAAAGCAAAAGGAAGAATAAATTTTTTAAATAACATGAAAAAAAGATTCCTGACTTAATTCAACCACAATAAACCTAGCCTACACTGGCCATTATGCTGGTTCGCAGATTTCTGTTCTATTCAACTTATCATTTTACTGATAGGAATTTTCTTCTCCTTATGAACTGGTATGTTTCTTTTTATCAGACCACAAAATTTGTTTAAAACATTATGCTCCCATTTTTTGTTCTGGATGACAAGTAGTCCAGAGCAAAATTTAATGACCTAGTTTTTCTTTTGTTTTTTAATTTTTGTGTTTCTATTTTTCTGTCCACCTCTATGCTTTTTAACGTTTTCTACTTCCATGTGAATAATTTTAGCATAACCAGTATTTTAAGATACTGCAAATCCTTCTTAGGGTAGACATGCTCTGCAAAATTTTCTACCTGAATTGTACCCATAAAATATAAAATAGGCTGTACGTGGAGATTTCCCTACTTGAAAGACCACTACTAGTTATCTCTCTTCACAAAAGCCCTTCCAGAAACTGTCCTCCCCACCCAAAAAAGGCAATATTCAAGATTTTGAGAAAAACACAGTGTTCTGATTTTACTGTTTTTCTATTAAGTGTTTTCCAAGGCTTTGCCTTCTGTCTCCTAAAAGCTCTACTGAGAGATGGAACAACAGACTAAATGATGTGTTATAATCTGCCAAAGTTGCCTCATATTTTTAGACTGTGGAAAATCTATTTTCGTGTTTGATGAGAAGCAGACCTAGCCGGCACCGCCAGGGCATGGGGGATGAGAGGAGCTCCCGGCCACACGCTGGACGTGCCTCAGTTAGCCTGCCATGAACGGTCACCAGGGCAACTAGGACATCTGCTCATCATCACCACAGTCGGACACTGGCAGGAGATGCCCCTACTCCCCTGCAAACAAAATCCAGCTCAGCCACAGAACAGTGTTCGAGGAGAGGGGAGCTACAGCAACACGGGGCTACTGACGGGAAATCTCTGAAAACCCAGCCCTCGCACAGCCCTCTGTAGGAACACTGAAGGGCAGCCGGGAGGCTTAGCAAACCTGTTCATGAGTAGGAGCATCTGAATACAAAAAGACAATTTCAAGTTGAAAAACAGAGAAAACAGAACAAATAGTGAGACACGGTCTCCCAGTGCATGCAAAGCCATGAGGCCATTAGGTCAGCAGGAAGGAGCCCCTTTATAAAGGCATCACCCTGGCCGTGCCCATGAGTAGAGACGCAGAACACATGCCTCCACTTGTCCCCCACATCCTGCCACTGTGAGTCCTTCCCTGCAGGCCGTAAAGAAGCAAGCCAGGAGGCCAGCCAAGTGGTGTAGTGGTTAAGTTTGTGCACTCTGGTTTGGCAGCCTGGGTTCGCAGGTTTGGATCCCAGGCACAGACCTACACAACACTCCTCAGCCATGCTGTGGTGGTGTCCCACATACAAAATAGAGGAAGATTGGCACAGATGTTAGCTCAGGGTGAATCTTCCTCAGCAAAAAAAAAAAAAGAAGCCTAGGAGAATGTGCAAGGAGCTGGGCACACACGTTCCCGCTGGCAGGAGGAAACGACATGCAGAGGCCAGGTGGGAGGGAGATTTTCACTGCACGGCCTTTGGTACTGCCTGAATTTTGAACTGTGAATATATTATCTAAAGTTAAAAATTAATTGAATTAAATTTCCAATTCTGGGAAGACGGAGTAGACACATTTTCTCTATTCTCCTATTAAGAGGAACTGAAAATCCCAGATAAATATAAGACGACTTTAAAAGGTGGGAAGGAAGCAGACCAGGTGGAGACCTCAGGTGAGCTCCCTGGGTTTCCTTTCTGCTCCATGTGCCCTAGACCAAGAGCTAAGAAAGCCAGCAACCCAGAAACACGAATGGGCACACGTGCAGCAGAACAAACGCCCACTCTCTCCAGTCTCTAGACAAACGGCTATAAAAGGAGCAGCCTAGTAAGACAGAAAACCTCTAGACAGTCACTGCTCTACTCCAGCCAAACACCCCAGAAAATACTGTGGCCCCCACCCCTACCCACGCCAGCCAAGGTGGAGTGCGGAGCCTAGACCTCCCCAGGCTGTGAGACAGAGCCCCACACCCCTGCTGGGGAGGCGGTAGAGAAGGCCGAATAGGGAGGTGGGGCTTTCCTCCCCACTGGACAGCGGCGAGGCCCTCCTGCGCCCGACTGCTAACAGAGGAGGCCTTGTAGAGAGGAAGGGCAAGGCTCCTGCTTGGCATCAGTGGAGGCCGAGGGAGGGGCATAACGGCCGCTCCTGCCTCTCCCAGCCAGGAATATCAGCGCAGGCTTGATCCATAAAGGGAAAAATTGATAAACTGGAGTTCACCAAAATTAGAAATTTTTGCTCTGTGAAAGACCCTGTTAAAAGGATGAAAAGATAAGGTGGGAGAAAATGTTTGCAAACCACATATCCCACAAGACTACTATCTAGACTACATGAAGAATTCTCCCAACTCCACAGTAAAAAAAGAAATCCCGTTAGAAAACGGGCAGAAGACATGAAGTGACACTTCATCAAAGAGGACACACAGGCAGCCGGCCCCGTGACCGAGTGGTTAAGTTCACGCGCTCCGCTTCGGCAGCCCAGGGTTTTAACGGTTTGGATCCTGGGCGCGGACGTGGCACCACTCATCAGGCCATGCTGAGGTGGCATCTCACAAGCCACAACTGGAAGGACCCACAACTAGAATATACAACTATGTACTCTGGGGGCTTTGGGGACAAGAAGAAGAAAAAAAGGACATACAGATGACAAATAAACCACATCATGTTTCACACCATTAGCCATTAGGAAAATGCAAATCAAAACCCCAATGAGGTATCGCTACACACCAGCACCCAAGAACGCCCCAGACCAACAGTCCTGAGGACCTGGGAATCAGACCTCGGTCCTCCCCAGTGGGCACATGCACACGCTGCCCCCCACCCGTTTACCAGACTCCCACCCTCAGGCTACTAGACACAAACGCCATTTCAAAAATACACTTAAACCAAGAGAAAGTCAACCCCAGCAGGCTCTCACTTGTTCTCAAGGATAAAATCTCTCATTTCTGTTGGTATTTGACTACTATCCGGTGATAATTCGGAAAAGGCTCCTGTCCCTAAGAAACAGGAAAACATCAAGGACATAGGGACACTCTCTGGTTTTAAAATTATAATTGTTTTTTAAAAGAAATCTCCATATATTCAAAACATTAACTGTTAACTTTGCTGAAAATCACTGGAATGAAAAGGTAACACGGCAGCTGGGTATCCTTCAAGGATTAATGAGTATCCCTCAATTATTACGGTAATAATTCCCACGAGAAACCTGCCTTTGTGAGGGCCCTGTGACTATGCCTGAGCCACACACAGCAGGAGCTGCTCCCCGCCCCCGCCCTTCCCAAAGGCAGCAACTACCTGGCCTGGTCAGTTCACTGAAGAGATGAAGGAGGAAGCAGGGGTCGTACAGGCCATCGAGCTCCACTGTGCTCCTGTCTTTAAATACCGGCTCCTGTGTGTCCTGAAACAGCCCCAAACAAACAGAAACGCGCAGGTCAACCTCACAAATGTACTACCACGTGAGTACTTACCCACTATCTCTAGAGTTCAAATTATTCTGAGCATTCAAGAGCATAAAATGGCCCTGTAAAAAAACAGCGCTTGTACTTGAAATGGTATTTTTGAGATTTGCTTCAAAATAGTCTTTTCTGGGGAGTTATAAATGAAACCCGCATGGATAACTGTTGAAGCGGGGTGACGGCGATGTGGGGGTCCTATCTCTGTACCTTATATATGGTTGGAATTTTGCTTAAGAAGTTAACCATCCACCAGAAAACCAGGGCTTGGAGTTTACAGAACACTCAAGCCGAGGGTGCAGGTGGAGCCCTTGAGGGGCGGGCAGAACAGCCCCCGCCCGCAGTGAGTGCTCCCTGATGGCTGTGCCCCGGGCCTCGCGCACCTTGGGGGGCAGCAGCCTCCGGTTCTGGGGGAAGTGGAGGATGGTCTTCATCATCCGGTCCTGATCCAGCAGGCGGAGGATGTCCCCGACGCTCGGCTGCTGCCACAGTGACTTGCCCAGGCTCCGGCATGTCTTGTGATGCTCCACAGCCGCTGGGCCCCATAGCAGCACCCTAAGGCCAGAGGGGAGATCAGACTGGTCCCCGGGCCCCACCAGGAAAAGAACTGATGATGATGATGATGACGCTAACAACCATGATAGAGAGCTCTGTTGAGCAGCTAGCACACGCCAGGCACTGTGGTGAGCAGCTTACGTGTGTTCTACCACTTAATCCCCATCATAACTTAGGGGGAAGGTCGGGGTGATGACGACGCCGACGCTGACGGGGAGGGCGGGGGACAGTGCTGGGGATGATGGAGGCCAACACTGATACAGAGCTTATGATGCGCCAGGCACTACTCTAAGCTCTTCATGTGCATTAATTCACTTCATGTGTACAATAACCCCAAAAGGTAGGCACCATTATCATCCCCATTTTGCAAATGGGGGAAAGAGGCACAGAGAGGATTAAGAAAGTTGCTCAGCTGGTCACTTGTCTACTAGTTAAGCAGCAGAGCTGGAATTCAAACTTAAGGAGTCTGGCTCCAGAGTCTAGGCTAGACCACAGTGGCAGAATCCCGGCTGCTCAATGACACTATGCTGACACAAACCTCTGCCTGCTTACACGCAGCCATGAGCAGAGCAGGTCTGCCCGCACAGCCGTTCAGCTGTCCCCACCTCGAGAGTCCACCACATAAACATCCCTACCTTTCAGGCCACCAACCTCTCCAGAGAGATCACCTTGCCTGCAATATGACACAGGCCTCCTTTTTCCTCCCCATCCTTCTCCCTGCTACCCTCTGCCACCACTCACCCCCCCACCACTGCTGGAGGATGCTCCCCCAAAGCCCAGCTCTGATGAGGGCCACTTCTCTGCCCCCAAATGTCTATCAGCACTCTGCTGTCTCCCGGATGGAAATGGAAACACTTCAGTCTGGTACTTACCTTCCTTACCACCAACGTGTCTGCCTTCCCACCTTTTCCTACACGTAACGTGTGACGAAGATAAGCTGACCCACTCACCATTCCCCGGATGTTCTGCCCTCCCACCTCCCAGCCGCCACAACGCTGTTCTGTTCCCTCCACCAGTGTCCCAGGCCCCTCCGCCAACCGCACCTGCGTAAGATCCCTCCCTAGCCTTCCAACGTCACCCTGTCCCCAAGCACTCGCGACACCCCCAAAGAGAGCTTGCTCTCATGGGGTCCTGTAACAGCCCGGTCACACCACGTGGCATGATCAGAAGCCAATTTAAAAAGAGTTACATTTATGACAGTCTGATCCCCTCAGCAGACGGAAGACTGTCTTCCTCCTCTCAGTATTCCCGGCAGTGCCGGGCCCAGCGCCTTGTAAACAGCAGGTGCCGAAGGAACATCGACTGAATTAAATACCTCTAAATAGAACTATTCTAAATACAGACTCAGTCTCTGCAAACGCAGAGTCCTTAGGAGGGTGCCCCTGCTGGCCGCGGTTTCTAACAGGCAGGCAGCTGAGCTACTGGATCCACCAGTCCTGGGACTGCGGCCACTGACTGGCCTGAGGTCCGTCCACTGACTGTCTATGGAGTCCCCGGGCGGCCCCCTAACTCAGGCTGCGGATGGGACGTGGATCTGAGTGAGGAGACACTTCTGCTCCGAACTGCACGGCGCCCCACGATGCCACATCCTCCACGCACGCTCGCTTCTCCTGGGAGCTGGAACGACCCTGCCACAACCAACTCCCACCCATCTACGTGGGGGGCAGCCTCGGGTGACCTTCTTTAACCTCTAAGGGAGACGCTGTCCTGACTTTCTCACTGCAAGAGAAACGGCCTCCACATGCTCTCCTCTCCCTGAGGTCGCAGGGCCTCTGCTCTTCCAGAAAGGGTACGAGCGGCGTGGCGCCAACTCCAAAGGAACAGAGTGGGAGGCCGCAAGGAAAGGGAAAGGGAACGTTCATCCACGACCCGGGCGTTCCTCAGAGAGGGAACATGTTTTTCTTTGCTGGCTTTCTGGAGAGAGGGGTGGCTCCTGAGCTCGCACAGCTTTGATGTTGAGCATTGCACAATGGGACTCGTTTGCCTCTCCCCTGCCGAGCTCTCCCGGACTGCTGTTCTTAGCCCCGTTAGCTAGCTTCCCGCCTTAACACCAACCTCCCCCTCAGCAGTGTGCTGGGGAGACGGCAGGGCGCTGGGCCCCAGGGACCAGGAGAGGAGGGCCGAGGGTAGCCGAGAGAATCCGCGGGGCCTTCCGTGTCCAGCTTCCCAGGACAGCACCCCTGGGAGGGGCCATCGCAGAGCCACGGCAGGGCCCACGGCTACAGCAGCAGCCCAGCCCCTAGAGCCCCAGGCTGTGCTGGCCAAGGGGCTGGCGGGCAGCCCCAGGAACCCGGGAGACAGACAGACGGACGGAAAGGAAAGAGACAAACCCAGCCAGACACAGCACACAGACAGACAGGCAGACAGTGGGATTACATCTGGTCAGCGCCCCTCACTCTTTTCTCCGAGTCCTCACGTCACAAGTCATGCCCATCTAGAGCAGAGCGTGAAGAAAACCTTTCCAGAACAATCAACTAAACTAGATGAGAGGAAGCCGGGACGGGAGTGAGGATGGTGCAGTCTGTCGCAAGCGCGCACCCGGCCATCAGCAGGGTGGCCTGGCCTGGCCTGGCCGCTGCCCCTGCCAACACATGCTCTGCCGGGGGCACCCTCCCGGAGCAGCCGGGGTCTCCGTGCAGCCTGCCCAGCCTGAGATCAGTGAGGAGCGGGCAGGTCCCTTCCTGCCGAGCCCCAGAGCCCGCGCTGCCCAGGCCACACTCACCTGAAGTCCACGAGGCTCAGGCGGTTCTGCTCGTACGCCCGGAGGAGGAGCAAAATCTTCTGGTCTGCAAGTCACCCAAGGGTCCCTTCAGAAAGCGGAAGCCCGCGCCGCTCCTCCCAGCCGGCCTCAGTGCCAGGACCTCCCACCCTGCCACGGTGCCTGGGCCTCACACGCTTTCTGGTCACACTGCCCGGTCCTCACGCACTTTCTGGTCACACCGCCTGGTCCTCACACTTTCTGGTCACACTGCCTGGTCTTCACACACTTTCTGGTCACACCACCTGGTCCTGATACTTTTCTGGTCACATCGCCTGGTCCTCACACTTTCTGTTCACACCATCTGGTCCTCACACAATTCCTGGTCACACCGCCTGGTCCTCATACTTTCTGGCCACACTGCCTGGTCCTCACAAACTTTCTGGCCACACCACCCGGTCCTGATAATTTCTGGTCACACTACCTGGTCCTCACACACTTTCTGCTCACCCCGCATGGTCCTCACACACTTTCTGGTCACCCTACCTGGTCTTCACACTTTCTGGTCACACCACCTGGTCCTCACACACTTTCTGGTCACACCACCTGGTCCTCACACACTTTCTGGTCACACCACCTGGTCCTCACACACTTTCTGGTCAGACTGCCTGGTCCTCACACACTCCCTGGGTCATACCACCCGGTCCTCACATGCTCACCCAGGACGCTGAGAGAGGCGCCATAGGCCCCAAGGAGCACTGCGAAGTGGCTGCTCTCACAGACAGAGGGGCACATCCTCACCACCACCGACATCAGGTCCACCAGCGCCTCTGGAAGAAACAACATTGAAAAGCACAGCAGTGCAGGGGTGCGTACATTCAAAGAAAAGCAGACGAGGAAGCACTTCAGGGAACACTTAAATACCGGAAACACGCTTCTCTGAACAATGCTGGGCTCAGGACTGTGCCTTGTCCCTTCCCCACTTTCTCCTTTTTTTCCATAAACACATTTTCACCATCATCTCTCTTCCTAGCCCTGGACACAGTCAGTCTCTCCTCACTCCCCTTGCAAATTTAAGCCACCAAAGATTTTCAAACTTGAGCATTTTCCCCATGTTACCAAAATCTCTAACATTTCCACTTCTGCCTGAATAGAAGGGTGGAGCTTTTTTACTTTTTCTCCTACCCACGCAGTAACTTGGTAATGGTGCTCTTCAACTGAGGAGGTCATTACAGGCGGACCTTGTGGCGATTTCTAATGGTTTGGGGATGTTAATTTTGCCTCTGAGCAGAGTGTGGCTTCACGAGGGCAGGGCCCTTCAGACTGTCCTCTGACGTCTCCGCAGCCCACGCCAACCTCGGGATCACAGAGCTGAGGCACATGCTCACTGCACGGAGCAGGGGAGCTGAAACCTGGCTCCCAGAGCTCCCGCAATGAACCGCCAACAGGAACGCTGGAACCCTCTGCTCCTGACAGAAGTTTCCAACTTCCCACTAAGACATTTCATGTAACTAAACAATTTCTCTCAGGTCAGACGCTCCTCCTAACCCCCAGATTTGAACCTGTGCCTACGATGTGGCAATAAAACTTAACCACGACTCCCCTATGCCAGAACAGGCTGTGAAGAGATCTGCATGCTGTGTGATTCTAAGTCAGAAGAAACATTTCTTGAACTTGGATTTGGCAGAAACAAAATATTCTAACACCGTTTTGGTATTGCTTCCTTATCTCTGAAAACACATGGGCACTAAGCTTTGGGGCACAGCTAGCTCGATGAAATCAGGAAATCAAATCTCTGCGTGAAACGGGAGGGCAGGGATGAGGAGCCACCTTTGACACGAGGGTCTGGGTTTTCCTCCTCTTCAGACCTCAGCAGAGTTGGCAGAAACAGAGAATGCTGTGTGAGCATCATGTGGACCATGCGGAGTGGGATGAGCTTCGTGCCCACAGAGCTTTCTGGAAGGTACAAGAGCTGTATGGCAGCATGGAGGGCCTTCAAAAATGTATGGTCCTGATACCGAAATCTAGGAGGCAAAGATCAAAGGGGGAAAGAGCTTCATAAGGGGGAATTTTATTTCACAGGAAACAATAAGAAAACTGTTTTCCCTGCATTTTATTAAGAAAGTTTTCCAACACCCCACAAGGTTGAGAATTTTCTAGTGCACAGTCATACACCCATCATCTAGACTCTCCTGCTGCCACTGCATTATACTTGCTTTATCACACACCTGGCTATGAACCCATCACAGGGGACACTTCTGAAAACTAGGAGCAGATGCAGCAAATTTATTTTCTTGACAGGGCAAACACCAAACGAACTTCCTGGTGAGCTGAAATGCCAGGAGGCAACAGAAGAGCTGAGCCTGAATAAAGATGACACTCCCTGTCCCCAGCCCACCTTGCCAGTTAGCCTCCCTCCTTCCTTCCTCCTAGCTACTCACAACTCCCATCGAATTGTTCAGAAGCCTTGTGTGTCTTAAACCCCTTCAGAACCCAGTGAAGGACCGAAAGGATCATGCTCCAGGAAAAAGAAGTTTTCCAGTAATATGTGAATAATGTAAAGAAGCGCTTTGCACATAGCGGGCATTCTAGAAACATGAATTCATCAAAGACTGAAAGAAATGTCATCATTTCATGATGGCAGTCTACAGTTGTCATGAACCTGTGACCTACCTTCACTTCTTTCTCTCCTCCTGGGTGGACTATTTTTCTGTTTCAAGTTGATGAATAATCAGGGACATGAAAATTACAGGCTCAATGAAACATCGTTTCATGACTATCTGACTGCCAAAAACGAGTCTGACCATATCAAGTACTACTGAGGATGTGAGGAGAAAAATGAACTTTCACACTGTGTGAGGTTAGCTCAGAAAGAGGGGAGCGCAAATCGAAAACGGGGTAAAACTGAAGCTGTGCCACACTAACAGCCAGCAAGGGGCCCCTCGCTGAGAAAATCTGGCACAGGGCACCAAGAGACACGTAACATTCACCACAGGAATGGAGGGGGAGGGAAGGAGGCAGGAAGGAAGAAGTGGGGGAGGAGCTGTCTATCGGTAGGGGACGGCTAAATAAACTGTGGTTCAGTCACAGAATACCCCACACTGGTCACAACAAGTTAGACCTACAGGTATCGACATGGGTAACTCAAAAACACGTGAGTGCAAAAAAAGGACACATAAAGGGATAGATTTATGTAAAACGGTAAACACACTAAACAATGTCATTTATTGTTTAGAGACACTGACAAGTCGCCAAAGTATAAAACCATGCATGGCCATGACAAAGCTCAATCCAGAAGGGGGACACGTTTGGGCGAGCGAGGGAAGAGAATAAATTAGGACAAATATAGAAACTGTCATCGTGTATTAATTTTGCATGCTGCTGTATTATTCTCTGCACATTTCTGATTTTTAAAAAACATTTCGTTTTGTAAAGGCTGTACCTCTCATCATCCTTAGAAGCACGCAGCCTGGCAATGGGCAAATCATCGAACCTCTCCAACATCACACATCCTGCGTCTCTAAAACGGGCACAGCACCTGCTCCGCCGTGTACATTATGCTAATAACAAGCTACAAAACCGGGTCTGCATCATCGATGACATTCACACCCTTACTGAATCGCACCAAGAAAACAAAATCGACTTACTTGAGTCCGGCCTTCACAAATTTCTGCCAATCACCAGGATCAACTTCATTAAGTGAATTCTATGAATGAAATAAGCGAGAAATATACATGGAATATCTCAATTAATTTAAAATAGAGACCATGCAATTTAAATTAGAGTCATTTAGTAAATATGGAACATAGTTGCTTACGCAATCCACAAAAGCATGCTGTCGTTTCTTACTTTGATCTTTTGAAATTGTTTTACTTTCGCTGGTAGCTCTGTCATTTTATTAGCACATCTCTGA
This sequence comes from Equus caballus, assembly GCF_041296265.1. NCBI lineage: Eukaryota > Metazoa > Chordata > Mammalia > Perissodactyla > Equidae > Equus > Equus caballus. The sequence continues at coordinate 36,129,869 of NC_091709.1, forward strand.
TCACCAAATGAGCAAAAGAAAGCTTCCTAATAGTGCTGTTATTTTTCCTTTGTCCACCATGTCAGACAGCACCCTTTACGACACACAGGTCCAGCCACATCCGACTGCTTAAACACGTGATGTTACATCTACCCAGGGAGACCTCTGCACCACTGACAGGGCCAGTGCAGGCCCACGGTCACTGATGTGGGAAAAAAATCTCCAAACAGAGCGTTACGTTAAATCAAGAGGGGTTGTTTTGGACAGAAGGGGACTGACTGGGAGAAAAGCACAAGGGACCTTTCTGGGATGATGAAAATCTTCCTGGACAGGAGTGTGGGCACAAGGAAACATGTCCTTGTCAACACTGTACACTTAAGAGCTTGTATCTCACAATAAGAGAATTATACCTCAATTACAAGAAAAGGGCTGGTGTGGGATGCCGATAGTGGGGGCAGCTGTGTATGCTTAGGGGCAGCGGATATATGGGAACTCTGCACTTCCACTCAATTTTGCTGTGAATCTAAAACTGGTCTAAAAAAAATCAAGTCCATTAAAAGAAAAAAAAAGAGAGAGCAAGAAGAGTGGGGTAAAGAGGGGGGCATGCCCGCAGAGCGCACATCCCTTCAAGGGCCCTGCCCGTCACTCACTTGAGCCAGCATGCTGGGTGAGGGGCTGACAATGGAGTGGGAATGTCCACCATGACCAGTGGCCGGTGAGCCCAGCACCCCCTCCTCTACAGCTCTGCTCTCCCCAGACCTCAGGGACATTCCTCCTCTTTCCTAGTTCTGCTGTTTTGGGTTCCCATGCGCCTTAAATCCACAAGCCCATAACAGAACGAATTAATGCTGAAATACTGGTTACAGAGTCTCAGTACACCTACACAGGCACACTGCTTGATCTATAACCTACAAATGTATTTATTATACACTTACTAAGTTTTACTTGGGGTTATTTTCCTGAGGATTACTTGGGTTCAGAGTTTAAATATAAATCACAGCCTTGATGACTTCTAATGCAATTTTACACTGTGCATTGAGGAATAACTCATACGCTAGCCTTCAGGACTTTAATTATTTTTGTGCAAAAATATAATATTTTTTTAAAAAAAGGACACGTTAATAAAAAGGAATAAAGGCCAAAAATAGATAAATATTTCCAAATCTTATGAAAACTTGAAACTCAGAGCCAAGAAGCTCAGAGAACCCAAAGTATAGAAAACTTAAAAAAAACTACACCAAGGCATATCATAATCAAATTGCTTTATGCAATGTAAAGAAAAAAATCCTAAAAACAGCCAGACAAAAAAGGCATAATGCACAGAGGAACAAATATGACAGATTTCTTATGAGAAAGACAGTAAAGCAAAATCTTAAAATGCATAAAGAAAAACTGCTAACCTAGAATTTTATACCCTGTGAAACTCTTCCTAACTCATTCTGAGGCCAGTACCGCCTGATCCTAAAGCCAGCCAAAGACATTACAAGAAAATACAATTACAAACTAATATCCCTCATGCACACAGATGCAAAAATTCTTAAAATATTAGCAAATCAAATCTAACAATATATAAAAACAATAATATATCATGATCGAGTATGTCTATCCCAAGAATGCAAAGTTGGTTTAACATTCAAAAGACAATTAATATAATTAACCTCATTAACAAACTAAACAAAAAACAAAACCATATACCATCTCAGTAGATGCAACAAAGCATTTGACAAAATCCCACATCCATTCCTGATAAAAGATAGCTCATTTCAAGCCTTGCCCCCACCTGCCACTTCTGCTCCTAGACACGGCCCCTCTCATTTCCCACCAGGCTGCACTCATACCACCTGGCTTGGAATGTGTCTGTAAACCTTAGTTTGTCTATCTCAGTCTTTCCCTTAAAAATTTAACCAGGATCTCTAAGAAAAGACAAGACACCTACCAACAGCTCATTTAATCTCAGCAGCATTTGCTTCTCTTGATCCTGGGCATTGTCATTGGCTTGCTGGCTACCAGTGAAAGACATGATCAGCCACTTTACACAGGACTCCAGCAGAGTCTTTTTCCAGGTGTGCAGCTCTTCTGCCGACCCTTTCAGGGCTGCTGTGACAGAGTCAGCCACGATCCAGCTGCAGCATAAGACAAAGCCACAGAGTCAGAGGGAGGGCCTAAATCTCTGGTTTTACGTATAACCCAACATTACAATGGCCATATGGGAAAGATGTTCTGAGTCCTACTCCCTATGCTACTCAAGCACAGGAATTACAGGGTTCCCCCACCCCTTACTCAAACATCAAAGATGTATCAGAATTTTTACAACAGGGGGAAACAACAGACGCACCAGAAAAAGGATATATCGTCCAGACTTTGTCCAAATCAGGCTATCACAACCTCAGCACTACTGACAATCTGAGCCAGGTGATTCTTTAGCAGGAGAGGCTGTCCGATACATTATAGGATACTTTGCAGCACCCCTGGCCTCTACCCGCTAGATGCCAAAAGCAACACCCCCACCCATGTTGTGACAATAAAAGATGTCAGACGTTGCCAATTGTCCCTGGAGTGGGCAAAATCAGCCCTGGTTGAGAACTACGGCTCTGAGGGAATCAGAAGCATCCATCTGCGCTCCAGCCAGGATGCTGGAAGAAGAGTGCTTGTAGAACTGCCTTCTCACCCACCAGCAGGTCAGCAATGCAGGCATCTTCCATTAGTTCAGAAATACTACAAGGAAAGGTGAAGCCAAGAGGGGTAGAGCCAGCAAACATGTGAGCCTTCATACCTCCTGTGACTGTTTGGAGTCTGAAGCAAGCTGGGCAAATGGTCCATGAGGACACCGAGGTCCTTGGCTCTTGCAAACGGGACCAGCTGGGCCAGGATCTCCTGATGCAACCCAGACTTGGGGGGCCCGTCAGCACTGAGAAGCCTGGCCTGCAACTGCCTCCACAGGGCCTTCCTCAAGACGGGAATGACAGCAGAGGACACTGGGCAGAGACAAAACGGAAAGGGAGCTGCACACCATGGTGTGCTGGACTTGGCGCATACCAGCTCATAAGAGCTGATGGCTATATTTTAGGAATCTGTGACCTGTGTGATGTCACACTGGTAGCTTGAAATTGGCCATGGCAGGAATACTGACACCATGGAAACTGGCAAATGCTACAATCAGCCTCCCCGGAGAGGCAGTTATTAGGCACTGAGCAGCTCACCGCGGGTCACCTCTCGTCAGTCAACCCTCTGACAAGGATTCTGCAAGCCGGTGGCCCTGGGCGTAACCCCTAGCTCGAAAATCATGATGGGATGGTGAGCACCAAAGTTCCGCACTCACACAGGATTCGTTCTTCACAGGCGTGGGGACAGGAGAGGGTTGTGAGGAGAGGCGCATGGAGGACCACTGACTGAAAGGCACCCTCCTGCGGGCGCGCTCTTACTTTTTCAAAACCTCTGTCATCGCTGATATGAAGCTATGCAACACAGAGGCAAAGTGGTGAGTGAAAAACCATTCATGCATACAAGGAAGAGGAATTAAAATTAACCTGAGGTGATTGAGAAGTGCCTCAGATCTGAAACCTGATGGGTGGGAAGAGAGAGCTGGGCCCAAGCTGTCTCGACTCAGCATCAACTCACCAACGCTTCCTGATGGCGGGGCAGGTGGGACCGGACAAGGGACAATTATCCCAAATGACCTCCTCTATGTAACAAGGCCCAGGGACCCAGCTACTCCCCCTCACCCACCCCCAGGTTCATGTGGGTAACTTGTCATTGATGGAAGCACGGGGATGACACCTCAAGAGACTGAGGGGCAGGGGCTGGCCCAGCAATGTACTGGCTAAGTTCGCACACTCCACTTTAGTGGCCTGCGGTTCAGTGGTCTGGGCGTGGACCTAGCACTGCTCGTCAAGCCACACTGTGGTGGCATCTCACATAAAATAGAGGAAGACTGGCACAGATGTCAGCTCAGGGACAATCTTCCTCAAGCCAAAAGAGGAAGATTGGCAACAGACATTAGTTCATGGCCAATTTTCCTCACCAAAAAAAAAAAAGAGAGGGAGAGAGAGAACAAGAGACTGGGGGGAGGGGTGCTGAGTGAGAATTCTCTTTCTCAATCTTCAGAGCTGGGTCAGATGCTGTAGGAGAAACAGAAGCAAACCATACCCCAGAACGTGAAGTTCCAGGGTTTAAAAAGAGACATGTAGTTCTACCTCCTCAGGCCCTCCAACTTAAAATTCCCGGCTGCCCAAAGTCACACTTTCCCCTACCTCCTGCTGGGCGCGTGAAGTGTCCCTGAGTCCTACACTGGAGGTACACGTGGACGAGGGGGAGGAAGTCGTCGAGGCCCTCTCGTAGGCAGTGCCCCGTGCCGGCCTGCCAGCACCACAGCTCAAACCGCAGCAGGTGGGTACAGCTCTGCTCGAGGAGCAGGGCAGCGATGCTGAGGGACGCCTGCGTCCGCCGGGCCAGGCAGTAGTCGAGCAGATGGACCCCGACCACGGGGGCCAGCACAGGCTCTCTCTGCAGAGTGTGGAGGAACACAGCATCCAGCTCGTCTACGGCCAGCGTGGGGAGCAAAGCCCCCAGGCCTTTCACGTACTCGGAGGCCCAGAGGAGCTCGCCGCTCAGCAGCTGATCCTGGCGGCCGCCGGTCAACAGCTGGACCAGGGTGTTGCCGAGAATGTTCAAGCGTCTCTCCTTCCTGGGGGACTTCACGGGTTGGTGGGCCACCAGGTGGGCCTCGGGCAGGGTCAGCAGGGCCAGGATGACCTCTCGGAGCTGGGCATCCTCCATGTATGGATGCAGCCCCTGCAGGGCCTCGAGCTGTGGCAGGGTCTTTGGTGGTGACGTGGCCGGGCCCGCCCTCCTGATTCGCAGCTCTTTCAACACGCTCTGGGTGATGGCCTCTGAGTATCTGGCCAGGAGTCCCAGCTGACCAGTGTTCCGGAGGATCGGGGCGCTCACCATCAGCAGCTGCAGGACCCCGGCACTGAGGTGGCCTGCCAGGAGCTTCACGAGGACGGGGCTGAGGGTGTGCGGAGGAAGGGCCTGCTGCTCCAGGGCCAGGTACCAGCCCTCCAGTGTGGGATGTCTGAGGATGGCCACGAGCACCTCCTCCAGCGTCTAGAAGATAGTGACAATGTACGACCTCACACATGGCCCTGGGCCCGCGGCTGCCCTGTGAGTATTCGCTGTTATGAGTAGGACAGAGAGCACAAAGCAGCTTTCCTAAGCCATCCCATCCTCAAGTTTAAGTTTCAATGCCCATCTCAGAGGTGCCTAGAGCACTCCAACCCAAGCCCAGTCAAACCTGTCACCCAATCGTCGTGCATGTCCTCCCCTGTATGGCCAGGAGGGCTGGACTGTGACTCGGCCAGTGTGCCCCGCTGTCCAGCAGGCAACTGATGAATTCAGACTGACTGACTTTACTGTGCAGCAAACTGCTCTTCAGTCTCTGAATGCAGAGGCCGGGCCAGGCAGAAACGCCACAACGTGATGAAGAGCAATCATGTACTGGTTTCTCCTTAGCAGCCCTGCTCTCCTAAATACACCACACTGAAGAATGTGGGTATCAACTGACAGCTGGGGGGGCAGCGAACAGAGAAAGAAGAAACCCCATGTCTGGGAAGGTGGACTCAGATTAAACTGCTGTGAAAGTCCACAATCCAGAACGGAAGGCATCCCTGACATTACTTTCAGAAGAAGACTGGGCCCCAAGTGACCCCCTGAAAAACCAGCCCTGGCCCCGCCACTGAGTTCAAACCGCTGAGCACAGAGCAGCGGAGCGCCATCGCTGAATTAGAGGAGGAGTGGACTCAGTTGTTCTAAGCAGCCTTGCCGAACACGACTCGTAGCCAACAAAGCTACAGCAGTCCCCGGGGAGAGGAATAAATTTTATTATTTACTCATCAGGGAGAGAAAGAGGGGCCTATCACACTTTCCAACCTGAGCTCTGCCAAACAAAAAGAGCTGGGCACGAGGCCATGTTAGGACCACTGTGCCCGTCGACTGGCCAACAGGGGGTCCTGCAGCAACGGGCAACTCCCAGAGAGACCTCCTGGAGATCACAGGAAGGAGCTGTGTGTCAGACTGCCAAATGAGGAACGTGTTTGCTTCCAGAACCCAGTAAAACAGGTCAAATGGCAAACTGTGAGAAAGACTTGCCCCGCCCCAATTAAACAGGCTGCTTCACAAGACAACGGCAGGAGAGAAGGCCGGCTCTTCCCAGAGCAGTGAACTCGCCGTGTGTATTTACTGTGAAGGGCCTCACCACCACTTTTATTCAACATAGGCTGCGACTATTTAAAAGGAAAATAGTCACTGAGTTCTCAAGAGGCTCCCACCACACAGTGAAGGGAAACTGCTTAGGAGGGCGGGTGTGAGCCGAGAGAACCAGACCGAATTCACCCCCGCTCATCTCTGGGCAGAGGATTGGGGGGGGGGGTTTACTGTCTCCTCAAGTCTTCTGCATTTCCCCATTCTCCTGCAATGGACACGTATTTGTTTTCAATCGGCAGTGGAGGGACAGTCAGTGTCCGTGACTTTACAGGAAAAGGCCAACAGGAAGGAGACCCACAGAAGAGGGTGGCGGTACCTTGTCATTGGCCAGCTCCAGCGAGGCCATGGACTCCATGTCCAAAAAGAGGTCGGATTCAGCCTGGGCGGCCTCGCACCTCTGCTGGTTCTGGGCGTCCAGCTGCTCACAGTGGGCGACCAGGCTCCTGAGGAGATCCAGGAGGAGCTGCAGGCGGGGAGGCCCCGCGCTTCCGCCCAGCTGTGAGGACGAGAGCCACACCTCAGACCAGGGAAGGGCTAAGTCACCGAAACTGCGACTGCCGAGTCCCTCTGACCAAAGGGTGCAATGTTACAGACAGGAATTGCGGAGGGAGGTGGGCTAGAATGGCAACTCCTGTACACGCAGGATTTGTGAAACACCAACACCTTCGCTCATTCTCAGTAAGAGACATGTCCTCCTAAACCCTGATGAAACATACAGGTTTATTTTGACCAAAATAAGGGGAGAAGGCCCACCTCAAAACCTAAACTGAACATCTGTAGACACATCGGGGACAGAAAGCTCGACAATGATCTAGTGAACTAAACTCAGGAGAGAGAGGGGACAGCTGGCTGAGCCGCTGGTCCAGTCGCTGTGGGAAGGCTCCGTGCTCACCAACAGCTGCCCCAGCGACACAGTTTGGCTGCACCAGCCTGTCTGTGGCTGGGAAGGGCTTCGCTGAGCTTGCACCTACGGCCTGGAGAAGATGCGCCAACTGCCTCTGTGTTCTGCTCCAGGGCATTGAGGAGCATGAACAAGCCCCCTAGAGTTACGGGCCTGCCCCGTGGCCCTGGGCGCATCAGTCACCACCCTCTTCATGTGAGGAACAGGTCAACAAGGTGACCCCAGGACTCCAGCAGTACTGTCGCTCAGTTTGGCCCCGACCCGGAGGAGTTCACATCCTCTGGAGGTGGAGCCCGGGAGCACACGTGCCGCGGGGCAGGGTAGGAGCACGGCTCACCTGGCTGAAGCTCTCCACGGTGCTCCTGACGTAGAGCAGCAGCTGTTTGGCGGCCCGCAGGCCCTGGGGCAGTGGGAGGCGTGGGAGGGCGGCCCGCAGCTGCGCCTGGACCCGCTCGTCCAGCAGTGCCCCCTCGCTCTCGTAGGCCGTGCGCAGCAGGGTGGCGAAGGAGGGGGCCGAAGCCTCCCGGGGGGCAGGGCTGCCCGGCGTCTGCAGCGGCTTGGGGAGACAGCAGCAGCGCAAAGAGGAGACACATATGAGCACAGGGGAAGAAATGCCCAGTCCACCGGAACAGGCACAGGTGACACTCATGACCAGGGGACATGTCACAATAATCACGTACTAATACTAAAATCAATGTGGCCACGAGGCACTTTATTTAATTAATGAAGTCCGGATATTATCCGTCACACCTATCTTCCTCGAGTGTGTTAACTCGCAGGCACTTCCGCAGGGAGGTGTCCACACACCATGGAGGAGACACTGCAGTCAGGAGCTGCGTGTGACAGAGACGGGATCCGACTCACAGGAGTCACGGTGATTAACCCCTGGGAACGGGGAAATCACGGCCTGTAAAGAGCCGGCGCTGTAGGCGGCATGCCTCCCCGAAGGCCCTCCCCTGGAGCCTCGGTTGGAACAGTGTCTTGCTCTGAGGAGATGACAATGGACAGAATGAGGATCAATTCCTGCAGTCATTCTGCCTCAGACGGAAGCTGTTCATCTCGCCTGACACAATTCCCAAACTGCCTTGTTTGTTTACCCCACATGGCTTTTATAACTCCAAACACTCCCTTCCTAAGGCCAAAAACACTAGGCTGTGCGCCCAGAAATTCAGTGCGTCTCAAAATGGGGTCCCAGGACCAGCAGCAGCATCCCCAGAAACTTGTCACAAACGCAAATTCCTGGATGCGCACCCCGCTGCGGAATCAGACCCTCTGGGGGTGGAGCCCAGAGACCTGTCTGAAGGAGCCTCCAGGGAACTCTGCTGCCCCTCAGGGTGAGAACCACTGCTGCGACCTGGGGAGACCTGAGCGCCAGGAGGCACACACTGAACCGCCCACGGCTCCCCACGAGCTGCTGGGCGGCTATAACCGACTCGGAGCCCCAGCTGACTAAGCGCAGGAAGGCGGCCAGAGCTGTGAAGGGTGTGAACCCTGGAGCCTGATGGCCTGGGCCAAATCTTGACTCCACCACTGACTGATTGGTGGTGGGGGAAGGAAAAAAACCCAACCACTCTGTGCCTCAGTTCCCCCATGCATATAATGAGGATAGCAAGAATCTTAACCTCCTCCCCAGCTGTGAGGATTAAATGGCTTAAAACACACATGGTACACTTCATACAAAGCCCTGACAAACAGACATGCAATCGATCTAAGATCCTGTTACCAATATCATGAGACAAGGAGGGCCTTAGCTGCCTGCTTTTTCACATGCAGCCAAAACTGAACAAATACACAAAAACGCACACCGAAGAGTTAATTCCTTGGGCCACTCAGCATTCGTAAATACTCTGCACTGGAGCCAGAACTGCAGTACCGCATTACAAGAATGTAGTCCCTACCAAAAGAAAATACTTTCTTCCTTTTCTTTTTTTTTTGTGGTGAGGAAGATTAGCCCTGAGCTAACACCTGTGCCAATCTTTCTCCATTTTACGTGGGATGCCACCAGAGCACGGCTTGATATGCGGTGCTAGGTCCACGCCTGGGATCCAAACCTGAAAGCCCCAGGGCCATTGAAGCAGAGCATGCGAACTTAACCACTATGCCATGGGGCTGGCCCCCTTTCTTCCATTTTTTCACTTTCCCAGTCTGAGCAGAATGGAGCCTGCTGAGGGTGTCCGGGGCCAGGTCTGACTGCTGAGCACGAGAAGTCTAGGGGCATGCTAAGGCCCGCAATAGAGGGCTACGAGACAAGTGTGCACAGATCACTCAGTGAGGAAAGGAGAGAAGGCAACCCCCGCCTCAGAGCCGGAACGTGATGTGCCACTTATGCAGCCGGTGGGAAATGAGATTCTGTGGCACCACGAGCCCTCTGTGTCTCAGGCACATCAGCTGAGCAGCAGTGATGGCCCTCAGCCTCCTCTCCTCTGCAGGGAAAATCAGGAGGCTAAGAAACTTCACCCTGTAGGCTGCACGGCTGCAAAGCCACACGGCTGTGGCACAGCCAGCTGGGGACCCTGGAAGAACCCTCCAGGCTTTTCCAGGAAAGGCCTGGCTTCCACGGGAGCAGCGACGGCCGCAGCTCACCAAGGCCTCGCGGGCTGGCTCTGGGATCCAGAGGCTGTAGTATCTGCTGAACCAGGACAGCTGACGGCAGCAAGGCGGGAGTGGAGGCTCTAACTTGTCATAAGCCTGAAGCAGGAGACACAGAGCCAGAGGGTCTCTCTGGGTGTGGAGGAGGTCCGTGAGCACCCCCGTCAGATACGCCACGATGCTTTCTCCTGCAAGGAAACGAGATCAGGGCAGGGAGCGGCGTGCTGTGATCCGTGGATAACGCCAACTCCCACACATATTCAAGACCCAGAAGAACTCATAACCGCTCCCCAGGGGGTCACAAAACCACACTGGAAGGCACATGCTACACTGCAGACTGCACCAGACTCTGTTTTATTTAAGCATACAGTACACAGTCAGACTTCAGATCCGGAGGCCCAGAAGTGGAGACCAGGCACAGAAGAGATGAGGCAGAGCCACTGGGACCAGGACTCGCTTGGTGCTCCCCAACCCGTTTCCTCTGCCTTGGCACGTAAGCCTCCCTTGAGGTTAGGCTGGGACCACATGACTGGTTTAGCCACTTCCAAGCCTGGCCCAAACACCCATGCTTGACTGTCCACTCTCTCTTCCTCTTCCACAGTGACCTGGGAAGCCATACATGGAGATGGCCCAGCTCAGGAAGGGAGCAGGCTGGATCCCTGAGCTACTTCCTGGAGGAGAGCCACCCAGGAGAGCAACCTGACCTGTACTGGACTATGACAAGGCCACGAAAGAGACCTTTGTTCATTAAACCACTGACATGTTGGGGCTTCTTTGCTACTGCAGCAAAGCCTGAGCAGTCCTGACTATTTACACCACTGGGATCTGGGAGCACTTCCTTGGGTCTAAGTTGTCTGGATACCCAGCAAGTAGGAAGAACTCACACCTTAGCACCAAGATATCGACAATAAATGCTGAAGAAAAAACATCGGTGTCACAGCAGCTGTCTGTGCAGCCATGCAAACGCGTTATTTCAGATGCATCCCTCAGATGACCCATCTCCCAACAGCCTCACCAGCCTCCAGATTCCTATGCCCGCAGGCTCAGCTCCACCGGCTATGTGGCCTTCACTTTGTGGGTCTGAACCCTGCTGCTTTGGGTTTTTAGCAATTATTTCCAGAGCCCCTGGAAGCCCGCCTCCTACCCCATGCAGACCAGCCGGCCTGACGCACCCAGAGCATGCTGACAACACACAGGTACCTGCTTCACTTTCTGTCCCAAGAAGCAACTTGTTCCTGGCTTCCAGGGCTGCGGGGACCACAGCACTGAACGGGAATGTGAGCAGGATCATGTCTTCGTTCAGTAAGAATCCGATCTCCTCATCTAAGCCTTCGCTGCCCTCCACCAAGACATCCACCATGTCGAGAACGTCTGAGACAGAAAGGGGGGAATCACGCCAAGCAAGAGCCAGAACCCCTCAGTGAGGAAGGGATAAACAAGAAAATGCTTGCAAAGAGACAAAAAAAAGCTGAACTTCTCTTGGGGGAAAATGCTTAACCGAGTTTGATTCTTCAAAGATGAGGGCATTACCTATAAAATCTTAAGATCTTTGCCAGGCAAAATGCAGGATACCCAGCTCAGGTGACAACAGGTTGAAGTTTTCTCAGGTGACACCGAGAAGTCCAGAAACTAACCTGGATATTCAGGCAAACAACACAAAATCTGAGAAGCCAAACAGTCTAAGCTGAAAGCACAGACGAGGGCCAGAGTCTGGATTCACATTTTGACTTTGGTATGTACTTGCTGTGTGAGGTTGGGCTGATTACAGCACCTTTCTGTGCTCAGGTGCCTTAGTGATGTATGAAGTGAGGATAACAACACACCCTGCTTAGGGTTGCTCATGAGGCTACGAGTTAAGATGTGTAAGGAGCTTAGATCAGCACCCGGCATAAACAATGCACAAAGAAAAACAATGCAGCAAAAAGCTCTGTACACACTTCCCATTACATGAACAAACTCGGCGATTTCATTCCACAGTAAGCCGATCTTTGAGGCAAAGAGATGGACGTCAGCACCCTGCACAAGGCTTTCACGCGAGTCTCCTTGTCTGGCTCTAACGTGCCACCGTGGCTCCATCTTCAGAGCCCTGAGCAGCGCAGGAGGGCCACCTACCATCGATGTGGGAGACAGGGATGCTGACATCATCCGCGTCCTGCTTCGTCACTGTGGCCTGCAGTGTGCTGGCTTCTTGGACAAAGTCAGATGCTTTGTCCGTGTATGAATAGGGATTTGCCACCAACGTCAATAAAACCTGGGCATTGAAGAGTCAAATGGGAAACATTTAGATGGTCACAAACGAAAGGAAAAAATGCCCAAAAATGCCACTGGTGAAATAACGAGAGGAGCTCAAATGGTAACAGGCCTTAATAAGGACAATAGGTTTTCTGCCAAGTTTTTTTGTGTTTTACTTTTGGTTATAGAATTTTTTAAAAAATCTCCTTTTAGTATAAACCATTGCTTTTAATAGCACTCTTAGTATACCACTATTCCCTCATGCAAGAACAAATCCCCAGAGGGAAATTAAATAGCACAGAGTAACATATTCCTATTTTACAGATTTTAAAACTGAGTACGTTCTGATGTCTCAGCAAGAACTAGGAAGTAAGCTGGGGAGAGAGGCCTTTGGTGCTGGTGCATCAAAAATGCCCTGATTACGCCAAGGCCCACTGGGTACAATTATCCTGAACATGCTCCTTCACACAGGAAATACGTGCTCACGCGTTCCAAAAACTGAATCACGGTTTCTCTCTCCTCCTCCTGGGTGCTGTCCAGGTGCTCCAGCCACAGCTCCAGCTCCCTCCAGGTGTGCTCAAACACGCCCGTGTCCCGCAGGATCTGTCAGGAAGCAGACACCGGCTCGAGAGTCAGGGTGGACCCCGTGCTCTGTGGGATCTGCAGTGGTTTGTGCTCCGGCCCGCCAGAGAGCCACGGAGCACCGGGCAGGTCAAAGTTCCATCCACAGTTTACTCTAAAAGCTACTCCTTCAAAACAACACTCCCATTGTTGAGGGAAACAAGGAAAAGAGACCACACGGGGCTCTGTCGAAGAGAACATAATCCCGTCTTGCCGGCTCTTACTCCTTTTCTTCAACTCCTAAATAATACAGAGTGGGAAACATCCACCTGTGACTCAGGAGGCTGATTTTTCACCTGAGTTTTCACAAAGACCCAGGGAAACAGGCAAGACTCGACCCCTCACAGCTACTCAACACTCCACCTGTATGACATTCTCCAAGATAACGAACCAACCAAGTCCAATCATCCCGGGGTGGCCCTCAAGACTCAGGCTGGGGGCAAGAAGTGCCCTCTGTTTCTAAGAGAACAGAATTTGTTCTGACTTGAGCCTGAGGGGGTGAGAATATGACACCCCAAACTGCCCAATGACAGAGACTCACCGTGGGGTCTGCGCAGCCCCACGGCACAAGCCCTGCAACAGAGGGCACCAAAGGCAAAACCGATCGTGCCCAGGCCACCCATCTGCAGTCGGTGACCATGACATCTGGCTGGGGTCAAGTTCACACCTGCACAACCTGGAAGGAAACAGTAACAAGTGGAGGTCAAGACCCAGACGTTCATGTCCTCCAGGCGGCTCAGGTGAGAAGGTTAAAGGGCAGCAAGATTATCAGCACTTCAATGAAAGGTTGAAACCTTTGCACCCTAAAAACGGTGAATGTGATTTCCATAGCACCCCTCAAGATGCTTGCTGCAGAGCAGAAACAAGGAACTCAATCTCCCACTGCCACGCAAGACCTGACGTAGCCCTGGAAAATGGGCACCAAGTACAAGAACAAAGAGAAGCAGACGGTCAAACTCCTCCTTCCCTTCTGCAGATTTTGATGACACCTGTGCTGTGGGTGATGGTCAAGGTCAAAAGGCTGAAGTGGGCTGGCCCTGTGGTGTAGTGGTTAAGTTTGTGCACTTTGCTTTGGCAGCCTGGGGTTTTGCAGGTTTCGATCCCAGGCACAGACCTACACAGCACTCATCAAGCCATGCTACGGTGGTGCCTCACATACAAAATAAAGGAAGACTGGCACAGATGTTAGCTCAGGGCCACTCTTCCTCAAGCAAAAAGAGGAAGGTTGGCAACCGATGTTAGCTCAGGGCCAATCTTCCTCACCAAAAAAAAAGGGGGGGGGGGGCTGAAGCCCTGGAGAATGCCCAGCGTGGAGCTGGGGAAAAAGACACTGTCTAGTCAACAGTTCCTCAGAGGCCAGAATCTAATATTTACTTAGCCTACAATGTGGGAGGTATGACCTACTACTTTATCACATGTAATCTTCTCCACAATCCTACGGTTTCATCATTCCCATTCTCCATCGGAAAACTGAGTTCAGAGAGGTTAAGTAACTTGTCCAATGCCACCCAGGATGTGGCAGAACCAGGACTCAGATCTAGGAAAAGGACTTCCAAGTGCATGCTTTCCCCTGTACTTCGCCCTGATGCCTCTTGGGAACACAGCCACGCTGAAGACATGACAAACTTAAGCTGCTGTAAAGCCTTTTTTTTTTTTAAAGATTGGCACCTGGGCTAACAACTGTTGCCAATCTCTTTTTTTTTCCTGCTTTATCTCCCCAAACCCCCTCTGCACACAGTTGTATATATCTGAGTTGCACGTCCTTCTAGTTGTGGGATGTGGGATGCTGCCTCAACGTGGCCTGACGAGCAGTGTCATGTCCGGGCCCAGGATCCAAACCCTGGGCCACCACAGCGGAGCGTGCAAACTTAACCACTTGGCCATGGAGCCAGCCCCTGTAAAGCCTTTTTTTTTTAAAGATTTTATTTTTCCTTTTCTCCCCAAAGCCCCACAGTACATACTTGCATACATATTTTAGTTGTGGGTCCTTCTAGTTGTGGCATGTGGGACGCTGCCTCACATGGCCTGATGAGTGGTGCCATGTCCGTGCCTAGGATTCAAACTGGTAAAACCCTGAGTCGCCGAAGCGGAGCGCATGAACCTAACCACTCACCACGGGGCCGGCCCCATAAAGCCTTCCTTTTTAAGTTACGATAGTCCTAAAACATCCTTAACTCATCAATTGTTGTGTTTATAGTAGAGACTGTGCAAAACGCTTCTCCAAAGTAGTAACTGGGAGAAGATGCTCACCTTCACGATGAGCAGTTTGGTGGATGACTTGAGCTGTACGTGGCTGCTGGTCACATACATTTTCATCAGTAAGTAAAACACGGATCGTTCTCCTCCGATAATCTCTGCATCTGGTCCTTCCTGGCGTTAGGACAACAGAAGGTGACAAACGTAACAGAGGCCACTGTCTGCCGAGCAACACGGACTGCACGCCCAGTGTGCCGCCCAGCCACTCATCTCACCCCACGTTAACCACCAGGCAAGATGGCTGGGATTCCACGTACGAGGAACCTCTGAAGTTAGGGAACTCACCCAAACCCCCAGACAGCGGCCTAGTGAAAAGAGAGTAACAACAGGAAGCACGGTGGCCCTCCCCAGGTGCTGGCGCCGTCACACTTCTTTCCATACACTGACTCACTCCATCCTCCCAACAATCCGAGGTGGGGCCCACTGTTCCCATGTTACATATGTGGACCCTGAGGCACGAGGAGCTAACTGGCTGTTCAACGGCCAAACTGGGAGCCAAGCCCGGGCCTGGCCGCAGCACTGCCTGCGGTGGTGGGGCAGACTCGTCAAAGGCAGCACCTGCGCGTCTCAGCAGGATGCTGGTGCTAATACAATCGACTCCTGACACACAACTTAGCCTCCTACAAAGGCTTTTAGGCTTTGAACATGCATCTCAGAGAAACACACAGAGCTCGATTCCCAGCCCAAACCCCGCCGAGCCTTTGCCTCACTGGAGTGGCCCTGCAGCCCCCAGCAGTGAGGATGCCCCTCAACACGTGGAGCACTGGTGTCCACAAAGCCCAACAGCGCAGAAGGTGGGGCATGGAATACAAATTAATATTCTAATATGAATCCTTTCAAAGTAGGAGGCCCCTGTTCACGTTCCAATTAAATCATCCAGATCCCCTTGCCCTCTTCAGCTGGGGCGAATAGGCCAACAATGTCCACGGCTCGTCAATTCTCTGAGGTGGGTGAAGTGTGCTCTTGGCAGTGGCGGGGGTGGGGGAGGGTGTAAAGGCTGACCGCAGGGTTCTGGGCCTGAGTCCAATCCTGGATCCTCCACTTACGGTGGGGACCCTGCGGAAGTTCCCTAACCGCTCTGTGCTCCAGCTGCCCTATCTTTAAATGGCACTAAGTGAGCTGACACTCAGAGCACTCGTGTCAGCCCGGCACACACGGGTTCTCAAGAGGAACAACCCTCGACCACGAGGCCGGTGAACCCTAGGGAGAAGGACTTGCGGGAGATACACGGATCCCAGTGCCACAGCATTCTTACACCTTTCTGGAAACACCCCATGTAAATGTGCCAACACACACTTCTATGCTATTGATTCCACGTGGGATCTTAAATAAGATCTTAGTCATTTAAAAAAGTCATCTGAGCTACGAAGAAATACACTAAGACAATGCTAAATTTTGCCTGGTCATGTTCCCCTCTTTGGAAGAAGTGACTCAGCACCCTGTGTTTAAATACACAGATCAGTATCTGTTGCATCTTGACTTCCCTTTATGATTCAACATGATGTCATCCAGGAAATTCTGGAAGATATTATTAAAGACACAGAAAAACAGGCCAGCAATCTTTACTGATTTTCCACCAGCCTCAACCTTCTCCTGGCTTGCTATCTATTCCATCTCTGTCTCTGTCTTCAGCTCTTCTGGGATGAGGATAAAGGAGAAGTAATGTATTTTGTTTATCTTCCAAAAGGTTTTAAAATAGTCAAGATAAAAAATACAAAGAACTCCCAGTACCCAACAATAATACATCTTCAGTAAGGACACATTAAGCACTTTATTTTGCAAAAGCGAAGAGAGTCCCAGGCCTCCTGGGCCGTGAATCAGGACCTGGCCTCTGCTCTGGACGTGTCTTTCTAAAAGGGGCACTGTTAACACCTTCCTTCATGCCCCCAACCCTGGGAGGGTCCGGATCCAGTTCGAAATTCCCAGGCCAAAAAACCAACACAGCCAGCAGGCCAGCTCGCGACAGGAGGCCCTCTGCTTCCTACCTGCGCCTTCAGCCACAGAAACTTGCTGGCGGGCAGCTCCAGGGCCACCTGCAGCATGTGGTGCTGCAGGACAGGAGGCGCCTCCTCTCGGAGGCCCTGCTCGGAGATGATGCCTGTGGGGGGAAAGGAGGAGAATGCGCAAGGAGTCACGCGGAGGAGGGTGCCCGGCAACTGCTGCCCCTGGCCAGATAAGGAACCAGATAAGGAACCCCACATCCACAAATAAAAAGGATCCCGCCCCCAGGTCCCATGTGCACCCTCACTCAGGCTGGATGCACTCCTCTGCCCAGACACACCTCACCTGACACGTCCTTCCCTCCCGAGGTCTATCCAAAGCCTTCAATGAAAAGCCCAGACTCCGCTGGCCCAAAGAAGCCCTTCCCTGCCCCTCAGCCCCCACTGACCTCCTCCTGTGGCTTTAAGCCCCACACCCCAGGCTGCCCTCCAGGCCCGGGCTCTCATGAAGGTTAACCCTGAGGTGGGCCACAGGCCCTGCTCCCCAGGCTGCAAGCATCTAGTAAGCAGACAGGCCACCCAAGCCCGAGACTGGGTCCTCATCGTCTGGCCTGATTTCTGGGTTTCTCCTTTGCTTGGGAAGGATGCAGGACTAAGCAATAAATCGCCATGTTCTAATAAATTTCATATTCTCACAGCAAGGACAACATTTTGCCTTCCAACAATTAAAAAGTTAATTACAGCTTTTGAATAGGATTATTTCAAGAGCTTATATAAATTCCCAGAACGAGATTTCTGCAAGTCTTCTTCCGTAGGCCCAATTACCATGTCAATTTTATTAGACAAATTTTTCCATCGAGGAAACGTGACCAGACAAGCAGAAGGCGACTTTCACGAGAGGCGGTTTGAAGCTGACTCGCTGGGTACAATACGAGTAACTATGTCAGAGGTGCCTCTGTGAACGGGCATCCCTCTCAGGGCTCTCGTTTCTGCACCACAGCTCCTCTGAAAACAGGCCTTAGAGTTCCTGTCACACGATCTGTCAGTCACCTGTGGCAGGCAACTCAGGCTGGCTGGCTCCTCTCTTCTCCTCTCTCATTGCTGCTAAGTGTTCATCTGCCATTTACTTAAGGAAGACCAGCTATTTAAATAGTATTGGTCCAACAACAGTAACCAGGCAGGTGGATCTCGTACACCGGCTCAACTGCCCACCGGCCTTCCCGGGTCTGGTTCATCCGCACTTCCCTCGTCCCCACCAGCAGAAACAGCGGAGGCCGTCTGCAGTCCCCGGACACACACCTTTCAGGAGCTTGCTGAAATCAAAGTTGTACTGCATGACCACGTGCGGGACCACCTTCTGGTAGAGGCATATGACCTGGAGCAGAACAGCTTTCAAGAGAATGGTTTCTGCATCGTCTGAACGGAAACAAAACCGCTTGAGTTAGGAAACACACTTGTTCTTTGTCCTCAATCAGCCACAGATAAGCAGCTGTGCCACCTGCGACCCACTGCTCTCAGCTCAAGCTGAACGCTACAGATGCAGACAGATCCCTGAGGCACTGGACTTCAGGAGCCCAGACGGTAAAAAAGTCCAGGCTCTTCAAACAGCTCGGGTTTAAATCCCCATTTTAGTGCTGTGACCTTGACAGGTTAAAGCCACCGTGTCCCTCTGTGCTTTAGGGTCCTCATCTGAACAAGAGGGACACACAGCAGTGACCACCCTCGTACAGATATAAGACACAAAGACCACCGCCTGGCCAATAACAAGTCTGAGTCAACTTAACTTATACTATGTAGCCACCTCCATCTGCAGAGCTAAAGAGAGGTCCCCCCCCACTGAAGGGCCAGAGCACATGGCCCCCACTGTTCACGTCTTCAGAGAGACACAGAGCTGGTACAGAGCTTGGGCACATTTCTAATAGACGTCAGAATTCGATCTACAATTCCATTCTTCTCCCAAGCAAAAAAGGACACAGGCTTCATTCACAGCCAGAGAGGCTTCAAAGCCCTCTAGACAGGAGCCATCCCCAGGCAGCTCTGTCTGCAAACAGCAGAGGCCCCACGGAACCCTCACCACACTCGGGAGCCACGCAGGCAGCAGGAGTCCTATCGCCCCTTTGCTTTCCTTTCTCGTCGTCCTGTTTTGCGTCTTGTTTTCTAAGTGACTGCCAGACCCACACGATGGTGTTCAGGTCCGGTAAAATCTAAAAGGTAAAACAAAGAAACAAAAACTCAGTCACATGAAAAAGAGAAACAAATGAACTGAACCTAGTAACAAGAAGCAAAAACCAGAGGGGAGGTGCAAACACATGTGAGTGTAGGCGAGTGTGAGCAGGACTGTATAAGAAAGAGCCAGGACAGCAGGATGAGAATCCTTTTGTGACCTCCGTTTTGTGGATCAGTTCCTAGAACTGTACACAAGAAGGATCTGGTTAAAAAATAAGTGCTGCTAATTAAAAGCAGCCCCTTAAGACTCATTCACCTGAGCAGGACACTGGGAACAAAGAAACACGTCTTGAGGACCAGCTGGGGGACCTGGCCCGGCACGACCTTGGCTCTCTCAGGGCAGCTGCCAGTCTGCAGATGACCGCCCTTCCTCGCTCAGAACAAGCCAGAGGGAGGATGGCGGGGAAGGGGCTTCCCAAGGCCACCACTGCGGCCCCAGTCCAGTGTGGGTATGCAGCGGTGGGGGCACAGGAAGGGCACAGCAGCCCCTGATGAGACTTGAGGCCCGAGGAGCACCCCACCCCTTCACTTCACTGAGCACCCAGCCTCTGTGCCCCCAAGACCGCCTTTTCCACCTGGTGTGCTTTCTGTGACAACTGGAAAGAAAGCCCTGGAAACTTCCCGAGAAGGCCAAGCCTGGCTTCCAGGCCTACCTTGCTCAGAGCTTCTCTGAAGAGCCGCACAAACTCTTCCATCATCGCAGCCGTGTACACGCCTGACTCTTGCCACACCTCTTTATTCAGGCAGTAGTCAACGGTTTTTAATGCTCTCTTCAAGATGACGGCCAGAAGGGAGAACGCTGTGTGTCTCACTGATTTGCTGTCCAACTGGGAAGAAAGAGCGAAATCCACGTCTTTAACCTGCACTGGTGGGCACACACCTCCGAAGCTGGGGGCTTGGCTGGCTCTTGCCCCTTCTTGGGTCACTCAGAGGCAAAGCAACTGGCCTCTATGCTGTGAGGTAGCCTGGGGACCCTGCCCTCTTGACCTCCTGCAAATTTGACCTTAGCTGTTGCTGGGAAGGCCGTTACCAGAGGAAGAGTCTGAGAGTTACTTCTGTTCTACCGTCTGTCTTTGGCAAGTCCCCCCTGACAGCCACTCAGCTCCTATGAATTATCCGCATCAACAGCAGCCAAAATCTCACCAGAACCCAACCAGCCCCCGAAAAAGCAGCTAACGTCAGGTGGAAAGACGACAAGAAAGAGCATGAGGACTTCAGTGTGAACCACCACCTCTAGGCTCGGTCAGCGAGTGGCCCCCAACCCCAGGCCTCTGACACCCACGTTCTCTACTTGTACTCAGAAGGACAGCCGGGGGGCTCTTCAAAATCCCCACTCGCTGTGGAGACTGAATAAAGCTCAAGAACCTGCGCTACTACCAACAAGAGGGAAAGCCCAAGCCCCGGCTAGTTGTGGCGTGTCCTGGGCCAGCGCAGTGAGGGTACCTCCTGGGCGCTCGGGAGACACCATCTCAGGCCCCAGTCCGAGCAACTCAACCAGCCCCAGGTGACTCCCAAGGACAGCAAAGCCTGGAGCACTGGCTGGGATCCCGTAGACTGACAGTCAGGCACAAACAGAAAGGTTTTCGACAGACTTTTAGCCTAATAACCACGACACCCACTCCCCCAGCGTTCCACTTAGCTGGGGTTTCATTTTACACGTACGTCGTATACTAAAGGAGCACTCTATTAAATATTCTAAAGCAGTAACGACTCCCACCCCACTAATCACTTCAAAGGCAGGGCCTGACAAGTGTCCACATGTACACTGGACGGCAGGGAGCAGAGCTCAACCAACAGCCTGACACGCTGCCTCCACACACCTTATTTCCTGCTTCCGAAATAAGCTCACTCTTTTCTTCCTGATTCTAAAATGTATCCTATGTTAAAATTTTTCAGATAATACTCTAAAGAATAAAAGAAAAATGTTAAAAAAGAAAAAAACCCACAAGCCCATCCCCTAGATATGCCCGAGTCACCAGTCTCCCCGGTATTAACATACTGTCACAGCTTGGAAGGGGCCCACAAGGAGCAGACACGCTGTGACCTCTGCCTCGCTGGCCCTGGCCCTGCACAGGATGGCAGCACGGGCAGGAGGAAAGCCATGCCCCTGCGGGTACAGCCCCTCTCTCCTGAAACAGCACTGTGGGAGGGAGAGAAGACAGCCACTTATATCCCAGACCGCCAGGAGGCAGCTCGAAGGGCAGCGCAAACACAGCCAGCCAGAGGAAACTATCTTCTACCCATGAGAGGCAGCATCTGACATATTCCTTTCAATTCTATCTTCTTGCAGCCCCTTGGGATCAAATATTTTGTGTCTCCCACAAAACAGACGGGCAAGCTAGCTGGGTCCTAATTTGGCTTATGATTTGGCAACCAGAACAAAAGACCTTTCTGCCTAGTCCCACATAGGCCTCCTTCTCTCTGTTCTTCACCCCACCCACCCACTCTCAGCACAACCCTGGATAGATATAAAAAAAAATGCTTAACCCTACTGCATGACCGAAGGAGCTACGCCACCTTACGGAAACTGCCCCATCACGATGGGGTCTGCTCATGCCTGTGCAGACTCTGCTCCTGATGTGTTCACACAATAAGCCAGCCTGCCTGGAAGAAAGGGACTCCGCCTGCCCTGCACCCCTCTGAACATCTGGCCTCTCCTAGGTAGGTCTTGAGGCCACCTGGGTTTAGGAGGGGCTGGCAGGACCCAGGACCCACGTGTGTCAACAACTAAGGTGCCATTCACCCACAGCTACAATGCTGTGGTGAAAGATGCACGAATCCCTCTGAAGGTGGCTTCTGATGGGAGTTGGGTATCTTTATAATAAATAATAATGAGAAATTTAAGTATTGGTTTTTTCCATGACCACGTCCTCCAAAAACGCCTGAAGCAGCTGGTCCTCAAAGTAAACGTTCCCCAGAAATTTCTTAACAGTATTCACTTAAGCCACCAAAGAAAGCATCTGCTCGGCAAATTGCAGCGCCACCCTGCTCAGAAATCCTAAACTACCGAGATTTTAATACAGACATTGGGCTGTAACTGAACACACTTCCCCTCCTCTGATTCTGACACTCTCCCTCCCTCAGGCGGCCGAGAGAGCCGTGGAGGGACCCGGCAGTCCCAGCTCTGGGCTGCAGTAGGGACAACATCGGCCACCCAGTCACCCTCTGGCATAAACGTGCCTCGGGCTCCAGGGTCCCTTCCCAGGTGAGCAGCAACTCGCACTCAGGGAAGGCCTCAGAGGCTTACTGACAAAACACGGTCCAACACATCCAGGCCGGTATTCTCAGAAGAATCCCCAGCACAGCCGGCGGGATTAGCAAGAGAAAGTTCCAGAAGCGGGGTAGCCACTTACATTTAACGCCTGGGTGAACATGATCTTATTGCACACCAGGGGCACGGTGGTCACCATCACCATTGCCAGGAGCCGAGGCAACGGGATGAACTCTCTGGTCTGAAATGCCCGGGAAATGTCAGGCTGGGCCTCATAGATCTAGGAAAAGGAGGAGAGAAAATGAGCCAGTGCAGGAGGTTACATTTCAAACCTGAGGCTAATTGCAGGCACCCCACAGCGAAGCTGTTCCAATGACACAATTATAGGAATAAAGGTCTGAAGCTCGCCACAGGGAACAGGGTCCAGAAGATTAACCCCAAATCCATTTGTTAAAGACAAGTCAGGTCACGAGACTGGCTGTTACTGGGGCACTGACCTTCAACAGAGCTCGGCCTGCAGCCTGGGAGCCTCTTAAAACCTCGGATGGCAAGTCAGTCACTGCCACAACTAACGACAGTATAGCTCACCAGTAACCACACTTGACCGGCACCTGACAAATTACATCATCACCTTAATGCTTCACAACAACCCTTTGGGGTCGGGATATTTTACATTAAAATAAGAAATGTTTATAGATAACAAAATTGGACCTCAATGAGGCTGAGTAACTTCCCTGGGCCACACAGCTATTAAGCAGAGAAGTGAGGACTCATTCCCAGGCGTGCACTGCTCCCTCCCCTTCCCCGGGAGAGCAGCACCAGAGCAGCTCCCAACAGGGGTGCTGGCCACAGGGCTGAGGGGCAAAGTGCATCCTTCTCGTCCCAAACACACGCAGGGACTGCATACATAGGCACCCATGTAAAATGAGAGTATACACGAATAAAAGCTTGTTTTACAGATAATCCATGCCCAGGTCGAGGCACAAGGAAAAAGAAAAAAGACTGGCAACAGATATTAGCTCAGGTGCCAATCTTTCAAAAAAAAAAACTATGCTACAATTCAGACATTTCATTATGCCAGCCTAACTGTGCTGAAACTCACTATGATCTCAATCTAAGCAAAATCTGGATGAAAAAGATGCAATTGGCCCAACAGATTCAAAAGGCATAAACCTCAAAATTCAGCTCAATTAAAAGCAAAATGTCCTAAGAAGATAAGGACACTCGCACTTATATGATCTAAAATACCCCCTGAAGAAGGGCTGAACCAGGTTCTTGATACTGTACAGCTGATCAGAATGTCACTTCCTCCCTCCCCTGCCTGTCAGTCCCCCGACTCCTTACCCGCTGCCTCCCACCCTATCTCAGACTTTGAAATGCCCGTGTGTTTTTACCTTGTTTAGTAGTTTGATGTTATTTGACCAAGTGGACTTCACTCTGGGGAGAAAGGAAAACGTTACTTCCTTGAAATATTTGTTCAGTAGGTCCGGGCACACTTTAAGGATGTTCACCACGAGTTCAGCCACCAGCTCATCGTCTGCCGCAGTTTTCAAACCCAGCAGGAAGTGCAGGAGTGTCAGGTTTCCCCCTCTGTCAAAGAAAGGAGAAGAGTGGTCAGCAGGGAATTTTCACAACACACTGAGAGCTCGGGATACTAACGGCAGCTCTGCAGCATCCTGTCAGTAAACGCAGCTGTGACACGGCCCTGGGCAAGTTCATTTTTGGTGAATTTCCCGCGTGGAATAAAGTGGGATGTTTTCATGGCCTGTGGGGTTCCAGCTCTCCACCAGAGGGCTCAAATTCTCCCCTTACTTCCGAGTGGCTGAAAAAGTTTCTACTTTGCCCTGTGCCCCATCTCTCCTTTCCTCCCTTGAGTTCCACTGGACTTTCCAAGAAGAAGAAGCAACACATTCTCTCTATCCACCCCAGCCACCTACCAGTCTGCCTAGAAGTCAAGGCCAGTGTAAAGAAAGGACAAAATCGGCCGGGAGGAATCCACTTCCCAAATTTCATTTTGAGATTTTACTAAACTCTTCTCTCCAACTACACCCAAAAAGTATGTATATAAATGAATATGTATGTGTATATAACTATAAAAAATACAGAGGATGCATTTTTCTTTTCAAAAGGTGAAGCTTGTTTTTTTTCTTTTACATGAAGTGCTGATGAATTGTTACACAGTCCATAGTGCCATAAAATTATTTCTAAAACTCAACAAGACGGCACAAAATCTCTGCACAGGTCTTTTGCCTGCCTCCTGTTTCTAGCTCATTTCAAAGTCCTAAACCTGCACTTAGCAGCCAAAGGAAAGTAAAATAGGATTAAAAATCTACTGTATGATAATATTCAAAACTTGTCCCAAAGTGGGCAGTTCTCGAAAGTATAGGATGATGACAAAATAAGAAGCAGAAAAGCATACGGACACTAAAACTTGCATAAAGGGAGCAACTAGCCTTGAATCAACACGGCCAAACCCATAGGACTCTGGGTTTTACCTGCCTTGATACCTTCCAAGAAAAGAAGCATTTTCACATCTGCTTGACTAGGAAGTCATAAAATCCAGAAAAACCTCAGGATTTGCCTAATTTGCACAACATGTTGATGGCTTCTAAGACCCTCACTGTTTTGTATCCCCTTATAAACTGACTAAAACTAAGATGCTGTATAATAGCTTCATATACAGTAAAAGGTTTTCAAATATTGAATTAGAAAAGAATATAATTTCGATGAGAAAACTATGCTTTTAAAAGTTTAAAATTCTTAATATGAAAAATTCATGAGCAAAATATAGTTTGTGTTGTCAAATGAACGGAATATTAAATCCACAAAAAGTGCTAAAACTACTGCGTGCACACACACACCCCATTTTAATCAACGACAATGTAATAAAATGAATAGCACGTATCCTGACACAGTGGTCAGTACGTGCCAGACACTGCTCTGGGCAGTGACCACACTCTACCTCTCTCTGAGGCAGGTACTAATTTTATTTCTATTTTACAGGTGAGGTAAGAGAGGCAGAGAGGGGTAGTAATCTGCTCAAGGTCTCAGAGCCGACTCTAGAACCTGTCCTCTTAACTTCTACAGCAGGGTTGGCAAACAAGGGCCCACTGTCTGTCTTTGTAAATAAAGCTTTATTGGGACACAGTTACACCCATTTGTTTATATCCATGGCTGCTTGGTGCTACAATGGTGCAGTTCAGCGGTCACCACAGAGACTGTATGGCCCACCAAGCCTAGAGTACTTACTATCTGGCCCTTTAGAAAAAAAGTTTGCCCATCCTCGCCTACGCTATGATGCCTTGCTTTCAAACACCTACCACGTGCCAGGCACTGTCCTAGGCACTGCGGATCTGAAAGAGACCAGCCTCTGTTCTCACTGATTCTCACCTACAGACAATGAACAAGCAAATAAATAAATACGCAAGGTGGTGATAAGTCACCATCAGAAGCAAGAGCCAGGCAAAAGGATAGTCATGGAGGAAGGGCTATTTCAGAAAACGGCTGCCAGGGAAGGCCTCTCTGATGTGGTCACATGTGCACAGAGACCTGAAATGAAATACGGGAAGAAGGCTTACATCTACTGGGGAACCACGCATTTCAATTTCTCAGCTTTCCATTAATGTCCCCACAAACCAAATTCCCTTCCTCTCCCCTAAGCACAAACATTTGCCTTCTGCGCACGGCTTCAAAAACTGACGTAAACCTCAGCTTATTTAAACAGACCCACACCCACAAGTTGATTCAGTATGCTCATTAAATGACCACCTATTCTATGGGTCTACTTAAGGGGAAAAAACGCGTGTGTTTTAAGCATGGTTTTATATTAGACTATAAAAGTCTGCTGTTCATTTGAGTAGAAAAATGAGCTTTTTCTCACTGGTGAGAGAAAAGCCATATTATCACCAAACAAATTAAAGGAAAAAAATGATGTGGCAAGTTAATTCACGATAATCTCAGAATCAAAACAAGTTTAAAGTCACGAGCAGGGAGAAAAATCTCACTGTGTGACCCCATTCTGAAGGAACCAGTCATTTCTGGACTGGTTAAAACTCAATCGAACCATCTATATCCTCATAATAAAATGCCAAAAGGGTAAAAAACAAGAGTCACTCACAGTGGCCAGAGAATATGTCCAATATGCTTATTGTCAAACAGGAAAAAAGCAGGTTGATGAACAATATATCTAGCAGCAGCCCATTTTGGTTATTAAAAATATTAACATGGATATGTATCATAGTTACATGACACAAAGATAAAGTCTAAAAAGAATATAATCTAAACCACTAGCTTTCGACTATATATAAAATGTTATCATAACTGTAAAAACAAAACTTTGAAATCCTAACTGGTTAGCAGCCCTCTCTGAGGAGAGGGGCACTGTGCAGCTGTTACGAGGATGGGCTTGAAGCAGAGCTCCTGGGTTCAAATCCGAGCTCTGCCACTTTCAGGGCAAGTGACCTGACCTCTCCGTGCCCTTTTCCCTCAGCTGTGGAACTGGCATGACAACAGTACCCGCCTCAGGGTTTCAGGGCGGCCCATGTCAGGGAAGGTGCCTGCCCTGTCTGGGAAGGCGGTGTAAGACATTCTCAGATCCAGCCGACACCACGGTCTTCGACACGCAGCAACCCCCTGGCTGAGATCTCTCAAACTATGCGTCTCAGTCAAATGCTACCCTGAGACCTTTGCCCCGAGGGCACACGATGACCAGAAGCTCTCTGGGTCTCCAACCACTCACCACTAAAGTGAGTGAGATGACGTCCACACTTCCTGTTCTAACCCACTATACTTCCATTATTTACAGATTTCCCCTGGAAGGCACATATGTGATGACTTCTGAGAAAACACTCGGGGTTCACAAGAGTGCTACACTTTACCTGCCAAAGGTACCAAGAGAAGCATCATAAAAATTAATCCCGTGCTTGAGCGAACAGCAGAGATCCATCAGGAAGCTATGAACCAGCTCCCTCACCATGGTCTTGCCCGCATCTTCAGTAGAAGCCTATGAGGGTGACAAAAATTCAATGAAAATCCCAAGCTCACAAATCTTAGTAACAGCTACAGAGTAAAAACTGGATAATATCACAGGCCTAATGACAATGGATGCAATATTTTAAATTAAACACTTAGTATCACTCCAAAAAAACAGCAACATCAATCAAGACCAAAAAAATACTCTTAGGAGGGGCAAGTTAAAACCCTTCTTTTTAACAAGCTTAAGAACGACTTAATTTCTCTTGGTCTTTTGAATAAAATTCCACATTGGGGAGTGTTTTTATTAAGCCCCCGAGGCTTCCTGGTAATAGAGCTTACAAAGCATTTTCAAGTCATGAAGATAAAAGGAAGTAAAATACTGGGCTCCTGAGAGGTAAGTGATTAGAAAGTTAACAGGAAGTCTGAGCCTTCACTACTCTGGCCAAGTCCAGGTTCAGAAACTCCTTGAGGAAAATAAAAATGAGGAGAATTAAAAGGTACATTGGCCTCGGGGCAACGTGAGAGCAACTGTTGTAATTTAGCACTTGTTACAAAATAAATCACACGTGTCAGTAGGTGACGAAACTGAGGCTCCCTAGACGCTTAGGATCCTGAAGAAGAAGCAACAGGCCTTAAAACTCCAAAAGCTGGGCATGAGAATGGAAGGAAGGAAGAAAAAAGAAGAGGTCAATGAGAGGAGGCAGAGAGAGCCAGGATCACCCCTATAAACCTACTGGGCAAGTACTGTAGGGAAAATTAAGATGTCACTCAACTGAAGGGAATAGTTTTCTCATTAAAAGAAAAAAGAGTTGAGGGCCAGCCCCAGTGGGCTAGCGGTTAAGTTTGGTGCTCTCCACTTCGGCAGCCCTGGTTCAGTTCCCGGGCATGGACTTACACCACTCATCTGTCAGTGGCCATGCTGTGGTGGTGGCTCGCATACAAAAAGAGGAAGATTGGCTTACAATCTGGTAATAGAGCTTACAAAGCATGTTCAAGTCTCGAAGATAAAAGGAAGTAAAACACTGGGCTCCTGAGAGGTCAATGTGAGAGCAACTGCTGTAATTTAGCGCTTGTTACAAAATAAATCACGTGTCAGTGTGACAAAAAAAAAGGTTTAATATCATGATACCTCAGAGGTTAGAAAAAATCTTATTTACTGTAAAAAAATTTTTAGATCGTATTGCATCTAAGAAGAAAATTAACATAACCACAAGCCAAATGCAACATCAAATGGAGGGACCTGTTTAAAGGCAGGTGTCTGTTTAGATTTTTCAGTCTCCCAGCTGTAAGGATTGCATAGTAACAAGGCCATTTGAAACCCAAATGTGACTGTACCTTGACATTTTCCAGGTTCACGTCAACAATCCCATTCCAGCTGTAGAGAGATGCTATATGGTTCAACAACTGCCCAGTAAAGAAACGCACCTTCTGGGTTTTTGTGATATTTTTATTGTGAACTACCTGAAAATAATAAAACAAAAGAATTTCAAGGAATTCAATTATTTTTAAAATAAAAATTATTTTACGTTTAGTGTTTATTGCTTTTTGTCATTATAAAAAATAATGCAGGCTTACGGCAGAAAATTTGGCCAAAAAAGGGGAAAAACTTAAAAAAAATTCACCAATATCCCAACCATCCTAGGACACAGCATTTTGGTACTATTCTTTTCAGCCTTCCTCCTACCCACACAAAATACACATGTTTTTTCTTTTTTTGCCTCTTTAAGATTATATTTATATAGAGTTTTGCGCCTGCTTTTACTTACGTAGCATGAGCTTTTCCCACATCATTAGAAACTCCTTTGGAACATCACTTTGGAAGGCTGACTATCACTCTATCCCATGGGTGGTCATAACTTGTTTACCATTCCCTGGTGAGTACAATCAGGCTGTTTCCAGACTCTGGCCACGACTAGCAACCTGGTACAAAGTGTTCACCGCATCCCTGACTGTGGACTTGAAATTGCGGCCCAGGTTCTCAGCTCACCCAAACCTACCCGCAGAATTTGAAACACCTAGCTAAAACGCGTATTTCAAATACAATACATTCCCTGGGTGGTTCTGAGGCAACCCCTCCTACCCCCGGGGCTACAAAGGTTTTTAAGACCTTTGAGACAGTGCCAGACCTGCGGTCTTCCAGAGGGTTGTAACACTTCCTCCAGGAAAGCACCTGGTTCAAAGCATCTTTGCTAGCATCGGACCCCTTGTTTTAAAAAGTCAATGCTAATTTGGTGGCAAAAAACCCTCTACCTCATTATTTTCATGCTTTAAATCAGACTTTCTCAACCCTGATTCCCTATACTACTGACATTTTGAGCCAAATAACTGCTGTGGGGGACTGTCCTGCGTGCTACTCACCACATGCGAGTTGCACCTCCTCAGGTGTGGCACCAAAAATGTCTCTAGACATTGCCAAATGCCCCACAGGGGGCAAAATCACCCGCAGCCGAGAACCACTGTTTTAAACATTATGAAAGTTAAGCATTTTAACGCTAATTAGTCATTTTTATATGGACCGCAGTTCACAGTCTTTTGACAACTGCTTATGTTGGGAGGGTCACAGAGTCTTTCTAATCGGTCATTTAAGGTGTTCTGTACTAAAGACAGTGACTCTTTCAGCAAGCTTTTAAATTTCTAGAAGACGCCTGTAAAAGGCATAATACGCAGCATGACACAAAACAACATTTGCTCCCTGGGTAAGGGAGAAGCGTTGTCATGTACGGCTCACAATGACTCTGAGGGCTCCCTGTGAAGCAGTGAGCAACAGCTCTTCTCCTGTCGTGAGAGGCGGCAGCCTGGCCCGGGATCCGGCAGCTGCTCCCGCTACTCTCCAGCCTTCAGGATCATTCACCACCACCAAGTTTCTGTTTCAGAAACAGCTCTCCACTCAACCTACGTAACAAGCTATAACCCAGGATATCACAGAGCTAGAGTCCCGGGAAAAAATGGAGAAAACAAGTGACAGAAACGCCAATGACCAAACGCATACCTTTGTCTCCAGTGTCGATAACAAAATATTGACGGTGGAAATTCTATCTTCCTTTATGCCTGAGCTAAAAATGCAAGGAATAAATTCTGCAAGGAAAAGTTTCAAAGCGTTAACCTCAAAAATACTTGGAAGATGAGAACAAACAAGAGAACATTATTACTTAAATGGTATAGCAAACAGTGCCTTTTACTTTATCTTTTGAAAGTTTTGTCTGTTTTAATTACGCAAGCTCACAACAGGAATAACCACTTTCATGACACGGGAAATCAGTACCTAAAGGTAGAACAATGACAGAACTTTTTAAGGACGTCAGTAGTTCTTCAGTGTTGTCTTACTTTCCTTTTCTCACATTAACTTAAGTAAAATTAATTTGATAGTGATTGTTTGGAAGAGAATGTATGGTAGGATTATGGTTTTCCAAAATTTCTCTCTTTGCTTAGACTTGCTCAGAGATCTATTAAAAATGACGGTCTCACGGGGCCGGCCCCGTGGCCAAGTGGTTGGGTTCCCGTGCTCCGCTGCAGGCGGCCCAGAGTTTCGTCAGTTCGAATCCTGGGCGCGGACATGGCACTGCTCATCGAGCCACGCTGAAGCAGCGTCCCACATGCCACAACTAGAAGGACCCACAACTAAGAATATACAACTATGTACCAGGGGGCTTTGGGGAGAAAAAGGAAAAAATAAAATCTTTAAAAAAAAAAAAATGACGGTCTTGCTTTATTGACTGGTGGTGGCATGTAGGGCGTCTGTTTGCTTTTTGCTTTCTCTTCATACTTTTGGATCCCCAGGGAATCAGCCACCACAGCATGTGCCCTATCATCACTAATGCGCTGGTGGCCCCAGGCAGAAGCATCAAGCAATTCCAATTCCACTTGCTCCACACGTGCTCAATGGGCACACTAACTTCTACAAACACAAATTCATGATTCTTCACAAAAGAAAAATCAGAAAGCACCAGACAAACCAAAAGAAAAAATTTAAAATAAACCATAACGCCACTACCCAGAGGTTAATACTGTTAACATCTAGGTTACCAGCTGACTGTTAGCCTTCTGATGTATCAATACTCTGTTACATTTAACTTTTAGTAACGTGGGACCACACTTTACAGTTTTATAACTCAGTTTACACCCAATCATATGTCATATATACATTGTTACAAACTTTAATGTTCCTAAGTGTATTTCTACACGACTTCTGATAGATGCATTCCATCTTAGGACTAGTTCTCAATTTACTCACCCAATCCTTTGTTGGTGGATAGTTAGGAGGAGTCTGATTTTCAGCTAATATTAAAAAAAAGTCCCCTAATAAAACCTCTACTAACACCCTTAATTATTTCCTTAAGATAAATGACAAGACATGGAACTGCTGGATCAAACAAGTACAAAGTTTTGATGCATACGCCACACTGCCCTGCAGAAACAGGAAGTACACCCCACTTCCTCGAGCACTGCAGATGAACCCCCCAAGTCATGCAGTTTAATAGACGGCCAGATGGCTGAGATGACCCAGGGGAACTCTAAGGAAACCCCAGCCCTGCAATGTGCAGGAAAAGACCTGTCCATCACATCAGGCAAACAAAGCATCTCCTGCCTGAACCTGGGACAACATTCAGGGTGACCACCACCCACACCCGGCTCTCAAAAGGCCCCAGGGGGTCACATTCTGGAAGGAGTTCAGGTCTCCCACCCTAGGAGAGGTGGAAGAAGGGCTGGAGATCCGACCACACTGGGCCACAGCACCATGCTGGTCGACCTCCAACAACTCCCAGAGCTCTGGCCAGGACACAAGACGGCTCCTCACCTCCAGAAGGACTCGATTCCACCAACTCTTACTGAACAACTGCCATGTGCTAAGTGTGGTCCAGGTGCCGCCACTTACCATCTTACTGAGTCTCTCAATAAAATGCAAGTGGCCCTACTAGATTAACCAATGCCAAGCCTTGCTCTAGGGAGACAGTCACCAAAAGGTGGTCCAGCTGGGATTCTCTGAGGCTATTACTGCTATTCTGGTAACACTAGGCAAAGCCACCAAAGTAATTAAACTTTATTTTTTACACACAATTACTAAGGGGAGCCAGGTGCCAGGGCTATGAATCAGTGTATGTTCTGGGGCCATAAAGCCTCCTTTGTTTGCACGAGCCTCTGAAGTTTGCATTTATCCTTTGTTAGGACATCGCTCAGCATTCCAGATAGCAGAACAGGAATGCCTCTGTCCACGCTGACCAGCGGGAGCGAAACCGCCCTGAGCAAAGCTTCCCACACCAGCAGCCCGCGTTCTAGTGCACACGGCAGCTGTGACAGCTGCTGACTTTAACCCCGAGAAAATGCTCTGCAGATTTTTCAGAACAATCACAAGCAGGCTCTGCTATGAGACAAACAGGCACACCTACCTTTCAACTCCAGCACTTGCACTATGGTGCTGTCATCCCCCGCAATCAAAAAGGAGAGGGCGAACTGGATGTAGGCCAGGCGGACGTCATGCACGCCCTGGGGACAAAGGAGACCACGTGTCACACGTGCATCCATACATACACCCGAGGGACCAGAAACACGGCAGGCATGCACGCCCCTCAAGTCCCTGGGTCACAAAGGTCTCCAGGGCCTGTGTCACCAGAGGGCTCTAAGTCTAAAGCCAATGGTCATCTCTTTACGGAAACAAAGGGTTTTTTCTTTGCTCTTTCTCCCTCAATCTTCTACTCTACTTTTCCTTCTCTTTCAAGTTCTTTCTAAATACAAAAGTATGGGTATGACACAGCGTCTCCCCTTCCCCAACTGTAATACATAAACCTTTTTAGTTTACGGACCACTTTGGCATAGAGCAGAAGATGCTCAGCTTGTCTAACTATCATCCACTCTCACTTTCCAATGAAATAATCCACCTAAATTTTTGAAAATCCAGAGATCATGGAAAGACAGGCTGCCTTTGATGAGACACCAATGAGGTGATGTCTGGTTTTTATTAGCTATCATAAATTTATACCCAACACCAGAGCACAGACGCTGTCATGCTACACACCCAGTGTGGCCTTCCCAGGATGACAATCTGCACTGTCGTGCAGGCGTCAGCCATGACCCAGGACAGTGACCATCTTCAACGAGGGCCCGAAGGCCAGGACCAGCACCAGAACTTCATGGGACATCACCAGACCCATCTGATGGGTCTTCCCTCCCAGTAACTTTAAGCCAAACCTGTGTCTCCTCATCCCTGTTTCATACCCAAAGAACCACAGCATGTGGCCATGCAGGTCTCCTGTCAGCTGTACCTGAACTAGCACGTATGCTGAGATCCTGCACAGCTTAAAAGAAACTTTTCTCTACTTCACAGTTATTCCAAAGGACTTTAATTTGCTGCCAAGAAATGAGTTAACATCACGGAGAATTAGGGCTCTAAATGCCTGAAAAGAGTAAGGAGTCTCTGTCTTCCAGATGGTTCCATTCCACTTAGTAATGGCAGCAGAAGTGGTGGCAGTAGTGACGGTGATGATGATGATGATGATGATGACAGCAATGATGTTTACTGAGCACTTCCTCTGTGCCAGACCCTATGTCAAATGCTGCACGTTACCTCATTTACTCCTTATAACAACCTGAGGTGGAGATGCCCACAACACCCATTGTACAGATGAGGAAACTGAGGCTTTAAAATACTCACTCAAGGTCACATAACTGCTAAGGGAGTAAGTACTGGAACTGGGATAATAAGAAGTAACTGTACAAACAGACTGATCGTGCTCGACTTTATATCTGACTACAGGAAGTTCCTTCTTCCCACAGCATTTTCATTTCACTTTTCCTCAAGGGGCAAGGACCATACTCGCACCACTGAGGCTTCCATGTGAGTACATAATTAAGCGCACCTTGTTCTGTTGGGGATATGCTTCTTCTGGAGAAGAGAAAGGACGTCTGACCCACGCCCGTGACACCAGGATGGAGGCCTTGCATATTCACTGTATTTACTGAGTCTGTCTCCATCCATGTCACGTGGCACCGCAGCACTTACACCAATGCTGGCTTACTCCAAACACCCTAAGAGCTCCAAACTGTCCTCTCCGTCCTGGGGCTCATCTGTGGGCCCCTTCACAATATGAGGTCCAGGGACACTGATCACCAAAGTCTTGAAAATGAGCTGCATTTCCTTAGAGTGTCAGTAGCACTCCAGTGCCTTCAGTCATCAACTCAATGTGAGTAAAACACCAATTACATTCAAGGTGCTACACTCACAGGCTGAGAGAGGATGCAAGGATGACAAGATATCGGCCCTGCCTTCAGGAAGCTTAAAGAAACCACTGCTCCCGAGCTATTTAGATGCCTCATTGTTCAGAGCAATGAGTCACCTAATTTAAATAGAGTTAACTTGTTATCCTGGTCTATGCATACCTTGCGTTTCCAAAGGACACTGGTAAAATGCTAAAGCTGGCCTAGTAAAACTAAATTAGGTTTCATCTTTTCCTGGCTAGATGGAAAGCTTCCACAGGTTTGGGGGTTTTTTTTGGTGCCCTGAAGAAACAGTATTGGGGGCCCTGGAATGCTGGTCCCAGTTATCTGCCATTCTAGATCTTTCTATCCTACTTGTACACAGCAGAGTTGGACTAGATCCTCTCAAGGGTCCCTCCAGCAATGATTTTCACATTGAAACAGAATTTAGTTCTCACCTCCTGGTATCCCAGACAACCTCAATTTTCAGATCCCTAACATTGTGGAGGAACAAGAGCCCCAAGACACAGTGTCTGCCCCACTGCAGGCAGCTGGCACCATGCCCCCTGCTCGTCCACCTGCCTGGCCCACCCTCCGTCTCCAGCACACTCCATCAAAGGCAAGAGGCCCACATGCCTGCCCCTCATTCCTACCCTGTGACTGCACAGGGTTATTATCCCAGGAAGGAAGCGTCCTGAACTCTTTATGGCTCGTTCTGCAAAACACTGTCTAAAATAGACCAAAACATATTTGGTAAAACTGACCCTTGGCACAGGATTTTAACAATGCTTTCTTTGGCTGGGTGAATATATCCACAATCCTCTCTCTTCACAAGACTTTAATAATTCCCCCCAAAATGTTAAAACACATTCATTAAAAAACTTATCTATCAGCTTCTTCAAAACCTAAATGGCATGAAAAAAAAAAGGTTCAAAGATTCGAGGAGATTTAAGAATCATATCAACCAAACACAACATGTGGCCCTTGTCTGGATCTGATTTGAACCACAAAGTATAAAGACATTTTTGAGACAGTCGGGAAAAATTGAGACCAAATTGAGCATTAGATGATACTGAGAAATTATTAATGGTGTTAGGTGCAATAATGTACTGCGGTTTTGTTTTTTAAAAGGTCATTTTCTGTGAGAGACACACACTGAAATATTTAGGGTGAAACATGATTCATGTGTGGGATTTGCTGTAACAGACTGCCCCAAAACAAACCAAAAAGGTGGGACAGGTGACAGTGTCTGAAGCTGGATGACAAGCACATGAGGATTCATTGTGCTGCTCTCTATTTTTTAATGTCCCTGACATTTCCTGTATTTTAGAACAAAATTTTTTTAATGTCTGGAAACCATTCCTACACCATACAAAGTATTTAGGATACTTGATATAAAAGATTACAAAAAAGAAAGTAAGAGACTTTCATCTTGACAATAACTCCCATTTCACAGATTCGGGAGACGCAAAACCACCTGCAAAGACCCTGAGATGCAGTGGCGCATATGCAGCCTTGCCGCTGGGGTTGTGGCAAGCAGGCCCTGGTTGGGCTTTGCCAGCGCGTGTGTCTTGGTAGGTGGCCTGGGTAGCGACGTATGTTTTACTTAGATGGCTGGGCTGGTTGAGGTCCAAAGAGATGGGGTGGGAAGGGGCAGGGAATCTGATGAGTAATTACTGCCAGGCTGACTGCCAGGGAAGACCAAAGAAGCATGATATCTCCCTAGTGTGCAAAGAGCACACAAATTCTTTTTATCAGAAATGCATTTACATGTCAGGAGCCATAACTCATTGAACAGAATTTGCTGACACATTAATAAAGGATAGCATCCACGAGACATTAAGTCCTGGAATGTTTTTCCTCAGAGAACACCTTATTTGTAACTCCAAGAAAACCCTCAATACTAGGCCAGCCTCAAAGAGCCATAAGAGTTACCCAGTGTTACTATGATCAACGCTTCAGTTCATTACCCACAATGCAGAAACTCTCAATTCCCAGGAAGAGTCAGAGAACAAGGTGACACATGGGTGCAGAAGTGCATTATTCTAATGTGGTTCTCCCCCTCGACAGACGGGGTTGCTCTCTGTCAGTCTGTTGCGCGCTCAGGAACAGGGCGTGGGGAACTGAGGCACAGCTGTTCACGGCACTGGAACGCCAGCAGGGAGAGCTGATCTGGCAAACGGAAGGAAGAGCTTTGCCAACCTGCACTGGCATGCGCTTTGGGAGAACGTCCCCTCTCCAGCTTACAAGTCCTCAAACCTGTGCTTTCGCCTCAAAAACCTTTCCAAACTTAAGTGAAACTTGTAGAGCCACCAAGGAACTTTCTTTACAGCTCTTTTAAAAACCAACCAATCACACGTCCATTCTCCTTGGCATAATGCAGCCCCTACTCATTACAAGAGCTATAATTGGGAGGCATAAGTCACCTATTAAAAAGCCATAGAAGTCCTCTGGGCTTTCTCCAAAGTGGACAGAATAAGAACAGGGGCACTGGGACTCTCCTCAAGGTCCACGCCACACGGCGAATGGAGATGATTTCATTTACTCAGCAAAGACACTCAAAAGCTAAGTCATCCTCACAGGCCAGGAAGGCACTGTGATGCTGAGGCCCCGGAGAAGCTGTCCTGAGACATCCCTGTCATTCAGGCTCTCCCAGGTGACTGGGCCCCCACTGCCAGCCAGGAGGCCTTCCTTCCTCACAGGCTCCAAGGCAGATGCTTCTCTGTACAGGGCTCCTACTCCACCTACCTGAGGACCAAGGCCGGAGAGGAGGGAAAACAAACCCTACTGCCCCCCAAAGGGAAGGAACACCCATGAGGTAGGAGATGCTTAGGGCTCCTCACCTTTGAATCCCTCTTGGTCACCAAGGTGTACAAGGTCTTTTTATTCAAATCAAAATGGCTGCAGACGTCCCTGGCGGCCTCAGGACCCTGGGTCACCATGGCAGCCATCAGGTTCAGGCAGGCTCGAGCCATCCTGCATGGGGACAAGGAGGAAATCAGGCATATCAGGAAGAATAGAGCACAAAGCCATCTCCCCAGGAAGCCAAATGCACACCTGGCTGAGGTGTGCTATCCCCAAACCAGAAAAAGACAGGAGACATACAAACATGCTCCTTTTTAAAAAAAAGAATCATAATAAAAACTTCAAATGAGGCTAAAATACTGAATCAGAGAGGATACAAAACGCAAGATACAAAGAAGATGGAAATTTCTCTCTCCCATAAATGGTCATGTAACTAGGAGACCGCAGCTCATCCCTGCTTTTGCAGGGCACAGAGGAAGATGTCTTTGTAGGAGGCATCTCCAAAAACGAGCTCTTGGCTGCCTTTCCACCCTGCAGTTACCCAGGATGCGTGGTTTACTGAGTGCCTACTACATACTAGGCACTGTTCCACGGGCTGGGAAGACAGCATCCTGCAGGACAGTCAAGGCCCCGTCCACATGCACCTTGCATTCTAGTGGAGGGTGACAGACAGTCAAGAGATTAATACAGAATATTATGTCAGATGTATAGCTGTACAAATAGATAAACAAACAGACATTTTTCCCTACAGGCTAAAGGGACAGAAAGTGACAGTGGACGTAGGATGGTCGAAGAAGGTCTCCCTGAGACGGCACTCTGCAAAGCCCTGAAGGCAGAGAGGGAGGGAGCCTGTGACAGTCTCAGAAAAGAGCCATTGGGGAAGGACGGGCAATGTAAAAGAGATGTCTGGAGTGTCCCCAGGACAGCAAGGAGAGCACCAGGGCAGAGTGAGAGGGACACAGGGTAGGAGAGGAGTCAGCAACAGTGAGAGGCTGGTCAACAGAGGAAGGAAGGGCAGAGCCACATCACGATGGCCTCGGAAATGGCTCAGCTCTACTCTATGAGTGGAGGAAAGGTCAGATGCCCTCGTGGAAAGCCGCACACAGACCAAACCCAAGGCTAGTCCTGCCACATAAAGGCGGGCAACTGACCTGTAGCCCGAGGCGTAGAGGGACTCGCAGATGAGCTTCATGTGGTTATTCATCAGCTTTTTCACGATGTTGGTACCCACAACATGAAAATGGGAAAGATCGCCTGCTGTCCGCAATAGTATGGCCTCAAAAGCTTGAAATATTAATAGCATCTGCAAAGACAGAATGGAAACACTTATGAATCATCTTATCTCTTTTCCTCCTCTACATACATGCTGCTCTTGTCTTAGCCACAGTCACTTACAAGTATAAAACCTTCGACTTGCAGAATTAGGCCTACCCAGATCCTGGGCCAAAGGCAGGAAGGTGACAGCTTAGCAGGATGCCTCGCCAGGCCCCAGGCTCTGGAATTAGTCTTGCTCTCAGAGTCAATAGACTGTAGCTTGCTTACAATTACACAAAATGAGATGAAGAGAAATTTCTACTAATGATTGGGTCTCACTGTCTTGAGGATATTCAGGTGTACAGCGCTACGGCAATAACACTGAGATTTCAACAGGTTCATAAACATCCCAAATTTTGAATCCTTTGGAACCAGAAAACAACAGTCAACTCAATAAATGTCTGAAACTATGACACACAGGTTTCACCTATTTCTCTCTTGTTAAATCAAACCATATCCAAACCAAGTGCATTCAGATTAAGATCTATGATCCTTTCTTCTGGTATTATTCACCAATAAGAAGTTAGCGCTTCCTACTAAAATGCTTTCAAAGGTCATGATGCAAAAATGAATGCATTCCTACAGCACAAGGACAAAGCATCATTTTCTGTGGAAAGCTGGTAAAGTCTTGGAAATTTACATCACATTTCTCTTCATCGAGCTTAACACAATAGTAGCATTAAGGCTTTATTCCGTTCTTCAGGCCAGGTAAGGAATAACATACTTCACTTTCAGGTCGCTTCTCCCCACTCAGGAGCTGGAAAATCTCCGCACACTCAACAGAAATCTTTATGTACCCTTCCACAACGTCATATACATCTTCTCGTGGTAGCTTCTTGGCAGCAGAGACAAATGCTTCCAAGGCTGAAAAAGAGTTATGTTCAAACGTTAACAAGGACAGTCTCCTTAGAAACAATCGCAGCCAATACTGTGACAGAGGGAGATTTCTGGCGGGAACATCCAAGCGACTGGAACTGCCACTTGCTGAGATGGAGAACACAGGAGCAATGTGGAGACAGTGAGATCAAGAGTGAGGACACGGCCTTTTCTCTATCGCCAGTTAAGTCATGGGCAACAGCTTTCAAAACAACTGGTTTGGAGCAGAACCCTTCCTGATCCATGGACCGTCCCTGAGGCTGACACTGATCCACCCCTGAGCACCCTCTGGGTCTTTAGCAATCTGCACTTGTCTCCCCTCCCTCCCCACAAGTGAAGGGGGTATAATCAGAGAACAGATAAAGAAAATATGGTATATCTATAAACAGTATTGTATTTTGTATTATATGTGTAATATTATTGTGTGTGTATATATATATATATAATGGCATAGTATTCAGCCTTAAAAAAAGGAAGCCCTGCCTTTTGTGACAATATGTGTGGACCTCAAGGGCAAGAAGTGAAATAAGTCAGAGAAAGCCACATCTTGTATGATCTCACTTATATGTGTAATCTAAAAAAGCCGAACTCATAGAAACAGAGAGCAGAATGGAGGGTGCCAGGGGGTGGGGCTGGGGGAAACAAGGAGATGTTGGTCAAAGGGTACAAACTTCCAGTTATAAGATGAGTAAGTTCTGGGGATCTAATGTACAACCTAGTGACTATAGTTTAACAGTACTGTATTATATACTTGAAAGTTATTACGAGAGTAGATCTTAAATGTTATCACCACAAATAAAAGGTAATTAAGTAAGGAAATGGAGACGTTAACTAACCTTATTGCGGTAATCATTTCAGAATATATACATATATCAAATCATTACACTGTACACCTTAAAATTACATACATTATATGGCAATAATATCTCAATAAACCTGGAAAACAAAACAAAAGAACAATAACAAAAATCTTCCCTAATGCCTGGCTGCAAACAAAACCCCCTAATATCCATCAATTCCACTCCCCTGCCTTCCAGGGAGGCGAACCTATCACAGGAAGTTATGAGAATACACCAAAAGGGAGAGAGAATCCAAGACAGAGACCAGAGTCAAGCACAAATCCAGCCTCACAGAAGGGATTCATGCTTTGACCCAATGACTTCAGCTTTGCCACATCTCTGAACTACTTTACCTGCACCCATCGCCTGTCAACCAGGGGTGTCCCAACGAAACCTGTTCAAATGATGCGGCACCTGAACGTCATGGCGCTCTCGGTGCCAAATCATGAAATATGCATACAATCTTTTAAATATTTAAACATGCTTTTTCTCCTGCCAGAAAGGTTTCTGTCCCCCTCCCCCAGCTCTGCTGAAAAGCCACTTCCCGGGGGAGCCTTCTGTGGTCTCCCAAATTCGGTCCCAGGCCCTCAGGCACCCTGTTTCTCCCTCTCTTTGGAGAACTTAGCCTAGAACGGTTTGTGTGACTTTGCTGGTTGATCTTTCCCACTTGACTATTCGTAAGCTCTGCAATGGCACGGCCCTTGTCTGATTTTTACTCACCATTTTCTCTCTACCTTAGCAAATAACAGCCCCTAGTAAATAATGAATAAATGAATGAAAAGCACAATTCTGTGCTAAAGCTAGTATCATCTTCCTAACACTGACTAGCAGTTGCAGGTATCAAAAGCTTGCTAACAAAACCTGTGGGAGAAAAACTGGAAATTGAGGCTCTTCTGGGCATTAACTTAATTTCTTTAACCTGGGAGAAACACTGTCACTTTCCTCGTGACATTCTGTTGTGTTTTTTCCTGATAACCTACATACTTTCTAAAGGACTATGAGGAGTTGGGAAGGGTGGCCACACTTTTCAAAAGTGAAATTACAGAATCTGCTCCATATCAGTCAGTCCCTAGGCCAATCTTGGTCAACTGACAGGTCCTTGTGGTGGCTTCAGCTTGTCACACGTTATCAGGCTAGTGAGTGTGGCTGGATCAAAGCTATTGAAAATAGTGCCGACAGCCACAGTAGCAGCAAACTGTCTCACTGCACAGCCCGAGCTGACACACTCGGGACTCGATAAACATTCGTCGTGCGAACGAGTAGTACATTTATTCACTTTCCTGTCAATTGCAATACCCAGGTTTCAGAGCTGGCTAAGGGATGCTGCCTGGGCGAGGGAGGCGCGCAATCGCAGAGAACTGTCACAACCAGGCAGGTCGCGCCCTCTTGCCGTCGCTGACAGCCAGCCCAGGACACGAAGAGCAGCGCACAGTCCCACCCAGGCCCCCTGGACGCCCGATCACCCGGGCCTCGGTTTCCCCTCTGCAAATCCGGAGGTGAGGCTCCGACCCTCGGTGACCGAAAAGCTGCAGAAAGGAGGGTTGTGTCTGGCACACGGACGCCCACCCTGACCGAGGCCGGGAGGCGCCTCGCACGCACGTGCTCCCGCCCGGGTCCGCCCCGCACTCACCCGGCCCCGCGCCCTGCGGGTCCCTCAGCTGGGCCTTGAAGCGCACGCCCGTGAGCTCTTCGGTGCGGACCCGCTTGGCTGCGCCCGCGGGGGAAGCCGTTCCGTCCTGGCCGCCCGGGGCCTTCCTCTTGGGGACCCCCATGGCCGAGAGGGTGGGAGCGCGCCAGGATCCACACACCCGGGGACCAGGCAAGACGACAGGCGTGGAGAGCACCCGGGCGGGTCGAGCCCACACGCGTGCTGGAAGAGGCGGGGCGGGCGGAAGAGGCGGGGCCTCGGTAGGGAGCCGGCGGATGGGGCGGGCCCGCGGGGGGCGGGACGGGCGGAAGGGGCGGGGCCTGTGGAAAGGGCGGTCTGGCGGGGAGGCCCCGGTGAGGCTGCGGGGGCGTGGGGTCAGGAGTTCCCGGTTGGTGCGGCGGTCCCGGCCGACAGTCTGTGACACCTCCGCCCAGCCGCGGCGGGGAGAGGCCCATCGGGGCGCGCCTGCTGCCCCTGGCGGCCCTCTCGAGGGGCTTTGGCAGGAAGAACGCCCAGATCCTCCGCTCCCGGAGGGCGCAATCCCCGGGGCGTCGTAGCAGCACAATCAGATCAGGTCTGGACCTGAGGGCGCCCCAGTGGCGCCTCTTGAACTTGCTTGACATGCAGCGGCATCCGATGCTTTGCCTATTCGAGGCCCCGCGGGCTGGCTGGGAGGGTGGATGCCCCTGGCGAAATACCAGGCGGGCGGATGCGGGGCGGTCCTCGCTGGGGCACCCGGGCAGAGGGTCGTGCGGGTGCCGCTAACCCTGACCCTTAGCTCGTCTCACAGCCGAACCAGGCCAGCTTGTCTGGTGCGATGTCGCCCCAGACTGACCTCCTTTCGGCCATGCAGGGTGGGAGGAGAGGATCAAGTGAAGTAACGTCTGTGAAAACCCTTCGTGGATAACGCATCCGCCTCCACACCTAAGTTCCCGACATTAAAATGGAGACAGCAAAGCCAGCCCTACCTAATCCTTGGGGCTTGTCCTGAGCTGAGAAAATGATGCAATGTATGAAAAACTGCTTGGACGGGAAAAAAGTACTGTGTGTTTTTGTAAGATGTCATTAATTGACTTGAGAGTCTGATTAAATGCTCTCAAATAAAATGGAGGTATAAATGAATGAGTAAAACCAGGCTAGTGCATTTTTAAATACGACATCATCAATACTTGGTTATGTGTTCAAATAAATCATGAACCAGCTCATTAGATGGGTAATTTGGTGATTCCTGGAATTCTCTATCAGGTTGTCCTCTGGTCTGAGGAAATACTGTCTCGTGTTCTGTAAAAGGATGTGTAGTGAGCATCTGAGGCCGTAGTGTTTTATGGCCTGTTGGGGTTTCAGAGCCTAGTAGAAAAGGCTCGTGGTGTTGAGTCTGAGCCTCTGGCCTGGCACAACTATTGAGCCTGTGGAAATGCCTGTGTTGTAGGCAGGTCAGACAGAGAGGGTCACCCCAGCACATGTGAGCTGATGGAGCAGTATTAAAAGACAGGGATATGTGCAAAATTCAGGCTGTAAAGGGCAATACTCTGAATAGTCAAGACAGAGACTTAATTCTGACTAATTGTCCATGCTAGTGCTCTTCTGTGTTTAATTGCCAACCGCCAACTTTGTTTTCTGCCAGGGCGGACCTGATCAAAGAGGCAGCAGGGAGAGGTAGCAAAACCATTTCTGCCGTGTGACCTTGGGCAAATTATCATCTCTCTTTACGAAAACTGAGAGAGGGTGAGAGAATTTGCCAGCATTACTTACCTAATAAGTGGTGGAGCCACTCATTTACTGTATCATAACCCAAATAGGAACAAAGAAACAGAAGTTGTCAGTGTCCATCCCAGCCTTAGCCAGAGACATACCGGATGAGGTATGGCTCAGAAGTACAGATGGATGCTTCAGACTAGGTCACCCGGATGCCATGAATCACTGATGCCAGGTCACTAACCCCACTTGTTCAGATACCAGGCTCACCAACCAACTTCTGGATAGTGACATGGCTTTCTACATAAAAGGCCTGCTTGGAGAGAAAAGACCTTATTTGCCTCCAAGAACATTCTGGTCTATTGACGATAAGCATCACTGTTCCTGGGCCATTCTAAGCTGGTATCCACTTCGGGGCCTTTGCACTTTCTGTTCTCTCCCTCTAAAACTCTGCCCAGACCTCATGTGGCTCATACTCTCAATTCATGTGGGCTCTTCCTGTCCATCCCTCACTCCCTATCTTCTTACCCTCTATTTTCCTTTATTGCCTTTATCACCTGTTGGTGATAGTAAACATTCATTTGTTTGTCAAACTCCTTTACTAAAATGTGCACTCCACAATGGCGCAAACCAGAGTTAAGTGCCCCATTCTCACTGCCTAGAACAGGGCTTGGCACATTGCAGTGCTTGATAAATATTTGTTGAATAAATAAATATCTATCTAAATGAACGCATAGACTTGAATCTTGAGCTTGGTTAATGTCAATCTGTCCTAAAAGGCA
The DNA here is from genome assembly GCF_041296265.1 of Equus caballus. Taxonomy (NCBI): domain Eukaryota; kingdom Metazoa; phylum Chordata; class Mammalia; order Perissodactyla; family Equidae; genus Equus; species Equus caballus. Next base: position 36,174,206 of record NC_091709.1, read on the forward strand.
GGTTGACCCTTGGAATGCTGTCAAAAAGCCTCAGGATAAATATTTTTGAGGCTACAAGCTTATGAACTGGCCCCAGGCTGTGGTAAACTAACCAAGGGAAGTGTCCAATCTCTAATAGCCAACCAGTTCATCTCCAGTGGGCACACTTCTTATTCACACCTGTTATGTGCGTGTATTTATTCATTCCCATTTCAATCTTATAAGTTTAAATTCAAGCTCTGGAAAGGGGTAAAAGGAGAAGCTCAATCAGAGCCCATATCAAGTTCATATTAAAACATGTTACCACGGACTCTCACAATGGGAGAAATGTACGTTGCTGTACACAAGATGAAGTTGTCTTGACAGTTTACTCTGCATTATTTCATCTGGAAGAAAGCTCATTGATGCAATCACTTATAGAGGGAGAGGTATGGAATTCCTTTCTCTGTTCTGACACAAGTTTGAATCTCTTTAATGATGAATGTTTTAGTGTGGCATTTACTGAGATCAAGAAAGTTCCATTATCTGCTTGTTTAGCAGTGAGAAGAATGAAGTATTTTTTCAAAGACGGATGCCATGAACTCTAGTGAAGGACGCTGTATTCATAGGCTAGAAAAGATAGATAAACCTACAGCTTCTTCTCAACAAAGTCAACAAAACACCAGCATCCACCAATATCTGCTATGGTGTTGCATTATACAACCAACCATAATAGATTCCAAAAAATATAATACAGTATACCTACCCCCAGGGGTTTGAGTATCATTGAGAAGATGGCACACCTAATAAGGTCAATAGCAGTAAAGAATTTAACCAAGAACCCGAGATGATATGAGACGTTATGAGGCCATGTGATATTTACCAAATGAATGATCAACAGACATAGCATATTAGTATCATCCAGGTTAGATGGTTGTGGGCTTCTTACTGAGGTGATAATAAAGCAGAGAAGAAAAGAGAGGCATCAAATTTGCTTTTTTTCTCCTGTGAGACAAAACTAAAGAAGAGTAGAAAATGTTCCCCTCTCGTCCAATATGGAATAAACGAGTTATAAGTGTGAAACCAGTCTTGATAAAAGTCACAACATAGATAAAATTTGTCTTAAATTCCTGCTCGCCCACCTCCGCACACACGCATACATGGCACCTTCTTGCTGCCCCCATCTTCCCAAACCCCCAACTGCTACAGCTTTCCCGAAACTCATCTTCCTGGAAAATACCTTTTCCAGAATTATTCCTTTTCTTACCTCCCTCCCTATGCTAAGTCCACCCTTCCTCCATAACCTGTTCCTTCACAAAAGCCTTTTTAGCTAGCCATCAGAAAATGAAGAAATTGGATAAATTCCCCATAAGCTGTTGGAGAATAATAACAATTTGCAGCCAACTCATGAATGTTTTTATACTTTCAAACAGGACACTGGGAGGTCACAACCCCTCAAATGAATTTCTAGTAGATGTGTTTTAGTCACTGTGGCATTGAATATGGGCCGGGGGAGGGGGTGTCCAGGGTGGGGGTGGTGGGAACAGGCAGATCATGGACCAGGAGAAGAGGAGCTTCTGAATATTGTGCATAAATCTGTCTGTGAATTCCAGCCATTATCCCATATGTTATATTTTATAATTAGGGGGCATGCTTCAATTTTTAAAAAATATGCTTTCACCTCCATTTGAGAAATATGCACTGATCCTGCTAGGACAATGCCTACAAGAGCCATATCCTCCATAAATATGTATTATGTTTATGACCATGATCTCAGATTGGACTACTCAGAAATACGAGGTTATTGAGTTGATGGCCCTAGTCTTTAAACAACAAAATGTAGCAAAATCCATACCCAATTTATAGACTAAAATATCAGATGACAAATTTCAAAGGTGTTGTGGAGTCTGGTCTACCATCTTAATCACTAGACGTAAATATGAGAAAATACAGAAAAACTGAATAACAATATATTCAAATTAATAGACAGTAAGAAAGCATTATACCTACAGAGAACACGTGGTCTTTTTAAATAACATGGAGCAGTCATAAAAATTGACCACGTTCTAGGTCACAAAGGAGGCCCCAGTAATTCCAAAAACTCAGCATCATACAGACCATGTTCTCTGACCATAAAGCAATAAAATTAGACCCAGATAATAAGAGGATAGGTTTTTTAAAATCCCCTAAGCCTGGGAGGGGAAGAATAACTTTTACCAAGTAATCCTTGGAAAGCAAAAGGGAAATTATGAAAGACTTGGAATGCAACAAAAAGAACACTTTATAGAGCAAAGTCCGTGGGACACAGTGCTTAGAGGAAAATTTATAGCTTAAAATTAATTTATCAGAAAACAAGAAAGGTTGAAAACAAATGAGCTAATAATTTATGTTCAAATCAAAAACTTGGAAAAAGTACAATAGAACCAACCCAAAGAAATATGAAAGAAAGAAAGCAGAGATAAGGACAGAGATCAATTACAGAGAGAATGAAAAAACAGTGAAGATATTCACAATCCAAAAGCTGATTGTTTTTCTTTTTTAAATTAAATAAACAAATCTGTGGCAAGATTAACGGGGAGGATAAAAAGAAAAGATACATTAAAAAACAAAATATAGAAGCAAAGGGGGAAATCAGTACACAAACATAGATTTTAAATAGTAAAGAATATTATAAATAACTATTCACAAAAACTTTCCAAACTAAAAGAAATGAACAAATTTCTGGAAAAGGGTAAATATCCCAAAATTGGCACAAAAGGCACTGGAAAATTTGAATAGACCAACAATCACTGAATAAAATGATATGATCATCAAACCTTTCCCAAAGAATAGCTGATTTTTCAGGTCAGTTCTAGCATTCTTTTGAGAAATAGATAATCTTTACCTTATTCAGTTTGCTCCATAAAACAGAAAAGAAGGAAAGCATCTCAACATCTTTTATGAGACTAGTGTAACTTTAAATACAAAACCAGCTAAGGATAATACAAAGTAAGAAAATGATGGGCTTATTTCACTTATGGACATAGAAGTGTGTAAATAAAATATTAGCTAACCAAATCCACACTGCACTTAAAAAAACCCATGAAATACAAGGATGGTTTAATATCATTTCTACATTTTTCACCACATTAATGGACTAAAGGAAAAAATCAATTATTACCCCAACAGATGAAAAGTGGCATTTGAATAAAAATATCTATTTATGATTTATACATTCACACAAAATTAGCAATAGAAGGAATTTCCTTAACTTGATAAGGACTATATGTACCAAAACCTGCAGCAACCATCATGGATAATGGAAAAACTTTTTAGATGCACATAAATTATGACCAGGAACATTAGGAAAGACAAGGATGCCCACTATCTATGCTATTATCTATTACCAGAGATTCAGGTTAATGAGATAAGGTAAGACAAAGAAATAAGATATAAAAGAAGTAGAAGAGGTAAAACTGTCATCTGCTTAGAAAATGTGACATAAATATAAACTAAATAAGAGTTTAGCAAAATTGTCAGATATAAGATCAAGTTACTAAAATCAGTATCATTATCTCAATAGTAGCAATAGCTAATTTAAAAATATAATAGAAAACAAGACACCATTCACAAAGGAAAAAAAAAACCCTGTAAATATCTCAAAATCAAACTAAAAAAGACTGTGCATCACCTGTGAGGAGCAAATTGTAAAAGATCTGACTAAATAGACATCTATGTTCATGGAAGAACGAACGTCTTCACATTGTAAATTTGGTAACTCTTCCTAAATTAAGTTATAAAACCATTGCCACTCCAATGAAAATTAAGAAACTCAAAAATCATGATAAATTATGGCAATAAAAAGGTCCATGAATGCCTAAGTCAAAAAGAATAAAATGAGTTTTCCTTATACTGCGTGAAGACATGTCTCAAAGTTATAACAATCAAATTAGAATAGTAGTGATAAAAGAATAGACAAATAATCTAGTGGAACAGAATACAGACCCCAAAACAGACCGATGTCATAGAGACATGGGTTAAAAACCCTGAAACTGCTTTCTATGTATCCTGGAGTGGAACAAATAAGTTAATGGAGGGGAGATGATGGGGGCCAGGTTACTCATTGTTGGAGTAGGAAGTTACACATAAGAAGGTAAGGCTAGGGCCAGCCCTTATGGCCTAGTGGTTAAGTTTGGTCTACTCCACTTCAGTGGCTCAGGTTCGGTTTCTGGGCATGGAACCACACCGCTCATCTGTCAGTGGCCATGCTGTGGTGGTGCCTCACATGAAAAAAAAAAAGAGATTGGCAACGGAGGTTAGCTCAGGGCAAATCTTCCCCAGCCAAAAAAAAAAATAGGGTAAGACTAGAATGAACCCTGTGGAACTGGATTAGAGTTGGAGACATTGATATAATCTCATATTTAGCTCAATAGAAATAGAGATGGATAGATACAGAAATAAGTATAGATATGAACTCTACCTGGGTTTGTACAGATGCATATATTTCCCAGCTCTGTTCACTGGTGGGCCCTAGAAGCAGTGGCACTCCAGGAGCAATGAGCACCTCTGGTGCCCAGATCTTGGTTTCTAACACCATTACCAAATAAAAGAAACCAGGGCTCCTCGGAGAAATGACTGATTCTAGGGCTGGGTCAGGGCCCTAGATAAAATGAGCCCAGAGCATCCAGCAGCACCAAAAAGTAAGAAATGCTTAAAATATATATATAAGGGATATATCAAAGGGACACAGGAACCAACCTGAAATAATTCCCAATGGAACAATTTGAGTGACAAAATAATTAACATAGTATTGGACTATAATCTAATGTATAAAATAAATATATATAAATCTATGCAAATATAAAAGATGACTGCATAAATAAACAAATGGGTGAGAAGATCTTCCTTACAAAGTAAGATTCCTTACAAATCTTCCTTACAGAAGTAATCCAAATAATATATGTAGATACTTCCTGATCCGAGAGGTGGAGCTTAATTCATACACACCCACCTCCTTCCCCTGTGTACACTTAGTGATGAGCTTCCAAAGATTAGAGTATGAAAAAGGAAAAATGGTAACTTTATAGCAGAGAAACACAGCAAAAACTATTTTAACCACATGATCAAGGTTATCACCACCAATGATAAGCTCTGTTGCTATGGCGTGCCCTTGACATGCTATGATGAGAAGTGCATTTCGCCTTTACAGTATCCTTCCTCAGACTCATAACTCCAGCCCAATCATGTGAAAGACATCAGACAAGTGTAGGTTGAGGGACTGTCTGCGAAATACGTCACTTGTGCTCTTTAAAACTGTCAAGGTTATGAAAAACAAGGGAAAACTGAGAAACTGTCACAGTCCAGATGAGACAGGGAAACATGACAACTAAATGCCCTGTGATCCCCTGAACTGGATCCTGGAACAGAGCAAGGACCTAGGAGAAAAGCTGGTGAAATAGAAATAAAGTCTGGAGTTTAGTTAATATCAACGTACCAATGCTGATTTCCAATTTATTTCTTACTAATGCACCATATAAGCAGGAAAAATATGGCCATTAGATGAAACTAGATGAAGATGTACAGAATCCCTCTCTCTTCAACTTTTCTGTAAACCTAGAATTACGCCAAAATAAAAAGTTTATTCAAAGCCAAACAAAGACACATGCACATATAGGGACTTGATATATGATAAAGATGGTACCACTTTCTCACAACGTTTGCCACCAGAACATGGGTGTTGTGAAAACCACTGCTGAATCTAAGCCAAAATGGGAAAGGAAAAGACTCAAATCAACATTGTTGTCATTGGACATGCAGATTTGAACAAGTCTACCACTGCTGGCCATTTGATCTACAAATGCGGTGGGATCAACAAATGAACCATTAAAAAACGTGAGAAGGAGGCTCCTGAGTTGGGGAAGGGATCCTGAAGGGATGCCTGGGTCTTGGATAAACTGAAAGGTTAATATGAGTGTGGTATCACCATTGACATCTCCCTGTGGAAATTTGAGACTGGCAAGTATTAAATGACCAACATTGATACCACAGGACACAGAGACTTTATCAAAAACATCATCACAGGCATGTCTCAAGCTGACTGTGCTGTCCTGATTGTTGGTGCTGGTGTCAGTGAATTTGAAGCAGCTATCTCTAAGAATGGGCAGACCCATGAGCGTGCCTTTTTGGCTTATACACTGGGTGTGAAATAACTAATCGTTGGTGTTAACAAAATGGATTCCTACAGCCAGAAGAGATACGAGGAAATCATTAAGGAAGTCAGCACCCACATTAAAAAAATTGGCTACAACCCCGACACAGTAGCATCTGTGCCAATTTCGGTTGGAATGGTGACAACATACTGGAGCCAAGTGCTAACATGCCTTGGTTCAAGGGATGGAAATTCACCCATAAAGATAGTAATGCCAGTGGAATCATGCTGCTTAAAGCTCTGGATTGTATCCTGCCACCAGCTCGTCCAACTGACAAGCCCTTTTGTCTGCCCCTCCAGGTCATCTGCAAAATTGATGATATTGGTACTGTCCCTATGGGATGAGTAAAGACTGGTGTTCTCAAATCCACCTTTGCTCCAGTCAACGTTACAATTGAAGTTAAGTCTGTTGAAATGAATCATGAAGCTTTGAGAGAAGCTCTTCCTGGAGACGATGTGGGCTTCAATGTCAAGATCGTGTCTGTCAAAGATGTTTATCATGACAATGTGGCTGATGACAGCAAAAATGACCCACCCATGGAAGCAGCTGGCTTCACGGTTCAAGTAACTACCCTGAATCATCCAGGCCAAATCAGTGCTGAATACGTGCCTGTGAGGGATTGTCACACAGCTCATATCCTTGTAAGTTTGCTGAGCTGAAGGAGAAGATTGATTGCTGTTCTGGGAAGAAACTGGAAGATGGCCCCAAATTCTTGAAATCTAGTGATGCTGCCATCATTGATATGATTGCTGGCAAGCCCATGTGTGTTGAGAGTTTCTCTGACAGTCCTCCTCTGGGTCACTTTGCTGTTACTGACATGAGACAGGCAGTTACTATGGCTGTCATGAAAGCAGCTAACAAGAAGGCTGCTGGAGCTGGCAAGGTCACCGAGTCTGTCCGGAAGGCTCAAAAAGCTAAATGAATATTATCCCTAATATTTGCCACCCCCATCATCTTAATCAGGGGTGGAAGAATGGTCTCAGAACTATTTGTCTGGATTGACCATTTGAGTTTAATAGTAAAAGACTGGTTAATGACAAGAATGCATGGTAAAACCTCCAGAAGGAAGGGACAATGTTTTGTGGACCATTTGTTTCTGTGTGTGTGTGTGTGGCAGTTTTACGTTATTAGTTTTTAAAATCAACACTTGTTAATGGAAACGACCAAAAATCTGTTGCAGAACTTTGAGATCCGTTAAAACAAAGTTTAAGGAGGAAAAAAAGCGGCACCAAAAATCAATGGGAAAAGGATGATGTTTTAGATTACAAAGCACAGCCACAAAGCCCTCCCAGCCTGCTGTGCGCTGCCTCTTGGCAACATGACTTTGACTTTCCTCCCTCCCGAGGGGGAGTTGATTTCTCACATGTCCGGGAGCAATTTGGATTTCGAGGTCTCCAGAAGCAGCCGAGTGCCAGTGCCACAACACTGTCATCTTCTCCTCATTTGACATCTCCTCTCTGAGTATTCCTGGCTTGCTAGATTAAATTGTGACAATTTTGTCCGTTTGCATTATTTCCTTTACTTTCTTTGGTCTTTATTATTCAGTTTACTTCCTTTTGCGTTCGTTAGCATTTTAATTGCAGCAACACTACAATTTTGCTTCCTTACGATTGAAGTAATCTGAGACCACTAATTTCAAACATAATTATATTTTCAGAGGTTTGTTTTGGGCTAACTACATCCTAGGGTGCAGAAAGACTGATGGAATGGCAGGCAGGTGGCCCTGAGTGCTCTGGAGGTGAGTAAAGTAGGTGAGGGTGGTTGGGGGGACAGGAAACACAGACCCCTGAACAAGTTAGGGAGGAGAGCCAGGGCCAACCGTGGGGAGAGAGTGTTCCAGGTAGAAACTACAGCAAATGCAAAGGCACTGAGGTGAGAACATGATCAGAGAGGTCAAGAAACTGCAGAAGGGCCAGTGTGTGGGCAGTGGAGGGAGGCCCAGAGCGGTAAACATGAGGTCAGTTGGAAAGTTGACCTGGAACAGTTTGTGAAGCCCTTGTTGACACGGTGAGGTCTTTGCAGGATTCGAATTGTCTGGTTTTTCAGTTCCCAAACTGGGTGCCAAGGAGCCCAGGGCACCACAAGAAACTCACAGATTGCCTGGGAATGTTCTTATAAGTAGAAGGAAATACAGCAATTCCTGACATCTCTTGCTAACTAACTCAAGGTAGTTCACCGTTTCAACATTAGATTGTCCTCCTTTTCTTTCAAAGATGCCATAGTTTCACAAAGCTGGGGTTTCAGTGGTCACTGCGATAAAAAGCAAGTAGCAAGAAAAATCAACATGGAACAGAAAATGAGGGTGGTGGTGTCCAGTCTAATTTCAAGGCTGGAGAAAGAGCGACATGTCCAACAGGTGCACCTACCCCATTAGTAAACGACTGTGGTTAAGAATGAAATTAAAATACTCTTTCTTTCAATGAACGTGTATTTTTTTCAAACAGCTACTTAGCTGTTATAACATAGATATTTATTAGTTGTTTGGGTCTAGCTATTTAACAATTTTTTTATTTTTTTGCCCCACGGGCACTGTGAAAAATCATTGCGACACTAAAGGTGCTCTGAGCTGAGACAGTTTGGGAAGCTCTGCTCTGTGCCCTTAATTGGAGCTCACTTTCGTTGATTCTGAATTCCTTTCGATAGACTTGGGTTTATTTTCTTTTTGGTAGCTTTAAGCTTTCCCTTGGGAATGATTATTAAAAATTAAAAAAAAATTTTGTATACCCATGTTCAAAGCAGCATTATTCACAATAGCCAAAAAGTGGAAGCAACCCAAGTGTCCATGGACAGGTGAACGGATAAACAAAATGTGGTATATCCATACAACAGAATATTATTCAGCCTTAAAGGGGAAGGAAATTCTGACACATGCCACAACATGGATGAACCTTGAAGATATAGGCCAAGTGAAAGAAGCCAGAAGCAAAACAAGACATACTATATGATTACACTTACATAAGGGACCTAGAGTGGTCAGATTCATGGAGACAGAAAGTAGAACAGTGGTTGCCAGGCCTGGGGGGAGGGGGAAATGGGGAGTTATTGTTTAAAGGGAATAGAATTTCAGTTTTTGAAGATGAAAAAAGTTCTGGAGAAGGAGGGAAGTGATGGTTACACAACAACGTGAATGTACTTAATACCGCTGAAGGGTACACTTAAAAAATGATTAAAATGGTAAACTTTATCACAATAAAAAAATTGGTCTTTGAAATTCATGGGCCACGGTCGCCATTCCTAAGACATAAATTAAGATTCTCACCTACAGAGGGCGCCATTGACAGGTCCCAGTGCATCCCCCTTGGGGGAAGCTCCAGGTTTCTCCTCTTCCCAGCACCGGTGCCCCACAGTCCTCAGCCCGCCAGCCTCTCCCTCACCACCCTGAGACCTTTGCTGAAGGGTTTTTGCTACTGTTGACCAAAGGGAGACCAACTGGCAAATCCATGACTACCCTTCTCTTTTCTTCCTTCTGGGAGAGACAAAGTCACGAGAGAAGCCAATGTGGTCTATACGTTTAACCACTTAAAATGGCTAAGATGCTAAATTTTATGTTGCGTGTATTTTGCCACAGTGAAAAGTAATTTTAAAAAAGTAAAGGTTATATAGTGTGAGGCCTTTGAGGATTTGAAGAGCTGAGATTTGACTGGCATTTTGGAGGGAAGCCAGGCCCCAGAACTCAGGCACGTCACAGAAGGCTGAGAACCAGGGATGCTTCTGGACAGAGGAAGAGGATGAGGAAATGAGCCAGGACTGAGGAGGCCGACAGAGTGGGCCAGAGTGGGTTATGTCAGCTGACAGGCCAAGCTTGGTCTTTCAGAGCCTTCCTTCCTTCGGCACACTTTCCTTTCTGAACGCAGAGAACTGGGTAGGAAGAGTGCCTGCCCCACCCCACCCCCCCGGGTGGGGAAGCAAGGACAAGACAAGAGGGCAGAGAGGGGGTTGGGGTCTCTGGAGCAAACTGCCCCTCGCTCTCAGGGAGGGCTCAGGGAGGGCCAGATTCCCTGCAGTTTTTGCTGAAGGCAGTGAGTCACTGGCAGCAGAAGCAGCCTCAGGGCTTCCACGGGAGGCCAGCACCTTCCAGTCTCGGAGCGAGGAGGAAGTGTCCCTTTTCCCAGGGTGGACTCCACACCCTCCTCCAGAAACTGAGCTTACCACTTTGAATACTTGGGAAATCTCCCACTGAAAACTCCCATGGATCAGAATTCAGTCATTCACAATGCTCCAGGAACCCCCAAAAGTTTGCTTGCGCTGCATTCTTCTTTTACGAAGAGTAAAATATGAATCACATATAAGCAAACTGATAGCACATTCTAAAAATAAACGAAAACTTGTATTTAAGAAAACGTTAGAGAGCGTCAAGGAAGCAGTACAGATTTAGCCCAATTTCCTGAAATCCTACGTCTAATTTAAATAGGTTATGGGCTTTTGGAGTCAAAATGGACTGCAGAGTCCAACTTTTTCATTTTGCAGATGTGAAAAAATGGGAGGCTGGGAGGTCAAATGCCCCCATGGGTGGCTCCTCCGTGAGAGGCTCCTCCGTGGGACCAGTGGCAGAGGAGATGCTACAGCACTTGATCGACGCCCTTGACCTTGGATGGACTGTTGCACGGATGTCAGTTCTGCACCCATATTCTTAAAGGCCTCCTTCCGTAGGCTTTTGGGCCAAACTTTCCCCACACAAGCTTTCTAGTGCAGCCCCTGTGTTCGCAGTCCTCAGCGAGCCGGCTCTCTGCTATTGATGCGGCTTTTTGGTGCCAGCTCTATAAACAAACCACCATTTGTTGCTTTCTAAAAATAAGCCTTTTTAGCTCTGGACAACATTTGGCCTCCCTCTCCTGAGCTGAAAGGTTGGTTTCTTTGAGGCTGACAAATGGGGGCTTATGTCTTCTCCGAACGGTTGCAGCCTGTCTTTGTTGAAAGCCCAAATCCTTCCCTTGATGGTACAGGTGAGAGGACAGCTCAGGGCTGGAATTGGAGCGCCCAGCACACAACATCCTTCGAAATATGCTTGGCTATGTGGGGAGGGAGGTAACCAGGATCTCAAGAAAGAGGGAGAATAGGGATGCAACTTAGAACTAGAAAGAAGGGGCGGGGTTGCTTCGAAAGAAAAAAAAGTCAGGAATTAAGACCTATAACTTACAATGTCCTGCAAGGATGCCTCTCACACACAGAACGAATGTCGTGGCTATGGAGGCACTTCTCAAACTCGTGTGCAAGAAGGGGCAAGATCGCCAAGGGTGCCATCGCATAGAAAGGGACACTTATTTTACTCCATCTCGGCATCCATCCCCTAATTTCTGCGCCTTTGCAGTGAAAGAGGCTTCAAATCCTGCCACAGGTGAGGTGTGAGTCTGCATGCTAGGTTCCCTTCAGAGACAGGGAGATGCCTGCGGTACCAGGGCCGGCACCATGGGCGTGGGATCTGCACAATCACTCAGGGCCCCATGCCCAAAGCCCAAACTGGTTTAACGATCGGCTGTCGCTATCTTTTTATTTTTTTTGAGGAAGATTAGCCCTGAGCTAACTAGTGCCAATCCTCCTCTTTTTGCTGAGGAAGGCTGGCCCTGAGCTAACATCGATGCCCATCTTCCTCTACTTTATACATGGGACGCCTACCACAGCATGGCATTTGCCAAGTGGTGCCATGTCCGCACCCGGGATCCAAATCAGCAAACCCCAGGCCGCAGAGAAGTGGAACATGAGAACTTAACCACTGCACCACCGGGCTGGCCCTGCTGTCACTATCTTGAAATTCTTAATATTTTTTTTACTGTGGGATAATTGACATATAGCATTATATTAGTTTCAGGTGTACAACACAATGATTTGATTTTTGTATATATTGCAAAGTGATCTTCACAATAAGTCTAATTAACATCCGTCATTACACATAGTTATAAATTATTTTTCTTGTGATGACAACTTTTCAGATCTACTCTCTTAGCAACTTTCAAATATGCAATACGGTACTTTATGGCTGCCATGCTGTACATTAGATCCCAGGACTTATTTATTTTATAACTGGAAATTTGTACTTTTTTTATTTTTTATTTTTTTATTTTTAATTTTTTCGAGGAAGATTAGCCCTCAGCTAACATCTGCTGCCAATTCTCCTCTTTTTCTGAGGAAGACTGGCCCTAAGCTAACATCCGTGCCCATCTTCCTCTACTTTATTCGTGGGACACCTGCTACAGCATGGCTTGACAAGTGGCGCGTAGGTCCACACTCGGGGTCCAAATCAGTGAACCCTGGGCCGCTGAAGAGGAACATGCGAACTTAACTGCTGTGCCACCAGGCTGGCCCCTGGAAGTTTGTGCTTTTTGATCCCTTTCACCCACTTTGCCCACCCCCTACCGATGCCTTGGGCATCCACCAATCTGTTCCCCCTATCTATAAGCTCATTTTGTTTTGTTTCTTTTTTTTTAATATTCCACATATAAGTGAGATCATATGGTATTTATCTTTCTCTGACTTATTTCACTTAGCATGATGTCCTCAAGGTCCATCCATGTTGTCACAAATGACAAGATTTCCTTCTTTTTTATAGCTGAATAATATTCTGTTGTATATATACCACATCTTCTTTATCCATTCATCCATCGAGGGACACTTAGGTTCTTTCTATATCTTGGTTATTGTAAATAATGCTGCAATGAACATGGGCTACATATATATTTTTTTTAATTATCTTAATGATTTTCGAACAAGGGGCTCCACAGTTTCTTTTCTTTTTCTTTCTTTCTTTTTTTTTTTTTTGAAGATTAGCCCTGAGCTAACATCTGCCGCCAATCCTCCTCTTTTTTGCTGAGGAAGACTGGCCCTGAGCTAACATCTGTGCCCATCTTCCTCTACTTTATACGTGGGACGCCTACCACAGCATGGCTTGATGAACAGTGTGTAGGTCCACATCCAGGACCCAAACCAGAGAACCCCAAGCCGCCAAAGTGAAGTGTGTGAATTTAACCACTGGGCCACCGGGCAGCGCCCAGGGGCCCCACACTTTTGCTTTGCGCCGGGCCAGTAAAGTATGTAGCTGGTCCTGGTTAGTACCTAGCTCGAAGGGCTGTTGTGAGTATTACTGTTTGGGGAGCACTTTATGACTTGGCTCACCCTTCTTCAGCCTGGATTCGCTTTGGTTGCGGCTCCTCTGACTGTGCTGAACAACCAAGCTATGACTGCTTTTTATTTTTTAAATTCCGTCACAGGAGAGAGTTTAGGGGAAAACTGCCTTGGTGGAAAAGGTCATTCCTCGTCATGCCCCAGGTGGATTTTACAAGAGTTTCCCCTTTGTTGAAGCCTGTGCTTCCCTCCCCATTTTCCTGTCCTGAGTTTTTATTGCACCCCAAAGTTTAGGTATTTGGCTGTACAATATTTAAAGACAAGGAAACGGGACAGGGAGGTCATTGGTTTCCATTTCGTTGGGGGCACAAAGGGACTAGGAAGTATGGGGTCCAGAGAGGAAGAGAAATGGAATTCTTTAATTTTCTTGCACGATTCCAAAATTCTTAAACAAATCAGGTTAGGACTAAAATCTGATTGAAGAGCCATTGGCTGAGGGGCCACGCAGAAAGAAGGCGGGTTCCTCTCTCTTATGTCCCACTCAGTCAGCGCTCGGTCACACTGCACTGCCCACTCTTCCCAAACGTCTTCCCACTTTGGCCACTTTCCCCTTCTCTCTGAGCCTGCAAAGCCCCAGTCCAGTGCATGGCTATGCTCCCCTCCTGACCATCTCCCTGGACCCATTTTGTTGTTATTTATTTATTTATTTTTAAAAAAACAGCTTTATAGAGATATAATTCACATACTATACAACTCACCCATTTAAAGTGTACAGTTCAGGGGCCAGCCTGGTGGTGCAGCAGTTGAGTTTGCATGTTCCGCTTTGGTGGCCTGGGGTTCACCAGCCTGGGGCATGGACCTATGCACCACTTGTCAAGCCATGCTATGGCAGGCATCCCACATATAAAGTACAGGAAGATGGGCACAGATGTTAGCTCAGGGCCAGTCTTCCTCAGCAAAAAGAGGAGGATTGGTGCTGACTTGGGCTAATCTTCCTCAAAAAAAAAATTAAAGTGTACAGTTCAACAGGTTTGGCATATTTCATTATTAATTGCTTTGAAGTTTTGGTAAGTACATATAACATAAAATTTACATTTTAACTGTACAATTCGGTGGCATTAACTACAGTCACGATGTTGTGCAACCATCACCACTATATAGTTCTGAAACTTTTTCATCACCCCAAACAGAAACCCTGTACCCATTAAGCAATAACTCTCCATTCCCCCTTCTCCCAGCTCTGGGTGACCTCTAATTAATTTCTGCCTCTATGATTCTGCCTATTCTGTATATTTCATGTAAGTGGAGTCATACAATATTCATGGTTTTGCATCTGGGTTATCTCACATAGCATAATGTTTTCAAGGTTCATCCATGTTATACTGTGAATCAGACGTTCATTCCTTTTTATGGCTGAATAATATTCCACATTTTGTTTATCCAGTCATCTGTTGATGGACACTTGGGTTGCTTCCACCTTTCAGCTAGTGGGAATACTGCTTCAATGAATATTGGCATCAAGCACCTGTTTGAGTCCCTGCTTTCAATTCTTTTGGGCATATGATCCCTGGACCCACTTTTGACCCTTCCAGTCCCGCCGCACTCAGCAGCCAGAGTAATTTTTATCAACATACACTTGATGAGGTCACTCATCTGCTTAGAACCCTTTGCTGGCTTAGGATAAAGACGGAATGTTCACAAGGGGGGGATAAAGGTGGAAGTGCTCACCAAGGTCTCCGGGTCCCCGAGCTCCGGCTGCCGACGTCTCCACATCACCTCGTCCTTCCCTTTTCTCTCTGCTCCATCCATTCTAGACTTCTCTCCATCCTTCTCTGGAGCCATGCTTCTTCTGGCTTTCACACATGCTGGTTCCTTTTTCTAAAATGTTCACCCTCCTCAAACACCTAGCTTTTGCCAGCTTTTTCTTGGCCAACTCTTGCCATCTTTCTCATCCATCTTGCGCTATAAAGGTCCCTAACACCACCCTCCCTCCCTCTGCTCAGATTCCCCTCTTTTGCCTCCTTGGCCCCTTGTCATTCAGGACTCTCAGCTCACTCGGCATTACCTGTTCAAGGCCTGCCTTCCTTGCTGTAACAATGACTAATATGGACTGAGCACTCACTAGTTCCAGGCCCTGTCCCACCCATGTCACTTGTATCAACTCCTTAAAGACTCACAACAAGCCTGAGCACTTCACAGATAGGGAACCCCAGGGGAGCTCTCACGGGTAGTAACAGCGCCCACGCTGGCAGCTGGAAGGAGTGCAAACCTACAGGACAGTGGTGGCAGCCCCCAGCCCTGAGGCAGCATGGGTCCCTTCCTGTGCCAGCATCCCCAGCGGCGCCAGCATCCCTTAGCATGGGATCTGGCACACAAAGCTACCCAATTCGTATCTAAACAGGATGGATGAATGAAAGGAGGGAATGGAGAGTATATGAGGGACCTAAGTTTTGAGAACAGGTTACTTACTGAGTGGCTCCTAAGTGTTAGGTATCCTTACTCACCATCCCAGACTCAGTTTCCCCAATCTAGAAAGCGCATACTAATAAGTCCGCGGGTTATTGAGAAAGTTGAGTATTTTAATGCAGATTTTTAAAAGCATTGTGCCTGGCCAACCGGGTCCCACTCCACAAATACTGACGTTTAGCGCTTGCCGCCCCACCCCGCGACAGGGAGGAAGGGGCCGAGAATCCCAATTCAGCCGACCCTGCCCTTGCTGCAACACCGCGTGGGACCCAATGTCATCCAGCCCTCCGGCGTCCTCGCGGTCCTCCAGGTAAGCCAGCGCGTCTCCGCCTCCTCCCTCCGCGCTCTGCGGCGTTTGCGGGGCTGTTCGGGCCGGCCGGGGCAGTGAGCCTGGGCCCGCCCTGGGACCTCATTATCTGCATTTCCGCGTCAGGCCCGCGCGAATTTGGCAGGGCCTCCCGCGGAGTCCGGGAACACTTTATGCGGAGCGCCCGCCGGCCTGGGCCCCCTCTCTCCCGCCGGCGCCGCCTGGCCGGGACGCCACGCGCGGCGCGCGGGGTTTCGGTCGCTGGACCCAGGTTCCCGCACCCGGCGCGCAGCCACGGAGCCCCCACGCACTTGTCCTCGGTTCCCCCGAGCCGGGGCCAAGAAATCAGCTCCTCGCCCACGGGCTGGGCGTCCAAACGTCCACGCCGCGCGTAATCGAGAGGTTCGGAAAGATGCTGTGGCCCATTTTAAAACAAAGCCCAATTATTAGCGCTCGGTGGCTGTTTCTGCCGGTCCAGTGTCAGATCCTCTGAGCGCTACAGACAACCGGCACCCAAAAGAAGCGTAGTCGGAGAGAAAGGCACCAGCTCTGGAGCCATTTGACCCATTTTGAGACCCCTCCCTCCCCCCAAGCTCGTTCCTTTCCTGGCTGCGTAAGCCTGGGCAATGCGCGGGGTCTCAGTCTCCTCTTCCGTGAAATGGGGCTAACTATGCGTGCTTGGTGATTCTGCACACGGAGCGCGGCGGGTCGCAGGGACCTCAGTTCCGCGGTCTCACACCTCCAGGACCCCACCTTCTCGCGTCCCCCGCCACAGCCTCGGCCCCGGCCCCGGCCCCGCCCCGGGGACGCTCGGGCTCCACGCGCGGCGCTGGCTCCGAAGTGCGTCACCGGCACCGGCCGCGCTCCTCCGGCGGCCAGGGCGAGGCTGGCACCGGGCCCGCGCAGGCCGGGCCAGGGGTGCCGGGCCGTCTCCGGGGCGGGGACCCGGGCGTGGAAGGCGCTCCAGTTGCGCGGCCCTCGGCACGCTGTGGGGGGCGCCCTCCGCGGCGGGCAGTGCGCCAGGGACCGGCCTCCGCTGCCGCGGGGCACGCGAAGGCTACACTTTCCCTTCGGCCCCCCTCGTTTCCTCCCGCGCGGCGGCAGCGGAGATTTCCTCTCGGGGAAACTGCGCGGATCCTTCCCAGGGCTTCTGGCCCCGCCCCGGTTCTCCGCCCCCTCCCCTTTGCTGGGCAGCCGGTGCTGGCCCGCGCCGGGAAGGAGGCTCTGGCAGCCGAGGCTGGGGAGTGGCGGGGGGCGGCGAAGCCGGCTGGCCACCAACTCGCCCCGCCATGTGACGCTGTTCTCCGCCCAGCGACCCCCCGCGCGCCCCGGGCCCGCGCCCGCGCTCCGCAGCGCCGCGCACCATGCTGCTGCCGGGACACGCGCGCCCGCCTCCCGCGCCTCAGCCCGCGCAGCATCCCGGCCTCCGCAGGCAGGTAGAGCCGCCGGGGCAGCTCCTGCGCCTCTTCTACTGCACTGTCCTGGTCTGCTCCAAAGAGATCGCAGCGCTCACCGACTTCTCGGGTAAGAAGCGCGGTCTCTGGCCTTGCGCGCCCGGCGCCGCGGTGCGCCCAGGTGAGCCCTCGGCTGGGGGCAGCCGCCCGAAGGGGGCACGGCCAGGTTGGATTAAAGTTGGGGCGCGCTCATAGCCAGTTTTCTTGCCTGGTGTGAGCCGTTGGTATATATAGGTGGCTGCGTCTGGGGTGGTGGCAGGGGAGCCCCTCTAGAAGGAAGGTGGGTAACAGTATTTGGAGTTTCTCGCCCCGCTGTTGACCTCGTCAGTTTCCCGGCATCAGCGACCCAACTCTGAGGGATGCGTGTCCTCTGGAGGCTCCCGAAGCTGAGCCCTTTGCCGCGCCCAGCGCTGTAAAATACACGTGTTGTGGTCCGACGAGCTGCATTTGGTTTACCACCCGCGTAGTCCAGGTGCGCCCCAGCCAGCCTCCCAGGTGTCCACGTAATGAGACTTGCCCGGGAGTTACCTGACCTAAAGTCTGCGCCGGCAGGCTGGGAGGGAACCCCGCGGGGACGGGAGGTCCGCCAGAGAAGCGGTGAGAGATGAGCAGAAGTTTACCGAACAGAGAGGAGACTGAGGGGCATGACTTGATCGCCAAAAGGTACCAGCGTCCCCCCTCTCCAGTCCCAGTGACCCTTAAACAATAACGACTTCCTTCTCCCGGTAAACGGTGAGGCTTTTCTTTCCGGGGACTCGGACCAAGGCTCTGGCAGCTGATCTGAGGTAGTTCTGGGGTTGTAGGTGTGGCGCCGCAAAGTGAAAGAAGTTTCTGGGTTGATGATGGCTATAGGAGCCGCGTTCTTATATTACCGCTGCCCTTGCTCAGAGTCGCAAACGTCCTTGCAATTGTAACAGACATGGGTCTCCCTCTGACCAGGCTGGAGGCCTTCAGCCTTTCCCAGCCCCTGCCCGGCCCAGGAAGCAGCTCTGAATCCCACTCTACCCCTTCTCCGGGATCTTCTGCCAAGTCCAGGTTTTGCATATCACGGCAGGGCCCTGCCAGCAGGGTCTTTTGCAAAATAATCATGGTAAACAGAGTCACTCCTCAGCCCTGTGTGTGCAGTAGACTAGTACATGGCAGAGAACCCTGGCAAACCAGAAGCTGAGTTGAGTTTCTAGTTTACTTACAGAGAATGTCATTGTTAGCTGAGAGCCCTTAGGTCAGAGGTTCTTTGCTTTGAATATTTAATATCAAGGCAGTGTTTCTACCTAAGCAGAGGAAGCCAAAATATGCCTATTTGGCAAGCAAACCGTGGTCCTTAAAATCGAGCACCACAGCATCAGAATGCTGTGGATTTTAAATGTGCTGGGGAAATGCTTTTGAAGTGTTATTGACTTTTTTTTTTTTTGGTAATAGAACTTTCTTGGCTGCTAGAAAAGTCCTGATTTGCTGATTTAAGCTATGGAAGAGCAGTTCTGAATTCAGCTACCGTCTAGCTCTGAATATGGTTAAGGAAAGAAGTGAAAGCAGACAAGCTTTTTGTGTGTGTGACATCATTGCAACTGAACAAATATTGCTTTAGGTAAATTGCAGTGTAACCATTAGATTGTTTTCCCAGATTATAGACACTTTGCGTTTGTTTCTTCAGTGAAGCAATTGTAATACTTGTAGCGGTCTATAGGTTACCACCCAAGTTTAGAATTTTCTGTGTGTGGCAGCTGTTACAGAGGGTGAGCAAACCTGAGCTATGGAACAGGGACGCTGCATCCTAAGGGAAATGGGTGCTTTGATACATAGATGCTTTGGTACATGTTCTTCTGAATTATGTAAATGATAAAAGGAATTTCCTTTTGCTTTTGGTGTGAACCGGAATTCCAGGGTTTAAAACTTCCTGAGCCAGCAGTAGGTAGGTGGTGATATTGCCAGGTCCATCCACAAGCAGCCCCCATTTTTCTTCTGGTCAGCCCTGCCCTCCAGAGATCTGAGGACTGGGGAGAGAGTGCCAGGTTGCCTTTTTGGGAGAAGAAGAGAAAAATAATGTCCTCCCAAACCAGAGACACATTCAAGTTTAAATTTGAATTCTGTATTGTGTTGGCATCAGAGAAACATGAGAAAAGGTCCAGGGAAGAAAGATGAAGTCTTCCAAAGTTGATTAGTTTCCCTTGAAACTTAACGAACCTTTAGGGACCCCCTAACCATGTGATATACGGCATCAAGGAAAATTCATAAGCTCCAAAGATAGTCTGAGTGTTGGGCTGAATGTTTTAGTCAAACCAGTGGATCCTGATCACATAATTCCAGCACCCCCTCCTCCCCCAACACCCAAGTCCTCAAAGCCTGATGCCTGCTTTCCCGGGGACAGGCGGTCCTGTTCCTTTTTATGAACTTGGAGGGGTGTGTGGAAACCAGTGCCTGTAAAGAGACAGTGGACTCTCTCCGATGGAGCTTTACAATAGCAGAGCACTGGAGAACGGCATTGGCAATGCAGATGCTTGTTTTCCTAAAAAAGGGAAACATCAAAAACTGAAACGCGGGGGAGGGGGGGAGGAGGATGGAGGGACCTTGGGACCCCTATACTCTGTGAAGAAGGGGATGGAGGAAAGATGGTATAGCCATGTGAAAGAAACTGCCAGCATATCGGGGGTCCCAGCCATTGTCTGTACAGTGTAGGGCCTCCAGGGAGATTAGCAGGGCAGAGTTTTGGAAAGTTGCTTAAGCCTTTCTCTTCTTTGCAGCTCTTCCTTGAGCCTTTTCCTGGGGCTGTCAGCTGGTGTAGTTTTCCTGGGTCATTGGGTTTTTGAGCCCTGGGGATTCCAGCATCGGGTCTCACTCTTAATAAGCCAGAAGCTGTGTCTGGCTTCCTCCTCCCCCTCCACGCTCGTGACTTGTGCTAATCACCTCCAAGCCTGCTGGGAAACAGGCTCCCCAAACACCCTCTTCTCTCTCATCCCTGAAGATATTGAGATGCTGCCAGCGACCACTGGAAGGCTATCATCACTGCATTAAAAACGGATCCCAGGAAGACAGGAGCATTTCATGCAAAATTAGTGCCTCTGATCCTTAATCCCATACTCAAATGTGCTTGGCTGGCATCCATTTTCCTCTTTGGGATGGAGTTCTGTTCTTTTGACTGCATTCCCAAATTGAGGATTTGGCCTGAGAGGTCCAAACTGATCATTGATTTTTTTTTTTTTTTAATAAAAGTATAATGTCAGCATCAACTTTGCTCAAAGAGCACGGCAGGGGTGAAGGCTGAGAGGAGAGAGAGGTCCCACTTGGGGTTCCAGCCATAAAAAGTGAAGGATCCTCTCCATTTTGCCCTGCCTTGAAGAGTGCTATTTCAATGTGTCTCTCAACTTAGTTTGCACGTCCCTCAGTTTTTGTTCATTTTTTGGGTGGTTTTACTCTCTGCTCAGAGCAAGCAGGGTCTTTTCTTCTCTCCCTGCATCTTCCCTTTCTCTTCTTTCTTCTTAAAGAAGTTCAAAGCGATTGATGGGCTGATGGGGAGGGAAGGAAAGGGTGAAAGATTGTTCTAGTTCCCACTTGGATTCAGAGAAAACTCCTGACTTTTCACAAAGTAGTCGTGACCTATGTCTACACGTTTGGTTTTCTCTAGGGCACAGAGTGCTGAATGTGGGAAGCAGAAGCGAACGGAGATGAGAAGCAAGGAGAGTGGGGCAGCCTTTAGGGCCAAATGTCCCCAGACCTCAAAGAAAGGTCATTGCATGCTGGAAGGGGGTCTCTGGGTTGATGTCCTCTCCCCGCCATCAGTAGCCCAAGCACGAAATAGTGCTTGTTACCAGATCATTTGCAGCCTAGCAAATGAGCCCGACCCTAGCTCCTTATTTCACTGGCCAAGAATGTCAGAATGTAGAAAAATAGTAATTCAGTTGATCTTGGGGCCTCCGGGGTGGGACCCAGGTCCTGATGGAGTCCATTTAGGAGCGGTTGAACCCTTCTGTTCTGTTTAGGTAAGCAGTGAGTCTCAACCCTGGCTGCACATTGGAATGGCTTGAGTCTAAACAAATGTGTGGGTGCTCAAGAAGCACCCCAGGGCTTCTGATTTAATTGGTCTGGGGAGAGCCAGGCATTGATCTCTTTTTAAAAGCTCTTCAGGCAATCCTAGTGTACAGCCAGAGTTGAGAACACCGCTCTGGTGTTCAGAGGGCAAGGCTGCCTCTGCCTGTGCACCACTTCATCCACAGGCACACAGGCGTGACGGGGGGGTGTCCCTTCACCACCACCCCCACCCGCATCCCGGGCTCACCACCAAGGAGGTCAGGATTGTATTTTCCCAGCTGTCAGTTTGTCACTGTATCCCAACATACATGTATGCATGCACACACACACACACAGAGCTCTCCATTTTATTATGACTTCGTGTCACATCATCCTTTTATTCAGGAATTGTCTTCACTTTCAAAAATTTTATGGAGTGAAAAGCCAGCTCGTAACCAAAGAAAAACAAACCCAATGTCTGAAGGAGTTGTCCGGCTGTCACAGAAGAAGAGAGATGAAGAGCAAGCATCTGAAACTGTTAGTCTGTTTCCATGGAAAGTAACTACATTTGAAAAGTGTTCTGCCATCTCTTTCTGTAGCAAAGAAGAGGAGTCTGGGCGAGCAAGTGGCCCCATTATTGATGGCTTTGGTCTCCCAGGCACTTTATTGGAAAGGGCAGCCTAGCAGCAGTTTCAGAGAAGGAACAGAAAGGAAGGGAGTAAAAGTTAACACATAAGCATGGTGTTATCTGATTTCATCCTCATAGCAACCTTATGAGGTAAGTATTAGTCTCCCTTTACAGATGAGAGCCCAGCCTCGGAGAGTTAACTAACTTGCCCAAGACCACCTATCTGGGGAGCAGAGCAGAGGCAGACTCTAACAGGAGCCCAGGGATGGGGCCAGGTTGGGGGACTTGGCCTGAGTGGGTGCTGAGTTGGGGGGCAAAGCCAGAAAAAAAAGGAGCCACAATTTGCCTAACCTTTCTAGATAGTTCACAGAGTGACTGCCACTGTTTCAACTGCCCGCTGAGTAGACTGACCTTTTCCCATTTCTTCCTTTAGCATCTTTTCATCCCACTCCATCCAAAGCAGGTGCGTACACAAGGCAATCCAGTGGATGTAGGAGAAAAATGTTACAACTTCTGTTCTTTTCTATTTGTTTCTTTTCTATTCTTTAAAAAAGGAGTTGTTTTGCTTATAATTTACATATAAATTGTTGAACAGTACATAACTTAAAACTAAATGTACGTATATTGGAGAGATGTGTTCTCAAAATGTTTTTACTGATAGGATTCGTGATTTTAAAAATTTGGAGGCCACTGATCTTCTCAGCCATCCTGTCAGCACCTTTAAAATTCTTGAAAAGGCACCACCTTGGGGGTGATGGACATTGAAAGACAACTGCTCCCCTCTTAGCCACCCCATCCCCTCCGTTGCCCCCTATCCCAGTTCCACAACTGCTAGTAAAATTTAGAGGCAGGATTTGAACCCAGTACTTATCTGGTTTCAAAAATCCATACTCTTGTCATTCGAGCTAAGTAATGGGGGTGAGGACACTGTGAAGTTTATGATATTGGGTCGCTATTTTAATAAGCTGGTGTGTTTGTATCCTTCTGGGAGGAAATAACGTTCCTTAATAACATAAATCCTAAGATTTTAGTAACAAAAGGAGAATCTCAGATGGGGGCTGACCAAGTCACTCTAGTCTGTTCTCTCTGAACTTCTCCTTCCCCTGGAGGTCCTCATGCTGCTGCTCCCCCTCGCTGGCCCCTATGTGTGCACCATCTCAGTTAAAGCTCTGCCCCAGGATAGGCAGTAACTTCTTTGCTGGCTTCACTCAGCACAAGTAAGAGAAGTTGGTGAGTTAAAAATGGTGTTACTGTATCAAGCACATAAAGCTCTGTGTGCCAGACACCGTTCTAACAACTTCATGTGGATTAACTCGTCTAATCTTCACAATCCTATGAAGGGGACACTATTATAATAAATTGAAGAAACCGAGGAAAAAAGAGACTAAGTAACTTTGGGGATTGGAACCCATGCAGCTTCTCTAATACTAAGGTGAATAAATTACAAGTCCTTTGGAGCAGCACCACTTCTGTAATGTTTTTATCTCTTGATCTACCATAGTCAAATCTTTGCCAGGACTTAGAGATATTGTCCGTTCCATGTCCTGTCTAAAGATAGCACCATCTGGCCTCAGAGAACTGATTACCGAATAGGATCTGAAATCTGTTTCTGGAAATATGGTAGAACTGGTGTTCTGAAATTATTTTCCCAACAGAACACCTAGAGCTGCTGAATAAAATATAACAAACACTCTTTAAATGCATGAGCAAGTCACTAAAAATGAGACACATTCAGGCAACAAAAATGAAGACTGACCAGGCAACCAGAGAAGTTAGCTGGCTCTGATCCTATTGCTACACTGGGGTCTTTTAATGGTCTTTACAACCAGGACTTAACAGGTACATGAGGGCAGGAGACAAGGCATTAGACCAATGAGCTGGAGAAATTATTCAGAATGCAGCAAAAGAGGTAAAGATACAAAAAAAAGTTTATAAGACATGGAGTATGGAAAGAAGGTTCAACAAAATCTGGTCAGTGTTCCAGAAAGACAGAATAAGGAAGCACTCAAAATGTTTGAAAGGCAACGCTCAAAGTGATAATACCTTGGGATCAATTTTCAAGAATTGATGAAAGATTCAGATTCAAGCATCCCAAGCAAGATAAATAAAAATAAATTTATACCTATTATATTAAAACTATAAAATACTGAAAAAAAGTGGCAGTCTTAAAACAATCAGAGAGAAACAATGTCATCTATAAAAATCTTTGCCAGAACAACAGTCAGAAGCCAGTGAAATATTTTCCAGGTTTTGGAGGGAAAAAAACTGTCAGTGCAGAACTTCATACCCAGCTAAACTATCTTCAAGAGTGAGTGTGAAATAAAGACACATTTACCACTAATAAATCCTTACTGAAAGAACTACTAAAGGATGCACTTCATGAAGAAGGACACTGAGTCTAGAAGGAAGGACTGAGATATAAAGAAAAGAAATGGTACAACTTCTAATGCATTTTACCCACATTCTTCGCTCTGTTTTTCTACTTGTAGAGTGCCATCTCCTTGCCTTGAGAGAGGTGTTCTCTAAGACATCTTGTCCTTTTGGCAGCTAAAGTCAGGAGACAGTTTTCTGACCCAGTTGAGCTCTCCCACTGACTTATGACTTCCAGCCCTGAGGTACCCAAGACTCCTCCCCAGGGGACCATCAGTTTCATGGTGATTACACAATGGGAGTTCAGTACCAAAGAACAAGAATATTCTAAAATCTTTTAAGTACCAGATGCTGTGCTAGATATGATACAGGGCTACTCCAAAGAATCAGTCCCAGCCTGGGGAAGCTTCCTTCTCACTGGGTTCATGGATACACAGATAAAACAGTTTGAGGGAGGAATAGTAGATTTGGCAGGTCACATTCCAAGTGGTACCCAAACCACAAGCTTGGAATTGAGGGTTTAGTAGTGTGTCCACAGACCTACCAGACAACTCTTCCCATACGTAGATTTTACACTTCCATACCTGCCCTTCTGGACACCTGTATCACTTGCTCCCTCAGGCCCCTGGAATTGATTTTCTCCTGTATTAACAAGTTAGAGAGTGAAGTGATGCTTGGGGTTCCTTTCAATCTGAGAGCCGAGTTTTCCACACACAGAGAACAAGGCAATATTAAAATTCAGGCCGCTGAATCTGCAACGTATGTTTGCAAACTGTCTGATTTCATGTCTGCCTCAGATGTCCTGTGAATACAAATTGCCTCATTTGGGGTTGGAGGAGCAGGGAGGAAGAAACCTAAGAATGATCTCCAAAACAAATCTTTAATTCGGATGAGTATAATAGAATGTAATCCTGTTTCAAGTCTGTCAGCATTCCTTTGATGATTACAAATGAGTCCCTTTCCCCCTGCAATGTGGGGGAATAATCTGGGTAAAATAACCCTTTTTGTCTGCAAGGGCCTGTGTGATGCTTTCTCGTGACAGCTTTCAGCGTAGTGTTTCAGTCTGAGAAGAGCACTATGCTACGACATCCTTTTTTCCTTCCTCTTGACGTAGAAGATTTTCCTTCTTTTTGTGCTCAGCGGCTTCTGAAGCTCTCAGGCTTAGAAATCATAAGTCATCAGACTCTGGAACAAGAGAGACCCAGCTCACTGGGCCTTCTTCCCTCTCTGCCTGTTCGACAGGAGACAGGTGGAAATGAGAATGCATGATCTTATCTAGAAGGCCAATTTGTACAGCTTTTGAGGGATACGCTTTGAGGAATGCACACAATTTTACAGTCCCTTTTCTATTAAAAAAATATGTACACCGAACCCACGTTCAGGCTTACACACCTCTTTTTGTCAATTTGATTGTGAAATGAAGGGACAGTCGTTTTTAAACACCTTCCTCTATCCTCTATCCTCCGAGGCCTGAGTGACTAAACACACCTTCCAGAGCACTGAATGCTTTGTGGACAGATCAGACACGATGCAAAGACCCAGCGCCATCCGTACCTTGGGTTGAAAAGGACCCTCTATGTGGACTTGGTTCTGGAAGGCTGTGGAGAGTTCCACAGAGCAGGTCTGTGGTCTTGCCTCTTCTGCCTCTTTGAGTTTCTGTGTTTGTTGAAACTTTAGAATTCACGTGCAAATCGGAGATCTCTTCTGATTTCCTTTTGTTTTTAAAGCTACATGCCCTACAGGACTATTTTTTTTCCCAGAGTTATTTTTAAATAGTGTTATTGCTCCCTGATGCCATAAATCAGCACCTTGAGGCAAAAGGTCTGTCCCTGTCTCAGACTGCTCTGTTCTTCTGTGGCTCTTCAACGTGGGTTGAGTTATCGATATTCACCAAAAAGTGCCATGTAATCCTATGGTAGATGGCAACCTTCACCTGATGAAAATGTAGCTTGGCCTAAGGTTGAGTCTAAACCAGTGATTCTCAATCCAGGGAGATTTTGCCCCCGAGGATATTTGACGATGTCTGGAGGCAGTGTTATTTGTCTCAACTGGGGTTGCTACTGGCATCGAGTGAGGAGAGGCGAGAGTTGCTGTTCAGCATCCCACAGTGCACAGGACAGACCCCACCACGAAGCATGATCTGGTCCTCACGCTGGAGTTGAGGAACTCTGGGCTAGACCAGCAGGCTTGTCTTGTTTTATTTTCTGCATATTTGGAATCTGAGCAAGGTGGAAAAATTTTTAAAAACCAAAGTGGAGTCTGGAGTACCTAGAGACGGCTCTGTGGCATTCTTCTTCAAGGCTTCCGTTCCTCGAAGCCCAGGAGATGGAAATCCAGCCACAGCTGTGCTTCTACGAACCCTCTCGCCCAGTGGGTTTGAATTCAGGCTTTTCCCCTCCTCTTTCCTCTATGGAACTTGCTTCCGTCTTTGACCCTTTTGCCCTCCTCATTTCAAGCTGAATGTTCACCACCATGAATGTCAAACTAAATATCGCTCTGAGAAGTGTTCAGACTTGAAGTCGGTCCCTCGCTCGCCATGCAAGGATGCCTTTGCAACACCTCTCAATTATTTCACAACCTCAGTGAAACAATTGCATGTCGGGGGGGGGGCCAATTTGATTTTGAAATTTTGAAAAGGAGAGAGAAGAAGTCGTTAAGCCTGTGTGGAGATCCGCTTTTCCTCGGGGCCTCCCGCTGCCTCACGCCACATTCTCCTCCTCTGTTCCTGCTCCCATCCCTTCTAGTCCTCTCTCTCCCACCCTCAGCCACCTCTGCACGCCCACATGCAGACGGCTCCTGGCGCACACATACACACACATACACATACCCACTGATATTTCTGTGAAATGTTGTGTTCACCTCTCTGTGCTGCATATTACACCCTCTCTAAAGACACAGGTTCAACGATGTTTCCAAGAGTGCTAACTGGCATAATGAATCTGCGTAGTGATGAATCCGTGCCACGCTGTCCACCACTCTATGCTGAATGTTATATACTTACGAGCGCACATTTGAAGCTTATGTGGTGCTGGGCTCCAGCATCTTGGTAGAGCCCACCTGAGTAGAAGGAGAATCAAACAGATTCCTCTGAGACCATTGCTGCCTCCCCTGCTCAGAGGCCGCCAGACCAAAGGACAGCCACCCACTGTCAGAGCTTGTCCTCCTCTGTCACCCCTCTCTCAAACAGGTTGCAACTCTAATTAGAATATTTCTTTCCTTCTGCCCAACGCAGAGAAAATATAATATTGTTTCCAAAAGAGTGAGCAGGGGCACCGGCAGGAACGGGTGTGCGGTGTTTCTACAGTTTCGTGACTCAGTACCTCTGAATCTCCAAGCATTTTAAGAGCTTTGTCCAAAAAAAAGGTCCATTGTGTGGCTCTTGGCACTGAAGAAAATAGCAGGCCTGTCAGAACTCCGTTTCAGATTTAATTTTAAAGTGGGTGATGCAAGAATGCCGTCCACAGAGGGCCTTGCTCCTTTCTCATTCCTGCCCATGTGGACATGATAGAACCAGAGGGTGCAGAATGGGTTCGTATTAAGAAATCGACGCATCTTCCCTTGACACCCTTTTTATAAAAAGTCATCATTTTCCTAAGCAAAGAGTAGTATGTCTTTAGAATGAGTATGGCTTTCTGCAATAAAGTAGAAACTTATTTGATTTATACATATGTGTATGTAGATATATAAAAAGATGTTTGGCTATCCATGTATCTCTCTCCCTCTGTATATATAATATATATATATGTTATATACATTTTCAGAGCATTTTCTTGCAAGATCTTAAAAGACATTTGACTATCCATCTTTCTCTCTCTCTCTCTGTATATATGTATAATGCATATGTATAGTCAGAGCATCTTCTTGCAAGATCTTAAAAGATATTCGACAGTCCATCTATCTCTCTCTGTCTGTATATATCTAATATATATATGTTATATATGTATTCAGAGCATCTTCTTTTGAGATCTTAAAAGATATTCAACTATCCATCTATCTCTCTCTAAGTATATAATATATACCTATTCAGAGCATCTTCTTGCAAGATCTTAAAAGATATTTGTCTATCCATCTATCTTTCTTTCTATGTATATATATTCTATATATACATTCAGAGCATCCTCTTGCAAGACCTTACTTCTCTTTTTTCAATACAATTTTGAGGATGCAGGCCTAGACACATTATTGCTTTTTCTAAATACCCTATGCATCCAGTATTTACTTCTGGGTATAGATGTTATAAAAATAAGCAGGAATAACTTTTTTATGAAGTTGCTCTTTCCTTGTTTTTTTCCCCAGGACATTAAATAGTGAACAGTGATTTTTCTCATCACGTATATATTTTAATGTAGAGTATGCATTCTGTCCTCTATGTCTGCCTTCTCTTGTTAATGAAGATTATGTACTATATATTTTTTAAGAAAGAACCGAAGCATCACGTTCAACCCCCGGATCCAGCTGAACGGGGAATAGGTTATAAGCTTCTGGGCTGGGAAAATTTCTCACAGTGTTACCGAGCACCAGCCCACGTGGTGGGAGTGACTTTCTATTGGATTCTATTGGACTTTCTATTGGCCCAAACCAGTCATTTGGTTCCTGAGTCCAGCGCCACTGGTCGTCTGCAAAAATACCTCTATTTTCTTCTTCCTGGTTTCTAGAAAACTCCCTTGAAGACCGAGACAGTCACTGAATTTAAGAGGCTTTTTTTACAGCAGGAAATTCAGCGCAGAGACCCCATACACAACATGGATGGCACCAGGTTGGACCCAACATAAAATCGGTCCATGGACAAGATCAGTCCCTGGAAACAGAACACAGATGAAACCCACCTCAGCTTTCCACAGTCCCAGGTCTGTTATTGTGAGGAAGCCCTGACCAAAGGGAATGTCTTAGTTAATCGCTCCTGTGCATGTGGCTAAAACACACACACACAAAAGCGAGGGGCCTTTCATCCTTAGAAGACAGTCAGACAGCGCCATTTGGAGCAAAAACAAACTACAGACTCTGTGGAACCTGTGGAACCTTCTGGAACGTGACTTGAGTCTACTCTGCACCATTGACCTTCATTATCCACACATTCTCTTCCTCTGGGAAGGTAAATTATTAGGTGGAGTAGCATCTGATATATTAGTTGAAAGCTTTACTTTATGGAATGTCAGACGTTCGTGATTCAGTCTCACAGGTTGGGTTCAAAGTGCAGTGTTGAGTGTTTGGTTGTAAATTAATATAATTATCATTGTTGTTCAAGTGCTGCGAGGAGTGGACATTCCCTGACAATATCTGCACTTCAGGAGGCTGTGGGGAAGGGTGAATTGGCTGGAATCACAGAAGCCTGAGAACCACAGGGTTAAGTGATTCTCACTGAGGGTATTTGGGGCCCAGGGCTGATGCCATTGCCTATCCTGCATCCTTCCTCCATTGGGGGTTTTTTTTTCTTGATTGGCACCTGAGCTAACATCTATGGCCAATCTTTTTTTTTCCTTCTTCTTCTCCCTAAAGCCCCCCAGTACATAGTTGTATATTCTAGTTGTGGGTCCTTCTGGTTGTGCTATGTGGGACGCCGCCTCAGCATGGCTTGATGAGCGGTGCCATGTCCATGCCCAGGATGTGAACTGGCAAGACCCAGGGCCGCCGAAGTGGAGCACACGAACTTAATCTCTCGGCCACGGGGCCAGCCCCTCCATTGGGTTTTAATAATATTATCACTGGGGAATAAGTCACAAAAGGACAGTATGCAGACTTTAGGACAGAGCCATCCAATAGAAATATGATCTAATGTACATATGTCATATTAAATATTCCAGTGGCCACAGGAGGAAAAATTTTAAAAAAGAGGTGAGACAAATTTCCCTAGTAAATTTTACTTAATCTAGTGTATCCAAGATATTATCATTTGAACGTTAATCAATATTTTTAAAATTATTGATGAGATATTTTATATTCTTTTTTGCTTATGAAGACTTGGAAATCTAGTGTGGATTTTACACTTACGGGCCATCTCAGTTCAGACTGGCCACATCTCAAGTGCCCAGTAACCACGTGTGGCGACCATTCTGAGCAGTGCAGTTTTAGAAAGTTGAGCAGAGTGGAGAAGTCATTAGAAGTTTAGAGTGGGGCCGAGGTTGAAGTCTGGGATCAGGGGGAACCTGAGGTCTCACCTCTTAGTGAGGGCACCTTAGCCCGGTCAGGCCTGTCTCACGAAGGGGCCAGTGGCAGGTGCCCCAGCTGCTCCGTGGGAGCTTGGCCTCCCCAGCTTGCATCCCTGCTGCTTGGAGGAGGGTGGTGCCCTCTATCTCCCCCAGCCTCTTTACCAAGAACCCTTGCAGAGTTCAGTCCTTGTGCAGGGAGTCACCCAGCTGTGACAGAGCCAGCCAGCAATACCAGAAATTGATCGGCCCTACTATCCCAGATCCGTTTCTGCCACCTGGACTTCACAAGGATTTCAGGCTGTCATCCTGTGCAAACCCACTGCAGGGCATGAGGGCCCAGGGATGCAAGAGTTATTGAGCTGTGCATCCCCCTCCTGGAAATGCTCACTTCACTTCGAAGGCAGCTCTTGGTTGGCCTCATCCTACAGTGGAGGGAACCCAGGCTGGGCACAGGTAAGGGATTTGCCGGGATGTCTCCCAGCTTATTAGTGGCAGGACCAAGATTGGACCCAGGACTCTGCTCCTGTTTTGAGTCTCTGCTGCCCCCCAGGATCAGTCTTAAAAGGAGCAGACATGAGGGGCTCAGAAGGACCCCAGCCTGGAGCTCTCCCTTCACCTGACAATGTCACGGGCTGAACTGGCTGTTTATTATTCCTCTGGGTTCATGCCAGGATCACCTTTGGGAGCTTTTCCAATATGCTGATGTCTGGAGCTTCACCCCAGGCTAAGTGAATCTGAGTCTCTAGCTAGGGGCCTGGGCATTGGTATTTTTAAATCTCCTGAGGTGATTCTAATGTGCAGCCAAGGTTGGGACCTGCTGGAATGCATTGCACACTTTTTATTCTATCTATATATCCACTGAATATTAACTATTTATTATTATTTTTCCAGACACAGAAAATTTGCAAGAATAGTACAAAGAACTCCTTTATACCTTTTACCCAGATTCCCAAATGTTACCATTTTATCACATTTGCTTTATTCTTTCCTAAGTTGCAGACGAGATGTCTTTTACTCCTAAACACTTTGGTGTGTGTTCCTTAAGAACGAGGACAAATCTTACAAAACCGAGAACAACGATCGAAGTCAGGAAGTTAACCCTGTGTCAACACTGTTGTCTACTCTACAGAACTCATCCAGATGTCACTACTTGTCCCAATAATGTACTTTAGAGGAAAAGAAAATCCCAGCTCACGCATTATTTTCAGTTTTCCTGTCTCCTTAAGTCACCTCGCATCCTAGAACAGATGCCCAGTCTTGATCTTGCATGATGCTGGCATTTTGGAGGATTATAAGATGATTATTTTATAGAATGTCCCTTCATTTGGATTTGCCTGATGTTTCTTTGCAGTTATGTTCTTTTTTTTTTTTTTTTTGAGGAAGATTAGCCCTAAGCTAACATCTGCTGCCAATCCTCCTCTTTTTGCTGAGGAAGACTGGCCCTGAGCTAACATCCATGCCCATCTTCCTCTGCTTTATATGCGGGATGCCTACCACAGCATGGCTTTTGCCAAGCCGTGCCATGTCCACACCTGGGATCTGAACTGGTGAACCCTGGGCTGCTGAGAAGTGGAATGTGAGAACTTAATCGCTGTGCCACCGGGCCGGCCCCCGCAGTTATGTTCTTAGGCGTTTGTGCAGGACTGTCCCAGCTGTTATATTGTGTCCTTCTCGGTGCATCGCACTGGGAGGAACGTGATGTCGGTCCACCCTGTTCCTTTGAAGCGATCTTTGATGTTCCATTAAGGGGCAGCTCATGCCTCTTTTAGAAGACAGATGTCACCATCAGCCATGCTGGCACAGATTAATTGGCCATTGTAGTTAGCAGTTTATCTAGCAAAGCTCTCAGGGTTTTGAACTCAGGATAAACAAGTCTTAAAAGTGGAAGAGGGGAAAGAAGGAAAGGTTCTGGAAGCTGGAACTTTAGCAAAGGGAGCTGATCCAGAACAGGCGCCGCCAACGTTGCTTCTGGTGTTGGGATGAAGGGACAGGAGAGCATTCGGTCTGGAAGGGTCTTCAGAGGAGGGAAGGAGGCGTGGAAGAGAGAGTCTGCTTCCCTGGGGCTTTGCTGAGAGCTACTGCTGCCTACAGGTGTGCTTTAACGATTTCCTTTTCAGTCCTCCATCTAAAACGGAGCAACTCTCTTTCTAAGCTTTGGCCCACCTCTCAGCTCCCATTGTCTCTCCCTTTTGGGTTGTTGACTTCCAGATTATCCCCAGAAATCATTTCTGTTACAATGATGCCCGGGTGACACTTGCGGTAACTCGACCTGTTGATTACTATTGCTTGTCTCCAGATCAGAGATGATTCCGACCATTTCAAAGAACACTAGGACCACACCTGGCCCGAGGCATCCACTTTGCTGCTGGCTCAGAAGACCTTTTTACTCCACAGATTGAAACTATCATTTGTTTTAATAAGTTATCAAAGCTCGGTTTTCCTTCTGCGTGTGTGTAGGGAAGGGGTTTCGGCTGAGGTCGAGAAGGGGATGGAGTTTATTTCTGTCCACGTGGTACATCAGGCCCCCTGCGGCCCCTGAACGGAGGAAGACAGGGCAGCGAGCAGCTCTCCCTCTCTGCAGTGCCGTCAGTATTCCTGCCCACAGTTGTCTTTGGCTCATTAACACGATGTGTCATCCCCTTTTCTTTGTTCCCTCTCTTTACTTCATATATTTACCTTCTCCTGGGCTGCTGAGTGCAGCTGGAGAAACGTCACGTTGTTATGGAGATTGTGGCCACAACAAATTTAAGTTCCCCAATCTCGAGTTGTCTCTTCCTCATACCTTTGAACAAAACAACCAATGGAGGTAATGATAATAAAGATAAATATTTATATACAGCTAACTTGGACATCCTCCCAAAGAAGAGGTGTTGGAGTCTTAACCCCTGGTACCTGAGACCGTGACTTTATCTGGAGAGAGAGTCTTTACAGAAGTTATCAAGTTAAGACGAGGTCATTAGATGCGGGCTCAGCGAGGAGTCGAAAGAAAGATTTCTTGGACTCTCAAGGTCTGGCAGTAGTGCTCTTTTATACAGAGAATAGCATGGAGTAGCATGGGGACAGGACCCATGGGCAATAAGAGCTGCAGCATGGGGACAGGACCCATGGGCAGTAAGAGCTGCAGCACGGGGACAGGACCCATGGGCAGTAAGAGCTGCACTGGGTTGAGGGTAGGGCTAAATTTATAAGGCATAGGTATGTGAGTTATTTCTTTACAAGACAAAGGAAAGATCATGAAAAAAAAATCGTTAAAATGGTATCAGTGCAGGTGGGGTCTGGTTATCAGGTGGTCTCATAACTTTGGATATGGATAAGGTTGGATCAGGTCAGGACGTCCTTTACTTCCCAGAGGATGACATAGATCGGTATGTAGGGCTGGATGCCTTGGACTTCTCTCCCTGGGGAAGCCTTGCCCCTCATCTATTAGGCTTGCCCTAACCCAATATCACTGTCCTTATAGAAAGGGGAAATTTGGATACAGAAACGCATACACTGGAGACACGCCCTGTGCACACTGGAGTCATGCTGACACGAAGCAAGAAACTGTCAGAACTAGGAGAGGGGCCTGGAACATATCCTTCCCCAGCCTCCAGAACTGTGAAACAACACATTTCTGTTGTTCTAAGCCACTCAGTTGGTGGTACCTTGTGACAGCAGCCACAGGAAATTAGTGCAGGCATTCTGAGCATTTCACATATAGTAGATTACTTAATCTTCATGACAATCCTCTGAGATAAGTAGTGTTATTATTATCTTCATGTAATGGATGGTCATCTGAGGCACGGAGACCATGGGCAATTTGCTCAAGGTCTAATAAAACCCCACTTTCATAAAGCCCCAAAATCCACGTGTTCGGGTGTCCCTGCTGCCTGAAGCTCATTGTCACCTGATTGGCTCCTGCTCTTTCTTCAGGCCTTGCCTCCCACTTGGAAGCCCTCCTCACCGCTCAGATGGGTCAGATAATTGCTGTTATTGTCCCCCTCACCACGTACACCCCCTGTGCTTCCTCTGCCACAGCATTTGAGATCACACTAAGCATCTTATAACAAAATGTAGAGAGAAGCAGTAAGCAGTTCCTGCTTCATTTGGCATCCTGGACTCGGCGTTAGGGAGGAGCCCCTCGAATCTGGAGGAGAGACTCTGGACCAGAAGTGGGAACAGGGACTTGCCCTGGCCCCCTCACCAGTTGGCTGTGTGACCTTTCGTGCAGCCGAAAGTGGAACTTCCCTGGCATCTCAGAGAGCTGTTGTGAGGATAACAATGAGCTAGGGCACGGCGAGGCTTTTTTTAAGGGTTGAAAATTGTATGAAAAGAGTATATATATAAAACAGAGAGAATGTATAAAAATGAATAATTACATTTTTTTAAAAATCAAAGACAAAGTTCTGCCACATTGAGACTTGTTCTGCTGGTAATCCCAGAAAGCATTTGTGCATGTTTGAATTATAGATAAAGAGTAACCATTTGGAAAGCTAGCACTCATGTGGATATATAAATCCCACTCTATTTCATATAAAAAAACACTTGATTCTCGTTATTTGAGGTAGTTACATTCTCTGCAGTCACTGCTTTATAGCACTGAATTGGCAAATATTGAACCATTGTTCCTAGGGAAATGGATAACCTTGTTGTATGTGTGTTTCTGTTTGAAGACATGCCGGTATTATGATTTATAAGAAGTATATATATTTGGTCACTCGGACGACCAAAATATATTTCAGATATATTTGGTCTTCATCCACAGTTCCTGGCTCACGGCTCCCAGAACCACTGGAATTTCCTGAGAGATAAGAGCAATGGGAGCATCATTTGTTATAATATTTGGTCTCTTGTCATTAGTTCCTGAAAATGCTTCGGGGCCATAAAGGTGAAATGGGTGTCTTGTTTATGTTACTGAAGGTGACTTTTGGACCCCACTCAAGCCTGGGGGCTGGTTGCCAGGAGAAACAACCATGTGATTAGAGGGGTGGAACTTTCACTCCCACTCCTGACTTCCAGGGAGAGGAGAGGTACTTGGGGTTAAATTGATCTCCAATGGCCAGTGACTTGGTCAGTCACGACTATGAAGTCTCCATAAAAATCCAAAAGGACAGCTCTTCAGTCCCTTTTTCAGAGAACTTACACATTGGGGAACCAGAACCATTCCATGTGCCTGGGCCCCGACTCCACGAGGATAGAAGCTCCTTTGTTCGGGACCTCATCCTACGTACCTCTTCATCTGGTCATTGATTTGTACCCTTCAATATCCTTTGTAATAAATTGGTAATCTAGAGGGTAAATGAGTTTTCTTGAGTTCTGTGAGACATTCTAACAAATTAATGGAACCCAAGGTGGGGGTCATGAGACCCTCTGATTTATAGCCAGTCGGTCAGAAGTACAGGTGACAACTTGGACTTGGGATTGGCATCCTGAGTTAGAGGGGGTCATTGGAAGCTCCACTTTGTAGCTGGTTGGTCAGAAGCACAGGTGACAACCTGGGCTTGCTGCTGGCGTCTGACGTGGAGGGCAGTCTTATGGGACTAAGCCCTTTCCCTGTGGAATCTGATTTTGTCCTCGGGTAGATAATGTCAGAATTGAGTTGAATTCTCAGATGCCTGCTGAGTATCTTGAGAGCCGCTTGTTGGTGTGGGGAGCCCTCTGTGCACACACACACACACACACACACACACACACACACACTGGAATTGGGTCCAGGAACCCTTTTCAGACACTTTATTTAATATATATTGTTGATTCATGAACACTGAACAAGGCCAACAGCACTTAACTCGTGTCTGAATGAAGCTTCCGGAACACATGTGCTTTCTCCATAAGGCCATCACAGCCTTCTTGGGCTTAGGAATCCTGGACCGAGCTTCAGGACCATGCTTACGTCCACTTTGTATAACGAAATCATCAACACAAAGCACAAAAACGTGAAAGGATAGCATCAAATAGACCATGAAAAGGATGCTTGTTTACGTTTTGAGAGCTGAAACAAGAGGGTGAAACGTCGCCTCGTTCCACCTCAGCTGGGACGTGCACGTTGGGCAACGCAAGTTTTTCACCACTCCATGCATCTCCAGGAATGGCCAGGAAAGCCCCAAGAGTATTGATTTGGGGGTGACAAATAAATGTTAGCAAGTAGACAAATTTGCAAACATAGAATCTGTGAATAATGAGGCTCGGCTATATATACTAGTGAAGCCGGGTCTAATTTTCCTCTGCTGAACCACGCAGATGGCCAGGGACCAATAGCTAGAAAAAAGACTCGTGGATGGTGGTGAAAGAAAGTAAACATAACAGGGCTCACAGGTGAGGGATGTAATTAGTCAGTTGTCACGCAAACGGTTGTATATAAAATAAGGTCACAGACCAAGACTAGCAAGAATGAGGGCAGTCAGAAGTAACGAGTGTAAGCAAAGGCAGGATACAGAAGAGTAAATAAGGAGTTCAGAGGCCCCTGGGGCCATTCAGTGAAGCTGAGACCACTGGAGAAGGTTTAAACCACGCCCTGGGAAGAGCGTGCCAGGGACTCAATTAAGGGTGCATATAAAGATTGAGGCCAGGCCAGCCTAATTACTGTGTGGGCACCCATATTTCTTTACATTTATCAGACTCGCTGTTTCTGTGCAACACAAAGGAAGAAATGCTGTTACTTTCCCTAATTCTAAGGTGAAACCAAAGAAGTAGGAAGCAGAATGAGCTGTCCAAAATCCTCCGGTAAACCAGTGAGGGGGCTGGAACAGATACAGCCGGTCTCCCAGCCCGCTCCTAAGCCTAGCCTTTTGGACGCGCTGTTCACATTTGCTCCAAGTTTTCGAAACTTCCCCACTCCGGTTTTGTTAACTGCTCAGGGAACAAAGCATGTTTGGTGAAAAGTGCAGCAAAGCTGTCCTGTCCCCGGCCCCTAAATCTGATCTTTTTAACCTTCCAGGTAGCTTTTTTTTTTAATATTTTATTGTTCCTTTTTCTCCCAAAGCCCCCTCCGGTACATAGTCGTGTATTTTTAGTTGTGGATTCTTCTGGTGTGGGACGCCGCCTCAGCGTGGCCTGTTGAGTGATGCTGTGTCCACACCCAGGATTCAAACCAGCGTAACCCTGGGCCACCGAAGCAGAGAGCGCGAACTTAACCGCTCGGCCACGGGGCCGACCCCCCAAGTAGCTTTTTGAGGTTTATAGTGCTACTTGCCAAACATCATGGTTCCTAAAGAAAAAAGGAAAGTTTCGTGATTATGAGCAGTGAAATCACTATGTAATTTTCCAGTTAACTGAATAAAGCAAAAAACGCATGCCCCGAAGCCATCATTTCTGCCTTGAACAACCCATGTGCCTTGATCGTCCTACACCTCCTGGAAGCGGGCGGACATGAAATGAGCAGCCTGGAGTTAAAAGGCTGTTGAGGGGCGGGGCGGGGAGACAGCACCTGTCCGCCTCCGCATCCCTGGGTTGGGCCTATTGGTTGGTCAGCTTCCCTGAGTGTTTCTGAGAGCCTTTTGTTGTCCATGGGGAAAGAGCCACTAATTTGGCCAATTGCAAGCAGAAACGATCAAGTGTAGATTTCATATCTGAGTTTTAAGTGCTGGTAAAAAGTTGCATTATGTTATCAAATGCACCGCGATCCTGCCTTCATCGCCAAGTGGCTCTGTCGTGTGGGGGTTTCTCTGCATCCCGAAGAAAAGCAAAAGTGTTCCTTTTAGAGGCTTGGGGAAAATGTGGATTGATCTAGTTACTTTTAAACTAATCTAATCCAGATGGTGTGTGCTGAATAACTTTCTGGGGTGGGTTGGTACCTGGTTACCAAACAAGGTGTTCGTTTTTATAGGATTTGAAACCTTTAGTTGAAAAGCACGGAGGAGCTCCTACCAGACCTGTTCAAAATAAAATAGTGAGTGTAATCATAAGATTGTAATTCAAGTCCAGCACAGCATGTTTAGAGTAATTTATAATCAATTGATTGATATCCTTCTCTCTCTCTCTGTATATGTGTGTCTAAATATGTATACATATGTGTGTATTATTACGTACACATATGTGTAAGTCTATAAATGTATGTAGAATATAGTGTATTATTGTGTTGTAAATGGGGGACTAAGTCCTCCTTGTGGGTCTTTAGGGATCATTCCAACATGGCCATGGAAATTACGCTCAGAGAGATGTATGAAATTAGAGGATTTGTTACACTCACAGGTCCTGGAGGAGGGAGACATGGCACTCCACGCAGGGGGCCATACAGAAGGAGCACCCAGGGGACAGCTCCCCCAAGCGAGTGGGGAGCTGAGAGAGAGGGCTGTGGGCAAGTGCTTTTGTTGGGGGACAAGTGGGGTATACAAGCAAAGGCATGAAGGGTTTTATTGGTGGTTTGAATGTCACTAGGTCACAGGGGAGCCGAAGAAGTGGAACTCTTGGCAGGGGCCAGCCTGATCACTGTGGTCACTGCTCACAGCCTGTTTGTGGGGATGTTGAGACACCAGAAAAATAAGGAGTCTTAGAAACTGACCATGCAGTTATACAGAGAGCTCTGTAAGGACGGGGTGACGTTGGTTGCTGTGAGGACTCATCAGAATCCGCTGCTCACCCGTTCGCCTCTGGTCTGCTCTTGCTCTGCTGGACTTCCTCCCTCTCACTCAGTCAGAAGCTCCTCATTGCCCTCCTACTACACGTCAGACTCTTTCTAGGGGCTGGGAGTGGAGCAATAAATAAAACAACGTCCCTACTTACATTCAAAAGGGGAGAAACCAATAGGTCTCCATGCAGTGAGATAGAGCAGCGTGAGGGCTGATGGGGCAGGAGAGGGGCTGGTTTGCAGAGCAGCCAGGAAGGCCTGTCTTGTAAGGTTACATCTGAACAAAGGGCAGGTGAAGCGGGGGAGAAAGCTGACATTTGGAGGAAGAAGGTTTCAGGTGCAGAGAACAGCCAAAGCAAAGGTCCTGAGATGGAGTATGCGTCACATTTTTGAGAAGCGAGAAGACCACCGTGGCTGGAGCCGACGGGGAGAATGGGAGGAGATGAGGTCCCGTGTGTAGAAGGGACCCCAGTCAGGTGAGGACTTCAGATTTTTGTTTGAGTCAGTTGGAAAGCCATATGACGGGTTGACGTGTGTAGACAAATGCTTAGGCAGACACAAGGATTTGAAATCCATGCACATAAATAGACACATGGGTATCCTCACAGAAAAACCCACTTAAAAATATATGTGAACCTATAGGGGAAACTATGGGGCTCGATGAATGGGAAGATCGGTGTGTAGAAAGAGAAAAGAAGGAGATGTTGGGAGAAAAAGTAACAAGAGATAATTGGGTAAGTAACTATCAGAAACCAGTGTTAAAAACAATAATTCCAAGTCGGGGGGAAGTGGAAAAGTTCTCTTCTATGTACATAGAAAATAGCAAATGGGTGCCATGTGGCACTCCCAAAGAATGAAAATGTGTTCATCTCTCAAGGCAGAGAAATCACAGAGAGAGCCAGGGGTCATTGTCACTTGACTTGTCAAACATTAGCAGCCAACTTCCGGGGTTATTTTTTCCATTATTGATTAGAAATTTGAGAGTGTTTTAATCACTTATATTCTGGAGTTCCTTTAAATGCTCTTGAGACAATGACAAGCATGGGAAGTTTGTGGGTTTTATGCTTTTGGAAATAGAATGTTTATTTGGCTTTAAGAAAACCAAGCAGATTTATTGTCAAAGGGTAGCTGAGTTTGTTGAGAAAAAGTGGTCAGAAACTGGATTTCCGCAATTTGTAGGTTCAAAAATAACATTAGAAGTCAGCCAACTTATCCAAATTAGCACTTAGCTGATTCCTTTCGAGGAGTGTTGTGTAAAAAATGCTTCCACGGCACCCTCAAACCTGGGGACAAATGATTAATGGCAAAGTCTCCATCATGTAGGTGAGCCCCTCTTTTGGGGCAGTTTTACAGAATATGAAAGAGAGCATTGTCTACTCTTTTACCAGATGTCTTTGTCCTAAGGCCAAACCAAGGCTAAGCTGGGAAGCAGTGGATTTGGGGTGCTCCTGCCCTTGCCTTCTTTAGGGCTCCCTTTTGCAGAGATTGGAGGCCCAATCGTTTTTCCTTCTGGTATACTCTTGCTCTCCTGAGGGACACGCCCTGTGTAAGGTGCCCTACTTATATACTATTTCTTATCACCTGCATGTCAACCCTATAAAGTAGGCATCAGTCTCCCATTTTACAGGTGAAGAAACTGAGATCTAAAGTGGTTATGCTCAACATAGCCTAAGAAGCATCTGATCTAAGGAGTTCCAAAGCCTGAATTCCCTGCCTCATAGCCGGTGGCCTCCACCTCTGTGCTTTGACACTTCTTGTCCAGGGCCAGCTCTCAGGAGCATCACACCAGTCTGTCCCATCCTGCTTGCCACATGCATCGGTATATGGAAGCTTGCCTGCCTATGAGCATTCCATCAGAGTCCACTAGTCTCTGCTTTCCACTTTTGCTAGTACAGTTTTTTAAAGTTAGTGGCATTATGGAGTGGTGACTGGTAGGCTAATTAATGAGGCCTGTAATCCCTTTTATCTCCTTGGTAATTTGACTCACTTCAATTACAGCTTTTTGGTAGCAGGATCTTAACTCAAAGAAATGGCTCCCCCAATGAGGATTGAAGGTCACGTGGAATGGTGTCAACGACACCATCACAAACCAGCGAGATGTGTTTTGTGAAAGTTTTTGGTATGTCTCAAAGA
Source organism: Equus caballus (assembly GCF_041296265.1). NCBI lineage: Eukaryota > Metazoa > Chordata > Mammalia > Perissodactyla > Equidae > Equus > Equus caballus. Next base: position 36,215,459 of record NC_091709.1, read on the forward strand.
CCTACCAGTTTTCTACTTGACAGGAGTACCAGTTGACAGAATGCTGGAGTGTTAGTCAGGGTAGGCTAGCTGCTGAAACCAACAACTCCCAAATCTCAGTGGAAAAACAGAATAAAGGATTGTTTCTTGCTCCTGCCGTGGTCCAATGTGATTGGAAAAGAGCGGAGGCTGTGCTCCATGCATTCGTTCAGGGACACAAGTCCTTCCATCTTGTGCCTCCCCCATCGTCTGGTCCTCGGAGTCTGTCGTTTTCCCTTCTCTCTACCATATGTGACAGTGTATGGGGAGAGACGGAGTGGAGGGTCACATAGGGGTCTCAAGGGCCAGGCCTGCAAGTGATAAGCATCACTTCTGTCCTCTTTCCATTGCCAGAACTTTCCACTGGCCCACTATATTGCAAGGGGGGCTGGAAACCATGCTCCTCCCTTGTGCTCAGGAAGCAAGTGTATTGTCGCTGCCCCATCTAGACTGTCAGTTCACCTTCTGTCCTCCTCTGGTTGGTTTTGAGACCAGGATCTGAGCTCATCACTTAAGAGCTGTAATAGCTACCTCGATCATCCCACCACTTGTGACTCCCCTTGAATATCTAAGAAATGGGCTAATGGTTCTAGTTGTCTTCATAATTAACCTCCAGATTCAACGTTTTCCTACCAGACCTGGAACCAGAGAAGGGGCTTAAACCAAGATCCAAATTCACTTTTTTTTTTGGTGAGGAAGATTGGCTCTGAGCTAACATCTGTGGCAATCTTCCTCTATTTTGTATGTGGGTTCCCACCACATCATGGCTTGATGAGTGGTGTAAGTCTGCACCTGGAATCTGAAACTGTGAATCCTGGGCCACCAGAGGGGAGCATGTGAACATAATCACTACACCACCAGGCCAGCCCCAAACTAAGGTTTAAATTCACTTTTTGATCGTAGTGCTCTTGGGTGTGTGGTGCCCAGTCTCGAGGCCTGCATCCGTGGTGGGGCCTTTCCTGCACCCTGAGCAACACTGACTCATGGCTCTCAAGCTGTGTGGGCTTTTGCCAATTCTCTAAACACACTCACAGACACAAAAGAAAGAAACACTCTTTTCTGGAAAAGAGCTTTAAACATGTAGAAACACCTTTGAGTCTTTGTGAATAAAAGGGTGTGGTCTCTTATCGAAAGCATTAACCTGTGGAGGGTGCCCCTTTATTTAAAAAAGCGGGGGAGAGGAAGCAAGGACAATACAGTTGAATTCCATTCTCTTCCCAGAAGTAAGATTGTGAAATTGGCCCCTGGTCATTAGGGGACTTCAGCGCACGGATGTGGGGCCAGCGACTGATGTACTTACAGCCTGTGCTCAGAGTCAGTCAGGCAACATCAGCCCTTGGGAAACCATGACTTTCACAGAGGGCTTCTGGCTTCAGAAAAGAGAGAGGAAGAATTTGCAAGCTGTTTGGCCTCTTCTAAATATTAATAAGTTTTTAAACTTTAATTATGTAAAAGAAGGAAAGAGAGAGGGAGGAAGGGAGGAAGGAAGGAAGGACAGAGGGAAAAGAAAGAGAAAGGAAAGAAGGAAGGAAGGAAAGAAAGAAGGAAGAAAGGAAGGGAGGAAGGAAGAAAGGAAGGAAAGAAGGAAAGAAAGAGACAGAGAAAGAGAAAAAAAGAATTTCCTTTCCCTCTAAGCTCAGCAGTGACATTTCTGGACCATGTGTCCTTGTCTCTGAGTTGACCATCCTACCATCGGTGCTCCGACTGGAGAGGGCTGGCTGGGAGTGTCATTTGATTTGCACTGCACCCATGAGAGCTCTCTGTAAATTCATGTTCCTTAAGGTTTACAGTACAATAGCAGTACCTTAGAGTTGCACAGTGGTTTGTGGTGAGAAAATGCTATGCCCATTATATCGTTTGATCCTCACAGTAAAACAGGAGGACACCAATGCTGAGAGGTGATGGTCACGTCCACACTCCTTAGTCCCCTTTTGAACCCTAGTCTCAGGGCTCTTAATCCTCCGCTCCCCTCCTGCTGCCTGTCCATCACCTGCCCCATGATGAGGATTCCGCAGCCCTATGGGATTCTGAAATGCCTTCTGAAATCGTCCAAGTTACACGCAGCTCTTAGCACTGACCGTGCCTTGCGGTGCTCTGTGAATGTTCCCTTATGAATGTTGTGCTTAACACCAACCCTCAGATGCTTCATGAAAAAAAAATGGGGGGCTGGTCAAATATGTATGAGAGATTCTATCTACTGTGTCTACTCCTCCACAGTCCCAGTGCACACTGGCATCTCTGGCTCTGAGAAGTCCTGCAGGGAAAGAACTGTGTTTACCTCGGTTTAACCCTTATGTCCCAAGCTTATTGTACCATAGAAGCTCCTTTCCTCCCTGTGTAACCCTCTTCCTCCCATAGAACACTTGGGGACACACTCCATCATTCTTTGAAAACGAGTCACTTACACTCTGGTCATTCTCTGGTCCCTGGATTATTTGTGTGTAAATGGGTTTTCCTTGTAAACGTGATGGGGATGATGATGCCCAGAATGACTTCTCCATGTCTTTCTGAAGACAGAGAAGCGCTCCTGCCACTCTTGGGGGTTCATTTCCCATGAATTCCTCACCTACCTTTGAAAAAGGAAAGCATAAAAGCCTTTATCTCAACTACTCTAAGATCTGCCCAACCCAAGCCTTTCAGGATGTTTCTTGAGGAAAGTTCTAGCCATGGCCGTGGCTGTAGGAGCTGCTGATACACAGTAGGGGATTCACAGGAAAGAGAGTGCCTTGGAGTTAAATGTGAGCTGTACCAAGGCCCCTGAGACATGAGAAGCTGATGAAGAGTCTACACCTTCGTATTTCCCCCTCTCTCCCAGTTTAACAAGGATCAACAGAGCATTTCTAGGCTATACCAGGCTCTAAGGACTGATTTCTTAACAGAGTGTTCACTTCTGCCTTCTTTCAGGATGGTACATATTTGCCCACAAATATAGAGTTAGACTGTGAAAACTCTGGCCCGGAGTATTAAGAAATAAAGCATTTTTGATTGATCCAACATGATGGGGCATTTGATCCAGAGAGAACCGTTAATCAAAAGCTGCATCTTTTACAAGAATCTCATTTGAACCAGCCAAGAAACCGAGGTGTGGGGAAGCTAAGTGCTATGGTCTCAGTGTTTGTGTCCCTCCCAAATTCGTGTGTTGAAATCCTAACCCCCAAAGGCGATGGTCTTAAGAGGAGGGGAACCTTGGGAGGTGCTTAAATCATGAGAATGGAGCCTTCAGGAATGGGATTCACTAATCCCACTAATGTCTTAGAAAAGAGAAGCCAGCGTTCCCTAGTCCCTTCCACCATGTGAGGACACAGCAAGAAGGTGCCAGTTCTGAACCAGGAAGAGGGACCGAAGCAGAACTTGACCATGCTGGCCTTCATCTTGGACTTCCAGCCTCCAGACTATGAGAAATGGATTTCTGTTGTTTATAAGCCACCCAGTCTGTGGTGTTTTGTTGTGGCAGTTGGAATGGACTAAGACACTGTGTGATGTGTTGACTCTACCCAACACGTTAGAAATGGTGCACGTGCTCATTGGGGAAGGCAGTCAGCACCCTGGAAAGGGCTTTAGACTGGGAGTTGGTCATCTATCGTCTGCCCTTTGTTCAAGGTTAACGTTGGCAGCAGACTCCTGTTCCACCATGGTTCCTGCCTTCACCCTGGGAGACATGTGGTCCAGAGGGCATCTTCCTTCTCAGCTCCTGGCATCCTCCTTTCCAGCAACCTTCCCCTCCACCCACCTCTTACACCCTCTTCCATGGCCACTTCCATGGACATTTCCATCACCTGCAACTGCTCCACCTCAAAATCACTTGGGGCACAAGCTCCTCCGTCTCCAGCTTTCTGGGATGATCTGACCTTGCTGGATCTCAGCAGGACCTCTATTCCTTTGGGCCTCTCCTGTGCTCATTTTCTGCCCTATATTTAGCTTGGAGCCTACAGCCCATCATTTCAAGCTCTCTCTTGCTAATACCCACTTTCAAATTTGGTTGACCTCAACTCACAGTAAGAAATATAATTCACATATGACCTAGGATTCATATGCATATATATTTATTACACACACATACATACATGCATAGGCCTCTTCCAAATTTAACCCAATCATAATTATTTAAAAATCTCACCCTGGACATAGGTTCTTATAACTCTAGCCCTATTTCTCTCATCTTCACCAAGTTGTTGCAAGAGTCGTGTATATAAACTGTATTCATTTCCTGTGGCTGCTGTAACCAATTCTCACATGCTTAGTGGCTTACGACAGCACAAGTTTATTCTCTTGCAGTTCTGGAGGTCAAAAATCTAAAATCAAGGTGTTGGCAGGGCTGCGTTCCTTCTGGAGGCTTCAGGGCACAATCTGTTTTCTTGCCTTTTCCAGTTTCTAGAAACCGCCTACATTCTTTGGCTCATGGCCGCATGACTCCCACCTCTGGTTCTGTGGCCACATCTTTTCTGACTTTGACCTTCTTGCCTCTCTTTCATAAGGACCATTGTAATTATATCAGGCCCCTCCCAGATCATCCGGGATCATCTCCCCATCTCAAGATCTTTAACTTAATCACAGTGGCAAAGTTCCTTTTACAAGATCAAGTTACATATTCACAGGTTCTGGAGATTGGGACCTGTGGACGTCTTTTTGTTGTTGTTAGTGCCATCACCTTGATTCTGACACCTGTCAACCCTGTGTACAGCAGAGCGGAACCCTGCCGGATCTTTTTTGCACCATCCTCTTGCCATCTGGTGCTCTATCAGACAATGCTCTGCTGGTATTCATAAGGTTTTCTTGTCTAGTTTCTGTTTTTTAAAGTTTGGCACCTGAGCTAACATCTGTTGCCAATCTTTGGGGTTTGGGGTGTTTTTCTTCTTCTTCTCCCCAAAGCCCCCCAGCACATAGTTGTATATTCTAGTTGTGGGTCCTTCTGGTTGAGCTATGTGGGACGCCACCTCAGCATGGCCTGATGAGCAGTGCCATGTCCGCACCCAGGATCCGAACCAGTGAAACCCTGGGCCACTGAGGCAAAGTGCACGAACTTAACCACTCGGCCGCGGGGCCGGCACTCTTGTCCAGTTTCTTTGACATTGGGCGGCCAGGTCCTTCTTCCTAGTTGGTCTTAGTGTGGAAGCTCTGCTGAAACATGTCCACATGGGTGACCCTGCTGGTATTTGAAACACTGGTGGCATAGCTTTCAGCGTCACAGCAACACACAGCTGCCACAGTATGACAACCAACAGACGGGTGGTGTGGTTCCTTGACTGGGAAATGAACCCGGGCCATGGCAGTGAGAGCACCAAATCTTTGCCACTAGACCACCAGGGCTGGCGTGGACATCTTTGGAGGGCCACTATTCTGTCTACCACATGAACCATCTTAGATTTCCTCAACTTTCACTCACTTTTCAACCTTTTCCAAACAGGATTCTGTCCCCACCCAACATCCCAAATGCCTCTCAGAATGGTCCTTGATGTCCTCCATGTTGCTGAAGGCAATAGGTAGTTCTGGTTGTCCTTCCTGACCTCTTAGCAGCTTCTGACACAGGAGGTCAACGAGGACAAAGTAGGGGAAGGCACCAGTGAGGACCATGAGCATTTCCTGCTGTCACTCTAGAGGAGCGTCTAGTTGGCTGAGGAAGAAGGTGTTTCCCTTGCCCTATAAATCACCCGTAGGCTCCACGGTGTCTACGCTTTCTTTATTAGTTTAAAAGTGTTGGTCAGATAACTGTAGGTAAAGATTTTTTAAACAAACATTTTTATTTACCTACCTACAAAAAAGTGCACAGATCCTAAGTGTGTAGCTGGGTGAACTTTCACAAATTAAAACCCGTGTCCAGCCTTCAGATCAAGAAGCAGAGCTTTGCCAGCTCACCTGAACCCCCCTCATGTCCCCTCCGTGTCACTAACCCCTCTCCTCCCAAAGGCAATGCTATCCTGGGGAGGCATAGGTGGTTTTTAAATGTTTTTCCTTTTACATTGGCTTTCTTTTTTAGAGCAGTTTTAGGTTCACAGCAAAGCTGAGCAGAAAGTTCAGAGAGTTCCCATATACCCCTGCCCTCACACAGGCACAGCCTCCCCCACTAGCAACATCCCTCCGCCTCCGAGTGGTACCTTTGTTACAATCAATGAACCTACATAGACCCATCATTATCACCCAAAGTCCCTAGTTTACATTAGGGCTCACTTTTGGTGTTGCACATTCTATGGGTTTTGACAGATGTATAGTGACAAGTTTCCATCATTATAGTGTCATACAGAACGGTTTCACTGCCCTAAAAACCCTCTGTGCTCCACCTAGTCATCCCTCGCCCCAAACCTCTGGCGATCACTCATCTTGTTATTGTCTCCCGAGTCCTGCCTTTCCCACCAGGTCGTGCAGTTGGAATCGTGCAGTAGGTAGCCTTTTCAAATTGGCTTCTGTCGCTTCGTAATGAATCGGAGGTTCCTCCATATCTTTTTGTGTCTTCATAGCTCATTTCATTTTAGTGCTGAATGGTATTCCATTGCCTGGACATAAGAGCAGGTTTTTGAAGAAGGAATTGGACTGAGTCTAGAGCAAGTTTTCCTGCTGACGTCTCCTTTTTGTACTTGCATCCTGTTAGGACTCATGTACCGGGAGGGGGGCTACCCTCTCCCCTCAAAGTGCCAAAGGGCCCGAAAGACGTCGAGTTAGTCAGTTCTGCACATGGAGCTTCTGCCTCCCGAGGATCACTCTCAAATATGACTATGGTATGCAGGGGGCTCGGGCTGAAGCACTGCACTTGTGTCGTGTTTTGATATAAATGGTATCACAGAGATCAGGTTCTGTTACTGGGGACAGACGGCATGACAGAGTGAAGAAAGTCAGGGCTCAAACCCAGAGAAGTTTCTTTCTCATTCATGTAACAGTCAGTGGAGCAGGCAGCTCTTCCCTCCGTGAAGCTGGGACCCAGGCCCCTTCCACCTTGTGGCTCCACGACCCCTGGGGCCTTACCATTACCTTCATCTAGCTAGAGTAACACATGGCCTTTGGACAAACCATAAACATTAAGCCAAAGTCACACTCCCAGAATTAATTGAACATTTTAGTCCGCTGGTCATCCAGCATGGTCCTGGGGAATGGCGGGGTGATGGACAAGAAAGTTTTAATGATGAGACTGAAAAGACCCAAGTATGGGGGTACCAGCCTGGGGAGCTTCTGGGTGGCCCTGAGTTCTCTGGTGTGGCTCATAACAGGGTTCTGAGATCTCACAGAGGAGACTGGAACTTGCACAACTCACGGCTTTAACAGGGCCCACCTATGTGTCCTGCAGGAAAACACTGACCTACAGGCCTTGGACCACCAAGGGGTCTCTGCCTGGCCTCTCGCGGGGCCTGGCGGGGTATGCCGTGTGAGTGATGATGTTGTTCCAACAAACAGGACCCTGACTCCCATGCCTGGTGCCTGACGTCAGTGTTGTTGCTTGAGTTAGGCTCTGCTTCTCTAAGTGCAGCTAACTCCAGGTGGCTGATTTCTTGGCTGTTCTTATGATGGTTTTCAAGAGCAGGAAGAGAAAAAGGAGTTGTAGTGAGAGACCTAAGGTCTGGATTAAGTGGGCTGGTGGGCGCTCCCGGACTTCATCTTCAGATTGGCAAGTGCGACCCCCCCCCCACGGCAGACCATCTGGATCCCTTTTCCTGTGACCTTCAGGGAAGCCCTGGGGCTGGATTGGGTACCTTCCGCAGAGAATTAGGGCTCTGAGAGGATTCTGACCCCTAACCGGGTATGACTGAAGTCTGTGTGGGAACTGGGGAGTTTTGAAACTGTCTTCCTCCACAGCCTCCCCCAACCCCCTGAGAGGCCGCAGGCTGCCAAACCCGGCTCCCACACACCTCACCGAAAAGTCCCTGGCTTCCCTCCCAGCCGCCTTGCGACTGACCTCACGAGGTGTGAGAAGGAGGAAAGGAATCTACATTTCAGATGAACCTTCCTTCCTCCCTTCTGAGAAACAGCCCAGGCCGCCCATGCCTGCTGGGCCATCCACCCGGCTCCTCAGAGCCCAAGGCCCATGTGCTCCTCAGGCCTGCTCAACAAGTGGCCGGGAGGCCAGCGCGGGGAGCCTGTATTAGTTTGCTGGGGCTGCTGTAACAAATGACTGCAAACTTTGGGCGGCTACAAACCACAGAAAGATGTTCCCTCACGCTTCCAGAGGCTAGAAATCCAAAATCGAGGTGTCAACAGGTCCATGCTTTCTCTGAAGGTTCTGGAGAAGAATCTCCTCTTGCCTCTTCTGGCTTCCGGTGGCTGCTGGCAATCTTTGGTGTTCCTTGGCTTGTAGCTGCATCACTCTAGTCTTCATAGGACTGTCTTCTTTGTGTCTCTTCTCTTGCTGTAAGGACCCGAGGCATGTAGGATTCAGGGCCTACCCTCCTCCAGTATGACCTCATCTTAAGTAATTATATCGATACCAGCCCTATTTTCCAAATAAGGTCACCTTCTGAGGTTCCCAGTGAACATGAATTTGGGGGAGATGCTGTTTGACCCATAATAGAGCCCCACCATCCACTCTGTCCCCTCCCTTACCCCATGCCGGGTGTCCTGGCTTGCCTTTCCAGGGCTGAGACAGTCCCAGGAGTGGTTTCCTAAAATGAAATGGCATCCCATTGCTCCAGGAAGGCCTGGCCCAGCTAGAGGGAGATCAGAGGACCTGAGTTTCCCTCAGGACAGGCATCTACTGCCCAAGGGACACCCACTCAGAATTTTTTCCTGCTTTATAGCGATGCTTCAGGACTTCTTGGCTCCTGGCCCCTCCCTTAGTGCTTCCTGAAGGGAAAGAGCCCTCGGAGCCTTCCAGTGGCCATCCCAGACCGAGGTTTCCAGCCCAGACAGGAAAACTGGCATCTGCCCTTCAGGCCCAGCTCGGGGCCTAGCTTGGTGTCTTCTCCTTGGGAGCTGCTAAAGCACCTCCCCGCCGTCTTCCTGCCTGACCAGCCCCTTCCCTGGGGGAGCTGAGGTCCTCCCGCTCCAGAATCTGTGGAGGAGTGGTGAGTTCCTGGGCCTCTTGTAACCCAGCTGAATATTTTCCAGGTTACCTAACCAAACTCCTGCAAAACCACACCGCCTATGCCTGTGATGGGGACCATTTGACTCTCCAGTGCCCTCGGCATTCTACGATAAGTGTCCAGTCGGCATTTTATGGGCAAGATCAGCAAATGTGTAGTGCCCAGCAGCCTGCCTCCCAGAGGGAAGACCGCTTAACCTGTATGGCACCCACCACATTGCAGGTATTGCCTTTCGTAGATGTTTTAAGATGATAAATTGGTTCTCTCTCTCTCTGTATGTATACTTATGATTACATAGTTCATTCTAAGTGAACCTGATGCATGAAAATCCACATTTATACAAATCACCAATTCTGCAGGAGAGCTATTATTCGCTTCTCAAAAGGATTCTTTACCAAACAAGTCTAAATAGAATTCCTGCTTCCCGGAAAGCCCCCTGAATCCACTTGCCTTAGGAATTTATTCAGAGGCATACTCTTCTCTGCAGTAAGGCAAAGTACAGTCATGCTGGGCTTCAACCTCCAGACCCACGGCCCCCATCAATACCCCAGGAGAGAGGGAAGGCTGTGGATTCTTTGGTGGGAACCACAAGGATCTCTGTGAGGCAGACATCTGAGGTCAGGATCAACTTCTTAGAGAAGGCACTCCAGGAAGGGAAATATTGATAAGTGTCTTTGTGTTTTGATGGTTTGCTTCTCCAGTTGTAGATAATCGTGTTATTCTCATTTCAACCTACTTTGGGCGGCCTCTGTTGATTCATCCTTCTACTGGTTAGTACCGGGTGGGGGGGGCGGGGAGGTGCTGAGTCATTCTTTTTTGGTTGCTATTCGGGAGATATTCGATATAGGAGGAGGTCAAAATTGATATTTCAATGACGATTGTAGCATACATTTGGCTTTCAATTATCCAAGAAACTTCTCCTCCACTGTCCCTGGCCCCTCCACATTTATAACTATTGGCCAAGACTATGGAGTCATTTGGATTTTTTTAATCCTCCGAAGTTCCGTATGAATCCATTGAAGTCAGGGTGGTCAGACTGTGCGGCAAATGTCAGTTTGATTTTGTCAATCGTAGGAAATGAGGGTGGAGAAAAATTTCCTAGGACGACTAAGGAGAAACGGACTTATCTTTAATGCTGTGTAGTGCTCCTTAAGGCCCAAAGAGGAGAAGCAAAAATAATATGATCATGTAAGGATGTTTCTGTTTCTCACACCACTTATTGCTTCCATCCCAAGCATCGTAGTATCTGGGTAGTCATATGATTGGTGAAGACACCAACTGGGTAGTCAAAAGAATGTGTTTGAATGAATCCCCTGGAGGAGAGACGAGATGTTGCTCCTGGAGGAGAGCAGTTACTTTCTTGTGCATCCCACGCTACCCGCAATCCTTCCCCTTGGGTACCACTCCAGGGCCCATATCCCTGTTGGCTTGCCTCATTCCTCACCCCGACTACCCTGCCCACCCATCCCTAGTACCCTAGCGGTCTGCTGCCCTCCTAGGTGCGTAAAAAGAATGTTGGCCAGTGCCCACAGGGTGGAAATGCCTACTTTCCAATGTGAAAGTATGAAGTCCTGGCACCTGGAACTCCAGGGTGTGGACACCACGATCCGTCTCCAACATGGTGCCTGCCTCTGCCAGGCAGCCCTGGGGGAAGAGGATGTTCCCATAACCGGGCCAAGTTAGCATTTGTGAGCACAATTCTGATGTGGTCTGGAGGGTTTGTTTGCCAGAAACATCCCCGTGCACTGCTCTCACCCAGAGATCAGGAGATTCTTTACTCTGTGTCTTTCAACTGCATTTGGGAGCTGAGGCATGAGGCTCCCTCAGAGGGAGGTTGCTTAACGTGGAGAGAACAGGTTGACGTCCGCACGGGAGCACCTCAGCTGATCCAGCCCGGGACTCAAGGTCAACAGGAGGTCCTCCTGTCTGCATTATTCAGCTGTAACACAGTTTGGAAACAGCCCTGCCTTGAGTTCCGCTCTGTGGTTATAACACACAGCCCTCCAAAGGCTGATTCATTTCACAATGACCCTTGGCCATGAGAATGTGCGCCGTCATCTGGGGGTCCTCGGGGTTTCCCTCCACGTTTTTCCTGATTTTATACACGTCTTCTGGGCCCCTGAGGTGACAGGTGATACCCGGTAGGGCCAGCATCCCTACAGAGATATTCCACCAGCTACTATGAGAACATGGCGACTCAGACAGTCTCGTGAATCTGCGCTAAATTCAGTCCAACAGTAATGAGTAGATTCTTGAGAACATTTTACTGTGCTTGGTGTCCTTTTGACCAAAACCAAGTGTAGGACCTCTGTGTTTGTCACGGGCGGGGCTTGTTCCATTTGGGAACCAGCAGAGCAGCAGCGAGGTGCTGGGTCTTTCTGTGGCCCAGCATAGGGTGGTCCACGAGCTTCCACAGAGCAGGTTCATTCACAAAGGAATGAGCAGCCTGGAAAAATTCAGGAGAGAGAGAGATTTGAAGGAAAGCCTTTAAACCAAATGTTCAACAGAAAGCCTGAGCATTCCACTAAGAAAATTGCTCCCCAGGGAGAAGTAGGTCCCCTGCCCTTGAGGTTGGCAAGGGTGGGAATCAGCTTTTTAGTCTTCCCTCGTTGGCCTGTGTTGGGGTTTGGGTCTCCAAGGCCTCCCCAAATGCTGAGCTCTCCTGTGGACTGTGTCGGGCTGTTTTGAAGGACGAGGAGCTGTGACTATGGTTCCTGGTCCCCACAGAGTCCCTTCCAGGCTGACACTCTAAGACACTCTGATCTTGCTCACAGCCCCTGGAGCCTCCACCATGTAGCTTTGCCAAAACTGTCAGCAGTGGTGCCAGTTGAGGGGAATTAGAGGCTGGTTTTCTGATGGGGACCTGGCACTCTTGGGTTGGATTGCTTTCTCTGGAAAGGCAGAGAGACAGGGAGCCGACCTGCTCACCCACGTGCATGTGCTTCCTGTCCTCTTACACACAGCTCATACCAGCGCAAAGGTCTTCCGTGTGCACCCCAGGCCAGGTGGGCAGCTGTCCCTTCCCCCTCAGAGCCCGGAGCAGCCCAGGTTTGGGGTCTCGCCAACACCGCATGTGGTTTTCAAGCCTATCCCTTTTCTACCCCTTCCTTTTAGAAGGTGCTGGACGAATGCCAGAACCAGCGGGCCTGCCACCTCCTGGTCAATAGCCGTGTTTTTGGACCTGACCTTTGTCCAGGAAGCAGTAAATACCTCCTGGTCTCCTTTAAATGCCAACCTAGTAAGTAACTTCTGAGGGGGACAGTGTGTTTGGGGTGTGGGTCCCTGGATCATTCACACCCCTGACAAAAATTCTCTTCCAGTTGGCGTTCGTCCAACTTTGAAACTCTTAGTAGAAATGTTGGGGCCCCATCCCACCCAATTTTTCAGTTTGTGTGTATTTGTGTGTGTGTGTGTGTACACCCACATATCCATGTGCATTCTTACGAATCCTTGAATTTTAAAAATCTTTCCTAATATGTGAAACTCAGTTGTATTGATGCCAAAAATATCAAGGGTGACAGGAGGCTGCCATTGCTGTTTTTCAAAATGAGGACTCGCTTCTCCTTTTCAGAGGAAGTTTAGCTCTGAGGCTGACCCTCAGCTGAAGAAAAGCTTGTTCTTCCAAGGGGGCCTGTGGTGGCACAGCTGCCACCCAAGCCCACGGTTTCAGATCCTTATGAACTGGTTTCTTCTCACTTTCATCTCCAGCAGGGGCTCCCTACGCAGTTTTCTTAAGGAGAAGAAAAGAGGAAGAGGACCTGGCTGATGCAACCTCTTTTATTCTGATTCTTGTACTTTTCTGCCTTGACTTTGGCCATTTCTAATGCACATCGGTTTGGTGATGAACACATTGCTGGCCAAAAATAATTGCTCTTCAGCGAGTAGGTCATGCGTCCAGGCCTGGAGGGTCTGCCTGAGAGAAGCCGTAGGTAATTGTAGCCTTAGAGGTTCCTTGAAAAACTTGTGGAAAAGAAAGCAGTGTTTTAGCAACGACATTTAACAAAAATGTAAGGAATAATAATTTTTTAAATTCCGTGCTCTCCCCCCAACACAACCATTTTCGTTTGTACATTTTGTTCTCTGTTGGTTTCTGCCTCTGGAGTCCGCATTGCCCCCACCCCTGGTGGCCCAGATGCAGGCAGTGAGTGAGGCGCTGGGACCACACACGTGTAACAGTCTCAAGTGCACATCTGCAGAGAAAGCCCTGGGTCCTTCCAGCAAATATCCAGGCTTCTGTCTCAAAGCCTTTCCTTGCTGCGGCCCAGGTACCTCAGAACTGCCCCTAGGCTCTGCCCCCATACTGTGCATTCAAATGCACACTCACAAGTACACCCACATACACACTCATTCACATGCATGTACACACTATCGTACACCTACAACACACACACAGTCACTCCTACATGCATACTGTCACACCCATATATCCTATTATACACGTGCCTGCTGTCGCACAAGTCCTCACACATGCACACACTCACTTGCACGTACACACAGTCACAAACACCCACAAGCAGGCCCGAACTTTGTAGAATAGCCTACCCCGACCCCCAGGAATTCTCATCACCTCCTGCCCCACTCAGTAGACTCTGGAAAATCACTTCTAGGTCTTCGCGTTCTAAATCACTTCCCTCCTGAGGCTGAATCTCAAAAACGACCACGCCTCTGGGCACGCCCTTGACTGCCTCCACTTGCCACCTTTTTCGCTTCCACCCTCCTCCGTGGTGAACAAGATAACCCCTTTTAAACTGGTCCTTGTTCAAAATGTTAACAATAAAACAGTTGGGAAGGATTAGCGATTCTCTCTGTTTATAATTTCATTTCAGCTAATGCTTATTAAGCACCTACTGTGCACAGAGGTTGGGCCAGGTGTTGGATACAGAGAGAACTCGTGTCTTCCAGAAGCTTCCTGGATGGCAGTTTCCAACGTTCCTTCATCCAGTGAGAGTGTACTGCGATCTTCACATAGGCGGTTCCTTCTCATCCTTTAGGTCCCAGGCCAAATATTATCTTTCTCCAGAAAGACCATATCTGTCCAGAAAACATCTAAAGAAGACCCCTGTGCCCTGGATACTGGGCAAGCAGCTCAAAGGAGGAATTGACCTTGGCAGGGGTTCAGGGAAAGCGTTCCTCACAAGCGATGGTGGAGCTGAGATCTGCAGGGGTGTGGGGGTCGGGCACAGAAAGAGCATTCCATCCAGAAGCCTATGGCCGGAGGGGGCAGCGGGCTGAAAGGAGCAAGCAGGAGCTTGGGCCGGAGGACTGGAGCAGGACCTGGGCCCTGATGGCCGCGGAAGGAGCTGGACTCTATCTGTGGGGCGGCATTTAAGCAGAGAGGGTGCTCGAATGGGGTTGGAGGCCCCTCTGGCTGCCCGTGTCTAACAGATGAGAGGGACCGAGCCTGGTGTTTTAGTCCATTTGAGCTGCTATAACAAAATACCGTAAACTAGGTGGCTTATAATCACCAGAAATTTCTTCCTCTCACTTCTGGATGCTGGGATGTCCAAGATCAAGGTGCCAGCAGATCTGATGTCTGCCGAGGACCCACTTCCTCACAGATGGCTGTCTTTTTGCTATAACCATACAGAGCAGAAGGGGCAAGGGACTCTGGGGTCTGTTTTGTAAGGGCATTCATTCCACTCATGAGAGCTCCGCCCTCATGACCTAGGTACCTCCAAGGCCCCACCTCCTAACACCATCACCTTGGGCATTAGGATTTCGACATTTGAATTTTACAGGGACACCAACATTCAGACCCGAGCAGCTTGTGTAACCTGGACATTGGTGACCTGAGTGAACCTTTCGTTGGGGAGGCGGCTCCTATGGCTGCTGTGAACTAGAGGTGGAAGTGCGGCTGTCCCTACATCCTCCTGCCTCTTTTCTGCAGCCCTCTCACCTCCTGAGGTTTTTCTCCTCCATTGGCCCCAGGCCCAGCCCCTGCATGACGCTCTGATCGTCCAGAGGGTCCACGGCTGCACCCACAGCACGCAGAGCCAGCTCTTGTCAGGAGAGCCAGGGCTGCGCATCTCTTCCCACCTCTGCCCGTGTGCAGGGAAGTCTGCCACGATGGGCATATTTATACCTGGGAAATGGGCAAACACTGCAGATCGGAGCTTGTTTGTGTGTTTGGTGTTTGGAGAGCTATTTCACCAGCAATCCTCACTAGAACTTTCTTTTCCCGGAGTGTGCACCATGCTTCACCTCCTCCATAAGTCTCATCCCTTCAGGGAATTTTGGTCTCAGTAAGGCTTCGGGCTTAGGCAGCTCTGGGGTCTTAGCCCTGTCTGCTATGTGATCGTGGGCAGTGCATGGAAACTCTCTGAGGCTCCAAGGCTCCATTGTAATGGAGCCTTGTGCAGAGAGCTCTTGCATAGAGCTCTGCATAGAGCTCTTGTGCAGACTGTAAATGTCCAGTGCCATCTGTAAAATGCCTAGCACAGGACCTGTGGTGGGGTTCAACTCAGTAATTGGTAGCTATTATTCCGATAGGCAATTCTTGCTAAACGTGCGAATGACTGAAAGGCAGTGATATACCAAGGGTGGGAGGGGTGTAGACTGCCCTGGGTTCAGGCAATAGCAGGGTGCACTGCCTAAAGTTAAAAACATAATAAAAGTGACTAGATATCTGGCTACAGGTTCCTATTGCCATGCACTGGCAATTGTAAATAATGTCAGTAATAAAATATTCCCATTGTGACAGATCACTCCCCTTGCCCACCTTTGAAAGGCCGCTGCTTTATGCAAATATGTCTATGTGTTATTAAAGAGGAGGAGGGCAGGCCCGGTGGCACAGTGGTGAAGTTCGCACCTTCCGCTTCTCGGCGGCCCAGAGTTCACCAGTTTGGATCCTGGTGCAGACGTGGCACTGCTTGGCAAGAAGCCATGCTGTGGTAGGCGTCCCATGTATAAAGTAAAGGAAGATGGGCACGGATGTTAGCTCAGGGCCAGTCTTCCTCAGCAAAAAGAGGAGGATTGGCAGTAGTTAGCTCAGGGCTAACCGTCCTCAAAAAAAAAAAAAAAAAAAAAGAGGAGGAAATGGCCCACAGAACTTGTGGCTATTGTCGTCTAAGCAGTCATGGTTCCACCTCTGCCCGGGGTCCTGTCACTGTCCCCATCCCAACCCACAGGGCAGTTGTCGACCCACTTCTAGAAGGCTGTCCATACCTTTTCTAATCTGGGACCGTTGAGCGCTCTAACCCAGCCCGAAAACAAATTCTCCTTCTCCAAGAAAAGCAGCAATTATGCTAGTAATCCTGTTGTTTTTAGAACCCAGAAATGTCACTCTTAGGCGACAGTGATTTAGCACATTCCCAAGGAACCAAGTGACTCAGCGTCACACAACAGTAATCCCAAGCTCGTAATGGGACACTCGCAGGCCCCTCCATTCCAGGAGATGCTTTGCCCATCATCTGGGGACAGATCGTGAAGGCTCTGCGGGTGGGCGTTGGCATGCTCTGGGTGAGTTGGGCTGGCATTGAGGCTGCCGTTAATAAATGGGCTTTAATACCCCAGAGGGATGCTGGCTCATAAATGCATTTCCTGTTGTGCCTTTAAAAAAAAGAAAAAAAAAACCGCAACTCTTAAAATTTAAAAAATTCTGATTAAAAAAAAAAGAAGAAAGAAACCATTCCTGTTAAAGAAGTTTCCAGTTTGCTAAGATAAGGCTGTGTTTTTGTCCTGCCTTCTCTCGCCCTCCTTTTTGGCAAACTCTATCGCTGGAAGGCATTCTTAACATTTTTTGGGATTCTCCTGGTTGGAAGGGTGCTTGAGCTCTTTTGGTGTCTGCCCATGCCCTCTGTTCAGCATCGAAGGCCGTCATTCGCTCTGGGGCTTTGAAGTCAGGCAATATTTCAGTGTTGGGGGGATTTTGGAGTTACTCATAAAATGCCCTGAAAAACTTGTACCAGTGCAGATATGACTCACCGAAATCAAACCATCTGATGTCAGAATTGGAGTCAGTGTTCTTTTCATTTAGAAAAAGAAAACAAAACTTTTCTTGGCTCTAAGTTTAAGCTGTTGTGTTAAGATTCCAGTTAGTGGATAAAGGGCATTCTAAACATTTGCTTAGTCACCGCTTCAATTTTCCCCCCTCTGATGCTTCCTTATGTGTTGGGGTACTCGGAGGGGGGGATTTTCTGAGCATCGGTGACCTGGTTTCTGCTCCGCACCTTTCGTTCATCTTGAATGTTCCCATCATCACGTGTTAAAGAACAGCCAAGGTTTCCCAGCACCGGAGCTGGTGGTCATCTTGAGATCCTCAAAAGTTTTCCTTCGTGCAGCCTGAAAGTTTGACCTCACTGTGGCTTCTCTGTCTAGGGTAGAAAGGGATGGGAATTTACAAGTTACAGAAAAGTGGAATTTCTATTTAGAAATTATTTTCTTGCGTGTTTTAAGTTTGGGGCTTAAGCATCATCGGTTCTAGGAGACAAGGTCCCCAAAGTTCCCATCGTCACCCTGATGTTAACTATTCACACCTTCCTGTAAGGTTCAGGTGGGAACTTTCAAATTGGTTTGATTGCAACCCAGAGTAAGAAGAACACTCTATGTTTTAGCCCAGCGTAACACACGTACAACTGAAAAGTTTTTGCTTTTTTGTGGGATGTTTTTGTTTTGTTTTTTTGGTGAAGAAGATTGGCCCTGAGCTAACATCTGTTGCCAATCTTTCTCCTTTTGCATGAGGAATATTATTCCTGACGTAACAGCTCTGCAAATCTTCCTCTATTTTGTATGTGGGATGCCGCCACAGTATGGCTTGATGAGCAGTGTGTATGTCTGTGCCCAGGATCAAAACCCACAAACCCCAGGTCACCGAAGCAGACCATGTGAACTTAACCACTACGCCACCAAGCTGGCCTCTAAAAAGTTTTTTTAAAATTATAAAATATTGTTTATCCTTTTTTGGTGTGACACACTTTGATATTTTCTAAACTATTCTTTATTTTTTAAAATTACTAGTCACAACTCATTAAATTGATTTCATGACCCATGAATGGGCTTCAGATCACAATTTGAAAAACTTTGGCTTGTGGTGTATCAGGGAGCTGGGATCAGCCTGCATCACTCATCCAGGAAAGAAGAGAAGTGAGTGCCGGCGTATGTGTGCGTGTGCATGTGTGCGTGTGTGTGTGTGTGATGGCGCGGGGGTGGGGTAGACTGGTTTCCCTTACTCTTGACACACTCTCCCTCTGCATCCCAGGCAGCCCCTGACGACCCGAGCAGCTCCCGTAGTTTAGCTCTTGTTTGCTTGTTTGGCTGAAAAATGTGCCCATGGTTGCCATTTCAAAGTAGAAAAAGCTAGGACAGAAGGTGATGGAGTGGCTAGCTTTTTTCATGATTTTTGTTTACGAAACGTTGATGGGAATGAGAGAAGTGCACATACAAATAAGTGACCATGGTCCCCTTTGTGTTTTGCTTTGCTTTTGCAGAGTTTCAGTGGCAGCCTAGGGAAAGATATTTATAACATAGAAGAGACAAGACTTAGCATCCAGAATATCTGAATCGCTGCTCCAAACAGTTTCCAAAAATTCAAAATACAACACGCAAAGGATATGAAGACCTGTTTCCTACATGGGCTGTTTTGAGTATTAAATTCACTGACCCTTTTAAAGATCTTAGAAGAAGATGGAGTTCAAAGGAAGTGCTCAATAAATATTCACTATTGTTATTTTAAAAATATCTTTATGGGGGTATCATTTACGTAGTATAAAATTTGCCCATTTTAAGTGTGCGATTCAATGATTTTTAGTAAATGTACTGAGTAGTGCGGCTGTCACCACAGTCCAGCTGGAGAATATTTCCATCATCTCAAAAAATGTCCTTGCCTCCATTTGCCATCATCCTCCAGTGTTCCCAGCCCTCAGCCTCGGGACAACCAACCTGCATTCTGTCTCTATAAGTTTGCCTTTTCTGGATATCTCACGTAAAGAGAATCGTACGCTATGTGTTTTTGTGTGTGTCTGGGGTGTTCACTATTATTACTTTAAAAAAATCAAATTTTATTTACTGAACATTTTTATTCATTAAATAGTTTTTCGGTACACTCTTTAAGAAAAACTGATATTTTCTTCAGCAGTGCATTTATAATGTCAACTCCGGATGACATTGCAAAGGGAAATTTTACTGTGGCACTCAGACGAAACAAACAAACAAACTTGTCACGAACTTCTCTGGGAACCACGTATGACCTGGTTCCGATGGTCCTGACCTAGGACGTCGCGTCAGCCCGAGCGGCAGCTGCTGCTGGTTCACCAGCTTTGGGGCCGGTTCTTTATCCTTCTCTGAAGAGGGACGCTTCACAGACTCCGTGACTTGACTTTCCCCCTTTCCTAGCAAAGGAAATAATCTGTGTTTATATCACCTCTTTTTTAAATACATACATGGGACGCTAGAACGTTCTGAAGTTGGGGGTGAGGGTTAACCGGGCCTCTGCAGAGGTTAACCTTCCATCAGGCAGCTCCTGGTCTTTACCTGTGTGGGTCCCAAGCTAACTAAAACTTAGGGAAAGGTTCCCTTCAGTGAAGGAATGTGGGACCTCAAGTTGGGAGAGAGAGAAACCTCCTATCCGCCAGGACCTCGCCCGGCCAGCCGTGCCTCCTTCCCCTGGCATCTCCCCGCCATTTGCGCTGTAGTCTAATTCCTGGGTCTTTGCGCTCGTCGATGGGCTCTCCCACCCTCTTCCTGCAGAGGCTTGGTCTTTCAGGGTCAAAGACCCCCACGGGCAGCCAGGGCCCCCCCGATCGTCCCTCTCAGGGTGCAGCTCCGGGGGGATGAGCGGCTGGGATGCAGGCAGAGCTCTCGATTCCTGCCCAGGGAAGCTGATGGTGCCGCCACTGTTTGTTTCTGCTTCAGATGAATTAAAGAACAAAACCGTGTGTGAAGACCAGGAGCTGACGCTGCACTGCCACCCCTCCAAGCTGCTCAACATCTACTCTGCGGCCTACGGCAGGAGGACCCAGGAGAGGGATGTCTGCGCCCCGGAAGCAGAGCAGCTCCCCCCCTTTGGTACATGTTTACGGGTGGCTATAATCAGGGTGCTTCTTCCCCAAGAAGGAGGCCAGCAGCGGCCAGTACGTGGACTAGAGGGAAAGTCGAGGGCTGGGGGGAACCACCCACCACGGTCAGGCCTCCTTCTTCCCCACATTCCCAAATCCGTCGTTCAGTCATTCCACACTGAACAGTTATTGAGTGACTGCTGTATACGGGGCCTTGTTCTAGGCGTGGGGGAGGATTCAGTGACCAACACAGAGTCTACATGGAGCTAGCTTTAGCAGTGGACAAAGGGGCAATGAGAAAACAGATGGTAAATGAGCTGATTGTTGTATTTCGGGTGCGGGTGAGCGCTAAGGAGAACAGCGTTTCGGGGAGTGTGCTCAGGGAGGACACATTCTATGCTGTGAGGGGCAAGCTGCGCGGACACTTGAAGGAGGAGAGAGAGGGAGCCTGCCCGTCCTTGGGGGGAACCAGGTAGAGAGAAGAGCCGGTGCGAGGCCCTGCGGCTGGACGCAGCCAGCGTGTTCTGTGTGGGGAAGAGTTCAGCGAGTCGCTGTTCTTAGAAGTCTGCAGTTTGGAGCTAAGAGACGATGGCCGAGATGCGGGCCTGACAGCGCCACCCATCCAAGTCATCCTCTATCATTATTACTATTATTAATTATTATTGTTATTATTATTGTTATTTTGGTGAGGAAGACTGGCCCTGAGCTAACATCTGTGCCAATCTTCCTCTACTTTGTATGTGGGATACCGCCACAGCATGGCTTGATGAGCGGTGTGTAGGTCTGTGCCCGGGATCCGAACCTGTGAACCCCGGGCTGCCGAAGTGGAGCACGCAAACTTAACTGCTACTCCACTGGGCCGGCCCCCATCAGAGATAGCTCTTTATATATATATCATATATACATATATCTTTATTTATATATATAGCATATATATATGTATCTTTATATATATAGCATATATATATCTTTATTTATATATGTATCTTATATATATATCTTTATTTATATATATATATATATAACGAATGAGAGAGAGAGATTTTAAGAAATTGGCTCACACACTTATGGTGACTGGCAAGTTTGAGATTTGCAGGGCAGGCTGGCCGGCTGGAAATTGAGGAAAGAGGTGATGTTCAATCTTGAGGCTAAATTCCACAGGACAGCTGGCTGGAAACCCAGGTAGAAGTTCTATGTTACAGCTCTGAGAAAAATTCCTTTTTCGGGAAACTTCAGTCTTTGCTTGAAGGCCTTCCTCTGATTGCTTGAGGCCCGCCCACATTATGGAGGGGGACCCGCTTTCCTCAAAGTCTGCTGATTGACATGTTAGTCACAGCTTAAAAACACCTTCACAGCAACATCTGGACTAGTGTTTCACCAAACAACCGGGCAGCACCATAGCCTCGCCAAACGGACAGTTACAACTAACCGTTATGCACCCCAATCTGTGGTGGTGAAACAGCCTGCTCTCCACCCCCCATATTATCAGAGAGGACACACCCAGCTGTGAAACAGCCTGAGGAGTTGCTCTTTATTCTTCAAAATCTCAAATGAGCTCCTTCATGTATTAAACTGCTCCAGTTTATTCATGGATCACATATGAAATTCTACATGAACTTTAAAAAGAAATTCATATATAAGTAATATCTTGGATGTGAAAAAGAGCATCTTGTGACCTGACTCCCCAGGCAAACTCTCAGGCAAGATGGGAGAGAACGAGAGAGCAGATCCCGGGGACCATGTGCCGCCAAGGCCCCTCGCCTAGCATTCTGGGAAGGAAGGCCCTTCTGTCGAGGGTGGACCGGGCTCTGGAGGGGCAGCCCTGCAGACCACAAAGGCAGGCTGAAGCGGGCATCCAGCTGCTCTTAATTAGATCTGGGGGGGAAGGCTCCCGTCCTAGCAGGCTCGGCTGCCAAACAGGGCAGAAAGGTACTTGTGAGGGTGGCTCCCCATTGTCAATGGCACACCCTCGGCCCGTGCCCCCACAGTGACCTGTGAATTCCTGAAACGCCATTCCCCCTCTCATATAACACCTGTGTGTGCAGTGTCTCACTCCCTCCTCCCTCATTCCTGGTGCTGCATTGAGTCAAGGGACCGTGGCCTGGCCATTGAGGAGCCTCCCTACTCCCAGGCTTGTCTTTCTCGCCAGAGTGGCTGGAGGCATCCTTCTAAAAGGCAGATCTGACCACTGCCCTTCTGAACATCCAGCTCCCCATATTATCTGATCTCCTTGGCTGGATAAGGGATGCTTAGTGATCCGACCCATTTCTGCAAAAAGGGACCCCAGTTTTTAATATTGGGGCAGGGCACCCCATTTCTCAGGCTTCCTAAGTCTCAGTTAGCCACGTGTGTTTCAGGAGGCAGCAATAAGTCACATCTATTTCAGCTGTTCTTTTGAGCGGACGAAGTGGGCCAGCCAAGTAGGTAGTTCTGTATGTAGAACAATGATTGACTCTCGGAAGCTCGCTGCCGTAGCTTCCTGGAAAATTGGACGGGAGTTGGGTTTAAAGGGAAAAGTAATCAGCCAAATAAAATGCTAGCAGACACTGTGGCTCAAAGACAGGTTTCCATACAGAGTTGGAGGAATCCTCAGATTGGCTCTGGTAACACAGTGAATGACCCTTGTTGACATGGAAAAGGTCTGTGAGTGGAAGACAGTGCCCCTTGCTTAGCTGTTCAGTTTGAAAAGCATGAGCCCTGGCAAAGTCACAAAAACAGCCTGCCCATCCTTCTCCCCTCCCTCCTGCCCTCACAGTCAAGTGTTCCTGTCCATTGCCCCGTGAGTACGCCTGAGGTTGGGGATCCAGCCCGTCTGCGTTGGTGAGCCACTGCCAAAGTGCCACAGCCCCCTGGCCTGTGCTCTGCGGTGGGAAGATGCTCCCAGGGGGGATGACAGGGCCCTTGAGAAGGCTCAGCTCATCTCATCACCTGGAGAGTGCCTGTTCGTCTCACCCCCCAGCCTCATGCAGAAGGCCCTGCTCTGTTCTCACCTTTTAGGCTAGCGCTCAAGGGCAGAGCCGTGCCTGCGTGCACAAGTACAAACCATGCGCTGCCCCTGCCGACACATTTCTCTCCATCGAACTGAATGCTGAAAAGAGTTTCCTCCTTGGCCCAGGTAAACTGTGCGTGAAAGTTTAAACTGCACTTGGCATGGGTGCCCTACAAAATCATGTGCTTATCCCTCTTGTATAAACAGACTTTCACATCACCCACTTTGAAAAGCACGCTCTTGACCCTCTGTCTCCCACCGGCTACCCATCCCCTCCCTCTGCAAGTCCTGTGGGCGCCCCCCACTGCGTCATTTCTGATCCAGCTACTTTGCTCCCAGCCTGCTCTGGGCGTCTTACCTGGACCATCTGGCCCCTCCTGCCTGATCTCCTGGCCTCCCTTCTCCCTGACTCCCTACCCTCCCTTAGTTTCTTCTTCACCCAGCAGCCAGAGGCATTTTATTTAAATTTCATCTGATCACGTCCCCTTCCCATGCCGCTTCCTAGAGCCGTCCACTTTGCCCATTGTAATTAGAGTAAGTCCAGTCTCCCAGCTGTGGTCTTGCCGGTCTCCTTCCCTCACTCTCTCTGGAGCAGTCCGCACCCATTCATACCCTGGGGTCTTTGCACAAGCTCTTCCTTTGGCCTGGAATGTCCTCGCCCCAGGTCTCTGTGTGGCCAGCTCCCTCTGGTCGTTTGGGAACCAACTCAGATGTCAACTCCGAGAGGTTTCCCAGGGAACCCTGCCAGCACAGCATTTAGTCCCTGCGGTCCCCTCTCGAGCTGTCCCCCGTTTGATCCTCTTCGTGACATGGAAATTGTCACTTATGTGTGTACGGTTCATCTCCCAGGAGAAAGTAAGCCCCACAGAGATGGTGTCTGTCCCTTTGCTGTGGAACTCCCGCAGGTGCCCGGCACCGTGTAGGAGGGCCCACATGAATACTGAGATGTGTGGATGAGTCAAGGCCCCTCGGAAGGGAGGCGCCCCCACTGGGCCCTGCAGGTGGACAGCTGCCGGCCGGGAATGTGGGTCTGGCTTGTCACAGCTTCCACCCGCTCATGAGATCCTGGAAACCCAGACTTTTTTTAAACATGTGAAATGTTCCAACTTTTTAAAACACTGGGCCAGCCAAGCAAAACATGCCTACGGGCCACATCCGGTCCATGGGCTGCCGCTGTGTGATCTCTGCTCTGAGTTCCCAGTCTTTACTGTGGCTCGGCCACAGCGCTTTGAAGAACCCTAGAACCGGGCCGGAGCTGGGTAAGATGGTTGCCTGAGGTCCGAGGGGTCGGTTCTCCCCGTGCGCCTCTGCAAGGTGGGGGTGTACTTTTCCTCCTGAGGATAAGCGGAAGTCTGGTGAAACCCCGGATGCTTCAGAGTCTGGTACCCCGTTGGGAGCCCACGTGGTGAAGACCGGTTGGGCCTCGGTGAAGCTCTCCAGGGTCAGGAGGCACAGCTGAGTGTGGCTTTAGCTCTCAGATACTGAGGGAGAGCATTTCCAGTTCTTTCTAAAAGATGATTATTATGGTTATTGTTCTTCTGCACAAGCACCATAACTACACTTAACAGAAATAAGAAAAAGATTCAGCCACAAATTTTACCCATCCGATGAAAAGATTTTTCTTTTTTAGGATGTTTTCCAAGCCCTGGTAGATGAGCAAAGAACAGTTTTTACATAATGGCAAGTCTAAAGCAGATACATTGGAATTCTGCTTTTAAATTTAAGTCTGTATCATGGGTATTCTCCCATGTGGCCCACATAATCCTAACAATGTCAATCACTTCCTAACATCTTGTTGAAAGGATATAGTACATAATGTACTTAACCATTCCCTAGTGGCTGGATTATTTCATTGTTTCTGATTTTCAAATATTATAAATAATGTATAATGAACTTGTGCTTGTAGCTTTCTCTTTCTTCTGGATTATTTCCTTAGGATACATTCCCAGAAGTTTTAGACCAAAAGAGGTCATAGCCCTGGGGTCGGCCCGGTGGCACAGCGGTTAAGTTCGAGCTCTCCGCTTTGGTGGCCAGGGGCTCGCCGGTTTGGATCCCAGGCGCAGACCTATGTACTGCTCATCAAGCCATGCTGTGGTAGGCGTCCCACATGTGAAATAGAGGAAGATGGGTGCAGGTGTTAGCTCAGGGCCAATCTTCCTCAGCAAAAAGAGGAGGATTGGCAGTGGACGTTAGCTCAGGGCTAATCTTCCTCAAAAAAAAAAAAAGAAGGCGTAGGCTGGTTTACAGGTCTTCATACATATCACCAGAGTTCTTTCCAAAAACTTTTTGTACCAATTTATATGCGTAAACAGCGGTGCACAACTGTGAGTTTCCCTACAACGTTGGCAGAGTAATGGATGGTTTTTCTTCTTGTTTCCAATTTAATAGTTATAAAGTGGTCTTTCTGTATATTTTTTTATTTGCCTTCCTTTGAATATTAATGACCTGGGACATTTCCCATGTTTTTGTGGTTATTGGAGTTGCACACATTGTCTCTCGAGGCTTTGTCCTTTTTTTGTGTTGGGATCTTTATTTTTTTCATAATTTTTATGAGCTCGTCATAGAGTAGAGGTATTAACCCTTCACCTGCTTTTTCTGCTGTCGATCTCCAACCCCACAGTATATTTTTCTGAACGTGTTGTTTGGGTCTGTTATACAGGGCCAGCTGCTCTTTCAATTCTGTAGACTTCCTATGTAGGGTAAGTTCAGGAGGAAGGAGCTGAGTGGTGGTGAAGAGGGGGACGCCCCAGGTGGGAGTCGGGACCTGTGCGTGTGAGCCCCTGAGTCGTGTGATGCCATCATGCTCCCACAGCATCCTCAGGGCTGCCCGAGGCCTGGCTCTCAGGACCAGCTCCTACTGGGTATTCCCAGGGTGTTGGATGCTCACACCTGTCCTCAGCAAGGCTCTGAGTCTTGGCCCAGAGGAGGGTGAGCAGAGCCTCCACGTTCTGTGTGTGTCGCCCTAAGCTGGGCCCATCTGGAATGTGGGAGGCAGGGGAGGCCGTGGCGAGGCGTTGGTCACACAGCACGGCCTGGCCCTGAACGTTGCTTCCGTGCCTTTTCCTCATCATCACACACAGAAAATTAACATTCGTATGGCACAGTGGGGGAAAGGGAGGTGCTGCCCAGTGCCAAAATCAATGGCTGGGGGGCAGCCCGGGGATACCTGTGTGCATTGAGGGGTGAAGTTGGGAAGTTCTGCCCTGAAGATGCACTTGGCCTCTGGGCACAAAGGTGACAGATGCTGGGCTTCTCTTCAAGGCCGTAAACTTTCACTCTCTTCAGGGTCTTCCCAACTTATGCCCAAAGCCCAGTCCCAAAGCCACTCCCACATTGTTAGGATTTTTTTAGCCCAGCAACCCACTTCTAAGTATCAAAATGTGTATATATTTTCTATTGCTATGTAGTGAAATACCTCCAAATTTAATGGCTTAAAACAAAAACCAACGTTTATTCACTCAGTTTCTGTGGGGCAGGAATTCTGGGGTAGCTTATTGGGGCAGTTCTTGCTCAGGGTCTCACCAGGTCTGGTGAGGTGGCGGTTGGGATGTTGGCTAGGGCTGAAGTCACCTGAGGGCTGGGCTTCCAGGGTGACTCAGTCATGTGGCGGACAGGTTGGCACTGGTTGTTGGCGGGAGGCCTTGGTTCTCCCCACATGGATCTCTTGAGTGTCCTCATGACATGGCAGCTTGCTTCTCCCAGAGCAAGTGATGCACAAGGGCAAATGGAATCGACACACTGTCACCTCTGCCATAGTCTACGGGTCCCACAGACCAGCTCTGATACGTTGAGAGAGGAGGCTACACGGGGTGTGAATTCCAGGAGGTGAAGATCATTGGGGGCCATCTTGAAGGCTGTTATGGGCTGAATTGTGTCCCCCGAAAATTCCTATGTTGAAATCTTAACCCCCAGGACCTCAGAATGTGACTGTGTTTGGAGATAGTGTCTTTAAAGAGGTGACTAAGTTAAATTGAGGTCATATGGGTGGGCCCTAATATGACTTGTGTCCTTATAAAAAGAGGAAATCAGGACACAGATGCATGCAGAGGGAAGACCATGTGAAGACACAGGGAGAGGACGGCCGTTTGCAAGGCGAGGAGACAGGCCTCAGAAGCAACCAACCCTCCTTGACACCTTGGACTTGTAGCCTCCAGAACGGAGAGGAAACGAATTTCTGCGGTTTAAGTCACTCGGTGTGTGGGACGTGTTAGGGCAGCCCTAGCAAGCCACTCGAAAGGCTGACCACCACAACCACCAAATGAAAAGGCAGAGCGGTGAGGCCGATGACCAAGCCAGCCGTGAGACCGGCTTCAAAAAGTGACATCTTACAGTCACGCGAATTCGAACAAAGTAGGTCTGGGGTCTGATCTTGAGGGGGCTGACCCAAAGACGTTTCTGAAAGATCTTCTAGCGAGTCAGATCCATCAGGACTCATGCCTCATCTGGTGGAAGAGAAACCGAAAGAAAGGTATGAAAGTGATTGATCATTATTGGCTCCCAATGAGTAAGAGAGGAGCCGCCTCTCAACCCCAGAAGGGAGTGAACCTGCCACAGACCTGGGCGTGAAAGCAGGGCTCCAGAGCCGTCCCCTGGCTGGGCAGCCGCTGTGGCCCGTCATTTCCTGCTGCAGTTACATTTTCTGGGTGGGCTCCAGAGATTCTGTTTCCTTACTAAGAGAGTGAGAAAACCACACACTGGGCCTCAGAGGCTGGGCTAAGGCCATCCCAAGGCCAAGTGTGGTGGGCAGGCCAGGACTTTTCAGCCAAAGATCAAGGTGCCAGGGGCTCCCACTGCCAAGACAGAGTCCCTTAGGAGCAGCAGCCTCATTATCTAAATAAACACAGGTTGTAAAGAGTGATTAACTTCAGTTTCACGTTAAACGGTAGCCAAAGAAATAAAAATTAAATGGTTGAATGTCTTGTTATCACACGTATTGGGGTGGAGGGTAGTTTGCCAGGAAAGAGAGGGCGCAAACAAAATCAGCCTGGGAGGGAAATAACCACTCAAAAAAAAAAAAACCGTGCAAACGGTTCAGAGCTCAGTGTCAACAAGGAAACCGTCAGACTTGAATCAGACCTGAATTACCTTGGGCCTCTTCCTGAAACCACACAGTGGGCTCCTTCACTCCCGTCCAGGTAAATTCCTTCCGTCGCAGGGTGGCAGAAGCATGCGGCTGTAGCTCACCCTGGGCACAGACCTCCTGGGTCAGAGAGGGCTGTGGGCTTATAAACGGGAGTCTGTTTTTTTTTTTCTTCCTCTGTTAGCCTTCAAGAATATGGTCAGGCACATGTCCTAAGAAAATAGAAGCTTCCAGGGGCACTCCATACAGTTCTGGCAGGAGCGTGAATTGGCACAAATTTTCTGGATAACAGTTCGGCCGTGTGTATCAAAAGCCTTAGTATTTTGAATACCTTTTGACAAAGCAATCTACTTCCAAGAATTCCTGTGGAAACGGCCATGCTTGTGCACACAGATTGAGCTCTAAGGATGCTGCATGTAGAACTGTTTATGATGTTAGAAAATGGAAATCACCTGAGTGTCTCCAAGGGGATATTGTAAATAGAGCTGCTACATCCGTAAAATAAGAGACCATGCAGCTCTTTAAAATGATGCTCATGTTAAAACTTTCACGAATATATTTAATAAATGGGAAAAAGTAGCACGCAAAGTAATATGTGTATGATCCCCTGAGGGGGAAGGGCATTTATACATAGAAAAGTGACTAGAAGGATGTTCTTTAAAGGTGAACAGTTCTTTTCTTTTTTGTTTTTCTCCTTTCTTCTTCTTCTTCTTTTTTTTTTTTTTTGGTAAGGAAGATTGGCCCTGAGCTAACATCTGTTGCCAATCTTCTTCTTTTTTTTTCTCCCCAAAGCCCCACTACATGGTTTTTATCCTAGTTGTATGTCCTTCTAGTTCTTCTGTGTGGGATGCCACCTCGGGATGGCTTGATGAGCGATGTGTAGGTCCATGCCCAGGATCTGAACCAACAAACCCCTGGCTGCCGAATTGGAGTGTGTGAACTTAACCACTGTGCCACCGGGCTGGCCCCAACAGTTTTTTTCTTGATAGTGGGATTTACTGGGGATTTTTATTTTCCTAGTTTTGGCATATTTTGGCATATTTGGCAAGATTTTCAAGTTTTCAACTATAATCATATTTATCTTGAAACAGAAAAAACAGTAATAGTTTATCCAACTTCTAAGAATAGTTCCATAGTTCAGACTGTTACTTCTTCCCAATGCAGAAAGCTTGTACAGAAATTATATATCCCATTCTCAGATCTCTTGAGATTTAAGGGGTTTTTTTCAACTGATAAGCATGCTCCACTCAGAACCCCAAATAATACAGAGGCTCCTAAAGACAGCAAAAATATCCAATTTTTGGATCCTGTGCATCCAAAAAAAAAAGCAATAAAAAAATAAACTAGAAGAAAATTCAAAGGATATATCTTTCCTCCTAGATAAACTTTTCATGGCTCTTGGGGCCAATTGAGTTATACAAAAGAGTAGTTGATTATGACATTGTGGAAAATTTTACATGTCTGAAAAAATTGCCTCAGAGACCCTCATATTTAAAAGCTGTCTTCTATCCAGGCATGAATTTTATTTTACTTTTTAAGAAAGTTTATTTTGCTCTCTTTCATTTTAAAGCAATGCAAACTCACAAAAACTTGGAAAGTATCTTAAAATTTATAGGGGAAAAAAATTTTTTTTAAAGCCCACCTCTTTTTTGTCACCCAAAAATACCCTGCTACCATCTTGGCAATTCTCCTTCCAGTGTCTTTTTTTCGTATACGCAGGTTGGGGGTGTAATATTTAGTTCTGATCATACCATGCCATATATGTTTGTTTTCACTTAGGACCAGAGAAGGCATATAATTTAGACTGTAAAGTGTCCACGTCCCGAAGGCCTTTTTCGGAAGTCCCATTTTCCCTTTGAACGTAAGGTGGCCTGACGTTGGTGATGGTATCTGGCATATATTGGGTGCTGGCACTGGACAGCTAAAGGCAGGGTTTTATGTAATAGTCACGCCAACCAACAAGTCAGTTCCTCGTATCTTCATTGACCAACTGAGGCAGCTGGCTTTGCAAGGGGGCTGATGTGCCCACTGCTCCATCCCGCTCCTTGCAGCTACCACAGGCAGAGGGCCTTCTGGAACCTTGACCCCAGCAGATCTTTCATTCAAGCTTAGAGACAGCTGGTGAGAAAGGCTAAAGTTTGTGTGCATTTTGACTTCTGCAGTTGCCTCGTACAAATCTCTCAGAAATCCAGTGGCAAAGGTATCCTTGTGTCACGCAGGAGGAACACAGTCTCGGTGAGTCGAACAGTCCCAGGTGCTGGGCACACCACAGGAGGGGTACACCCCCTTGCCCGCCAGGGGCTCTCAGTCTGATGAGAGATGCGGGCGTCAAAGCAGCTGACATAACAGCATAACACACTGGGAGTGGCACAACCCTCCCCGAAGGCCCCTGCTCCATGCTCCCCCCTCTCCACGGGGGGTCCCCCTCTGAATTCTGGAAACCACTGCTCTTGCCCCTTCAGGCTTGGGGTGGTGGCATCTCTCTACCCGGGGGTGCTGCACCATCCTTTGAGGTGTTACATATCCTACTGACACCTCTGTCCAGTCCCTTTGTTAAGCTCTCTTTACGTGGCCCAATTGGAGCCATGGGTGGCCTGTTGGGACCCTAACGGTGCCCCTTGCTCTTTCTGCTACTCCTTACTCTTCATAAAGACGTACTAGATGCTTCTGGCTCTTGGTATAGACGGACGCTTAAAACATTTCATTAGAGCTCTGTTGGCTTCTTGACTTGGTGTGTTTGCCTTTCTTTCATTCCTGAGGACCCACCCAATTAGGTCCTGCAAGATGCATCCTTTAGACTCGAGTATCAGAAGCAGTCAGAGAAAAGATGGACCAATTCCAGGCCAAGGGAGTTGCTGAGAAGAGCTGACCAGGGACCAACACAAGGACGACAGCTCCCTGAGTCCCTGAGAGGCCGCTTTTCTCAGCATAGATTCAAACTCACCGGCCAGGCGCCCCCACAGAAAACACTTTCTAAAGCCAGCTGTAGGAGATGTTTGCATTACCTGATGTCCAATTCAGTCCACTAATTCCTTCATTAAATACAGCGTTGTTGATGGCCTGCTGTGTGCCCCAAATACCCGATTATCAGATATTGTGGAAGAGTGCGTACAAAATCAATCAGAACCTTCATGCATATATTCAAATCAAGTGCTTTTATGATAATGTTCCTCACCATTTGTTGAGATATATGTATTACATACGTTTACGCATTTAGCTATATAACAAATATATATACATTTATGTTTACACATATACATATATATACATGGTCCATGACATATACATATATATTTATATATGTAAATGTTTAATATATACATATTACATAAACAAATATATATTATATGAATAATATATATATTTAATTGTCCTTTCCTCAAGAGCATTGTCTTTCCTGGGGCTGGCCTGGTGGCATAGTGGTTGAGTTTGTGTGCTCCACTTCGGTGGTCCAGGGTTCGCACGTTCGGATCCCGGGTGTGGACCTATCATGGCTTGTCAAGCCACACTGTGGCAGCATCCTACATAAAATAGAGGAAAATTGGCATGGATGTTAGCTCAGCGACAATCCTCCTCAAGCAAAAAGAGGAAGAATGGTAACAGATGTTAGCTCAGGGCCAATCTTCCTCACTGGAAAAAAAAAAAGAGCATCGTCTTTCCGACTTTTTAGTGTTTAGCCATAGATCCTTCCTTTCAACTGGATTCTTTCCCAGATCTCTCATTAATTAAGAGATAAAGGTGGAGCTTCCTGAGATGTGAGCTTTCCTGCCTTTCTCGACCTGTGAGGTCCCCGGGTACCTCCTCAGAACCCAGGGCTCCCTGGAACACAGTTTGCCTGCCTTGGAAAATGCGCTCCTGTTTACTTGCTGAGGGCTGCTTGGTTCGGATGCTGTGCTCACCCATCTGACTCACACGTTTAGCCCTTTTGTCTGGGTGTCACCTTTTAGCTTAGCTGGGCCACGAATTCGTCTCTGACTTACAGGCTCTCACTTATCTTTTCCTGAGCCTTTTCTCCCAGCAGACTCCTTGGTCTGTGATTTCAGCCCTACTCTCTCTTCTGTGAAGGCTTCTCTTTCTCCTCCCATGAGGCCCACTGAGCATCGCCCTGACTCATCGTCCTCATCACCCACTGTGTGTGCTCTGTCCACGAGTGGCTGACCCCGCTGGAGCAAGTTCAAGCCCCCTGCTGCCTGAGACCCTTTAAATTCCTCCTCACTCCGTAGCGAGGGGCTGGCTCTTGCAGAACCACAGAAACTCTCCTCCCTTGGTGATTTTTTTTACCCAACGGGCATTGGCTATGGCTCCACCTTTCCAGAGCCCAACCCACTTTCTCCCGTGGCCCATTCTGAAACCATCTGATGCCCTCTTCTTCCCTCTCTTGACTTTCCCCTCCTCTGACCTGCCGCCTCTCATTTTCCTCCAGCTGGGCCACATCTTTTACACGCGCCAACTATTCTGCGCACTTGAAACTTGCCTTATGTTAATCACTGATACTCTCCCTTAAGAACCTTCTCTCTCTAATCCCATTGTCCTGGCTCCTCACGTCCTTCCCCTTCAGCAGACTCTTAGGATCCTAATTTCTTCTTCACCACAGCCCAGCCTCTTATCATCTCTCTTCTACCAAATGGTCTGAACTCATGGTCTTCCCAGTATCTTTTCCTATTCTTGTCTAAATAGAGAAATCATATTTAAGGGCCTAGTCTTTAATGTCGATCAGATAAGGGTCTAGGGCTCTCACTACCCCCAAGCATTGAGACCTTGGGCAGGTTACATAGCCTTGCTAAGCTTTAGCCAAGGTAATTAACATTAGCTGTTCTAACAAACAACTCAGCGCCTTTACCCAGGGAAGGGCTATTTCCTGCGCACAGCACAGTCCGATGCGGCTTGGGGAGCTCTCCTGGGTGGCTCTCCTCAGCCGTGGCTCAGGGATCCAGGCTTCCTCCACCTCGTGAGGCTTCAGCATAAACAGGGAAGGAGCATGGTCATACTTTTAGGAGTTGACTCTGGCAGCATTGTTTGAGTTGATCGCCCTAAGGAGACTAAAGAATGGATGTGAGACTGTTGATTTTACTGTTGTCCTTGACTCCTAACTTCTTGTCTCTTTCCCCGTGTCCAGGTTTTTACCAGATGTTGCTGCTTCCTCTATGCCCCTATGAGACTTTTGTGGCTCAATATGCCCAGGAATAAATACTTATATTTTTGTTTGCTATGATATTATGATTACCTGACTCCTTGCTTCCAACATCTCTGGTCTCCGTTTAATCTAAAAGAGTTCTGGGAGAAAAGTCGTCGTGAAAAAAGGCTTTAATAATTTATGTTTTCTTTTTAAATTCTTTTATATATTTGATGTATACAAAATAATCTGTGTAACACTTACGCACATTGTAAAGCAGAATAGATAATGCTTTACACCCCAAAGAACTAAAATCTGCAAGCAAGTTGCCTACTTCCTCCCCTGTCCCAGTGCCCTGTCCTTCCCAGTGGCAACGACTATCCTGAGATTGGAGTTTATTCCTTTCCTTTTTCATATTTGTTTTCTTACATAGGTCTATATGTTACATACATACCTTTTTTAATATTTCTTTTCTTTTGGCTAATAAAAATGGTGTCTAACTGCATGCAATTTTCTGGGACTAGCTTTTTTTCAGTCAACGTTGTGTCAGTGGTCCATCCATATTGTTGTGTGTAGCTGTGTCCATTCCTTAGCACTGCTGAGTGACGCTGCATTCTTCATCCATTCTCATGATGATGGGCATTCGGGTTGTTTCCAGGTTTTTACTGGTAAGAGCTGCGCTTCTCTGAACAACTTTATACATGTTTCCTGGTGGGCATGTATGTAATATTGTCTCTAAAGCACAGGGCTACAGCCCCTTATTGCAGTTCTGAAAGCCAAAAAGCTCTGAAAAACCAAGAGTTTTTTAAAAAAAAATTCATGTGGCAGAAAAACCTGATCCAACCAGAACTAACTAGAAGTTTTAATTCATCTTCATTTATCTCACTTAATGTGCATATTTGCATGTTTCACTGGAGAAATAACAATGTATTTGACTATGAGTTTCTGCCCCAATGCGTAGGATTACTTCTCTAAAATCGGAAGAATTTTGAATTCCAAAGGGTTTCAGGAAAGGGATATGTAGGCCGCAGACTCTTGAGAGTGAAATTGCTGAGTCTTAGGGTGTGAAAATGTTCATATTTAAAAGATGCCGGTGTGTGTTCCGGAGAGAGTTAACACTCCCACCAGCCGTGTTCAAGACTGTCCACTGATCCACACCTTCTCCAACACTTGGTATTGTCAGGCTTCTTAATCTGTGCCAATCTAGAAGGCGTAAAATGAGATCTTCATTATGGTCTTAATTTGCATTTCCCTGATTACTACTAAAACTAAGTTTCTTTTCATGTGTGTATCAGATATGTTTCCTCTTCTATGAAATGCCTGTTCATGACTTTCATCCATTTAAAAAATTTGGATTGTCTGTTTCGTATTTATCTGCAGAAGCCCTAAGTCTTTTGATTATATGTATTGAAAATATGTTCTCTCCATTTGTGGCTTATCTTTTCACTTTCTTTGTGGTGCGTTTTAATGACCCATAGTTCTTAATTTTAACGTAGTCAAATGTATCAATCTTTTGTTTTTTTCACTTGGTGCTTTTTGTATTTAAGGAATCATTTCCCCTTCCAAGATCTGAACATTGTTATCCTCTGTTTTTTTCCTTCAAGTTCTGCTTTTCACGTGTAAGTCTTTAATCCTTCTGGAATTGATTTTTGTACGGGAACTCAATCCCACTTTTTTCCTGTGGGTAACCAGATGTGCCACTCTCCCCCTCCGTTCCCCCCGCCACTGCCACATCACCCCTGTCCAATACCACAGTCCCATACACACCCGGCTCAATCTCTAGGTTCCTTCTTCTGGTCCATGAGTAATATTTCTATCCTGGGGTGCAACACTGTCTTCATTTCTGTACATTAATGACGTCTTAATATCTGGTAGATATTAATATCTGGTAGCTTTCTCCTATCCCATCGCATTCTTAATTCCCTTCATTCTTCCTCCTTCCCTTCGTTAACAATGGCTCACACTTATTGCAGTGCTTGAAGCACTTTATGAAAATTAGTTAATTTAATCTTCACAGTTAAGTCATGGCATTTTTTTAATCGTAGTTAAAACAACTGATAACATATAATTTACCATCCTAGCCATTTCTAAGTGTATAGTTCAGTAGCATTAAGTATATTCACATTGTTGTGCAAACAATCTCCAGAACGCTTTTGGTCTTGCGAAACTGAAACTCTATCCATTAAATAATAACTCCCCGTTTTCCCTTCCCCCAGCCCCTGGCAGCCACCGTTCCACTTTCTGTTTCCATGAACTTGACTAGTCTAAGTCCCTCGTGTGAGCGAATCCTACAGTATTTGCCCTTTTGTGACTCGCTTATTTCACTGAGCGTAATGTCCTCAAGGTTCATCCATGTTGTAGCACGTGTCAGAATTCCCTTCCTTTTTAAGGCTGAATAATAGTCCATTGTGTGTATACACAGCATTTGTTTTATCCATTCTTCCACTGATGGACA
The DNA here is from genome assembly GCF_041296265.1 of Equus caballus. NCBI lineage: Eukaryota > Metazoa > Chordata > Mammalia > Perissodactyla > Equidae > Equus > Equus caballus. The sequence goes on from NC_091709.1 coordinate 36,251,107, forward strand.
CTTAGGCGGCTTCCCCCTCTTGGCTTTTGTGAAGGATGCTGCAGTGAACATGGCGTGAAGACAGGGCATTTTCTCTGGCTTCCGGTTCCGTTTGAGTCCTTCTTGCAGCTCCCTTCCGCTGGTTGTCGTGCACCCCTGGACCCAACTTCTGGTTTACCCCCTCTGCTCTCTTCCCAAGTGACCATTTCGAGACTCTTCCTCTGAGCACTTGTCTCAAACGCCTGGTGGTGAGGGTATCAGAAGGCGGGAGGAGTTTCAAAAGGGATGGAGGCTGGGGCCTCACCTCTGTTCATTTGCTCTGTAATTCTTTGAGCATTCATTGAGCATCAGGCCTGTGTAAGCGGTAGCTGCCTGTCTAGTCTGGAGACAGACAAATGAGAAAATAAGTAGAGCCATGATAACAGCTATACAAGGAACAGAGGAAGCACAGAAAAGGAAAGGACTAACTGTGACCTGGGGGTGGGGATGGTGGAGAATGTGACCACTGAGCGGACAGAGGGGAGGGGGGATTCCAAGTGGCAGAAGAGTCTACTCAGAGGTGTAGGGACATCGAAGATCACAGCCCGGCTTCTGGAGCTGCAGTGAGCTCGGCAGCCTGGGGGACACAGGCTGGGGCAGAGGAGTGGCTGCCACGGAAGCTAAAAGGAGGAAGGTGGGTGAGTCACAGCGGGCCCTGCACACTATTCTCAGGAGCTGGGCTTGATCTTAAGGGCGGGGCGGGTGGGGGCCGGATCTGAAGTAGGGGAGTGATGTGATTAGAAAGAAGATATTGAAGGGCAAAGGGGAGAACCACTGGAAGTGGGAGGAAAAGGAGGGGGAGGCCAGTTAAAAGCCTGACAGCAGAAGTGACAGGGTTGCGGCTGAGGCTGGGAACTGAGAGGAGGGCTTATTCTCAGCCAGAACATCAGATTGGGAGGGCATAGGGAGGGGGACAGAGCCGAGGCTTCCAGATGGGACTCCTTGGAGGATGAGGTACCAGTCCCTGAGAGCAGGAAGCAGGAGAGGAGCGGGGCTAGGTTGGGGCGCTTGGTTGTCAAGGGGGGATGGGAGGATGTGATGCATACGGTGTAGACGGTCTGGACACGCGGAGCAACAGGTTTCTGGGAGGAGAGTGAAGGCAATCCATGCATGGGGTGGAGTTTCCAGGAGGAGCCAGGGCTGAAGGGAGAGAGAGTCCTTGGCTCTCTGAGGTTCGGGATGGACATGGGGCCAGGTTGGAGAGTGCAGGTGGAAGAAGAGAGCCCAGGTACAGGAAGGAGCTCACTGTGGGTGGGCAGGTGTGCAGAGGGCTCTGCGATGGAGGAGATAGCGACAAGTGGGGAGAAGGGCACCAGGGAGCAGAGGTCCGGGAGGGCTTTTGTTCAGAGTCCCAAAATTCCAGAGATGGGCAAGGATTAGGATCTCCCCCATCTCTTGGACAGGACAGTAGTAGGTCCCATGATCTGAGGGAAGGGATCAGTGGTCACGGCGTGTGTGGGACAGACACACACTGAGGAATGGATGGGACGTGGGCCGGAGGAGATGCAGTGGAGGCCAGGGCACAGAGGACCCTTTCTAGAAGCCTGACTGTGAAGGGAAGAGATTAAGCTGGAGAGAGGTTCAGGGATGTGGGGAGTACAGAGTTTTTGTTTGAGAAGGCAGAGGAGTTTGTCATCTGTAAGAAGTGAGCAGACGGCACAGGAAAAGTCCAGTGACTGCAGGTCCCTGCCACTGTGACCCCACCACTCTCCCTGAGCCGCTTTATCACAGCATGAGCCCTCAGGCCGTCCCGCCCAGGGGAGCATGACCCTCTCCAGCATGACCTTCCCAAGGGCATCGCTGGATATGGACATTCTCTTTAAAGGTCTCTCCCATCTGAAATGCAGAACAGTATTTTTTTAAGTGAATTTATCATCTTGTCCTCTAAACTGCATCCTCCTAGTATCCCTGGCAATGGGCACCACTGTCTCCTAGTCTCCAGGCTGAGGGTCTGGATCATCCTGATGGGTCCCTCAGCCACCCTCCACTGCAGACCTGGAGAGCTGAGCTCAGAGGCGTTCATGTCCACACCCCACTGTCCTCTAATTCTCTAGCTGTGTGAGGTCTGCAACCTCTCTGTGCCTGCTTTCTCATCCACAAAATTGATATTTTATATATTTTTTCCTTTTATATATGTGTATATATGTCTATAATATAAGCAACCTATTATCTATTATATAAACAACCCATAATATATATAATAAACAATTAAATATATACACAACATTCCCCCTTTATCCATGGTTTCACTTTCCGTGGTTTCAGTTACCCAAGGTCGACCCGGAAGCAGATGATCCTCCTTCTGAGAAATAGTCAGAAGGTCGTTATTAGCCTAATGCTACATCACAATGCCCACGTCATTCCCCTCCCTGCGTCTCCTCCTGTAGGCACTGTGTCACCTCACTTCATCACGAGAGAAGGGTGAGGACAGTACAATAAGATAGAGACCACATTCACATAACTTTTATACGGTATATTGTTACAATTGTTTTATTACATTATTAGTTATTTTTGTTAATCTCTTACTATGCCTAATTTATAAATTAAACTTTGTCATAGGATATATAGGGTTCGGTACTCTCTGTGGTTTCACACATCCACTGGGGGTCTTGGAAAGTACCCCCTGTGGACAAGGGGGGATACTGTATAATAAACAGCCTATCTCATAGGGTTGTTGGGAGCATTAAATCAGCTAACATGCAAGAGCCGAGAACAGAGCCTGGCATGTTAGTTGTTATTATAAGTGAACCGAACTTTGCAAAAATCTCTAAAATTCTCTCCTTCTCCGTGCCCTGCTCTTCAAGCCCTTAACTCCTCCCAGTGTGTATGACTAAAATTGCTCCTGAACTGATGTCCTGCCTTTATGCCTCTTCTCTCCCACGACATCCTGTACACTGTCCCCAAAAGACAATAGCATTAGGTCATTTCTTTAGGCTCCCTGTTGCTTGCAGAATAAAGTCCAAATAAAGTCTTTAACTTAGCTTTCAAAGGCAGTCTCAGTCTTGCTCCACTTTACTTTTCTGGCTCATTCTCTGTGGCTTTCCTGCCCACACCCGCTATTCCAGCTCATGCTCAGCCCTCTAGACTCCCCTTGAGTGCTTCTGGCCACTTGCCTTGGTGTTTATACCTTTCCCTCTTGCCTGCTCTTTCTCCCATGACCAAGCCCCTCTCCTCCAAAAAGCCAGTCTTGACCACTCCAGTCCACAGCAATCTCTCCCACCTCTGACCCCAGCACCTCTTGTCTGGACCACTCGCTGTTGACACTCACTCCCTGTTTCACATTATCAGACATGGGGTCACACATATGGGTTTTGTCTCTCCGGCTCCATTGCACGTCCTGCCAATGCGAGGTAGACTTCTTCCGACTTGTGTTTCTGAGCACAGTGCCTCATCCTCTGTACGTGTTCAATTAATATTTACTAATTGTGGTGACATCGTGCCAAGGTGCTGAAAAACGTGGCCTCGTGCTTATTGGTTCCTTTCATTCATTCATTCATTCATTCATCAGTTATTTATTGGGCTTCTGTCCTGGGCCAGGCAGTGGGAATTAGATGATGAGCAAGATAGAAATAGTCTGCTGTCATGGAGCTTATGTTCATGGAGGGGAGATGGATTCTCAAAGTAAACAAAAAAAAAATATTTTGAAGAGGGGCTGAATGTTATAAAAGAAATAAGATCTTCATTCCATGTTCTACGTATTTTGCTTGTTCTGTATGCAGGGCCAGTTATGCAATTTGTGGGGCCCCGTACAAAGTGAAAATATAGGGTCCCTTATTCAAAAATACGTAGGAATTTCAAGATGGTGGCCGCAGAGCATTCAAGTAAGCTCAGGGCCCTTCTAGCACATGCCCAGGAAGCCAGCTCTGCCTCTATGGTACTTAGCCGATATGCTTTATATGGTAAAGCATCTCAGGGGCTCTAATGAGACAGGAAATAATCAGAGAAATGATCTCCATGAGCTTGGGAATCCAGCTCAGTGTATTTGTTTACAGAAAATAACCTAAGCTACGTGGTGGCCATAGGTGGAATGTAACAGAAAGTGCTGCTGTTTTCTGCCTTTCAGACTGCTTGTCTTACTCGGCTTTGCAAGTATTGTCCAGGAGGTGCTATGGGAAGCAGAGATGCAAAATCATTGTCAACAACCACCATTTCGGAAGCCCCTGTCTGCCAGGAGTAAAAAAATACCTCACCGTCACCTACGCCTGTGGTAAGAGTACACCGCCTCTTGTGGGGAGGTGGTCATGTGACAAAAGGAATTTTCTTGCCACAAGTCCAAAGACCCTACTCCTCAAACTGTCTTGTTGTCCCAGATATTCAAGAACCTCTTTTTCTACCCTTTATTCTTGTTTATGACGTTCACATCAGATAAGCGATAGAATTTTCTTGGGTCAAAATTTGATTTAAAAGCCCTTAGTGCCATCAGATTGGCAGCAAACAGGAAGAATCGGAAAAGAGCCACAAATGGGGTTTAATTGATGGCACTGAGAATAGTGGGTTTTCTCTGGGTTCTTAGGAGGTGCTGAAGTTTATGGGTCTGTCATGCACGTTCACAGCAGTGATGTTTGGCTCCTGGTTCACCTCCAGCCCTGCTTTTAGGCCCTAAATGACTCATTCTCTGTGCTGCCAACAGCCAATTATCTGCATGCCCACAGGGTTGAGTCAACAGATCAAATGCTTACCTCAAACAATTAAAAATGTTACAGGACAGCGTGACTGTGTTTGCCTAGGGTCTTCAGAAGATAAAATGAAATGCCTGGTGCGTCCAATTCCAGTTTTTAAAGCTCCCTAAAAGCAAGTCAGCAGTTCGTTGTTTTCTGAGGGTACTGAGGATTTCTGGGTTGCAATCCTGACAGGTGGACTGTTTTTTTTTTGAAATGGGCATAGAAACACAGGGAGAGTAAAGAGCACTGTAACTGAAGAACCCGATAGCCGTGCTCCTGGAAACCCCTCTTCCTTCTACCAGATAACCCTAGCCTCTTGTTTTCAGTACCAGCTTTACTGAGAGACAATTCAAACACTGTGCATTTTACCCATTATAGCATACAAACCAGTGGTTTTAGGGTATTCACAGAATTGTGCAACTGTCACCACAATCAAAGAACATCCTCATCATCCCTAAAAGAAACCCTGTACCGTCACCTCCCAGTCCACCCTCCATCCCCCAGCGCCCCCCCACAGGCAACCCCCAATCCACTTTCTGTCTTTATGGATTTGCCCCTTCCAGACATTTCATATAAATGGAATGGCACAATTTTCAGTTCTTTCTGCCCGGCTTCTTTACCTACCATATGTTTTCAGGGTTCATCTATATTGTAGCGCATGTCAGTACTTCATTCCTTTCTGTGGCCTAGTAATATTCTGTTGCATCCGTTTCATATTTGAGCTAAAAACGTTGTCTTCTGCAATATGAAAGCTGCAGTAGATACAGTGAAGCGTCTACGTAAATGTATTCCCAAAGTAACAGCACCCGCACTTACGTCCCAGGAAGCCTGATTTTACCTGCCCTCTCAGTCCTTGTTCCTGCTCCCACGTCGGAGCCGCCCTGGGTAGTGTGGAGCCCATCCTGGCTGAGGTTCCCCGAGAGGCCCCATAAATCATTATGAAGTTCTAGTCACTCCAGGGCTCTCCAGCTGAGGTGGAAGGAGCGGGACTTTAGGCTGCAAATAAGGTGAATTTCCTGGTGTGCCAAGGATGGGGGGGGGCGGTTCCTGGGGCTGTGGCTCTTCTTAGCTAAGACGGGAAGACGTGCTTTCAAGGCCTGGGGCTCGCTCATCCCAGTTCCAGATTCTTCTCCTTCCCTCAGCACTTTGTGGGCATGTTCTGTGTGTCACGGGTTTTGCCAGGTGCTGAGAATTCAGTAGTTAAAAAAAAAGGCATAGTCCTTGTCCTCGTGGAATTATTGGTTGGGGGAGAGAGAGAGGCGTTAAGCAAGTAACCTCATAAATCTGTCGTTGCCCATTGTGATAAATGCTGCTTCAGAAAAGGGCAGGAGGCTCTGCAGGAGGATAAGGGCAGAGGGGCCCTCCTTTAGTTGAGGGGGGGTGCTTTGAGTTTTTCAAAGAGAACCTTCCTCTAGGGTGAACTTGCACCTGGGCTCTGATGGGTGGGCAGACTGAGCCAGCAGAGAGTGGGCAGCTTGTGCAGAGATGCTCAGTGGGAGAGGAGAGGAGCTGGTGAGGAGGAAGATGGTGTGAGGTGGCCCTGGAGAGGGCCAGGACCAGATCCGGCAGGGTCCTGGGAGGCCGTGCCAGTGGAGGGATTTAAGTAGGGGAGTCATCCGATCATGATAACCAGACTCTTAAAAGCCCACTCTGGCCGTAGGGTGGAGAAGGGGCTGGAGTGGGATGGGAGTGGGAGACAAGTTACACCACTTACACAGCAATGACTTAGACTGGAGCCGTGCTAGTAGACATGGTAAAAGTCGGATGGATTTGAGGAGTGTTTGGAAAATAGACACATTAGAGATGCTGAAGGGACCGGGCCTGTTGGAAAGATTGGGGTCTGGTAGAAGATGAGAGGGATGGGATTGACCATGTAGAGGCGGGAAGGGTGTTTCCCTTGTCATAACATGGCGGAAGAAGCTCTGGGAATGGATGAAGGAGGGCTTGGAGCTCCTATTGCATGGCCTCTGTCTTCTCAAAGTAAGTATGAGAAGAGCTCATCCGCTGTGAGGACTGGGGTTTGAGATGAGAAGGTATGAAGTAAGTGCCATGGGGGCAGGAGGTTAATGGTCACAAAGTTCTCGGGGACACTCTTCTGCCCAGTGCTGTGGCTCCCCCCCAGCAAGGCCAGCTGCTCAACAGCAGGCATGGAGAGACTGACTGGGTAACAAGAAAGGAGGGAGAGAGGGCTAGAGTTGGGTGTTCCCAAGCGAGTGATCACAATGGTGGATGGTGGAATCAAAGTTGGGGAAAGAGGCCAGTGCAGACAGGAGGGGCTGCGAGAAGAAGAGAAAGTAGGAGGTCAGTGGAGGGGTCTGGGTGAGGTTGAGGAATCGCAGAGGGAGGCATCTGAGTGAGACCACTAGAGGACAGAAGGCTGAGGTCAGAGATGGGGGCTGCATCTTGGTTTTGAAGGTGGGCCCGTGGAGGAAATGGGGTGTTGAGCGTGTTCTTTGCATCTCTCTTGGAAAGTGCCTCCTTGTCCATCAGTGTGGTCCCTCAAGGGTTATTCCAAAGGGAGGGGTGACTCTCACTGTGAGGCCATTTAGTGCCCTGCCCCAAGCAGACACCTAATCGCCTTCTAAGTGGTTGACATTTTAAAAATATTTCCTCCCTGCCAGATGGCTCTTCTCTGTGAAACCTGAATCATTAAAAATGATTTGCGATGTCTGCATATTTTATAGATCATCAGGTGGGCCTGAAAGATTTTACATTTTCAAAAATTCTCCCAAACCAATACGGAGTGATATGAAGATTCCAGAGGATGTCGACAATTCACTTCTAAGTGAATCTGTCTTAGTTAGGACTCTTTGGATGTGAATGAAGGAACCAATTTGAGCTGGTTTGAGCCAAAAGAAGGGTGGCATGGGGAGGTATCAAGTGGCTAGAAGGCCATGCTCCAGAAGCCAGGGCAGGAAAGTGGGACCTCAGGTGGTGCTGAAGCCAGAAACACAAGGCACCGGCAGCCGTCTCTTGCGTCTCTCTTCTCTGCTTGTCACAGCACCTCCTCTTCCTTATTCTCTTTCTCTCTGTCTCTCCCTCTGACACAGCCTTCCTCTAAACCTGGGCTGGATGACACCTGGCCACCTCCAAAGCCCTGAGTGATTTTTATGTTACAGTTCTAACAATACGAAGACTTGCAGTGTCGCAATCTTCATTCCAAACTTCTAACAGAAGGATATTTAATTGACTGGGCTGGGATCAGGTAGCCCTCCTCGTTTGATCAGCATTGGCCAGAAATTATGTGACGTGGTTATAAACATGGCTGCCAGAGAGGAGCCCACCCAACCCCACCACCTCCACCCCTACCTCCCACCTCCCACACCCAAGTCAAGCTGCTCTTACATAAGAGGGTCAGGGAAGAACCACCCCCAAGAGGCGTCTATTCCATACCCTGCTTCCAACCACAGCTTCCAACCAGGCTTTGTTGTTCTACCCAGCAATCTTGCTGTGCCCTCCAGGGGACATCCCACCCTGTGGGTTGGGGGGAGGGTGCATCTGGGACAAGATCGTGTCAAGTAGGCCCTGCTGTGGGGACCCTGATTTCTACAGCAACACATGCCTCCTATCTCCAGTGTGACCCAGGCTGAAGGGCAGAGGTGCCTCACACATGACTCACCCTTGTTGCACAACTAGTGAGAATATTCTGGAAGGGTGAGCATCTGTATGGCAGAAGGCCATTGGCCTTCACTGGGCCCTGAACCACCACCTGGGGGAGTGCTGTGGCCTCCTCGCCTTCATTCATGCCATACGTGTTTATTGAGTACCAGCCACATGCAGGCATGGGAGTTGGGGCAGGGGAATTTCAGTGAGCAATACAATCCCTGCCCTCACAGGCCATAGGATAGGATGTGGTGAATCTCAGGCTCTGGGGACTCAGGGGACCAGGAGGGCTTCCCAGGGGAGGTGGCAACTGAACCAAGTGAGAGGGAGTGTGTAGGAGTCAGCGGAGTGAAGGTGGGGAGGAGGGAAGGGCGGGCAGAAGGAACAGCAGAGGCAAAGGCTGGGAGGTGAGCAGCCTAGCGGGACTGGAGGGGCCTTGGAGGATGGGCCATTAAGGCTTGCCTTGTCCCTGAGGGCAATGGGGAGCCATTGAAAGGTCTTCTCAGGGGACAAAATCAATTTGCATTTAAAAAAGAACACTCCTCCTATTTTATGGCGCTTTCTTTAATCAGGGCTCGCTCCCCCACAGCTTTTAGGCTGGGCGGGGAATTTCAGCCTTGTATCCTGGGGGAATGAGCCAGGCTGAGGGCCTTGTGCTTTTCTAACTGTAGGCAGCGGGTCTGGCTGATGTCAAACCGCTCAGAGCAGCCAGCGCTTGGTCACTGACTGTGTTGGGACCTGCATCACTGAGTAAGTAGTCTTTAACACATGACTAAATGAGGTCCTCGCTCGCTCTATCTTCCCTCCAAGTTTTACCATTAGCCACACTACTTGGACATGCTGGACTTTAGACTTTCCTCCTAATAGGACCAGGCAGACCCAGAGAACTTGGCCAGCTCTCCCCCTCACCTCTGCAAGGGGGGCTCCTCTCCATATCCAGAGCCACACTGGTCCTCCAGGGTCACCAAGAGAGAGGCACAGCCAGCATCCCAGCTGACAATCCTGAGAGGCACGGGCAACATGTGGACCTCAGCCTGGGGCCTTTACGGCTCCTCCCTGGAGATGGGGCAGGGAGCTGGGTGCCAGGAGCTGGGGACAGGAGGAGTGGTAGTACCAGAATTTGGGGACAGGAAGGATGGGTGCTCGGATTTGGGGACAAAAGGGATGGTGGTACGAGAATTTGGGGGCATGGGGGATGGGTGCCAGGATTTGGGGGCAGAAGGCATGGTGGTACCAGAATTTGGGGGCAGGAGGGTAGAGAGATGCTAAGATTTGGGGACAAGCGGGTGGGGGTGGGATGCCAGGGTCTGGAGGTACTCATGCGGCCTGGACGCCTGTTGAGAAGGAGGAGCAGTTAAGCAGAGATCATTTTTGTCTCTAACGTGAAGAATTCTTTTGGGCACTAAGTTCAGTCTGCGACGGGTTCTCTTAAAGTCTGCACTGACCCAAGCTTCACACAGAAGATCTATTCAGGGAAAAAAGCTTCCAATGGGGAGCCCCTGCCCAAATTTAGCAAACCGTTCAAGTCCATAGAATCATCATCTCTGGTTTCACCTAAACGGACTCAGGGGGACTGCCTGAGTGGGAAGCCCTCTTCCATCTTCATAATCCTTTAAAATAGTCCTGTTTCCCGTACGTCCCGTGGACAGTACGACATCGCGGAAAGATCAAGGCATGTGTGAGCGAGACCAGGAGTTGACGCTTTGCCCCTTCCCAGGTGGATGGCGCATCTCTGAGCCTCAGTTTTCCCACCTGCAGGAATGGGTCACTGTGAGGATGGGGCAAGATGCGCTGTTTAAATGCCCAGACTCCTGCACCTATTAGAAGCTCATGAATAGTGGTTTGCTCGCATCTTCATAAATGTGTCTAAAGTGGAGAGGGGTGCATTTGAGGGATTGTCATAAATCACATCCCCAGTCCCCATCTTTATTCTTTTTTTTTTTTTTTAAGAGAAATGTCCTCACAATCTTTATTTCTTTTCTCAAAGATTGGCACTTGGGCTAACAATTGTTGCCAATCTTTTTTTTTTTTTTCCTGCTTTATCTCCCCAAACCCCCCCATACACAGTTGTATATCTAGTTGCATGTCCTTCTAGTTGTGGGATGTGGGACACCGCCTCAACGGGGCCTGATGAGCGGTGCCATGTCCGCACCCAGGATCTGAACCCTGGGCCGCCACAGCGGAGCACGCAAACTTAACCATTCGGCCACGGAGCCGGAGCCGGCCCCCCTATCTTTATTCTTGAAACAAGGAGATAGAAGAATCTGATAGGTGTGTTGACGCCTGTGGTTATTTTAAAGGTCCTAAAAGATTCTCCCCCTATCAGAGCCGTTTTTACATAGTAAATGGGCAAGTTTTCTGACACGAGCGTGTATCACACACAGGCAATTTAGTCTCTTGGGTGCCAGGTTATTCTGCAAAGCTCATCCTAGAAGCCCCTTCCTCTCCAAGATCTTTCTCTTTCTCGAACTGCAAAGCCTCCGGCATTTGCAGAGAGCCACTCCTCCTCAGGCCATATCTTGAGGACAAACCAAGAGACAGGCGTGAGGAAGAGATGCCACTCCTGGCAGGGGGGACGTACTCCTGCCAAGGAATCAGGGCCGTCCTTCTCGAGAGGCTGCTTCATCAGAAAGCATTTGCAGGGGCACAGCTCAGCTCTCTGGGACGCTGCTGTGGTCCCAGGATCAGCAGCGTGGTTCGCCAAGGGGCATCCCTCGGGGACGCTGGATAGATTCCGCTGCCTCTGCCATCGTCTCCGTGCCGCCCTGGAAAGTGCCCCTCGTCCTGATGGGCACGAAGGCGCCAGGCCTCCTGCACGTGGGAAATTCACCATCTAGGAATGTTCTCTGGTTGTTGATCCTGGGACATCCCCAAAAGAATTTGGTTAAGCACTTTGAGAAAGGAAATGAGGTTTTCTTGCTGCTGAAGACGTCTTACCAGCTCTTTTTAGAAAATGAGTGCAGTTGAAATTGCACAGTTTGTATTGGCTTCACTTCTGCTTCCTGTTGCCACTCCTCCCAGATACCAGCTGGGATAAAGAACAAACAAAAATAAGCAATTTTCTGCAGTAAAAATATTTGCTTTCCTCTCCCTTCTCCCAGCCGGCCGCAGTGCGTTTGGCATTCGGAATTCTTGCTTTGCCGTCCGGGTTAGGTTCAGCTGGAGCTGTCATCTTGTCCCCTTTGCCTGGGGATGCTGAGATGGATGGTTTATTCTTAGGGTCAGTTCAGCAGACTCTTTCGCCACCTTCTAAAGGAGTCTGTTACGCTGCCCTCCTCTCCTCATCTTTCTATTGTCCTTTCTTATAATACTTAGAGGATCATTGTAGCACGGAATCTTAGACTTCTCTTCAGGCTTATTATGGAAGCAAGGAGTTAAAGGGCTGTGGGTAAAAAGCAGAGTTGTTGCTGGTGGGCTCTGAGTGGGTTACAGTGATTTGGTTTCACTGTATCTCAGGGAAGTGCGTGATGACAGTTAACAGCGTTATTCAGGTGTCACTTACATACCTTAAAATTCACCTGTTTTAAGTAAAAACAATTCAGTGATTTCTAGTGAATTTACAGAGCTGTGCAGCCATCACCACACTCCAATTTTAAAACATTTCCACAACCCCCAAAAGTTCTTGCATGCCCATTTGCAGTCAGCTCCCCGTTCCCACGCCTGGCCCTTGGTAACCACTAATTTACTTTCTGTCTCCATAAATTTACCTTTTCTGGATATTTCATATTGATGGAACCATGCAATATATGGTCTTTTGTGTCTGCCTTCTTTCACTGAGCGTCGTGTTTTTGAGGTTCATCCTTGTTGTCGCATGTCCCAGTACTTCATTCCTTGTTTCTGCTAAATATTATTCTATTGGATAGATAAACCATATCTTGTTTACTTGTTCTCAATGTTGTTGCTTTTTTTTTTTTTGAGGAAGATTAGCCCTGAGCTAATGTCTGTTGCCAATCCTCCTCTTTTTGCTGAGGAAGACTGGCCCTGAGCTAACATCCATCTCCATCTTCCTCTACTTTATATGTGGGACGCCTACATAGCATGGCTTGCCAAGCAGTGCCATGTCTGCACCCGGGATCTGAACCGGTGAACCCCGGGCCCCCGAAGCAGAACGTGCGCACTTAACCGTTGTGCCACCGGGCCGGCCCCATATTGCTTTTTTTAATACTTCAAAATTGGCCTGAAAGTTTACCTTGCTTGGACATTTGATGATCACACAGTTACCACTGGTGTTTGTGTGAGTGTATCTAACAAGTAGAGTGAGTGATTTATGGACTGATTGGAAAATTGATTTTTTTAAATCTTATCTACATTGCATTTAAAAAATATGTTAAGTGTACAATGTATTTCAAAGATTTCTTTTTGGTTTTTAGTTCCCAAGAACATACTCACAGCGATTGATCCAGCTGTTGCTAACCTAAAACCTTCTTTGAAGCAGAAAGATGGTGAATATGGTAATTTTTATGGCTTACTCCCAGCATTTCTCTTTAAGTGAAGGTAAACAGCCCCATGGGACCAGAGTCGGGTGCACATTGGTTAGGATGAAAGGGGGTGTCAGGAGTTGTGTTTGAGCTACCAGCTCTGATAATGGTAGTGCTGTAGCCAACAGTTACAAATGGTGGCCAACATTTTGTTTTGTTTTTTAAATTATAAGTGACTAAATCCTCCTTCTGTTCCCCTCTTATTTTCTAAAAGAAAAGTCACTTCGAAAAAGAGACGTGTGCAGCAATAAATTGGGGGTTCTTGGGTTCTACGATGAGCTTGTTGGAAAGACGCTCCTATTAGGAACATGAGTGGCCAGGCCCAGGCTGGACCTGCCGGCCTCATCCACATGCCACCTTCTCCCTTAGGTTCTCACTGCACTTTTGGAAATGGGGAGGATGAGCATTTTGGCTTTCTTATCAAATCTAGAATGGAATTGAGACCCCTGGGGCTCCTGATAGAAGCTTCAGGGTCCCTGTAGGTTTTATAGATAGACGCAGAGCAACCATCTAAGACACTGTGCTTTGCATGTTGAGAGTTTGTTTTGTATCACTTTTATTACATTTATGTGGTCTTTTCCCCCTAAGTATAAAAGTAAAGTATGCTTGATGTGGAAAACACAGGAAAGCACCAAGAAATAGAACTCACCCCTAGTCTCAAAGCTTAGCGATTAGTATTGTCAATGTTCCGGGTTCTTCCAGTTCACCCCTCCAGCTTTCCCCCAGGCTCTGCACATCCCAGCCCACTGCTCTTTCTAACAGAGTTCCCGCCCGGATCCCATGAATACCCTGGTGCCCCTACAGTGGAGGCCTGAGAGCTCCGTGCCATCCTTCCTAGGGGGCTTCTGCCCTGTCTGACATTCCCAGGGGCCTCCAGGGGTCCCCAGAGCCCTTAGGCTGCCCCATCAGGAACTCACGCAGCTCCCTCATGGCAGTTTAATCAGGCATCTGAAACCAGGTCTGCTGTGCATTTTGCTGCCATTTCCAAAAGAAGTAGCTGCGACCTCCCTCCGTAATTTACAATTATGGCCTTGTTATCTATGGTCAGCAGAGCAGACAGCAGCTCCATGGTTAAGTAAGGCATTAGTAGGCCTCCCAGAGGCATGATGCATGCCACTGCCTTTGGGATGGGAAAGTAAATTTGTTCCTTCTGCAGTGGAGTGAGTAAGTGGCACCTGAACTTGAAAACAACACATTGTAGAATTTCCAAATCCCTTTTATCACTTAATATTTTCAGAGACTACTTACTAAATGTTCTTCCTGGCCTTGTCTTCCGTAATTTAACCAGAGGCACATTTATTTGATTTCCATGACTTTTTATTTATTATGGCAGTCCCAGATTAGGAGCAGAAGGCATACTGTGACCAGCTGTGACTAATCGGTCTTGCATTTTTTATGAAACAGGTATAAACTTTGACCCAAGCAACTCGAGAGTTCTGAGGAAAGACGGAGTTATTGTTAGCAACTCTCTGGCAGCATTTGCTTACATTAGAGGTAGGTCAATGACTCCAGGCTAATGGATTTACTAATGTCTAACTAACAAATGCACTGTGTCATTACAATGCTCAGATAGCTAAAGAAAAATGACTTTAAGTTTGACATGGCAACTGTAGTCTTCTAAGATCTGGAAACACAGAGGCCTGAATTCGGGTGCAGGAATGGCCAACTGGGCTGCCAACAGCAGAACCACATAGGGAGGGAGGAAGCGAACAGGAAAGGTCACCCTGTTTGGGAGGTGGGCTCCATGGGTATTTTCTGCTTTGAAAAGTTGGAACCCGAGGAATGCATTTCCCAGCTCTAAAATTTGGGAAGAGCAGAGGATTATTGAATTCCACCCTCGGCTGGAAGAAAATTGAGCCAAGACCACTTAGTAAACAAAACAGGTGGTGCCCTGTGGAGGCAGAGTCCCTTTCTGAGTCACCAGAGTTACTTATGGTTGCCAAGCTTTCCCCTGGTAATCTTCCCCGCGAGGGTCACACTCAGCCCTCCTTAATGAGCAGAGCCAAAACTGCTGTCAGCGAGAGGCTGCTGCATGCCATCCTTTCTCCCCACCTTCTCTGCTCACCTGAGGATGGACCGTATGCTGGAATGTCGACTCTGCAAGTTTCGCCCGTGCCTGCCTGACTGTTCAGGGCGGCCACAACCTCAGAGGCCTTTCGTAAAATGCACGTTCATAGGATGCATTAGGGCATTACTATTCGAGGCCTGCCTGGGCTGGGGCGGTTTGGGGTGACCCTTCCTCAGAGGAGAAGAAAGACCAAAGGAAGCATCTCAACACAGGAGAAGGAGATGACAGTCGGGGTCCTCTATGCCTCCATTGCCCTCGTCAACTTTCCTCCCTGTGTCGTTGTTGATTTCCTCTGAGCATCTTCGCTTTTCTAACCACCCTTCCATTTCTTGCTGCTCCTAATAATTGTCAACATTAAGAGATGTCAGGATTTTTATTGTCAAAAATATCCCCATATTTTCAAAGACCCTGAGCTCTCCTTGGAGGAAAGGCATCATGAGAATCCTCCACACAGAGAATGACAAAGAGGAGTAATGAGGATGCTGCCTACCGAGCTGTGGCCACGCTGGGCCTTGTCAGTTCCTCTCAGTAGCCGTCTTGGTCGGCTCAGGCTGCCACCATGAGATACCATAGACTGGGCGGCTTCAACAACGCATATTTATTTTCTCACAGTTCTGGAGGCTGGAAGTCCAAGATCAAGGTCCTGGCAGATTCAGTGTCTGAAGAGAGCTCTCTTCCTGGCTTTCAGACAGCTGTGTCATCACATGGCAGGGGGAGAGAGAGGGCGCGAGAAAGCTCTTGTGTCTCTCCTTATAAAGACACTAATCCTGTCGGATCTGGGCCCCACCCTTAATGACCTCATTTAACCTTAATTACTTTCTTAGAGGTCCTGTCTCCAAATACAGTCACACTGGGGGTTAAGGCTTCAACACATGAATTTGGGGGGCGGGCGTGGGGGGCGACACAATTCAGTCCATGGTAATGACCTGAGAGAGAGGACTCTGATCCCCGTTCTGCACATAGGGAAGCTAAGAGTCAGAAGAGTTGAGCCATTTGCCTGAGGCCACAGTGTGGACATGGACAGGGCCAGGATTTGGACTCGGCAGATACAAGACCTGTGCTCTGGCTTCTCTGAGCAAGAAGTATGCCCTTTGGAATTGTGAGGGACAGAAACCTCCTGACCCGGAGTTGTCCAAATTAGCTTCCCTCCATCCCTCTTTCCTTTCACATGCTCATCACTCCCAGAAATCACAGGAGAGGTGTATTTGTGAAGTGCCCATCTCTCCACGAGCCAGTAAGCGAGTCAAGGGCAGATGGTTGTCATCTGAGTTACTGTCATGTCCCAGTGCCCAGGAGCGTGCTGGCACAGCGTAGACGCACAGTGAGTCGTTAGTGAATGACCGGATGATGGGTCCCCATCTGGTGTCATGAGCTATGTGTCCTGTGCCTTATTATCATCTCATTTGCTATTTGTAGCTATTTAATTTTCAAGAAGTTTAAGGACGTGATGGGCTGTTATTTGGCTGTATTGGGGGATGGTTAGGCACATTCCTCTCCTCCAGCCACGAGGAGGAGGCCTGTCTGAAGGAGAGGCTGCTGGCAGGAGCAGCTGGGAGCCGGGAGTGAGCAGGGCAGGTTCAGCGAAACCTGTTAAATAGTCAGTAGATTGAGCGAATCCCATCCCCCAGGTCAGGCTGCAAGTGGCTTTGACCCATTCGTGCAGCCAAGTGCCTGTGAGGGACAAGTGGCCTAGAAACCAAAATCCAGGCACTTGTCCTGGGATGTCGAAACATAGAGGTTGGCAGAATGGACATGAGAATGCCCAGAAGTCCCTAGGAATGGTTTCTCTTTGGGCCGTCGAGACGCCTTCTCAGGAGTGTTTGAATTTACTGTCATCTCAATAGTAGACGTAGTCCTTGAGTTCTTTTTAGATTCTAGGTCATGGGTCTGAAGAAGCTCATAGAAAAATTTTGAGGGGCAGGCCCAGTGGCGTAGTGGTTACGTTCACACACTCTGCTTCAGTGGCCCAGGGTTCTTGAGTTCAGATCCCGGGCATGGACCTGCACACCCCTCATCAAGCCATGCTGTGGCAGCATCCCACACATATAGAGGAAGATGGGCACAGACGTTAGGTCAGGGCCAATCTTCCTCAGCAAAAAGAGGAAGATTAGCAAGAGATGTTAGCTCAGGGCCAATCCTCCTCACAAAATAAATGAATAAATAAATAAATAAATAAATAAATAGAAAAATTTTGAAATTAGAGAGATGGAAAGAGAGGTGTGTGTGTGTGTGTGTTGGAGGTTCTTGGAAGGCAGCTTACTAGCTGGCTCAGCCATTATCCCCCAGCAGATTGTGCCTAAGGAGACTTATTTAGAGGTCTTGCTCAGAACGTGATGTCTCCCAGTCCCCGTCACTAGTGTTTTATTGACATCTTTGTGTGTTCACCTCAATGTGCCTGCAGGCGTGTCTTTCGAGGCCTGCTATTTCTGCCGCTGCCCCTCCTTGGGCCCATGTGAGTCTTCAGCCCCTGGCAGAGCTTGCTGTGGGCTCTCAGGCGGCGTGGGGTAACTGGGGCCACGGGTAAGAAAGCAGAGCTTCTCCTGAATTGGGAGGCATCATTGTTGTATGTGAAGGGAACGCGAGGATATCAGACAAACCCACACTGAAATAGAAGTATAATAACACATTCCAAAGTCAGGGTTACATGATCCCTGGCAGGGAGGACAATTGGAAATCAGCACCGCCTTGTCACAGAGGTGTGGGTTCTGATGTGTTCCCACGGTCTCTAATCTTTGGTTCCATGACAGAAAGTTATGGTCACGTCCCTAAGTGCTGTCAGACCAGGGCCAATATACTTTGTGCTTTCACCTGATGGCAGCAGGGCCCCAGGAGGTGGGACCCTCACCCTGGCGTCTCGGTGTCTTACTTGGACACAAATAAGTTTGAGCTGGAGCGTGTGTTGGCTCCAGACCAGAGATCTAAAGTTCAAGTGGCCTTAAAGGCCATGGGCCACCATTGGGAGATTCCCGAGGACTTACAGCTGATGAAGTTAAAGTCATTTACTTGAGCCTGTGATGGACTGAGGCTAACTGGAGAACAATACCAACAAGAACAGTGTGAAGATTTTGTTTAACCACAGGGAGAATAACTCCTTTATTTTTCCAGAATATATGATAGGAGAAGGAGCTGCCAAAGCCTGAAGTGGTCCAGTTGATTCTAGAAAACAGATGATGTGCCCTTAGTATAAAGCCTGGGGCCGTGGAGAGAGCCCTGGCTTGACCTGGGGGCCCCAGCCAAGTGGTGGCCTTGGACAAGTGAAACAGCTGCAACAGGAGGATTTGGGCCAGCTCACCTCCAGGCTCCATCTCACTAACGTCTGATGATTCTGTGACTTCAAAATAGTCAGTTCAGATGACTTGGAAGCTTCATTCCAATGGGCTTGCCAAGGGTTGCCCGTGTTCTCCATCTTTGATCACTGGATCTCAGCAGACCTGGTGTGGACATGGCCTAGAGAGTGATCATTTGGCAGGAGGTGTACCTGAGCCAAGAGGCATGGAGTGTCTGATGAGTGAGAAGCTCTCCTGGCTGTAGAATGCAGACCCCCACCTCCGAGGAGAAGAGGGAGACAGGAAGAAAGGCAGCTAATGTTATGGAGCCCCATCCACTGGGCACCACACCTAGTGCTTTAGATCCGTGATGCCTCCGTGCACTCAGCAGATATTTGTATAATCCCTGCTCTGCACTAGGCACTGGGGACTTGGCAAAGAACAAGGCAGTTCGCCCCTGCCCTCATGGAGCTTGCATTCTATGGGGAGAAAAAGGATGACACACGCTTGGTGATTTAGTGACCTTGAAAATGCTATGAGACCCAATGACAAGGGATCTGGCCTAGACTGGGGATGTGGGCAGAGGGCTAGATGAAGAGGGAAAAAGAACATTCCAGGCAAAAGGGACAGTGTGAAAGTGCCAAGGTGTGAAGTCATCTGGCCCCTGTGAGGAACAGAAAGAGGCCAGTGTGGTGAGAGAGCAGAAAGTAGAAGGGACAAGTCTTTGGAGTTGAACTTGGGGAGAGTGGAAGGGGCCGAGTCATAGCAAACTTCACAGTCTGTGGTTAGGATTTGATTTA